>NC_064249.1:70454033-71080104 GCF_003254725.2 Canis lupus dingo
CAAGAACCTCTGCTGATGGACAGAAGCTACTCCTGGGTTTGAGTAAGAAAGAAATAATATTCTTTTACTGCCCAAATCAGATAATAGTGCCTCACATTTGTTTGACTATTTGACCTAATTTAATAAGATGATTTATGTCTTAGATTCTTTGCCTTTCTTCTAAAAAATACAGACCCATTTATCAAATCCATTCTCTCACCTTGGACATTTATAAATGGTGGCACAAAATTAAAGACCATGGAAAGACCTAGACCCCTGTTACTTTGCATGATGGACAAGTTTCTCAGCAGAGTTAAACCAGATGAGTTAAGTAGTAACTCAGTATATTCTTCACTCCAGAAACATTGGAATTCTGCTTTTAATTATCATTGAAATGCCACCAGAGATACATTTAAGCAGTTTTTGATAAGATACAAGCTAACAAACTGTATCCAACTGCTACAGGGAGAATTTTTTAATTTCACAGTTGGGTGAAAAATATACTACTGCAGTATAAAGGAGAAAATTCAGTAATGGCTATCTGGGACAGAAGAATATACATCAGTAAACGAGAAGTAGCACTATCATCTTGGTAAAACACTTTTATACATAACAAAATTCAAAGCTCCTCTATCTGATCTTATAGAAGTTCAAGGGCCCACTAAGCATCTTTACTACTCTATGTGGACAAAAATCAACCTTTAATTTACTTTCTTAGTCCCTTGTTAAAATCTCTTTGGATTTTTTTCTCCTTTTGAAGTGTCTGGTATTTTGGTGTTCTTGCTTCTCACATGGGCCTTATTTATGTGTTCTTCTAATAAACAAACACATCTACACCTGCCACTTTGGGTGGATAATATTCTGTTTGCTCCAAGGAAAGAGATTAGGGGAGTTCTTACTGAGACAGTAGTAGCGGTGGTAATAACACAGGGGCTCTTTTCTTCCTTTAAAAGAAACACCAAGGGCAACACATGTATCCCAATCTGTAGAGCTAAGTGCAGCCAATTAAAGAGAAGAAGAAGTGCAGCCAATTAAAGAGAAGAAGGTAAGGATCTGCAGAACCTCAGGCTCAAAATTATTTCATAGGGTAGATCTGGGGCCTGCTGGTATGGGCTGGAGAGATTATGCTCTTCTCTTCCCAAACCAGGGGATCTGTGTAGCTTGACCATGACCACAGACAAAATACACACACCATGGAAGCTGGCAAATACCACACATCTTATTCTGAAAGTTGGTTATGAAACATTACCAGCAAACCATTGCCTACACAAGACCTTCGGGTTATGACTCAGGCTTTATAAATACTGGATCATAGACAGGTAGAGAATTGAGTAAAGAAAAAAGTGTTGAGATATTGTCTGTCAATAAGTTGTTGTCTATCAATAGTTGATAATACTAAATTCACTTTGAAAGCAGCATGAGGAAGTGAACAATGTTTGGAGAAGATGGTGAACAAGGAAGGAAGGATTTTCAAATCAAGATGATCATAGTTGGGGTCCTTAAAAACAGCAACTATAAACAAATCTCTGTTACTTCACAGACAAACTAATGGCTAGTGGTTACAGAAACAAAAGCTGCCAAGAGAGCTAAAAGACAACAAGAACTAAAAAAACAAGAAAACACTTTTAGAGAAAAAAATACATGAAATCCAATTTTGGCATGCTGATTACGTAAGAAAGTTGAACACACATGTCATGCTGAAAGCCATCAGTACCTTTTGCACATAACTGTGTCTACCAAGCAAATGACTTTCCCTAATTGAGGTTTTTGTTTCTTTTTTTTAAATAGACAACTTTAACTGTAGCACAAAATTGAATGACTGTTAATTGATTTAATGTGAAAGACTAACTGAGGAAGTAAGTATTTAGAAAGAAGGCAGGTAGATCATAGCTTCATAGATTGCATAGATGGTATGAGAACAGACAGATTGAAGAGAAGATTCCCTTGTATATTATTTACATTTTTAAAAAAATATTATGTATCATATATATCTACATGTATTTTATATATTTGTGTGTATATCTGTGCATAATCACTAAAATAGGCAGTTTAGAGAAACAAAAAATTATTTCAAGGTAAAAGTCATATCATCAACCTGTCTCCAATATGTTTTGCACTGTCATTTCACTTTCCTAAGCTTTTCACCTTGTTTTTAGCTTTTAAACTATTACTCTTTTAAAATGTTGTGGTTACCTTAGGTAGTCCACATCCTCTTTCCTTCAAACAGGTAAGATATATGGATTTTATCCTTTCTTCCGGAATCCAAGAAGAACTAAGTTCCACATAGGTTTCCTTGGAAGACAATCAAATAGCCTTTATATGTGTTTCACGTAGAATCATTTCTTTAACAATGCTAAGTGTTAGTCATACCTGTAAATTTATTCTGCCTCTACTGTCTACTACTAACATCTGAAAATACTTTACTTTTTGTCACATCAACTATGGTCTGAGTAGTTGTAATTTTATTTTTCCAGAAAGCTTTCACAGTAAAAAAGAGATCCAGGAGTATTTTCTCATCTTGTTACAGGGAGTGACAGTACAGAATGTGCATAAGTGCCTACACATAAAAGTTAATAATATTCTACGAGGAGTCTGTTTTTAGGCTAATAGAACTGGTTTACGCAAAGCAAATCTGTACAGCAAAAAGAACAAATTTCTTTAAGTGTGTGGAATAATTCTGTATAAAATTTGAGAAAAAGTGACCTCTTCTTTTCTCCCATTGGATCTAAAATAATTAAATGAATTCAAAGGCTCAGCCACTTTACAAAGGCTTTTTAATTGCTCATATTGATCAAGACATAAATTTGTTTCTGCAGTGTAGTGTGACATTAAGTACCAGAACCAAATGCTGGGGAAAGAAAATTCACAGCCATCCTAATATTACCAAATGGCAGAATAAGTATTTATATTTGTTAATATGGGGATGAGGATCATTTTTTTTTGGGGGGGGGGGACACCAGATAGCTAAGTCTTTACTGGTGAATGGTGTATTAAAATAGACTTTTTCAGAAGTCAAAAATTCTCCCACTGGACTTTAGCAGGCCATAATTTACTTTATCCAGAGAAGACAAACAAACCTTATAATGTAAACATTAGGTCATTCTTCTAAATCTGTTCAATAAATTGGAATTAAACATAAATCTCAGCGACAGACACGCTGATTTTGTCCAATGGTGGTGTTAAGTATGAACAGACCTCTGCCTTTTCATGTGCTTTTTTTAGTGCTAGGAATGGCATCTACCTATTTTGTCACATAGAACTATAATTCTGGTGTCCCATCATGCAAGCTACTACCTGTATGCAGTTTTAATGGAGTAATTCTAAGTACCTTGCAAAAGTCATGGATATTTTGAAGCCTGAACACATGTGCTCAGAGTCGACTCCAGGACTATCCCTCAGAGATCCTTCCATGGCAACAATTCTCTGGTTCCTTTGATGTTTTGTGAACATCCCATCTTTCTATTAGATGGTATATTCTCCTTGTCGTTCTTTCCCTATTTATCATTTTATTCCCAGGGCTCTGGACCGTGCCTGTTGGACACTATTATTTCAATATATAGTGAATGTATGTAAGGTGTGAGTGAATGTTCCTGTAAATGCTCCCACGTGTGTACCAAGCAAGTATTTGTATTTAAACTCTGAATCTCTCTTTAAAGTATATTACTTTATGTTTTATATGGAGATGTTAAGTGCTGAAGTACTAAGGACTAGAACTATTTTTTAGAGAAATTCCCCTTTTTAAGTCTTACTATGTTCATATTGTGTGTGTATAAAACACATGTGCTATATATCTATATATAATTTATAACATATGATATACAGAAGATTGTTTAAAAATACACACAATCATGCATTCATAGTCAAATGAGTATATAAATGAATTCAATCAGATGACAAGCCAAGTATAATTATCAACATTTTCTGTATTGTTGCAATGAAATTTGGGCTATGGCACAATTATTTTCCTGAAAATGTGACCAAAGAGAATAACCCTTCTTATGAAAAAACTAACGATATTTCTAAAGTAAATCAACAACTTATTTTGTTCAAGAATAAATTGTGTAATTGGAATTTATATCTAAAGAACATTGGTATCTGATTATTTTTTCTCCTTGTTATGATTGATAAAAATTAATTCTGGTAATTTTTCAGAAAAAATATAGTACACATTTATGTGTTCTTATTTCTTTGTGCTAATCGATTTTATCTTAAAAATGTCATACTTTCCTTTGTCTCTATATACTTGTGAATTTAAAACACAGTCATTCATTCAATTTCAAAAATTTATTGAAAACCAACTTATATTAGGCAGTATTTTCCGATTGGATTCATTCCTATAGGTTACTTCAAATTCTCTCTGCAACAGTGCAAAACATCATTTAAAGTCAATGACAGGTTAAGTTAAATCAAATAAATTCACTTGGTAGACATTTTAGTCATTGAATTTCTTGGCAGAAATAATATCCTTGCAGATATTTTTAAATGACATTGCTGTCAATGGTTTATTTCACATTTAGTCATATTAAAGTTTATCTCATTATAAAGACTCTCAAAAATTATGAACTATTACTTTTTCTTTTGGGGGGGTTCCTTTCCAATTTGTAGGGGATAAAATATTATAAACATCCAGGAATCATGCTACCAAAAATGTTAAAAATTGCATTATTTCTGAAAGACATCTTCATATAATGAAGGTTGTGCAACTAGCCTTTTTTTTTTTTACCAATGACTTTGCAGTATTTTATGCATAAAGTATTAAAACTGCTTTTGTTAATTCTCATTACTGATATAGTTTTTATTTCAACAAGGCCTCCCCAGATGTTGCAACTAGTTCTTTTGATTACTGGAAAATATTACTTAAAAATAGTAGTAGCTTAAAAGTATGTCTTAATAAAGTTCTATCACATTTAGGATGAGAAATTTTAACTTCTGTAATACATCATCTAAAAAGGAAGCATTAAAACTACAAAACTCTGATGCAAGAAATCAAAGAAAAGCTAAATAAATAAGAGACTTAATACTATTAAGGTGTTATGTTTTCTCAGTCTCATTCTATTGATTCAACAGAATCCCAATCAAAATCCTAACAAATTATGTTATGGATAGTGACAAACTGCTTCTGAAGTTTATATAGAAATGCAAGATACCCAGATAGCTGGCACAATTTTGAAGGAGAAAACAAAATTGAAGGAATGACACTATCTGACTTTAAGATTTGCTATGAAACTACAGTGATCAAAACAGTGCAGAGTTCATGAAGGTGGAGACAAACAGATAAATAGAACAGAACAGAGTCCAGAAACAGACCTGCACAAAGGTAGTCAACTGACTTTTGACAAAAAGCATAGACAGTTCAATGGAGAAAAGACAGACTTTTCAACAAATGGTGCTGAGACAATTGGCCATCCATACGCAAGCAAATGCACACAGACCTTATGAAGGAACAAGTATTCTCATTCGTTACTGATTGGAGAGTGGCACAGCTACTTTGGAACAAAGTCCAGCAGTTCCTTACAAAGCTTAACATAGTCTCACAATACAATCCAGCAACTGCACTCCTAGGTACTCATCCAAATTAGTTGAAAAGTAATGTCCATGCAAAAACCTGCACACAAGCTCATAAGTGCTAAAACTGGAAGCAGCCAAGATGTCCTTCAGCAGGTGAATAGATAAATTGTGGTACATCCATACAATGGGATAATACTCAGCAATGTAAAGAAATGAGCTGTGAAGCTACAAAAAAGAAATGGAAGAATTTTCCAAACATATTGCTAAGTGAAAGAAGCCAGTCTTAAAAAGCCACTATGGTTTTAATTATATGACATTCTGAAAAGGCAAAACTAATATAGACAAAAAAATGACTAGCGGCTGCCAAGAGTTCAGGGGGAAGAAGGAAGGATGAGTACATGGAATGCAGGAGATATTTAGGGTAGTGAAACTATTCTGTATGATTCTGTAACGGTGGATATGTGACATTATACATTTGTCAAAACTCAATGTACAACACAACGAGAACTCTAATGTAAACTAAGGACTTTAATTAATATTAATGTATCAGTAAAGACTCACCAGTTGTGAAAAAATGTACCACATTAATGCAAGATGTTAATAAAAGGATAAACTGTGTCCAGAAGGGGGTATATATGGGAATTTTCTGTGCTTTCTGCATATATAAAACTGTTCTAAAAAAGAAAAAATCTACATAAAAGTTAATACTACAATATATGTTAACTGGAATTTAAATAAAAACTTAAAAAATAAAACTAAAAAAGGTAGATATTGTCACTCTCCATATATTACGAATTTTCAGTGAAACTTTGGAACTATGAAGAAACAGCAGTAAATTTGCTATCACAGAAGTTCTAAGGACCAGTTTTTTTCTCTTTAAAATACAAGTAAAATTTTAAATTTCTTTTCTAGAAATAATGCTAAACTATCCTTGGAATAGAGAAAATTATCTGAGAATAACTGTTTTCATTTGAAGTATTTCAAAGCATATCACTCTTAAGTGAAAAATCATTAAATAAGAAACCGATAGTATAAAAAAAATCTTTTTATTCTCTTAATTTAGAAAGAAGAAGTATCTAGAAAGAAGGTACTTAGCATACAACTTCTTACCAACGGTTACAAATTTTGGTTTTTTCCTTCATGGAGGTATATTTGAAAATAATATTTTCCTTTATGTGACTGCTTTTTTTTAATTTAGCACATCAAAATACATGTGCTATGACAGATGGAAAATGACATTTTTTTCCTACAGTTTTACATTTATTTCTATACCTTTCATGATTGCATCATGACTTGTATGATTACTCCATGAGATCTGATAACCAAAGTGTATTTCTAAATATTCAACCTAACAATTCATATCAAAGAAGTTTTTATATAAATTTTAATTTAAATAAAGCCTGAATGCTAAATAAGGAACACCATAGATACACTATTAATCAGAATTCTACAAGTCCCCAAGTAGTACTTACATAAGATTTAATTATAACTGAAAAGTATATCTGTTCTCTCCATCTCCAATACCCTTCCCTTATCTAGGCCATTACCATCTTTTTCCCAGGCTACTTTAATAGCTTCCTGACTGTTCTCTCTGCCTTCATTTTCCTCCTTTCTAATCCATTCTGCAGAGAATACCCATTGAGATCTCCCTTAAGTGCAATGTGATCACGGCACATGTGTACTTAAAATCGTTCAAAGGCTCCAAGCACAAAGTTTACTCTTTTCTCCCCTCTTCTCTGCTGTCTTTCATTCTTCAGGACTCAGCTTATATGGTACCTCCTTAGGGAAGTACTCTGTGAGCTCCTTCAGAGCACTTAGCTATCTGTAGTGATACAGTGATCTATAGAATTACCTGTTTGCTTCTCGTCTCTTTCAACACAAAATAAGCTCCGTGGATGCACAAAGCTTGTATCTATCTCCAAACTTAGCACAGGGCACACAGCACATAGATGTTCAATAAGTGTTTTTTAAATTTTATGTATTGATGACATTTCTAAATCATCACAAAGAAACAAAAAGTAACAAGGGATTCACTGCAAAGAGATGACAGAGGAAGAAGGAAAATCAAATTTAGATTACTAACTTGCACAATATATTTGGTTTAGGACATTGTTTCTTTTTCTGACCATTAAAGGGTTCTCTTGTATAATATTTCTGATATGTGAGGGATGGGCATTCTATGTCATAATCTATCTCCCATTGTCCTGAGAAAAGCCATTAAAAAACCCAAAAGCTTTGGTTTGAATTTCTGTTCTGTTTTAAAGTGCCTGATGAGTCCGTTGACTGAACAAGAGAAAGCAGAGTGGTCCTCAGCCTTAACACGCATGGATTACATCAGTGTGACACTCAGAGAAGGAACAGGGATTTTAGAAGCGTAGCATTTGATAACCACTGTGACTCGTTCTCCTTCCCCCAAACAGCCAGTTCTTAGAAGTGGTAACAGAGTAAAATTAGGTAATTTAATCGTTATGATCAGAAGCTATCATGGGAACACATTTACCCTGTAACCCCAACTAATTTGAACTCGTTCTCTGACACCGCTCCTTAAGGCACCTTATTAGAAGGACATAGCTGGAAAAGACTTGTACAGGGAGAAGCTGTTGATCTTGCCTATTTCTATGATCCTGCAACATAACCCCTGAGAGGAATCAACCTTGAAGCCAAGAGGAAGCAGCCAAGGGAAGATGTGGAGGAAACAAGCAGCAGGCCAAAGGGAAGAGCCAGTGTTCCCTAACGTGGGAGAATAGAACCCAATGAGGTTAAGGTTGTGGCAGACAGCAGATCATGGGTTCTGCAGGCTTGGGAGGAATTCAGGCTATGTTTTGGACACACCGTTGACAGAAGTTGTTAATGAACTGCAATGTGAGAAGATAGGCAGAGATAGGAAGCAACTTCTCACGGAAAGATGGCACTAATCCAAATTCCAGGAAAACACATCTTAAAGGCCCTTAAAGGCTGATATAAAACTACATAGTACAGTGGGTTTTCACATTTCCCCTTACTGAGGTTCACTTTAAATTTCTATGTGCTATTTGTGCAGGCTGCCACCTGCACTGAAGAGCTAGCCACTGAACAGAAGTGGATGTCAGTGCCATCCGGGACGTCGTTACACTCCAGTGAGTGCACTAAAGGGTCAATGGTCTCCATGCTCTCTGGGATGATGATATGGCTTCTCTGGGGCATGCTGCAGAGGACAGCCTGAGCTGGATGAAGGCCTGGCCTGGATTTCAATACTGGGATCCTGCCAGCGCTGGCTAGCTTCATTTTTTAATCTCATTTTATAGATGTTTTCTTTATGTTTTCCAAATTATGCATACATTATTGAAACTAGGTAAAAAATGAAAGCATCAGTTGAATGACATTAATAACTCACCTCTTTGTTTCCATTTAAATATAAGGCTTAGGGAAGGTTTGCAGTTGTACTAAGTAGAGCCAATATGATAACTATGAAACTGCCCAGAAACAAGAGCTTTTGCGGGAGGAAAAAAGAGTCAAACACTACACTAACACCAATTTCAATCCTGGAATCTATGAAGAGATTGATTTAACAACAAATAAAATTAAACAGCTTTACAGTTTTTGATTAAAAAAAGACATGATTATAGCAATAACTATATCCACAGGATTTTATAAATGAATGTTTTGATGATATCTGAAGATGTCTTTTATTCATGTTTTATAAATATTGGTTCAATAGATAGTGAATGAATGCGAGGAGGGAAATTTGTTTGAAACAAAGCTGAAAGCTGGAGTTCTATATATTCTCTTCTACATTGGCTCCTTGACTTTTCTGTTTTTATTATGGTTTTGAAGTCCAGGTAAACTCAAAAACATCCACATCAATAAAAATAATTTTTTAATGACTCAGGTCCAAATGCTAATGTGAAAGTCTAGAAATTTAACAGAATAACATAGATATAGAAGAGGTTAGTTTTCAGCAGCTATTGTTTTAAAGAGTTTTCTTGGTCTTTACTTTTCAAATATGGAAACTGAAGCTGAAATTTTGGAAATACCTCTTAATGTTAGTGAGAAATACAGAAACAAAGGGATTAATTATATATATATACGCACACACACAAAGGGATTGAATGTATATATTATATAAATATATATATATATATATACATATATATATATATAAATTCTTAAATCATTATCTTTGGTGCACATAAAAAATCTTATCAAATTGGAATAGTAAATTCAAGGCCAAAACAATCTTTTTTTTTTTATAAGGCCAAAACAACCTTAAAATTGTTTACAACTGATACCAAAGGCTTCTTGTATATATAATATATGTAGGTATTTAAAACATGTTCTAGCATTTTGTGATTTTAGGATGTCTTCCATTATGTAATAGAGTTTATAGGATTATTTGCTTTAATTCACAAAGATCATGTGAAGAAAAAAATATGTCAAAAAAAAGAAATTACCCCCATCACTAATGATTAATTTTTTTAGAGAAACAATATAGTATAGAAAGGTACCAAATTTTTATCACAGAGTCTATCGTGCTTTTGAAGATTCTTAAATTAAGCAATTTCCATCCAAGATTCATGAGATGTAGAATACAAAAGAGTATAAAAATAATTTTTCTCTCATTAAAAACAACCCCATGAAAAAACAAGGCACTGGAGAACCAGTGTGCATCTTTACCAACTCTTAAACCTATAGGCAACCATAAGTAGAAGAAGCTTCAAATGTGTTATGCCTGTTGCCCCCATTATGTTTGCTTTACTCTAAAAATGATGAGAGATGGAAATTTGTATGCTGCTTATGATGGCTTGATTTTTCAATCATTATCAGAAGATCAGATGATACTATTTTTTTCATTGAAGACTGGTTTTATAAGGACAGCCTTATTCCCTACAGCAAATGTCACACTCAAAGATGAGGGAGTTTGCAGACAGAAGATAAACTTTAGGAATAAGAAAATCAGAACACAGAAAAGACACACTCTACTTGCATCCTGGTTATTGCTATTATCTATCAGTTGGTTGTCTTTCACACCCCATGACCCAGGCAGGGTAAATAAGGCTCGGCAGGTACTTGGTCTACTGTTAGTACAGCAAAAGGGATGAGGATGGGAGTTCCTGAAGAAATTAATAATAAAAATACCATATGATCCAATAATTCCACTACTGAGTAATTACTCAACAAAACTGAAAACACTAATTCATTTTTTTTAAGATTTTATTTATTTATTCATGACAGACACAGAGAGAGAGAGAGGCAGAGACACAGGCAAAGAGAGAAGCAGGCTCCACAGAGAACCCGATGTGGGACTTGATCCCAGGTCTCCAGGATCACACCCTGGGCTGCAGGCGGCACTAAACTGCTGCGCCACCGAGGCTGCCCCTGAAAACACTAATTCAAAAAGCTATATGCACTCCTATATTTACTATAGTATTACTATTATTTGCAGTAGCCAAGATATGGAAGCAACCTGTGTCAATTGATAGTTGGGAGGATAAAGAAGATATGGTGCATACATATACAATGGAATATTACTCAGTGATGGAAAGCATGAGATCTTGCCATTTGTGACAACATGTATGGACCTAGAGGGTATTATGCTAAGTGAAATATGTAAAGACAGAGAAAGACCAATACCATATGATCTCACTTATATGTGGAATCTAAAACACAAAACAAACAAAAGCAGAAACAGAGCCATGAGTAATAAGTACAGAGAACAATCTGATGGTTGCTGTGGAGAGATGGGCAAAATGGGTAAAGAAGAGTGGGAGGTGCAGCCTTCCACTTATGGAATAATAAGTCTCAGAGATAAAAGGCACAGTACAGGGAGTACAGTCAATGGTATTTTGATAGCTTTGTATGGTGACAGTAGCTACATGTCCGGTGAGCATAGCCTAATGTACAGAGTTGTCAAATCACTATGTTGTTCACCTGAAACTAACTTAACATCGTGTATAAACTATATTTCAATGAAAAAAACCTTAAAAATAAGAAAAGAGGGCAGTAATGGGGATGTGCAGCCAGTGCCTCGTTTCAGTGCTTCAACAATGCAGTACTGGATACCACTGCCTGCCAAGTGCCCAGTGAGGCCCTTGTGGAAAGGAAGAGTCAGGAGTCCATTCTTATGAACATTACAGTAAAGGAGACACCTATTAAGTGCCATGCTAATGAATAAATTATTACAAACTGGAAAAGGGCCATGGAGAAATGGTCTGTGAGAGAAAGGGAAGAAATTGGAAAGAAAAAAAGAAATAAGGAAGAAAGCCAACCTCACCTGGTTACAGGCAAAGCTTCTATGGATGATCTGTTTAGGGAGTAAAATGAAGGTTCTTTGCTCCCAGCTTGAGAAAAAGAGAAGCACCAATCTGCTTGCCATGTGGATCTTATTTGAGAACTATTCATTAATTATTTATAAAACACATTTCCTACATGAGTAGGGTTTACGTATTGTCTACAATACAAATATGTGACAGAACTTCTACTTCCAATGTGCTTATTGACTACCTGGACAGAAGGATATACTGTTATGGACAAGGTAGAGGGTGAGAGAAGAATAAGAAGGAACCAGAAGAGTATAGGTAAAGGTTATCACAGTGATGAATCTGCCTTGAGCAAGTGCATGGAGTCTATTGTCATTTAAAAGATTTTAAATTAAACTGGTTTAAATTAAACTGGTTTTGTGCTAGATACTTACATTTCTATCATTTTCTTCTTGACTTCTTTTTGTTAAGATTTATTTATTTGAGAGAGGCAAGGAATAAGAGTTAGGGGAGGGGCAGAGGAGAGCATCTCAAGCAGACTCCCTGCTGAATGTGGAGCCTGACTGGTGAGTGGCGGGCACTTGATCTCATGACCCTGAGATCATGAGCCAAAACCAAGAGTTGGACCCTTAAATGACTGAAACACCCAGGCATCCCCTCATGACCCATTTTATGTAATTTGACAGCATTGCAAATACACATATTTTTGTGATCCATCTTTCACAAAGAGAGGCACAAGTAAATGGATATTAAGGGAAAATTAGGGAAGAACAAAAGCAGCAACCCTTCCAGAGTGAGTCCTTCCAGACTGGGAGAACCTCCCAAATACAGCAGGAGGCAGACAGACCAGAAATATAAAGAATGTGGAGGAGGCCCTGCTGGCACATTGGATTGTAGGGTTCTTGGGAGGATATAGGGCAGAGATTTTGTGGAAATAGGCTGATCTCAAAATGCGGAGGACCTAGAATGATAGAATTCTAGGAGTTTGGATGTGAGTCTCTGGCAGCATCAGGGTGGCCATGATCAGGTCTGTATTTGAGGAAGATAATTCTGGCAATTTGATGTGGCACAGCATGATGACCTTGAGAAGATTTGTGATGAACTGGATGTGAGGGAGGGTAGAGGGAGAAAGTTAAAGAAGTTTCCAATGTGTTAAATGAGATACAAAAGAGAATAAGGGTAGGCGTAGAGGGGAATGATGGTTTCCTCTATGGACATGCAAGGTTCAAGCTGCCAGCACAATATACAGAATTGGAATTTCTAAGAGAAGAGAGGATACAAAAGATTCAGGTGTCAGCTGAAACCTCTAGAATACTGGAGATTTAGCAGGGTGAAAACATTGCCTGAGAAGAGGGAGCCAGCCCTTATTTCTCAGAGGCCGCATAGGTGCTGCAGTAGGTGGGCAGCTGAAAAACTGAGGAGAAAGAAGCTAAAACCAATTCTTATATTTCTAAGACAGGGTCATAACTGATGTTAGACATATCCCACATCTGGGAAAGAAACCAGGTTTCTGGGGATCTCAAATCAGTGTTTTACCAGAGAAAGCAATGAGTTCTATCCCTATAAATGCCATGACAATACATATTTTTATTCTTTTAAGTTCTGTCCACTAAACAATCAGTAGATATCATTAAAGAATATATTTGAATAATCCACATTTAAATAATGCCTCAGACAGATGTCATCTTTTCCAATCCTCTAAAATATATTAGGATTGTCACTGATAATAGTGTAACAACTCTCTAATCTCAAATATGAAGTCCCTTAAATTTAACAGGATGAAAGAGTTGCCAGAAATATCAGCAAATGTTTATTAGCTCAAGTTACATGTTGTAGTAAAGGTTCCCATTGTGCAGTTGGTTTATTTAAATATTTTATTTATTTATTCAAGAGAGAGAACAGGAGCAGCGGGAGGGAGTGGGGGGGGGGGAGGGAGAAGCAGACTCCCCCACTGGGCCCAAATCAGATGCTTAACCAGCTAAGCCACCCAGGTGCCCCTATGCAGTTTCGTTAAATTACACCTTTAATATGCTCTATTTGGCAGAACTTTAACATGAATAAGGACAAGGTTTTTATGGTATTTGGCCTCAAGCTACAAATAATCTTTTTCCCAGACTCTTTATAGATGTATATCAAACAGTTGGTGCACACTTAAGTTTTCCAATGATATACTTAAAATCAAGTAAAATATCTTCAATATTGGGGCTCCTGGGGGGCTCAGTTAGGCATTGGACTCTTGGTTTTGGCTCAGGTCATGATTTCAGGGTCCTGGGATCAAGCCTCACATTATGCTCCATGCTCAGCAGGGTCTGCTTGAGGATTCTCTCCCTCTCCCTCTCCCTCCACCTCTGCCTCTGCCCCTCCCTCTCCTCTTTCACTCTCTCTCTACCTCCCCAAATAATCTTTTTTTTTTTAAAGATATGTTCGATATTATTATAACAATGTCATTCTCACTTGCAATGGAATGGTGCACAAACACCACAGTGTCTTGTGGCTCAAGCAAAAGCAAGTGTTGGGAGGAGAACAGGAAACTAAGTGGGAGGGTCAGCAAGAGGCATGTTCTGGCTCAAGTGCTCAAGCAGAGATGCAGCTGCACACACACCTGGGTGGTGCTCTACATGAGAGTCCTACCACAAATATACCTTCCTTTTTATTGACAATGAATGATAATAGGGCATTCGTGAGCATGAAAGTGGAAAATGGAAATGCAGACTGAGCCTGTGTGCAAGCAGCTCAAGGAAGCAGCATAGAAGCGCTGATCATCCACTCAGACATCCTGCCCACCCTGAGGGTAAACATCCTTGTCTCTTCTTGCTTGCTTTCAGACATTTTTTTCCTGATTAGGCTAAAGGAGGAGTGATTGTAAGCAAGTTGGTATCATTGTTTTCATCAATTTTAATGTGCATTTATAAAAATTGACATCTATGAGACAAGGATGTTTCTTACAGTCAATAGCATATCATAGTTTATGAACCTTTTTTTTTCTGACTCAATGGTATATACAGTGTATTTTTTTTAAATATTTTATTTATTTATTCATGAAAGACACAGAGAGAGAAAGGCAGAGACGTAGGTAGAGGGAGAAGCAGGCAGGGAGCCTTATGTGGGACTCGATCCTGAGACTGCGGATCACGCCCTGAGCCAGGGGCAGGCGCTCAACTGCTGAGCCACCCAGGCATTCCTACAGTGTATTTTACAACTGGTGCCAGGCTTGGTGAACTAAGATAATTATGTTGGGGGGCTGGGTGACTCAGTCAGTCAAGCATCTGGTTCAATTTCGGCTCAGGTCATGGTCTCAGGATTGTGAGAGGGAGCCCCATCTCCCGCGCTGCACATGGAGTCTGCCTGAGAGTCTCTCTCTCCCTCTGCTCCCCTTCCCCACCTCTCCCTTTCTGAAAAGGGAGATAATTGTTAATATCATCTGACATGTCTGAACTGAGGGGGAAATGTTCTCCAATTTAATCATTGCCTTAAAATAATCACTACACATACAGGGACAATCTCTGATATCTAGATTTGCTTTGAGGTATTAAGTCATTTTTGGACAGCTACAAGAAAACTATTTTAATAAATTAGCTTTAAGACCATGGAAAAAATGGGAAAGCAAAATCCTCCCTCACTCCTTGGCAGTTCTTCCTCCTGAGAGTGTTGGCATTTTGGGTATCAAAAAGAGGATGTGAGAGTCTCATTGTGGTAGAAAAGCATTTCTGTAAGAGCTTTATAGGGAATTAGCAGTAGAGCGATGATAGCTTGACTACCTAGATAAATAATTCCATTCTTCAAAAGGCCCTGAATTGCAATATATTTTTAATTGCCCAGGTTATAAATTTAGTCTCATTATCCAAATACAACTATTAATATTATGGGTGCATTTTCTTCTAGACTTTTCTAAAGAGCATATTCTACACTGTTATTGTAAGCATATGTAATTTCGTATATTGTGTCTATTTGATTACAATGGGATTACAAGTATTTTCTGAGTGCTATCTCGCCTTTGTTAACTGTCATCTTTAACGGCTACAGAATAGTTTCTTAAATGAAGGTACTGTAGTTTACATGTGGTTTTCCCTATTGTTTCCAAAATTTGGAAATATAAAGCTATAAGATTTGTGTATTTTGAAAGATTTCTTTAGACAGAGTGTGAGAAATAAGATTAAGGGTATCAATGGGTATATATTTTATTGTGGCTTTTGTAGAATAAGTATATTAGTTATTTGTATATAATGTATAGTAGGATAGATTATATTTGCACAGGAGTCTAGTGATGATGAACAGCTTTACTTTTATTGTGGGCTTCTTTTTAATAGATAAGAAATTAAACATAATTGCACTTCTTTTATTAATTATAAGGCTGAATAACTTTCTACATGTTTGCTTGATGATTATGTTTCTGTTTTGTGAACTGTCTGTCCATGCTTATGTATTTATTTATTCGTGAGAGACACACACAGAGAGAGAGGCAGAGACACAGGAAGAGGGAGAAGCAGGCTCCATGCGGGGAGCCTGATGCGGGACTTGATCCTGGGACTCCAGGATCAGACCCTGGGCTGAAGGCAGACGCTCAACCACTGAGCCACCCAAGTGTCCCACTTATGTCTATTTATATATTGAGTTACTTTAGCCTTCTCAATTGTTATGATCATTTTGCATAATAAATATGCAACATTCTGTTATGCCTTTTTTATGGGGATTTTGATACTCAGAAGCTGAAGAAAATTTAAATATTTTCTATTATTTTTATTTTCTATAATAAAATAGAAAATAATTTTCTATTATTTCTATTATTTTTATATATTCTGAAAGCAAAAAATATATATATATATATTTTTATATATTTTATATATTTTACCATTCACACATTTGATAAATAGTAGATCAGGGGGATCCCTGGGTGGCTCAGCAGTTTAGAGCCACCTTCAGCCCGGGGTGTGATCCTGGAGACCCCGGATCCAGTCCCGCATCGGGCTCCCCGCATGGAGCCTGCTTCTCCCTCTGCCTGTGTCTCTGCCTCTCTCTCTCTCTCTGTTTCTCATGAATAAATAAATAAAATCTTTAAAAAAAAAAAACTTTCTTCAACTGTTCTTTTAACAAAAAACTTTTAAATTCTTAAGGATTTATTTTATTGCATTATATGAGATGAGGGCTTATACTGATTTCATTACCTTTTTGTTAGCTAAGTATTCTAATATTATATATTGAATAATTTTTCTCTTCTTTGTAGACTTATAATTGTTCTAAAAAGTTATTAAATTTCTATATATATCAGAATCTATTTCTATTCTGGGCTAATCCATCTGTCCACTCTCAAGGTAACAACACATTATGTTAATTATTGTTGGGCAAATGTCTTGCGATTCTGACTTGTGACCTCCTTACTTATTTTTATGTTTTATTTCCTCCTCAATATTCCTGGTGAAATTTAAAATATTTAGTTTTTTTAAAAAAATATGTTTCTGTTAGGATTACAATAAATCTGTTTAATTGTAGAGAATTGAAATATTTATAATATGTACCATTTTCTTTTTTTTTTTTAAAGATTTTATTTATTTGTTCATGAGAGACAGAGAGGCAGAGACACAGGCAGAGACAGAGGGAGAAGTAGGCTCCATGCAGGGAGCCCAATGTGGGACTTGATCCTGGACCCTGGGATCATACCCTGAGTCAAAGGCAGACACTCAACCACTGAGCCACCCAGGCATTCCAATATGTACCATTTTCTTTTAGAAATGTCTTCTCTTATGATTTTTAAATTTACATGGATTATATATAATTCTTATTTAAGTGATTACCATCCATTTTATATATTTTGCCAAGATAAATATCTTCATTTTACTTTCTAAAAGAATGTTCACAAAAATTGAACTTATTCTGAATCTTATATCTCTCCAAGTTACCACCATTTTATTAACTGAATTTTCTTCAACTGATTCCTCTTGATCTAAAAGATATTTAAGAAAATGACTTAGAGTAAGAATCACTATTTAACAGTCTTTAATATTTGTAGATCTCTTTTTTTACTGCATTGGTCAAAATTTTCAAAACAATATTAGATAATTATGGTGATACTAAACACCATTATTGTATTTATTTTGAGACAAATGCCTCTAGTAGATCACAGGTAAATTATAATCGACTGACTTTTGTATATAGGTATCTCCTGCTTTTCAAAAGTTTTCATTAGGCCACTTTGCTTTTATGAAATAACTACATTATGACTGATTTTTGCTAACAGAAAGAAATCTGAAGAGGATTTTTGCAAAAAACGAAAACAGTGTTCAGTGTCTGTCTTGCAGTGAGCTATTAGAGGGGTAATATGTCCTCAAGCAGCAAGGGTGGTCCTTGTCGAGCTCTGTCCCCGGAAACTACATTCATTATCTCTACATCAAGCCACCATAGCTTTGAACAGTTTCTGCCGTCATCTGTACTTTATCTTGATTTATTTTGTGTATCTGTTAGCAAGATGTGCCTGAAGGTATCAGACAAGCCAATAAAAGGTTACTTTTTGGGTCTGGGAATTTTTAGAAATGTTTTCACATTAATTAATGGTAATTGCTTCTTCGCTTTATACCATGTGGCTTACGAAAAAATTTCATTGGAACACTAACATTTGGATGGGGCGGGGGACTGTATATTGAAGCTAGGGCAATTCTTGCCTTAATTTCCATGTGTGAAGCAAATGATTGGTCACAATTCCCATTTTAGTGTTACCATTTGTCAATTACACTTCCATTTATCCAACTTAAAGAATTTGCTTCAGAATTCTAGGGAGGTAGGAAAAGCAGGAAATATGAAGGCCCTAGAAAAATTGAGGTCATTTCATTTCATTAGTATCATCATGACTTCATAATGAGAATCTGTTCTGCTCAATTCTATTAGACTTTGAGTAAAATTTGATTAGAAAGACCATATCAAATAGAAAAAGAAAATCCAGTTAAAACCAACATCAATAAGAACAACACATTATGGCAAACCAGGAAAAAGTTAGAAAATATTTCTAAAAGATTAAAAAAAAAAAGTCAAATTTTATATTTGATAGTGACAAAAGTAGAAAATGCATCATCACACTAATGATGACAAACATTCATTTATTATTACAATTTTTTCAATCTATATGGCTTTGCCTATGTAACAGAATTCATGACGTTTTAGATACCCACTTCTGTTTGGTGGAACAAAGATGGCAGTAAGATTTTACCATTTCTGATCAGAAAGTTTCATTCCATTCTTGGTGAACTATACAGGGCTAAGATGTTTCTGAATAGGACTTATAAAATTAAGTTGGGTATTAAAATGACTAGGCTTTGAGATGTACAACAAAATAAATTTGTTAGGGATAGTAGATAAAGTAGAGAGCATAGCACATGGAGCATGGGTAGCTACTGGTCCAGGGAACAGCACCCAAGGTCATTGAATGTTCAACGGTTGCACATGACACTTAAAGATAAGTTTCCTTAAGGAAGTTGGCTTCATACCTGATTGCTAAAATGCAAATTTAGGCAAAGCGTTTTCAAAAATCTTTTAATCTTTAACATTAGTGATGAAACTAATGGTGACTTCTTGGGTATCCATTCTGAAGCCCAACTATATATTCACCAAATCAGACCATAATTCTCTAATAAATATAACAGCATAGTCCAAGGTAGATCAAGATGATGTGGGCATGGCTGTCATCAGTAGATTACTAATGCAGATGAGAACATAATTAAATTCTGACCCCCTAATTTAGGAGATCCTGGAATGTGGCATTCATATACCAGTAAAACATAGCAATAACATAGCCACAAAATCAGAGAAGAGCCACAATTTTTCTCTTATTCACATGGCAACAATTATTCCAACATAAACAACATGTGCTAAGAAATATTTGACTGGGAAACAATACTTGAAATCGTATTGCATTCTAGAGGTACAAATGGACATTGACAGATAGTCTCTTAAGTGGTCCTTAAATCACTTCATTAAAATATTGAGCTCTTTAAAAAAAAAAGGTGTCATTTTAAAGAGATAGCATAAAATACTCCCAAATTGCAAAAATACCTTCTTGAAATATCCACTAAATATTTTCAAGGATCTCAAACTGGTCATGAGGAAATACTTTGGAACTGGGTAGACTTTAGTTCCATTTTTTAGATCTTTAATATAGAAGCAGTTCTCAATTAATCTTTTAAAATATAAGTTTGTTTTGCCCTGAGTTTTTATTTTTATTTTATTAATCTTACTTTAAAGCCTTTTGGTTTCCTAAAATCGGGAGCTTTTAGGCTTTTAGGTCTCTTAAAATTGAATGAGAATATGCTCATCATTAATTTTGTCTCCCAAATAATCCCCACCTTCTTCTCTTCCTTCTCTTCATATTTGCTGAGCACATCTCTAGTTTGAGGTAATGTGCTGGTAAGGTAATGATGACTAATAGTACATAGACCTTAGCTTCAATGAGTTCAGGCCAGTGGGGTTGTAGAAATATACACATCTAATTGCAATGTAACCTGGTAAATTAAGTGATAAATGTACATGTACACAGAGTGTTTTGGAGCATAGAGAATTTTCCCACTCAGGCCTCAGGAGGTCAGAAAGGAATAAAAAGAGGAGGTACCTGGGTTAACATTTAGACACTCTCAAGTCTTTCCTGACATCATTCCCACAAAAACAAGAGGGTTAGGATTACGAGCATTTCTAGATTTGACTGTCAAATAACTCATGGTTCATAGTTTTAAATCTGGTTGACTATAAAACACTTTGTAGTAAAAATAGAAAGTAACAGAAACCCAGTCATTATGTGTTCATTTCCTATAACGTTCAACTCCATTTAATAGCCATAATTCTTTCAACTGTCTGCACATAATAGTGTCAATGAAACCAGAATAATTTGAATAGGTACTAAGGAGCAGACTTTTAAAAATAATTACTTTTTAAAAAATGGTAATATCATCCTCAAAAACATACCAGATTGCTTTGCTTTCCATAAAACCAGGACAATAAGGATGCTATTCTCTTCACCCTCCAGTGAGCTCAAGAGGTGGGAATGTTGCCAAGATATTTCAATGAGCAGGAAGTTTCCCAGGAAATTTCAAAAATATCATTAATACATTTTTATAACAATTATAAAACATATAAGGCTGGCTGTATGTTGCAGTTTTAACTGACAATTGTTTTTTTTTCCCCCCTAACCACAGTGCATCACTTTAAAAATATCACTCCCCTCCCTCCAATCAATTTTACAATGGAAAATCCAGGGAAGTTTTTTACTCTTGCTTAACCTTGAAAGATACATGGTGTGCTCAAAGGAAAATTTATCATTTAGTTAGTTTTAAAAGATCAAATAGAAACATTTGAAATATAGACAAAGTAAGAGGTAAAAGAATACAGTTTAGAATTGTAAAGGAAAATGTTAGATGTTCTGTGAAGGTCAAAGTCACTCTTTCCCTTATATTCTCTCAAAAGACATATGCATTGAAGTATATCGTGATGGTAACTTGGTGATCCTATTCCTACTTCATTTTTCAGTCTTCCTTTTCATAATTCATTTGAAATTTAGCGTGACCCCTTTCTCCTCAACATATTAGTTATCTATTATAGGTCATACATTTTGAAACTTGTTTTCTCACTGATCACTTAAGGGGAATAATGAGACTTAGGATAATAGATAAGGAAACAAATAATTGCCAGGCACTGCATTAAATGCTTTATTAGAAAATATACAAGTTGGGATGAGAACCCTGAAAAGGAAGTCAATTTATGCCTGAGGACATTTGAGCATAGCCTTACAGGATTTACAGAGGTTCAAAGAAGGCTTAAGAAGAAAAAGAGTGTATCAGACAAAATATACACAAATCAACACATGCAAAGAATAAGTCAGAACGTGAGGTCCTTTTCTTTTATTATTATTATTTTTTTAAACGTGATGTCCTTTTCATGCTCTGAGGAGATAAGTAGCTGTGAGTCCACAGGTGCCCACTGAATGGGAGGGGAGTAGGAAGGTGCCAAAGCTGGGGCTGGTCCTTGGAAGATCTTACCATGCTGAAGATTTGAGATCTTATTCTTTAGACTTTCATTGTCCCATTGATAGTCACTAACCACATGGGGCTTTTTACATTTAAATTAAAAAGAAATACAAGAACAAATTCAATCCCCTGGTTGTACCAGGCACATTTCAAGTGCTCAGTAGCCATGTGTGACTCACAGCCACCATACTGTACAGCACAGATACAGAATGTTTCTGTATCACTGAAAGTACTATTGGGACAGTGTGTCCTTAAGTAAGGAGAAACCATATCCAACTGTGAATTCTAAAGCAAGAGACTGACCTGATTAAAACTGCACTTGATTAAACAGGTAACTCCTATAGTGTGAAGGATAGGCATAGGGATGATGATGGGACTGGAGTTAGAAGGCCAATAAGAAGGAATTATTTCAGAGACAGAAATAGAACTGTAGCTGTGGGAAAGTGGAGGAAGCTGCCTATTTTAACAAGTTTGGGAGTGGGGGTGGGGGTGCAGAACTAAGAGCACTGGACTAAGTTCAATGTGGATGCCTGGGAGAAAGACCATGCCTTAACCGGAAGATACTAGGGGAAGTTATAGTGGGCTAGA
The DNA here is from genome assembly GCF_003254725.2 of Canis lupus dingo. Classification (NCBI taxonomy): domain Eukaryota; kingdom Metazoa; phylum Chordata; class Mammalia; order Carnivora; family Canidae; genus Canis; species Canis lupus. Next base: position 70,476,343 of record NC_064249.1, read on the forward strand.
GAGCAGATATTAGCTAATCTTTTGGCCTGTTGAGTTGTAGGTCCCTGGGCCTTAGGAAGTTTGGGTCAATAGGTATCTGTGAAGTCATTCTCATTATTTTTCCTTTACCATTGGCTTCCTTTCACAATTGCCTAAAACAAGCATTCTCGGCTTTCACCCGACTCTTAAAAGTTTGTTAAGTAAGTTAAACAAGAAAGGAGAATTGAGGCTCAAATTGGGGGGAAAACATGACTTAGTCAAATTTTCAGGGGTTTTGAACCTTATTTTACTATGAAAGCTGCAAGTAAGCAACACAAAGAATACAGGCCAGCTGAGGATACGAGGAAATGGCTCCTGCTATCCAGTGTCACCATCATTAAGGTTCTGAGGTCTGAGGATCACAGTCCCTCAGATATGCTTACATATCTGAGGGACTGTGGCCACCAGCCTTTAATGTCCACCTGGAGCCTGGACAGGGTTCACATCAGCAGTCAAGGGTCTACCTACTGTCAGATAAGGAAATTCTTTCTGAACCACTGTTCAAAGCTTCAGTATTGTACTTTTCATTTCTTCAGGCCATGCCACCACCCCAAACTTCTCTTTTCCATCCTCTATTCTTAGCTATTGAATAAGCCACCTACTTCACAAAAGAGAGGAACATCCTAACTCCCACATCACTCCTACCTTCATTCCTTCCTGTAACTTTCCTGCTCATTTCACAGGAAGGCATTCCTATTTGCTGATTTACAAAAAGATGCATGGAAGCATTGATGAACAATAGAGGGAGACAGGTAGGTAAAAAATAGTTTCTCTAGGATAAGAGTTCACCGAATATGTTTAAATGTTCATGTAAAAGAGACTGCAAAGACCAAGGAGCAGATGATACTGAAGATACAGAAGAGAAAGCCTCCCTGATGTCGTCTCCTACAAAGTTGGAGTAGATGGGATCAAAGCACGGGTGGCAGATTGGCACTGAAGTGGAAGGGGAACCACCCTTTCATCATTATAGAAGAAAAGGAGGCAAGAATGCAGACTCTGGAAAGGGAAAGCACCTAACCTGAATCCTAAAGGCTTCAAAAGAATTATTCATTAGGGAGTCACCAAGCCTTCCTGCAGATTGATTCCCTATTCATCTGGCTCCATAGAAGTCATGGCTTCTGGGAGTACCTGGCAGCTTCTTGGCCTTGAGAGACATCAACCCAGAGGCTTTGTCCACGCCTTCCTCTACATAGAATGTGTCAGTCTTTGTAATCCCAAAAGAATAAATTGTCACCCACTATCACCTGTTTTTTTGGACCCAATCCCAGATCTGTGTTTCATTTTCTGCCCAGGGATATATTTATCTTGGTTGGAATCCTAACTCTGTCTTGTAATCTTTCCTTTTTTTCATTATTTATTTTAAATCATTGATAAGTATAGAGAAGAATGGATGCCTCAAATTGTCAGTTTTTAACCAAAAGTCATAAACATTTTTTGCAGGAATGCTCATGCTACTTTTTCCATTCAAAGGATGATTCCAGGTATCTGTTTCAGTTCAAATACTTAGAATTTTAATCAACCGTGAGTATTTGTATCTGTGAAATATTCTTCATAATTTTGAGTGAACACTTAGCTACATAGAGACATTATACAAATCTTAAAATGGAAATTGTTCTGCTTATTCTTGAAACAATCAAAGAGGAAATAAAGCATAATATTTATGCCATTATGATTTCCTGTAGAGACTGTCATCACCTTAGTTACAGGCTGTGATTGGAAGTTCACTAGTAAACTATGTGTTTGGAATATAGATCCTGATTCCTACAGTAAAAATATTAGAAACTGTAATTAGGTTTCCACTTTAACTCAAAAGCAATTTGAGACAAAATATACTTGAAATACCATACATTTGCACAAAATAGTAAAAAGTAGCATATGGAATCATGGCTTGCTTTCCTTTTACACACATTGAAGCACTTTTTGAACCAATGCAAAGCCCAGTGTTGCCTTGCTTGACTAATTTAATGCTCGAGTCTTAGCCACAGGAAGAGCTGGGAGCTTGTTCTGGTCTATTTTCATTATGCAGTAACGTAACATGTTTTTGTAATTTAGGAGGAATGTGTCAATGAGGGAAGACATTTTGATTTCCATAATCTTTAAACCCCAAATAATCAAGATGCCCCTCTCTCACCAAGACCAATGGGGGAAAGAGAGGGAGAAGGGAGGAAAGAAGAGGGAAGAGAGAGATAGAGAGAATATGGATGGGAGCTATGAGAACATGCCAGTTATCCAGACATGCACTCAGATGGAAGCCAAAATGGCAGCCACAACAATCAGGGAATCTGTTACCACAGAAGAAAGAGCTCCTACATGACCACAGTATCTGTCAGTGGCAGTTAAGTTGCCAAATAGTGGGAAGAAAAGTCAACAATAGTAACTGTTCTCAGTTGGAGGAAAAACCATGGAAAAGAACATAAAAATAAAGCTGCTGCCTCTACCAAAGAGGAGAGGAAAGGTTAATAAGCAATGCACAGGCACTGAAGTAAGCTGATTAGTATAATGGTTCACCCACATCCACCATCATAAGGAAGACAGGAGACCTGAGGCTCCTCTGGCTGTGGTGCTCACAGAGGAAGGATTAAGGTATAGCAGTGGTAAATTTCCACAGAGTATCCTGGGAGTTGCTAGCAAGAATGAACTAGAACCATAAAAAGAGGCCAAAACAGGCCAACTTAAGTCATTCTTGCTAGACAATAGGAGGGTCACAAAGGCAAACAACATTTTCTTTTCTTTTAAGTTTTTGTCTATTTATTTTAGAGAGAGAGAGATGAAGGGAATGAGAGCAGGGGGAAGGACAGAGAGAGAAGGAGAGAGAATTTCAAGCAGACTCTGGGCTAAGCACAAAGCCAACGTGGGGCTTGATCTCATGACCCTGAGATCCTGATCTGAGCAGAAATCAAGAGTCAGATGCTTAACCAACTGAGCCTCTTAGGCTCCCCAACAACATTTTTATTTAAAGAACAGTAGCCAGGTGTGTTTGTGTGTGTGTGTGTGCGTGTGTGTGTGTGTAAAGTCAGAGACTTCCTTTTTAATCCTGAATATTTGACAAACATATCTACCTTGATTGTTTCAAAGTACTCTTCTTTTTATCAAGTCTTCAATTTGAATAATTTACACTGATACAGCCATCAGACATTTGAAACGTACACTCCTGTTTTAACTTAGTAAAATTAAAGATTGCATGCCTCATATTTAAATACATTTGTGACGGTTACATTATATCAATTCAAATTTAAATCCTTTTTTGAGAGAAGAATATGTCTAAAAATACACTATAAAGTAGAGCCTGGAGTTAGCCAGTGGAAGGAGTATAGGAAGTGGGGAAAAAACCTCCAGATAACACTAGGATATTTGGGTTATTGAGACTGGTTTATTTCTGGGAGAGGAAGTAAGGGAGATCAGGAAAGCATTGAGGGTAATTCTCACCATTAGTTGTGTAACCAGCAATAATTGTCCATTTGGCTGCCAACAGAACCCTAACCCCAGTCAGATATCCACCCCTCCTTGCTCAGGAGAAGATGATCCCAGCCCCAGACCAACAGGTACAGTCATGTCAGGTACAGTAAGCCATGTCAAGCATAGTAACTCTTCCATTTTTTCTCATTCTTGAAAGATAAACATGAGAGTAAGTTTCTGGGCTTTCCCCAGAAAAATCATACAAAAGCCACAAGAGACACTGAAGTCCCTCTTTTTTCTTCTAGACATGCTCAAGTTGGAATTTGACACTTGGAGCTGTTGCTATAGCCATTTTGCTACCAGACTAAGAATGAAGCATTACATTGAGAAAGGCTGAGCAGACTCATTACAAAGAAGTAAAGCTGGAGCCCTGATATGTGGCACCTAGAAACCATTCTACTTCTGCACTTGGACATGTGAGATGATGACTTTTTCAATGTGTAGGGAGGTCTGAGGGCAGCTTTTCTTTTACTTCCTATGGAAAACATAATGATATGAAGAAGCCAGAAACAGAAAGGGAGAAAAGCCACATGGGAAATTTCTGTCCTCTATTTCTGTCCTCTAACCTCTGAGGGTTTACACAAAACATAATATATTTATCTTTAAAAAAAGAAGAATTTGTTTTGGGGGCATAAAGTGAAGAATGGAGGGTAGGAGGATAGGTTTGGGGTCATGATTCTTTTTTTAATAATAAATTTATTTTTTATTGGTGTTCAATTTGCCAACATACAGAATAACACCCAGTGCTCATCCCTGTCAAGTGCCCCCCTCAGTGCCCGTCACCCATTCACCCCCACTCCCCGCCCTCCTGGTTTGGGGTCATGATAACTGATGAGGAAGATCTGTGGTAACAAAGCGTGCACAAGAGTGATGGTAGAAGAGAAGCCAAGATGGAGACAGAGGCAGGGAAGAGGCTGAGTTTGAAAGGCAATTTTGCATACTTACTCATCTAATGCACTGTGGAAGAGGTTAAAGAAACTAAGAATAAGACTGTCTTTACCTTCAAAGATCTCACAGTTTCGTAGCTGGGGAAGATAGACACATAGCACTTGGCCACTACCATGTAGACAGTGTATTACTGAGGCAGATGTACAGGGAGCAGGCACAGGGAATATTTCCAGGAATAGAAAGGATAAAATAGTCAATGTGTATACTTCCTGGCCCTCCAACCTATTCCTTAATTTATTGCTATTTGACTTCAGCTTTACCTCGTTAAAACTTGGAGTCTTCACAGGTGATGTTTTCATTGGCCTTGAGCGTGTCGTTCTTCAGCAATTCCACCTGGGCTCAAAATGTGCTTCCTTGGAGAACTGTTCCTAACCATTTGGACTGGGTGGGTTAATCCTCCTATGTGTTCCCATGGCATGCCCTATGACCTCTATCACTCCTCACACCTTCTTAAAATGTCAATTCATTATCTATATACCGGCATCATTTTAGTTAGGTTCCCACTGAATTCATTTCCCTATCAAGTGTACGGTAATTAAAAGGTGTTGGGTAAGTATTTACAGGTGAAGGAATGAGTACATGAATGGAAGAAGAATAGCTCTATGATCCTAACCAGAGGCATCAAGTTCAAGATGGAGAGTGATGGCAGGATGTGGGTGCAGATGTAGCCAAAGTCAGGTCATGGCATGACTGGTCTCTCTCTTTTTGTTGAGGTCAAACACTACTGACAACAAGCAAAATTGACATATAAGTTATCATTAATGTCCTATATGTACTGGATTAGGAAAAGGAAAGGATCATTTAAGTGAAAGAGACTTACTAACATGATTTTTACTGCCTTGACTCATTCTTTATTTCCTTTTTTTTTTAAGATTTTATTTATTTATTCATGAGAGACACAGAGAGGCAGAGACAGAGAGAAGCAGGCTCCATATAGGAAGCCTGATGTGGGACTTGATCACAGGACTCCAGGATCACGCCCTGAGCCGAAGGCAGACGCTCAACCGCTGAGCCACCCAGGTGTCCCGATTCTTTATTTCCTATTCACAGAATACCACTCAGGAAAATGGGCCAGGGAAAGAGTTGGCTCTGCAGCTGAAAGGGAGGTGCTAGCCCCTCTGAGAATGAACATGAAAATGAGAAGCAGGGGTGGACATAAAATATATCTCTAAGATAGAACACTGGCTGCATAAGAATACCTGAGAAAGCTTAGGGGGGTTCCTTAATCCAGTCCCAGAGGATTACAGCTCACTAGGTCTGGGTGAGCCCTTAGGATCCATTCAAAGATTTTTGGGTAATCCTGACATGCAAAGAAAAACTCTGATCTAGTTCGATTCTTTCATTTACAAGTAGGGAAACTGATCCCAAGAGAGACTTGTTGGCATTGCTCAAGCCCTTATTGGTCAACCTAGCACCACAAATCCAGTTTCTTGACCTGGAAGCCAGAGCTCACAGGATTAATTAGAATTAACAAAGAAGCACAAGAATTGGTCAGAAGTTGAAACAATAAAATTCAAAAGGGATAATGTAGCTTAATCCTCTTATAATAATACATTTTTGAAGTTAAAGGTAGACACTAGCTCTTTCCACCCAAGCACAAAGGTACAAGAGTGAGAAAGGGCCCACACTGTCCAGTTCAGCCACTTTGCTTAGTGAATCATGATAATAATAAATCTCACAGATTTTCTAAACTTGTGATGATAGTGGGTCTGCATATAGCAGGTGGTTTTGTGAGGAGTGCAGTGGGTGGGTGGGTGGGGGTGAGTTACTAATAGTATCCAAGAGCAGCTTGTAGAAAATGATAAACATTTTTTATTCTCAACTCCTAAGTACAGAAGAAAAACAATGAATCAATGTTACAGTGTACAGACTTAGCTCTTAAGTATGCATTAATTCTTTTCATTATCATTAGTTATTGAAAAAGATTGCTTAATGGGACTTTTTTTTGTGGGGGGTCCTTTAGTTTAAACCTATTCAGTGCAAATGGCAGAGGGTGATGCGAATTGATGTCTCATGAGAGCCTAGTAAGACATCTGCCCTTTCAAGTACTTCCTCAGTGAATATCCTAGACAGCCCCCAACAGAACTAGTATAAGATTGGCACAGATCCTACTTGAACGATTTGGTGATAAATCTTTTCCCTTCATTTTGCCCAGACATATCAGCACTCAATATAGTTCTACAGAAAAACAAGGGTCAAGATCCTCCTTTAATCTCTCCTGACAGGATAAAATGCTGAATCACTATGTAAAATGACCATATCACTACAGGTGAGTGTTGGGATGCTACTTTTGTGATGGTAACATAACTTATTGTACTAATGAGGCTATTCTGAATTCTATTTCAGTTTTACTTTCTACCTTTTCTCTTATTTTGATCATTTGCAGCTCATTCACCCAGTGGAGAAAAAGAGAATGCAAGCACGTTTTCATGTTTCAGTTCTAAAAAGTCTCTTTAAAAATAGAAATATATACAAGTTTTGTATATATTTTTTTAAATGTGCTCATTTACCACCTTTTGTATTTATTGCTGCTTTCCTGTGTTTCTTTTTGCAAGATCAGATATTCCCAACAGGAATACATTTTCCCTGCAGTGTTAGAATCTGCAAAGCTCCAATTGTACATCATTTAACTCTGTGACAGGAAAGCAGGCAGCTTGTGCCTAATGAATGGTACTAATGGAAGGGCAAGGGACACTGAACTCCAAGTGTCATCAAACATGATGACTTTGAGATGGTCTGGCTAGATTGTAAGATGCTGCTGGAGCCATTTAGTCCTTAAGCTATTTCAGCTGTGTCCAAAACTCCCAACCCATCTGATTCTGCTATTAATCTAGAAATGTAAAAGAAGGGAGTAGGATGCATTCCTTAGATTAGGGATAATTATACCACGTCATAAGACCTTTATGAAAATTAAGTAGTCTAATGGGTGTGTCATATGCTTTAAATAATATCATTAATGATACAAATATTTATGTTAATAGTATCAATATATCATACATGAATCATTAATTTTTAATGAGTATAAAAACACACTATTACTGAAGTTAATATAACTTAATTTCTAATCATTTGAAATGTTTTTCAGTAAGTTTTTTTGCCAATAACCAGCAGTAACATGAATATTCATATTTTTCATGAGGGAGGCCAGGTTAAAAGAAATCTGTGGTTTTTAAAGTGACAAGTAAATTACACTTTGTTATTTCATAAGACACTTTCTCTCCCATGTATTAAAGCATAATGATAACATTTATTTGTATTTTTCACCTGTTTGCCTATGTATTGAACAAATATGTTTTGACTTTAATTAAGTACAAGCCACTAAGCTAGATTTTTGAGGGATAAAAATAAATGAGATAATCTTTGTCCTTCCTTGAAGTAGATGCTAGAGTAAATAGGGCTGAAACATGAACATCAGTTCTGGGGATTTCATCTTTACACTGAGGACAACAGAGAATTATCAAGGGGTATGGAGGAGAGAAATGACATGACCAGCTTTTCATTTAGATTGGTATGGGAAATGACAGCAAGGGACCAGCTAAATGGCCACTGAAGTAATTTCGGCAAGAAATGGTACCAGGTAGGTCCCCGAACCAACATAGAGTCAGTGGGAAGAATGGAGAGAAGGAAATGCACTGGAGAGACATTAGGACCATAAAATCCAATAGTTTTAGAACTAATAAGGGGGGAGGTTATTCCCAAATTTTAATTTGGGTCTCCAGAAAGATGATATTGCCATTCACAGAGATGGGACAAAGGAAGAATAGCAGGTTTAATACCAGGGAAATTATGAGATACATTTTGGATATTTTATACTGAAAATGTCAAGTCAATGGGAAATTCTAATAGAAATGGTTCACCTTGAGGCTCAGGGAAGATTTCTAAGTGGGAATTATATAGATATAGGCATCAACACTGTCTAACCTCCATAGAAAACCATATGAGACCCCCTCCATCCCAGGGAATGTTTTTTTTAGATCAATAAGACAAAGGCAAGAACAAGCCCTGGACTCCCAAGAGTTAGGTAATGAAAATCCTGATGAGATTGGGAATTAGACCAGCAGGAGGAAAATCAAAGTAGTGAGTGGTGTCCATGTCTTAGAAACTAAAGGTAAGGAAAGAGAACAGGGCAGAGAGCATTAACTGATTCAGCGACCAGAGAGGAAGACATCTTGATCTGGCACCAAAGAGAGGACATAGGACAAAGAAGTTTCAATGGGGGGCAGAGAGCCCTAAATGAGGAATAGTTGCTAAAGAAGATAAGAAAGATAAGATATTGTGAAGACAATGCCTCCAAGAAACCCAACTGTAAAGGCTATGAAAAAGCATGGCAATAGATAAAGAGTCAAAATGTGCTTTTGAGATTGAAAGGAAAGTGAGGGAAACTAATGAAGAGGTAGATGGAGATGGGAATCAAGGCACTGATCCAGGGCACTAATCTGGATCACAAATTAATGAGAGCATACAGTTACAAGTTAAGGAGGCAGAGTTGTCCATCATTTCATCGTTTTATTTGGGGAGGCATGTAAAACCATATATGTGACTGTAACTTCATTCTCACAGTGGCCAATTTTCCTATTCATTTAACAAGATTTATCAAAGATCTATCTTGTTCAGACACTGTTCTAGGCACTCACAGGTCATAATGGTAACTCCAACAAGGTCCTTGCCCCAAAGAATACACTGCTTTAGAATGGGGTAGAGGCAGAGGGTGCACACGAACATTTCTAATTCAAAGGCAATCTGTGATAATCTTACCATTTATTTATAGCTTGTAATGGGTACAGAAAAATCACATATACCTTTCTCTTAGACAGGAAAGCCAATATTAAAGCAGCCTACCTATTCTAACATAATTGTAAAATACAATCTCATAAATGTTGACCACTAGATGACTAGATTAGTTATTAATTCTAGCCAAGGGACCAGAATTAATTAACCTTAGCAGTGGATTTCATTTTGACCTTGGTCTAATTAGGCCAATTTTCCACTCTGGGGAACATAATTAATTATCTGGTTCATTTAGGGAAAGGACCCCTACTGAACAAAACATATAAACACCAAAACTTACCTTAATTATCAGGATTATAATGTAATTTTTGATATAGTGTGTCCTTCCTCTGATAAGAAAATGCATAATAAAATGAAGATGACAATTTAGATCTATAAATAGGGAAAATAATAAATGAAAAGTACAGTCTAATTTATCAGGGAAGCTGGGATTTGTTTTATTGTAATACCAAATGTATTTTTTTGTTCTTCACTTTGTTTCATTTTATTTTGTAAAAGTTTCCCTTTATATAAGATACAAGATACTTTGATGTTCTACATACCTAATAAAGAATGTGATAAACTCTAAAATACTTTGGGAGCACCTGGTGGAATGTCTGATTCTTGGTTTTAGCTCAGGTCATGATCTTAGGGTCATGAGATCAAGCCTCCACTTTGGGCTCTATCCATACTTCGTGGTGAGTCTGCTTGAGATTCTCTCTCTCTCTCTCTCTCTGCTCTTGTGTGCTCTCTTTCTCAAATAAATAAATAAAACTTGGAAAAAAATTAAAAAATATTTTGAAATTCTTCTATTTGCACAAATAATTTTTATTTTATACATTTAAATGGCATCTTTGATTATTTAAAAAATTCTTCAATGTGAAGACACAATGAGGTTATCTAGATGTACATCAAGTGGGAAATACTACAATGAAATACCTTAAATATTATACGTGACAAAATGCTATTTTATGTAGCACTTATGTTGCTACCAATGAATGATACGTCTATATTTAAAGACAGGCTCACACAATTTCCAAGAGTCTCAAGAGAAAGAATGAACAAATCAACAGATACAAAAAGGGGCAAGCAGACTTTTATTCTTTGACCTGTACTTTCAAATGACCCAGGTCTTCGTGCATCACTGCTGTGTCGTTATTGAACTGATTTACCAAATGAACCTTAAAAGTAAATACTCTTGGAAGCACAGCAACCATTTTGATACTTAGCTCAGTCTTTTTGGGTCTAAGTGACAAGTAAAGGACATGTTTCCTTCTTTCATTAAAACAAATTGGCTCACTTACTGGCCAAATGTGAGGAGGATCAGCATTAATTTGGAGCATGCTCTCTGTGCCAAGGACGTTGACAGGTATTGGACATTCAAGCAATAGGTTGCTGTGCTTTTCAAACAATCACTAATGCAGTTTTCATAGCAAGGGTAAAACACCCCATTGTTGGCAGTCTAGCTTTCCTTGAGGTGAGTGTACTTTATCTTTGCCAAAAGCGTGAGCAGAAGTGAGTTTTGGAAGGAAGATGGACATTGGAAATTTATGGGAACAAGTCAAGGTTTGCATCAGAGAAATCAAGACAAAAAGGGATACACATGAAGCAGTTTTACAATACACAAACACGCTGCACCCTTTAAATCTCCCACCTCTTACCAAAAGATTTTAAAGTTTTTTATTTATTAGTGAGAGACACACAAAGAGAGGCAGAGATATAGGCAGAGGCAGAAGCAGTCTCCCTCCATCCCAGGACCCCAGGATCACGACCTGAGCCAAAAGCAGATGCTCAACCATTGAGCTACCCAACTGCCCCTTGCCAACTGAGTCTAAGCTAGTCTCTTTAATTTTCTTCCTTATTATCTTATATCTACGTTCATAGTCAAACTTTTTAAATAGCATTTCAAATGCTTAGGAAAAATGTGTGGATGTCATACATAAACATACATAGACACATTCACATTGATTTTGCCAAGCATTAATAAACATTTTGTAACTTAGTATAACAGTGAATGAGCCTGCAGGTTTACCTTGCACCTATCATTGTGAAATTTGATGATGGAGACAAGCACAAGACACTTAGAGTAGATAACATCTATCTGATTCCTCCATAGAACTGGGTTAAGGAATTGAGTTAATACTAAATTTCTTTAAATTATTAGACTGCTTTTAGAGCAGTTTTGGGTTCACAGAAAAAAATGAGAGTATAAAAAGCCCTCACATACTCTCCTCACCACCACCCCCCCACTTCGTTTCCCTTATTAACGTCTTGCATCAGGATGGTCCATTTGTTATAAATGATGAACCAATACTGATACGTTATTATCCACAGTTTCCATTAGGTCTTCCTCTTTGTGTTGTATAGTTCTATGGGTTTTGATAGACATATAATGTCATACATTCTCCTTTATAGTATTATACAGAATAGTTTCAAGACCTTAAATATTTTCAGTGCTCTATCTATTCATCCTTCCCTCTCTGTCCAGGAATCCCTCGAACTTTTACTGTCTCCATAGATTTATCTCTTCCAGAATGTCATAGAGTTGGTTTATATGGTATGCAGCCTTTTCAGATTGGTTTCTTTCACATAGTGAAATGGCATTTAAGGTTCCTCCATGTCTTTTCATGGCTTGATAGCTCATCTATTTTTAGTGCTGAATATTATCCTATTGTCTGGATGTACCACAGTTTGTTTATCCATTAACCTACTAAGGAATATCTTGGCTGCTTCCATGCTTTGGTAATTATGAATAAAGGTGCTGTAGATATCTGTGTGTAGGCTTGTGGGTAGACATAAGTTTTCTACTCAATTGGATAAATCAAAAAGCGTGCTGGCTGGATCATATGGTAAGAATATTTTCAGTTTTGTAAAAAATTGCCCAGCTGTCTTTCAAAGTGGCCATACCATTTTACATTCCCATCAGAAATTTAGGATATTTCCTATTGCTCTACATCCTTGCTAGCATTTGGTGTTGTCAGTGTTTTGGGTTTTGGCCATTCTAATAGGTTTGTAGTGGTATCTCATTGTGGTTTTAAATCTTTATTTATTTATTTTAATTTTTATTTATTTATGATAGTCACACAGAGAGAGAGAGAGGCAGAGACACAGGCAAAGGGAGAAGCAGGCTCCATGCTCCGGGAGCCCGACGTGGGATTCGATCCCGGGTCTCCAGGATTGCGCCCTGGGCCAAAGGCAGGCACCAAACCGCTGCACCACCCAGGGATCCCTCGTTGTGGTTTTAATTTGTGTTTCCCTAATGATAGCTTATTTGGAGCATCTTTTCATATTATAATTGCCACCTGTATATCTTCTTTCATGAAGTACCTGTTCAAGTCTTTTGTTCCCTTTTTTTTTTAACTGTTGAGTTTTAAGAGTTTGTATATTTTGGTTAACAGTCCTTTAGCAGATTTGTCTTTTGCATGTATTTTCTCCCAGTCTGTGGTTTTTTAAAATCTCTTGACAGTGCCTTCGACAGAGTAGAAGTTTTTAATTTTAATAAGGCCTAACTTAATGTTTTCTTTCATGGTTGGTGCTTTTGTGTGTATTTGTATTTTTTTAAAGATTTTATTTATTTATTCATGAGAGACACAAAAAGAGAGACAGAGACAAAGTTAGAGGGAGGAGAAGCAGGCTCCATTCAAGGAGCCCGATGTGGGACTCCATCCAGGAATCCAGGATCACCTCCTGAGCCAATGGCAGACACCCAACTGCTGAGTCACCCAGGTTGGTACTTTTGGTATTGTATCTAAAAATCCATCATCAAACCCAAGGTCACCTTGCGTTTATCTTCTGAAGGTTTTATTGTTTTTTGATTTGCATTTTGATGTCTGATCCATTTTGATTTAATTTTTGTGAAAAATGGTAATGTCTTAAGAAATTATTTTTATTTAAAGTTATCCAATTGTCTAAGCACTATTTGTTGAAAAGCCTGTCCTTTCTCCACTGAATTGCCTTTGCTCCTTTGTCAAAGATTAGTTTGCTATAAATGTATGAGTCTATTTCTCCCTTTCATTCCACTGAACTATTTTTTTCTATTCTTTCAATAATATCATCCCATCTAAATTACTATAGCTTTGTATTAGATCGTGAAGTCAAGTAGTATCAGTAGCCAGTCCTCTGACTTTGTTATTCTTATCCAGTATTTTATTGGCTATTCTGAGTCTTTTGCCATTCCATATAAACATCAGAATCAGTCTGTGGATAGTCACTAAAAATGTTGCCGGGATTTTTCTTGAATTGCATTAAATCTATTAATCAAATTAGGAAGAACTGTCATCTTAATGATATTGACTTTTCCCTATGTGTGGACATGGAATATCCATATATAGAGCTCTGATTTTTTTCATCAGTTTATAGTTTCCTCATATAGATCCTATATATATTAGGATATAATATATATATTAAAAAATATATATAATATATAATATATATATATTGAAATTATATATATATATATAATAGATTTATATCTAAGTATTTTAGGGTTTTTTGGGTGCTAATATAAATGCTATTGTGTTTTTATATCTTGTAAACTTGCTATAATTGCTTATTAGTTTCAGTACTGTTTTTGTCAATTCTTTTGTGATTTTCTACATAGACAATCATGACATTAAGAACAGATCATTCTATTTCCTCTATATTTTGTTTCTTTTTTGGTCTTTTTTTATATTTTTTTTAATTTTTATTTATTTATGATAGTCCCACAGAGAGAGAGAGAGAGGCAGAGACACAGGCAGAGGGAGAAGCAGGCTCCATGCACCGGGAGCCCGATGTGGGATTCGATCCCGGGTCTCCAGGATCACGCCCCAGGCCAAAGGCAGGCGCCAAACCACTGCGCCACCCGGGGTTCCCCCTTTTTTGGTCTTATTGCATTAGTTAGGACTTCTCATACAATGTTGAATGAGAGTGGTAGAAATGGGTCATCCTTGGTTTGTTCCTGATCTTAGGGATAAAGCTTCTCATTTCTTACCATTGTCTATTGAGGTTTGTAGATTTTGCTTATCAAATTGAACATTTTGATATGTTCCTACATTCCTACTTTGCTAATAGCTTTAATCACAAATGAGTGTTGGGTTTTCTCAAATGCTTTTTCTGAAGATTAGATTTATTTGTTCCACATTTCTATCTACCATTACTATTTCTATCTTCTCGGAGAAAAAAAAAAGGGGTATTCATTGAAGATCATATTTTGGTAGGTCTCCATCTGTTGCTCTTGTCACCAGAAGTTACAGATAATTATATTAGTCGTTATTCATCAGAGCTGTTGGCCCTAGCACATAGTCTCTCTCTCCTTTCATGACAATGGATATCTTCAGCACACAAGTAAATAACCCATCCAATTTCTCAGCCACCTTCTCCAAGCTACCTAATTTAATTTACCCTCTTTCACTTCCGCATTCATATTCCAAAACCTGTCACACCTTATACTCTTCAAATTCCACATCACTAAAAGTACTCATTCCCAACACCTCTTCTCTTTTGAGCCTTCTGTGTGCAATGAATGACATCCACTCCTCCTTCATGAAAATCTCCAATTTGACCTACCTTCACCTCTGTACAATAGACCATTCTTTCTTCACTTCATTCTTTTTTCAGCTTAATTTCCATGGTTCGTAACTTCAGTTACACTTTGCCAAAAACTTATTATCTCCTGTCCCTCTTACTTCTTCATTTCCAACTGGCAAAGCCCCAATGATGGATGAATACAACTCAACTGCTTTATTTTGCCTACATCTGAGCAAATATAGCTGGAGAATTCACAAGAGGGCAGATGGTGATGCTGTAACTTTATAATCGGCAAAATCAAACTGACCCTCAAATATTTAGCAACTTGATTATATTTTTGTTCCACCCTCTCTTCTCTACACCGAATGTTTCAAAACTTTACTTTCCTTGACCTTTGAAACATTCCTTAATTTTCTCATCTTAGATTTCTTGTGTTCTACTTCACAAAGAGAAGCCCTCATACATATTGAAATTCCATCCAAAGTATGAACAAAGTATAAATCTACTTAGGGCTCTTTTTTTTTTAACTTTTTTCTTTTCTTTTTTTTTTTAATTTTTATTTATTCATGATAGGCACACAGTGAGAGAGAGAGAGGCAGAGACACAGGCAGAGGGAGAAGCAGGCTCCATGCACCGGGAGCCTGACGTGGGATTCGATCCCGGATCTCCAGGATCGCGCCCTGGGCCAAAGGCAGGCGCCAAACCGCTGCGCCACCCAGGGATCCCTTTTTTTTAACTTTTATTTTATTGCTGAGGGAGAAGTTCTTCCTGTCTAGGGCTTACTCATAATTTGGATTCTATTTCTTAGAAACCTCAAAATATCAACCAACTCTCCTTTCCCAATATATTCAATAATTCTTTTAGAGTCTTCCCCATCATAATCAAACATTATGAATTATCTCTCTTAAAAAATCAACTAATTTAGGCTACTCTGTCATTTCATATTCTCCTCACTTACAATGAAAATAATGAAAAATGTTTTCTATACATATGATAGACTATGGGTTAATTAAAATATTCCCTCCCCACATACTAAGTCATTCACATTGGACTTGGCCATGTGACATTTTTTAGTTAATGAAATACATGTGAAAATGGTATGTTCTACTTTCAAGAAGAAGCTTTTAGAGTAATTGCATGGTTTTGCCACTTTATTTTTCTTTAGGACGCCTAATGTGCCAGATAATGGCTCCAGTTCATCTGGTCCTAAATGATATAGGGTATCAGCAGAGCTGATATTAATCCACAATGGAAAATACTTTGAGCACAAAATCATCCTCTGTTATAGTGTTACCATTTAAATTTTAATGTTGTTTTTTACTGCCTCATACTCTAACCTGCACGGACTTGTACATGGCTTCTTGCCTCCATTTTCCCTCTGTCCATTACTTCTCAACACATTTCAATCTGATTTCAGGGCTATCTCTTCATTTCTACATGTCAGTAAATTAAATGACCATTTTTCAGCACTATCTTAACTAAGTTCCCTCCAAGCAGCATTTCAAGTAGTTGATCATTCTCTTCCTTTTGTAACATTCTCTTTTAAAGATTCTATTGCAATCTTTGAATTATATGATTTCTGATTTCTCCCCAATATGTTGTTGCTTCCTCTCAGTCCTCATTCCCTATTTCCTTAGCCATTAAATAGAGTTGGAGTTTCTAAAGACTCTATCCTAAGACCTCATCTCTTCTCATTCTACCTTCTAATCTTAGGAAATTTCAACTAATCTGTGATTTTATTTTCTTCTTTTACTTATGTGATGTTTAAACTTATATCTTCAGTCCAAACTGCTCTCACTTACTGACATAGATGTCAGATTGTCTACTTTATATCTCTCCTGAAATACCTTAAAATATATATATATTCCAAATATCCAAAATGTAATGTATAACCCTTTGCCTCAAACCAGCCTTGTTTCCAGTGTTTGTTTCATTTTCTCTCACCTCCTTATGAGCTTCATGACACAGAGTCCTGGTCTATTTCTCTTACAGTACTTGTGAGAAAGTGCCAAAATTTCAAGTTTGATAGATAATAGTAAGTAAATAATAAGTAAATGAGAAAATAAATAAAAAGTAATTACACATATTAGGGTGAAACTGAAGATAAAGATGTGATTTTAAAGATAAAAGGAGGGGCGTCTGAGTGGCTCAGTGGTTGAGCAAGCATCTGCCTGTGGCTCAGGGTATGATCTGGGGGTCCTGGAATTGAATCTGGGATCAGGCTCCTTGCAGGGAGCCCGCTTCTTCCTCTTGCTATGTCTCTGCCTCTCTCTCTCTGTGTCTCTCATGAATAAATAAATAAAACCTTTAAAAGTTAAAAGGAAAGGTCATTTGTTGTTAAAGCACTGACTACAGTATTATAAGTGATTTCTCAGAACTGGCAGTGGAAGCCAGAAGTTAGTGGAATAATATATTTAAGGGGCTACCAAAAAATATTACTTAGAATTGTATATTCAGTAAAAATATTTTTCAAGAACAAAACAGAATTAATAAGTTTTCATACATATTAAAAATAAAGAGTGTGTAGAGCTGTGGCTCCTTCTAAAGGGAATTCCAAAAGATATATTTCAGGCAGAAGGAAAATGACAACAGATGGAAGTCTGAAATGCAAGAATAGTAAAGGACAAGAAGGAGGCAAATACGTGGGTAAATTTATACAACATTTACTGAATAAAACCAGAATTTCTAATTTTAAGAGGTTAAAATGTAGAAGGAAAATAAAAGGACATAATTCAAGAGAAACAAAAAGAACCTCAAGGGAATAATACACATTCAGGATACTGTTACCATTTTCCTTTAAAACTGTGTGTAAGCTATATAGGTGTGTAGTGTACTATTTTTCTTTATACTCTACAAATGCTTTACAAATATTGCTTTCTTCTAACTACTATTTAATAAAAATATAAATAGGTATTTTCTTATCTCCAGCTGAACATGAAGCATGTTTATGAAGAAGTAAAATTTATAATTTTTTAGAGAATAAGGCTGACCTAGTTTACTGTTCCTCATATTTCCTAAGTTGTACAAATATTCCAAGAACTGATCCATTTTTAGTGGACCTGTAGTTTAGTGGTTTAGTCTGTGATTCCGAACCAAAAACGATGCAGCCTTTTAAGTAGCAATCTGAGGTATTAGTGGGTGCTCCTGACATCTGAACAAGATGTGCCAAGTGCAAAAACAAACAAAGAAGCAAAAAAGAAAGAAAAAAGAACTCCTCCCCCTAAAAAAAAAAAGAAAAAAAAAACCCCACAGTTTCTGTTTTAAGGAAATGATCTCGTTGATATAGTTTAAAAAATGTGATTTGTGAGGTCATCTGGAATTTCATTATTTATAATGATCATAATAAATTTCAAGATTATGTAACAATAGTTGAAGGTCAATAGATATGTAAAGGCTTTATTATCATTTACTAAAAACTACTCTACATTATTCTTTTCTGTGCCAGAAATGCAAATTTTCTTAAAGTCATAGTAGTGACAGACTTACTTTTCCAGCATCTGGCTATGTAACATAAGCCATCCTTCCCTATCCTGTACAGAGGAGAGAGAATTAGTCTAAGAGCATCATTGTGGCAGAGATGCTCAAATGGGCTGTCATATGAGTGAAAATGTCTACACCTAAAAGCCTAATAATTTTAACTGTTTAGCTGTAATCTCATAAAGTATTTATATAATCCGTAATATAATAGCTTCAATACATAGCTTTCAATATTACTCGGGAAATTTTATCTAGAGAAATAGGAAAAGCATAATATACTGTTGAAACCACAAAGCAGTGGGGGAGGGGAGTGTCTGTCCATGGTCCTGAAGAAGCCACTCACACCAGTGTTTGTTTCGTTAAATGGTCTATACTTAAATTAATTTCATGAATGATCTACCAGGTTCTTTTTGTGGCTTATTTATTGTCAGATATGTTATCTTAGGAGAAGAGCCATTCCATGACATTCATGAATGTCATAATTATTTCAATTTATATTAACATTTGAATGAAATCTCAGATAACTACAAATCCTTCCTTACATTTAAGTACATTTAAAGTATGACTTAAGAAGATCAGAATGCCTGTCACCAATAAAGTATTTTCTTATATGAAGGTATGTTGTTTTTTTATTATTTTTCCAAGATCCCTTCTTCCTACTGCTCTGTCCTGGTCTGGAGGCCTTTGTGGCTAATCTCTTGGACATGTTGTCAAACTAGCAGGCTTTTGATTGGATTTTGCCTGTAGGTAACATCTTCAGGAAAGCAGGAGATTGGCAAGTAGGATGAAAGAGACCGAGAGATTTTCTCCTTGCATCTTTATTGTTTTGGTAATATTATCAGGAACAGTTGTAACTTTTGAAGACTTTAACTCCCATCGAATGATCTCCCTTATAGGGCTCAGTCCTCTCTGGGCTAATTCTGTTGTTTCTTAGTTTTTAATGGAAATAACTTTTTCCCACCATTGCTATTCTCTAGGTTCTTTAACAACTCTATTTGTTTTCTATTCCTGCTAGTAACTCTGTAACTAAACTCTTCTTAAGAAAATTTTCTTCATTTAAACCATCTGACTGCAACTTATTTCCTGCCAGGACAATGAAAAACACAAAAGGTTTTTGAACTGTAACTAAAATATCCAATTGAGAAAACAGAATATTAGTAGACAAGAAGTAAACATCAAATACCCATAAAATATACAAGTTAGTAGAGGATAGGGTATAAGCACTGTAGATGAACTATGTGGCTACTTTTCCACAATACCTAGCCCACTGTGTCCATTAATAACAGTTGGTATTAATAAATATTTTTAAAACGTGTGGAATTTACTAAGACATTACCTCAAAATTTCAGAATAAATTATTACTAAAATCAAGGATTCCTTTAACCATTATCTAGGCCTATTAATTTCATACACCAGTTTCACAAAGAGAAAAACTGAGCATAAAACCCACAAACTACCCCTGGAATTTAGGTACCCAACATAAAAACATATACCATTGGTCAAGAATAAAACATTAGTTACAGAAAAATTATTTTACTCTATTGATAGGTGATTTAAAAATGTAAAAGAATCTATACTTGAATGCAACTCAACCTAAATTAAAATGTGGCTAAGGACATGCATACTTGCATAGGGGATGCAAATATACTAATTGATGGGCCAGGACATATAGAAGAGATTATATAAAGGGTTATACTTGTTTTCTCAATACTTCTCTTCTTATAATACATCAGCAACCTGAAGGAGTCTGCTAGTTGTTCCATTTTATGAATTAAGGTATAAAGATAATAGATACAACAGAATTGATAGATAAGGCTGTTATAAAAGCCAGTTTTGCAAAAAATAACTGCAAGAGTCTGGAATTAACCATCAACTTTAAAATTCAGATAGTTAGAATAGGAAAACAAAGTTCCAGCATAACAAATGTGAGAAATTTTGCAACATTTGGTTTTTGAAGAGTAACTAAATGCAAAGAAAAGGTCAAGGATAAATTTCTGTTATAGTTCATTGGAAAAAAAAATATAGCAGTCAATAAGTGTAGAACAGAAAAGTCCCGCCCACCCCAATATAATTGATGATGTGTGAAACTATTATGAGTTTTCTTTAGAAGTTAGGTCTACAGAGGATCTAGAGTTTTAGATTTAGTCAAGGTTTAATTTTCAAAAAATGGAAATGTATCTCATTCATAGTAATGTGGGAAAAATAATAGTTTCAAGTAAGGGCAAATATAAGAAATATGAATATTTAAAATTTTAATTATCCTTCAGTTTGGTAAATTTTGGTGTTCATTGCCTTACTCTTACTGCTATCTTGAAAGAAATCACACGTTTCACTAAGCATTAAACTCCAAATTCTGCAGCTAATGATATTGCTGATCATCTAATAAAGTTCTAAAACATTCTAAGTAGTGTGAAATAATGAAATAATATGTAGTATCATCTCCTTGGTCAAAATGATGAATAATTTGATGAATTTATACATTACAATTTAAGTAATTTTACTGATCATCTATTGATGTATAATGAAAGCTTAACTCCAAAGCTTAGTGGTTTAAAATAACAATGATCATCAGTTGGGTATTTTTGGTGCAAGGGATTAAGGTCAGATATTAGCTGGGCTATGGCCATCTCAAAGCCTCATTGGGGCTGGAAATCCATTTTCTAGGTGGTTCAAACACATGCTTAGTAGGTGTTGTTAGCTGTTGGTAGATCTTATTCCTATCTATATAGGATTATCCATCCACAGGTCCTCATGAGAGTTCTCAAAGCATGGAGTTTAACTTTTAGACCAAGTGACCTAAGAGAACAAGGTAAATGCCACAACACCTTCATAGTCTAGCCTCAGAAATCACAAACCATCCCTTTTGTAGTACTCTGGTGCATAGGTCAGTCCTGATTCAAAATGAAAGGGACATACACAAGTATGAGAATACAGACAGCAAGGATTGTAAGGAACCATCTTGGAGCATTTTACAAGATTAACTAATTACAAGAACCATGATGTCTCATGAATTAGTTATTTCTTTAAAGATTTTACTTATTTATTTATTTGAGAGAGTGAGAGTACGCAAGAGAGAATGAGCATGAGCAGAGGGAAAGGGAGAAGCAGATTTCCACTGAGCAGGAAGCCAGATGTGGGGCTTGATGCTGGAACTCCAATATCATGACCTGAGTTAAGGCAAATGCTTAATTAACTAGCTAAGCTACCCCGTGAATTCGTTATTTTAAAAGATTTTTATTCTGAATTGTTTTACATTTACAAAACAGTTGAAAAGTTAGTGAAGAGAGTTCCTATATCCTTCATCTATTTTCCCTAAAGTTATCCTACATAACTGTAGCACAATTAATGACTCAGAAACACAGGTACAATACTATAACCTAACTAGAGACTTTACTTGGATTTCTTGCTTTTCCATTAATGTTCTATTTCTGGTCCTCCTCTATGCCAGAAAAAGCATATAGGATTTTGTTGTCTTTTTTCCTTGGTCTCCTTCATTCTATATTTTTCCTTGTCTTTCAGGACCTTGAAAATTTTGAAGAGTACTAGTCAATATTTTGTAAAATGTCCCAACATTTGGAATTTTCTAGCATTTTTTCTCAGGTAGACTGGAGGTATGAGTTTAGAAGGAGGTGAAATGCCCTTTTAACACCCTCTTATCACATCATTTCAAGGTACCTGATATTGACATGAATTATCACTAGTCTAGCTAAGATGATGAATGCCAATTTTCTCTCCTACAGTTATATATTTCCTTTTGCATACTGTATTTGTTAGAAGCAAGTCATTAAGTTCTGCCCACACCCAAGGTGAGAGGAGTTAAGATCCACCACTTGGAGGGAATATGATCAGAGAATTTGTACATATATATTAACCCCACATATAGTGGGAGAGCCTGGGTGGCTTGGGCAGTTAAGTATCTGACTCTTGATTTTGGCTCAGGTCATGATCCTAAGGTGTTAGATCAAGCCCCATGGTGGGTTCTAGGCTCAGTACAGAGAGTCTGATTAAGTGTCTCTCCCCTCTCCCTCTGCCTCCTCCCCCCCATACCCCAACTCACACACACACACACACTCACTCAAAAAAAAAAAAAAAAGAAGAAGAAGAAAGAAAAAAAAAGTACTCAGTCAATGATTAGAGATAGAAGACAGTTTCTTGATGGAAATAGATGATTGCATAGGATGTAGATAATGCCATAGGACATTTGGGAAAGTATTTCTGTTTCAAAATATTTCTCCTTCAGGCTACTCTTAAGCCTGTCACTATTTCTTTATTCCTATATGTATTTTAATATGAGTAAAAATAATCCACATAAATTACATCTTTCTCCTGCCATAAATATATAACATCAAGATTTTTAAAAAGGTTTTGAAAAGTATGGTTTAATAGCCTAACTATCTCAATTTTACTCCAATTCAATTTGAGAAGAATTCCAAATATCTACAGTTACACCAAAAAATCTGTTCTCTATACACAAGGTATATGAAGCTTCTTGTTTTGCTTTGTTGTTCAGTTTTTTGGATGGAAGGTCAACTAGATATAACTATAATGGTCCCCAATGAATACTAATAATGGTACCAAGAACATCTTGACAAAATACTGGATAAGTTCCCAGATAGCAGATTCTTAAAATTGCAGATTATATTAGTAGCAGTAAAATTCAATTTTAATTAGCCATGACACTTACATATACTTCAGAACTGATGAAGTGCTCTTTAGACTAACAATTCTTAATAGGCTCTGTTTAATTTTAATTTCTATTTCCATTTGACAGTATGTAAGGAAAATATGTGATCTGGTATGATAACACCACCCAGTTCAAGTGCTGTAAGTTTCCAGTGTGTTCTTATTCACCCAGCCAACTTAATTTCCAAATCATAAACTTCCACTCTGCCTTCTGAGAACAATAATTTCCTTTGGAAGGTTTCTTTAAGGTTTTTAGCCTTGATTGAGAGAATATATCAAGTGGAAAATATTTTATATAATCCAGTTCTTTTGTTCTATAAGTTATCAAAATAATAGCATTTCTTTGAATCATATTTTAGCAAATGCATATTCCTTTAGAAGACTTGCGATAGGTGAGCAAATTTAGTGCTATTATGATAACTAGTAATTATATAAGAGGAAGAAACAGCCTTTGCCTCTAATACTACTACACTCCTTTCTACTCATGGCAATATGGATAGATCTAGACAGTCTTTGTCTCTCCTCTGATTCACAAAAATAAATTTAAAAGAGTTAAGTTGTTTGCTAAAGAAGTAACATAAAAGTATAATGACACTAAAACTTATTTTTTTAACTGTTTTTCTTAATATAGTATGAAAAAGACAATTATAGAGCCTATTTTATCTCATTTTTGAACAATTTCCTGACTTCTGTCCAGGTCAGTGTTGTTCCCTTTAAAGACTTCACCCAGAACATTTTTGTCCCTCTCTTGTAACACTTATTTTTCTCAAGACTATTTTTTTAAAGAATTTATTTATTTATTCATGAGGGACACACACACACACACACACACAGAGGCAGAGACATAGGCAGAAGGAGAAACAAGCTCCATGCAGGGAGCCTGATGTGGAACTCGATCCCAGGACTCCAGGGTCACGCCCTGGGCCTAAGGCAGGTGCTAAACCACTGAGCCACCCAGGAATCCCTCAAGACTATTTTAACTAGAAGCACATTTTCTTCTGCCATTTGATGAGGCTGTCCTTGGAATCAGAAGGCACAGCACATTCATCTTGTAACCTCATGGTATCCAAAACACAGTGGACATCCATTAAAAATTTGTTAAATTTTAAAAACGTATTTTCTTTTAAAAATTCAAAATTGTTTATATTCAAAGAAGAAAACTAAGGACACACAGTAAGGAAAAAAACCTCAACTTTTAAGCTGGGCATTATTGTTACCCTCATTTACAGATCCAGAAATTGAGGTTTAGAG
Source organism: Canis lupus dingo (assembly GCF_003254725.2). Taxonomy (NCBI): domain Eukaryota; kingdom Metazoa; phylum Chordata; class Mammalia; order Carnivora; family Canidae; genus Canis; species Canis lupus. Next base: position 70,500,451 of record NC_064249.1, read on the forward strand.
ATGTTAAGTTGTTAAAAAATGTAGCTCCAGTGTTAGGTTCTCAACCTGCATGTAATACTGTAAAGGGCTTTAAGTTGTACTTGCCAATGGGTATTAATGAATCACCTGACATTGGAAATCACAAATGCATGACAGTCAATTAGAAGAGATGTTCTGTGTCTCCTGTATCTATTGACTCATTTATCCTATATTTAATATCTGCATGTTAAGTATTAGGAACTGCATTTGTTAGATACTCTCTAGCTGACTAAAAGCAGATAGAAGAGAAATTTTGGTTGGATTTAAGGTTGGGATCATGGCATGGTGAGTTCAATGACTGTGGGGTAAAGGAGTTGAGGCGTTGATGCAAATCATAGTGAAATGACTGACCAGTCTGGATAGAGAATGGAATTATCCAGAAGAGACTGGGAGTCTAGAAAAATAAAAAGGATTTGAGTGGGATGGGCAACTTGGCTTTTCAAAAGAAGAGGGATAATAAGAATAAAGAAGAACATGAATTTAAGAATGATTTACTGTCAATTAGCAATTTCACACATAGAGTTGTTAGAGTCATGGCAAGGTTCAAGATGCACCAGTATGAAGAAATTGTTAAATGGGATGGTAGTGAAGGGAAAGTAAATGATATTATTGCCCATGATAGTTACCTATTAAGAATGGAGAGAAGCAACACAGGCTTTGAACTGGTTCATTTCCCCTCCTCCAAATAGAGGACCAAGGGTGACATCATGATATTGCCATTGTGTGAAATACATGAAAAATTTTCATGTTCATTGGTGAAATAGCAGTTATTCTGGCTATGGATGTATAATCCATGAAATTATCTAAGCCTTTCTTTTTTTAAAAAAACCTGCTGGTATTTTATTCCTAGCATTATTTAGAATAATGTGTTAACGTTATTGTTTGGTTTTGTCTGCACTGTCTAAATAAACACTGTCTCTTACTTGTCTAAAAATGTAAAGGATTTTCAGTGTTTTGATAAATGATAAATAAACACATCCAAGTTAAGTTTGTTGGCATGGTTTACTGTTTTATAAGTGTCCATAATGTCTTTTCTCTGCTTTCCTCTTCCCATAATGGAGTCCATGACCTACTCTGTTTAGTGTCATGATTATGAGCATGGATTTTATGACCAGGTTGCCTTGGTTTAAATCTTCCCCCAGCCACTTACTACTAGTTGGATGACATGTGTAAGTCACTTATATTCTGTGATCGTTGGTAAATGGAAGAAAATGCTTTTGCCTGCCCACAATGAATTTTGTGAGATCCAATTCATAAATAAAGAAGCCCCCACTTGGACTGGAATACAAGTAAGAACTCAGGCAGTGTTGAATATAATTAATATAATTATCTTAGTAAAAATGACATTATGCCTTTAGTCATTGAACTTCCCCTTTTCTGATCCTCATGTCCATGAGGTCTTCTGGAGGGATAGTGTGCAAATTGCACATAGTATAGCAAAGCTTGGAATGATGTAAGAGTGTTATAGTATTTTCTACTTGTGTTTTTATATATATTCCTAGTGATGCTCAGGAATTGGTTGGCTCATGTGCCATAGCAGTTCATAGCAAATAATTTAAAAAACCAGTAAAAATGGACTCCATGATTCTCAGGCTACACTTTATAGCTCAGACTCTCTCTGTTTTGTAAATAAGTTGTAGCATCCACTGCACACACAGCCTGAAATGAATTATCTTAACACTTTAATGCAATATTATTTATTTCCCTCATTTACAGATCCAGAAATTGAGTTATTTTCACAGATATTTATTTTTGAGGAAATGATTTTTACTACATGAAAGAAAATAACACTATCTAGACAATTTCTTGTTCTAGATGATTTATAAACATGTAAGATTTATGTTCTTACCAATCTCTAGAATATTGAATAACCAACTGTTTAGCTATAAGTCCCTTACTCTTTTCCCTTTATTTTTATTTAGCAAATGTTTATTTAGAAGTTTCAAGAGATTGGTTTGGTCATGCAATTTAGCATGGGAGACCAACATATAAGTAGTTTTCTTATCCTTGAAAATTCAGTCAATCACGTCCACTATTCCTCCTGGTCCAGATATATTTTCCCTACACAGAGCGAGTCAAACTTGCTAACTCCACTACATTTCCCAAAAGCCACATTCAAATGAATGGCTCAGTCTTTGGAGGTAACCCTAGTGAGGAACATGCTTTGTTACTGCTCCTGAATGTACCCATCAATTACCAAATAAGGCCATGATCCTCATCATTTTGTCAACTATTTGGCCCTTACAGTTCCTGCACTGGAAAGTCTTTCAATTTATATTTATAATATAAATATATTATATTATATTGTTCTTTATAAGAATAATTTACTGAAGCATCTGCTTTTGAAACATTACCAGTAGAGCTGAGAGGCAAAGTGGATAGCCTCTAGCATACCTCTTGAATTGTCTAGTTGTGTGTCCCTAGGAAATTGCTTAATCTCATTGCTTCAGATGATTATGTGTTCTACTTTGTTGATTTGTAGTAAAGATAAATAATATAATAAATGCAAAGTATAATAATGACCAGAATTTCATGACTTATTACTAGCAGCTAGATACTTCTTCCAGTTATGAGTGAGGAATTGGGGTTTCTCTCCTTTATTTTTCCACAGTCAGAAATGTGTGGAATGCATTCCAATATAATGTCATGTTTTTAAAAACACTTGGAGTCAGACTACGGGAACTCTCAGTTCATTATCTGAGGAATGAATATGATAATTGTCATTGCAAAAATTGTAAGGATTAAGATATAAAATAGATGGAATTTTTAGCATGTAACATGTGCTATTGTTATCATTCCCCAATAAAGTCAAAGTTTTTTTACTTAATTATTGTAAAGTCATACAGTATGGTGTGGTGGAATGTACAGAACCTGAGGTCAGCGTAGCTTACATTTTTCTTGTCCTTGGTTTCTGTATCTGTAAAGTTGAGGAATTGGATAAGACAGTTTCTAGGTAAGTATGAGGTGAAGTGATGTGGGACCTGGGATCAAGTCCCTCGTCAGGCTCCCTGCTTGGAGCCTGCTTCTCCCTCTGCCTGTGTCTTTGTCTCTCTCTCTCTCATGAATAAATAAATAAAATCTTTTTTTTAAAAAAAAGAAAAGGTTATGTACTATGGTCTAGTAAAACATCAGTCATGTGACCCTTCAGATGCGTATCAATGGGCCATATGTTTGAAGGATGATTGCTAACACTTATCTTGTGGAGTGATAGGGTAGAGATATAGGAAATTTCTAAATCAATATCTGTATGTTAAAGAAGACCTATAGGGGCCTAGAGTTCAGGCTAATGTCAAGCTAAGATTGCTTTTGGCCTCTAGCAAAGTATTAACATTGAGGCAATTGAGTTCCTGGAGGAAGAAGGTCACTCTGCCTGCCTCGACTATTTGTCAATGGGGTGCAAGTTGTAAGGAGATTTAATTTTGTCTACATTTCTTTTGCCTTTGTTCTCCACACCAAGTAAATATAGTAAATATAGTAATATAGTAAATAGTTACTATGCTGATGTTACGGAGTCAAAATAATACACAGCTATTGTAACTAGTAGCTACAACCATTTGTAGGGTCTCTTTCTCTGTCCTTTACAAGACAAAAGCATCACCTCTTAAAATATCTCAGTAAAAACAAAACAAAACAAAACAAAAGAAAAACATCTCAGTAATCTTCCTTGGAAACTCTCTGGGTTTCTCTCTATGTATATCTGTATCATTAGCATTTTCAACAAAGGATAAAATATTGTCATTAAATGCTCTCCAGAAACTATACAGAAAGCATAGTTAAGGATTCATTCTTAGGGGACCTGGATGGCTCAGTTGGTTAAGCACTGATTCTTGATTTTAGCTCAGGTCCTGATCTCAGGTTAGAGGGATCGAGCCCTGAGACCTGTGTCAGACTCTGCACTCAGTGGGGAGTCTGCTTGAGATTCTCTCTCTCTGCCCTCCCCCACAACCCCAGCATGCTCTCTCTCAAAATAAATACATAAATCTCTAAAGAAAATAATTCATTCTTAAGTGTGTGTTAAGACATGAGAGTTAAGATATGTGTTAAAATATAAGTAAAGTTATGTAGGTTTGATATGTACATAAATGCCTGGAATGAAAGAACCGTGACCATCAGAATGTTAACAGTGGTTTTATGGGGTGGTAGGATTATGGGGCTTTTAGTTTTGTTACTTATACCTTCTTTCTTTTTTGTTTTTTAAAGATTTTTTATTTATTTATTCATGAGAGACACAGAGAGAGAGACATATACAGAGAGAGAGAGAGAGAACACACATACAGAGAGAGAGAGAGAGAAAGAGAGAGAGAGAGAGAGGCAGACACAGGCAGAGGGAGAAGCAGGCTCCAAGCAGGGAGCCCAACGTGGGACTCGATCCTGGGTCTCCAGGTCAGGCCCTGGGCCGAAGGCGGCACTAAACCAGTGAGCCACCCGGGCTGCCCTATACCTTCCTTTTTTGACTAGATTTTTTATACCTTGTAAGAATTACTTTATGATACAAAAATTAAAACTATGATGGACATTGTTTGACAGGTGGTCCTGGATTCACCTACTTCATGTTTTTATGAAGACATTCCTGCTAGAATATGGTCTTTATATTTATTTCTCTCCATGGCAAGTTATGGGGTGATGGGATGGAAGGAATCAAGTATGCTCAAGTCAGCATCTCTCTCAGGGGTTTGCCTGCCAGAGAGAAGGCCACATGCTGGGCTGCAGGCTGCCATTTGGTCAGGGGCCTCCTCCAGGGGACCTGGTGCTCCCAGCTGTACCAGTGCCTATGTGTGTGAGTCTGTTTCCAGAAGAATCTAACAAGCCCAAATGGGTGAAATTCTAACACCTCATTCTCCAGTCAGACTGTGATTTAAAGAGGTGACATGGTGACCTCTGATTTCTCTCTTTCTGTTTATATGTGTGTTTTTATGTGTGTGCATGTGCATGTGCATCAATACTGTGATGCAGTATGTGCATGTTTGTGTGTGTGTGTGTGTGTGTGTGTGTGTGACTGAATTCAGAAGAGCAAGGAGGTTATGTATTATTGATGTGGGGAACAGAGGTAGAAAGAAATGTAGATAAAATTAAATTTCCTTATAACGAGCTGTGCACTGAGAAGTATTAGAGGTAGGCAGAGTGGGACATTCCACCAGGAACTCCCAATCTTAATGGTAATGCTTTGTTAGAGAGAAAAACAACCCTAGCCAGATGATAGCCAGGCCTCCAGAATCCTGTAAGTCTTTAGTATATGAAAATCCTTTTGGAAGGGCTCCTGGGTGGCTCAGTAGGTTAAAGGGTTAAGCATGGGACTTCTGGTTTCCGATCAGGTCTTAATCTCTGGTCAGGAGATTGAGCCCCTAATCAAGCTTCCCACTCAGCAAGGAGTCTGTTTCTCCTCTCCCTCTACCCCTCCTCCCCAACCTTACCCTCTGCCCACCTCCGCCTCTGAAAAAAATAAATGAATACATCTTATATAAAAATAAATAAATAAATAAATAAATAAATAAATAAATAAATAAATAATACATAAAACGGAAGAAAGTCTGTTTGGAAACTTTCTTTTGTCTTTCCTCCTCCAACTCCAAAGTATATATTCAATTGCTCCTAACAACCCCAGAGCTGCTTTTTCTGCCCATCGGTCCTGTCCATGCTAGAATAAAAACCCCTTTTTGCACCAAAAATATCTCAATAATTCTTTCCTGGATGTTGGCTCTGAACCCCAGCACTCTGAACCACCTCATTACTGTTTCCCCCAAATTGAGATCATTTTGCTCTCGTTGTCGGCTAATACTTATTTTCCTTCTCAAAACTACACCTTGATCATTTTGTGGAAACCCCCTTTCCTCCAACAGGCAGACTCTTAAGGGAGACAAGTCCTGGAAGCTTGAGGAGTCCCTGGTGCCTCCTTCCGTTAGGAGTGTGAACTGAATGGAGAAACCAAAGACAGAAGGCAGGGTTTGAGTTCTTGTCTTGATTCTGGGGGAGTAGGCACTTGGCTACTTCAGTCACACTGTTCCCGCCACCAAGTGCCTGGCGTGTCTAGGTTCCTGCCTTTTCTAAGACTGGCTCTGTCACCTTCCCTTCAAATTTATTAGTGTCCCCAAGTTCCTTCTAATAAATTCCTGTATGCCTTGGTTACATAGAGTCAGTTTCTCTGTACAGCAACAAAAGATACCATTTGGGAAGGGGGAAGAAAAGGAAGCAACTGTTGCCTGAGTTTTGTAGATGAAACTCATGCACAAATAGCTCCAGTGACACAAGAATTCTTAAATTTAAACTGAGTTATGTTAACATCAATCTTTTGGTAATTAGTTCTTATCACTGATCATAACTAGTGTCAAATAAGTTGCTATGAGTTGTAAAGCTGTAATAAAAATACTGATGCAGTATTATTATATATGCAAAACAAAGAACTCCCTAGGGTTCCTTACCTGCAAAAACAATCTATAAATGGCACTTCCGTGTAAAGTATTTCTGGTATGGTGTGCCTCTATTTGCAGAAAGTGGATTTCCTCATTTGTGAAAGAGGATACCATCTTCTTTAAAGTATTATGAGTGAAATGAGATACTACCGATGAAAGTAATCAGAAGATCTTCCATAAATTATGAGCTTAATCTAAACGGCAATTCCAAACAATGTTCTATTGATAACTAAAAGTGAAGTTTATGCCCTTGTTAAGTAGAAAAAAGGGGCTGAAATCTGAATTCATTTAGATCACATAAAAGAATAAATCTAGCTTTTTAATGTAAGTCAATTTGACAACTTCCTGACAACATTTTGCTAAACTGTTTTCTTTTAATTAAATAGAAGCAGAAAAGCATTCTTGGAGTTGGGGGAAAAATTTCAGCTATGTAAATATATAATGGAAGTTTGAAAAATTATAATTCTTGTCATTCTTCATTTTTGGTATCCTTCCTTCAAAAAAGGTATTCAGTAATGATTGAGCAGGTTTATTCAGTAAAAAGGAACATGATGATACAAGATAATGAGAGATTATACGTGTATAGTGGCACCGTTAATTCTAATCACAATATGTAACTGTCTTTTCAAGCTGCTGAAAGCAAGTGAGCCGGCAATGGGGGCAGCTTCACAATTTCAGATTGTTAGAAATGTGTAACGTTAGGTAAAGATCTCTCCAAGAGTCATCTATAAACTACCTATGTCCAAATTACTACTTGGAGTAACATTTTTATTGAGTAGATTTGTGAAATTTCCCCCACCCCTCCAATTTACTGAATTACTCTTTCTTTTTTAATTTTTTTTAATTTTTATTTATTTATGATAGTCACACAGAGAGAGAGAGAGAGGCAGAGACACAGGCAGAGGGAGAAGCAGGCTCCATGCACTGGGAGCCCGACATGGGATTCGATCCCACCAGGATTGCGCCCTGGGCCAAAGGCAGGCGCTAAACCGCTGCACCACCCAGGGATCCCTGAATTACTCTTTATTAAAGAGTTAAAAAACACATTGATAACACATGTTCCATGTATTTTCATGAACATCAAAATTTGAAAACAATAGCTGTGGTCTTCTATAGTAGACTTTATCACTGAGCAAAGGGATAGGGCAACTGTATGATGCTGGAGATGCACACTGGACAGCTTTGGAGGGTGCTGTTGATGTCACAGTCTATGGTGTAGCAGCTCTAATTGCGATACTTAATTCATTATCTTCCAACTACCAAGGAGTAGTTACCAAAACTAGTTGTATCTTTTTTTTTTTTTTAAGATTTTATTTATTTATTCATGAGAGAGAGAGGTAGAGACACAGGTAGAGGGAGAAGCAGGCTCCACACAGGGAGCCCATTGTGGGACCTGATCCGGGGACTCCAGGATCAAGCCCTGGGCTGAAGGCAGGCGCTAAAATGCTGAGCCACCAAGGGATCCCTACTTATATCTTTTGAAGCCTCAGTTACCAATGTCCTTAAGTATGAGATGTACAAAGGGTTATATTTTGATCTACCTTGTAAACAATACATCAATTATTGACATTATTTGGAAAATTCCATTTGCTCCATCATATATTTGGTGGGAGTCTAGGTTTTTAAAACAAGGAGCTAAGAGGAAAAATTCCTAATGTGTATTATCAGTCTTTGGTCTGTTGTTACTTAGTATACATTTAAACATCCCCTGAGGGGTAAAAAATCTCTTTAAAAAATCTATTTCTTCCCTTGGAAATAGTAGCAAAACTTTATTTCCTTCTGTAGAAAATAGTCTCACATTATAAAAATTAGCCACTGGTATGTATTTGAGTGATCATCAGAATGAGTGGCTGCAAGAGACACAATCAGAACTACAGCATGTCAACATCAATTTTCTCAAAGCAAATGTTAAGCAAAGTATCTTCAATTTAAAGGCAAACTGTAGAAGCTTCCTTATTATCTGCATGTTCATGGGTATTTTCAGTAACAGAATCTAAATGTTATTGTTTTAGAAGGTTAAGCAGTGAAATCATCACCTTAGTGTAGGTCATCCAAATTGATACAACTTCAAGAGCATATTTTTCAATTTTGGATGTGGTTCAGCAAATCAACACTGAATCCATTAAGACTGCGGCCTTATCATTTCCTCACCCATATTGTTTATCCTTTTACTATGCTCTGTTTATTTAAATATCTTCTTTCATCTTCTTATTCCTTCAAGCATGTCAAGTTTGCCCTCCAAAGAGATGTTTCCTGTATTTTGTTATTTACTTATGTTAGAAATTCTCAATTAACCAAACAGTACTTTACTGAAATGTAGTACCAGTTATTGGTTACAAGTTATTTTTAATAGGCAAGGAAATTCCAGTGAATGATTACTATTTACTTGATTTCCATAATATTTATATGTATTTTCTAATAAAAAAATGTGTACTTCCTTTTCCTTATCGCCTTGGCAATGAATGTTATCACATGTACTTATGTATCAAAATCTAGTTGGTATATTTTGTCAGTTAGAATGAACATCATGATGTGGTAGGAATTTTGATGATAGGAATTTCCTAGATAATCAGTATCAGACTAAGACTAATCTCTTGAAATAAAACTTTCTGATAAGAGTAGAACTTACATAAAACCAGACTGAAAACCTCAAAAAATTTTTAAAAGATTAGGCTGTGTAATAATTTTCTCTTCCTACATATGCATAGGTATGAAAATGAAACCAATAGAATAGGATTGTAAGTATCCTAACATGACTTATGTAGTAAGAGACTTCTGGGTAATTCCAGTTATTATCCATAGAAATAACTTTGTCTCTTATGATGTTGATGTGAGAAACAGAGGCAAAAGAGAAAAATTAGATCTCCTTACTGCCTAGAGCTCATTGACAAGCCTTTGAAACAGGCTGAGTAACCTTCCTCCAAGTTGCTCAGCTGTCTCAATGCTGACACTCTGCTAAGGGCAAAAGGCAATCTTAGCCTGACCCCCAGGATCCTGTGAGTTTACTTTAACATATAAAAATTCTTTTGGAGGGCAGCTCCAGTGGCTCAAGCGGTTTAGCGCTGCCTTCAGTCCAGGGTATGATCCTGGAGACCTGGATCCCACATTGGGCTCCCTGCTTGGAGCCTGCTTCTCCCTCTACCTCTCTCTCTCTCTCATGAATAAATAAATATTATTAAAAAATATAAAAATCAAAAAAGGTAAAAGGAAATAAAAATTCTTTTTGAAACTTCCTTTATCTCTAAGCCCCAAGTTCTATGTTGGCAATCATCCTCCAAGCATATGACCCAACCATGTACATCTGAAGGGGCTCATTACTAAGGGTTTATTAGATGGTAACAAATTACCTTTTGCCAGCAATAGTTAGCTTCCTCAAGGTCCTGGAAACGTTGCTTCCAAAGTTCCTTAGAGACTGACGCTCTCCCTAACCCTCTCCCAACTTGAAAATATATAATAGGCCCCTCCTCACAACTCCAGTGCAGCTCTTTCTGTTCACAGGGCCTATCTCTGTGCTTTAATAAAACCACCTTTTTGCACTGAAGATGTCTCAAGAATTCTTTCTTGGCCATCGGGTCTGAACCCCAAAATTTCTACATCTGTATGAACTGAGTTGTTAAGAACACTGGAATATAAAATCACTTTACTAGAAATTGGCAAAATTTTCAGATCTGTTTTATGGCATGCTATGTTCCTGTTGAAAAGATCAACAATTGATGGATGGGCTTCTTATAAGTACCATGTGGTTTCCATGCAATCATACAAACTTTCACAATTTCATTTTGGCTCCATGATGATGGATACGGAATATAAAGACGATACCCATGCCCTTTGATGTTACGGTTAATGGGCCCATTATTCACTATCACTTTCCTCTTCCTTTTAATGGAGATGCTGAGAAAGCAGACAAAAACAATGGCCTTTCATCTCTCTTTTGGTTAACTTGAGAAATACATTTTTGGTCTATTAAAAGCCAAAGCAGTAAGTTACCAGGCCTTTGTTCATGTCTTTCCTTACTGTTCAAAGCTTCCTCTGTTGCTGGCTGTTTCTGCTAGATTTGTGGGGATGGGGCTCAGCATCTTGTGATGGAAAAAACTTCCAGGGGATTCTGATGCAAGGTGTTTCTTCAAATACTGATTGCTGATGCCCAATTCCATGGGTCTAGGGTCAGGCCCCCAAATTTGCCTTTCTAACAGGGTTCCAGGTGATGTTAATCCCACGACCTGAGAACTGAACTCTGGTAATGGCATCTGTGAGTGAATCAGTCTGTGAATTTTCATAGACTTTCACTTCCATTATGTTACTATGATGAAAACTCACCAAAATTAAAGAAAATTAGACAAAAATACACTGTGTCAGCTTAGAAAACAGCTCTTTGAAAGAATGGTTTCATATGAAATATGAATATATGATAGAAATTACATAAATACCCTCTCTCTCTCTAAAATAAAATAAATCTTAAATAAAACAGGAGGGTGCACGTGGATGGCTCAGTTGAACTTCTGACTCTTGGTTTCAGCTCAGGTCTTGATCTCAGGGTTATCAGGTGGAGTCCCATGTGGGGCTCTGCACTCACTTCAGTCTGCTGAAGATTCTCTTTCCCTCTCCCACTGCCCCTACCTCCAACCCCTGCATGCTCTCTCTTTAAAATAAAATAAGTAAATCTTTTAAAAAACAAATTACACAACACCTACAAAGAGGTAAATCTTTGTTGAATGGATGAGTGAGGAAAAGGAAATAATTTGCCACTCATCTTAAACAAATAGAAATGCAAAATCCTGAAGCCCTGGCTGTTAGATATGGGATGTTTCCAGCAGAAAATATGAAGCTGCATCCCCGTCTTTTATTCTGTTTTTAAAAACCATGGGTTTTGAAGACTGCCATTATACTGCCACACATTAGTATGCTCCAATATTTTGGAAAAAAAGCCCATCAATGATTCTGTTCATATATTTAGTGGCCAGTGATACTATCTTGGGATTTTCTCCCTTGTAGTTATTTTTGTAGGATGGTCATCTGTCATTTTATAGAAAAATGATGCATTATCTTGGTTTCATTATGGAAACGATCAGGTGCCAGACATACCTGCTATTCAAAAGCAGTTCCCCTTCATCACAGCCTTCGACCTGTTAATGCATGATTCTGATTTTTTTGTAGGATGTGTCTTTCCGTAACAATAAAGTGCACTCCATTTCATTGTTTGTGGAAGATTACAGCTTCCTCCCCAGTTTTTTTTATTGGCCAAAGGAGTATTCTCTGTATGACAACTTTATCAAGATTCATCTTGAAATATTTTATTTGTTCTATTTTTTTTAATCCACAGGAATTAACTTTGCTCATGGATCACCCTTTCAAGGACACTATCCATTGTCACAGTTGACTGCTCCAGCATGTATTGGCAAGCATGCCCAGCATTCTGGGAGACAGACTTGAAATGAAAGAGAATGAAAATAGCTAGACATTCAGGAGTGTTTGAGGGTAGATTTGGTCTTAGAGAAACTTGCAAACTTAGAGAAACATTTCTTCTTTAGAAACGAGTCATGATTTTCTTTTTGATATAGTGGAGTAAAGATAGCTTGCTATTTGGCTCATTCAAAAATTCTTTTCTGAAACATTAGGACACCATAGCAGAAAACAAAGGGAAAGGGTGAGCAGTAACATTAGGAATTAAATAGCTGCCTGCAATCATGCATGTAGCACACACAAGGTTAGAGATGCATTGATGCAATGTGCCCATGAGCTGTTCAGCTGCTGCAGAGCTTAAGAGCGTGGTGACAATACATCAGAAAGAAATTGGAAAATATGCAAACACCTGCCAACACACCTGCCCTCCCGGCTGCCCCAAACTCAGAGCTAATTTTGTCGATGAAGCTGCCACCAGGCAACACTTTGTGAAGCTCATGAACTGCAGCATAATGGCGAAGTGGGTAGTTCTGGACTCGTACCTACGTGCATTAAAAGTCCGCCTAAGACCATTTAAAAATGGCTTCTTGGACAACATTACTTAAAATTTTTATCAGTTTTAATTTCCTCATTTGTAAAATGAATATAATAATAATTCCTTCCTGGTAGGAAGTGCCTGGCATATAATTAAGTATTCCCTAAATAACAGTAACAGAAGTAGTAAGTAGAATTATTGTGATTCTCAGGTATGTGGAGGCAAATGATAATAGATGGGCTGAGAGTACTAGGGCAGTCCTGTCCCAGTTTTGTTTTAGTAAACTAACTGCCAGGTCCTCCCATGGCTCAGCATTCATGGGGCATCATGTGAAGAGAATCCATCCCTGTGGGAGAAGATAGTCTTCATCACTGTATTGTCAGATAGAGAGGTGACTCAAGGTCACTTTATAGTACATGATTATATGTTTTAGATTTCACCACCAAACCCATGATAACACAAATTTAAATACCAAACACAATTCCATAGCAATGTACTATCCCGTGATATCCCCATATCCCACGCTGTTTATGTCTAAGTCCATTTACTTGGATGATAAATATTATCACTTGGGGATTTATCCTTGGCATCAGAAATGTTTACCATTTTTAAAATAAGCATAGTGGGATATTTCATTCAGGTGTGTAGTTTTCATTTTGGGGGAAAAGTAAACCCAGTTATCTATTTTTGTTTGTTTTTTCCTAGATGGGCTACTATACACTGTGGTTAAAAGGTAAGAGACATGTAAATGAACTTTAAAAAAATCAGGCTATCAATATTTTGGAAAGTTTTCTCTCTATATTCATTATTTCCAAATTGTTCGTACCTTCAGAAAAGTTAATAGTAATAAAAGAAACACCGGTGTACTCATCATCTCATTTAACCAATTATCATTATTTTGCTCATCCTTGCTACTTTTTGTTTCCTTTCTGTTGTATCATTTGAAGTTGCAGACATCATGACATTTTATCCCTAAATATGTCAGCATTGTATCTTAAGAACTCAGATATTCTACTACATAATCATATTATCTGAAGTACATCAAAAATGGCATTTTGAGGGGTGCCCGGCTAGCTCAGTCAGAAGAGCATGCAACCCTTGATCTAAGGGCCATGAGTTCAAGCCCCACATTGGGTGTAGAGATTAAATAAACTCTTAAGAAATGGCATCGTAATACGATAATGTTATCTAACATCAGTTAGGACCATAATTTAAAATGTATTTTCATAGGTAAGAATGTCAGCAGGAGTCTGGCTAACAAGATCCTGTTTCTTCCTAAAAATCCTCTGTAGGAGGAGAGGATACTTAAGATGAATATGCTTTCATCAGATTAATGTGCCACTTAAGAATTCAACAAATAACTTTAGTTTTCTAATTTAAAAGAATTACACGTCAGATAACATCTTTTTTTCCTAGATTTTGAGATTTGAGATTTTCAACATCACCATAACATTAAATTCAATCTCTTCAAGACAAAAACTACCGTGGATGCCTGGGTCATTCAGTTGGTTAAGCATCTGACTCTTTATTTCAGCTCAGGTCATGATCTCGGGATCATAAATTGGAGCCCCATGTCGGGCTCTGTGCTCAGCAGGGAGTCTGCTTGAGATTCTCCTTTTTTTCTCTGCCCCTCCCCCTGCTCTCTCCCACTCTCTGTCTCTGAAATTAATCTTAAAAAAAAAAAACAAACTACTTACTTTACACAATATACCGAATAGAAACCATGTGATGAATACTTTTGGAGTAAATACTGCTTTAAGCATGACAGAATAATCATATTGCTAGGAGTCACCAAGTTAATGAGTAGAGAAATGGCAATGACAGTACAATGAAGGTGACTGGTCACTTTTTGTTAATTCTATATCAAATGTTGTCCCCCTCCCAAGCCCATATACTTAAATGGTTCTAGGTAGATTACTTGATCTCTGCATCATTTTCTCCAACCATAAAATAGGAAGGATCCTATCACTATCCACATCACAAGGATATTAAGAGGATAAAGAATATAGGATGAAATTGCTTTTAGTTCACAGGCCAAAGGGCATAGTGTAAATTCTAGCTATTTGCATCTCTATATCTGCCCTAGTCCAGTATAATGCCAAGTACACTGTGACAACATTATAAATCGCTAGAACTTTTGTTATGAGGTGGCAAGGGTCTGGTAAAACATCTTCTCAACAGCTCATAAAATTCAGTAAACATTCAGTTCTTTGTTATTCTTATGATAAGTATAGTCACGTTAAATTATATGCAATTCCCACTTCATAGGTTAAAAATGATCTAATATTAGCAATTTCCTAGGGTTCAACCTGGCAGTTGTGATAGCTGCAGTCTACTACTATTTTAACAACTGCTGTTATTATTCAAAATATCACCCCAGCATTCAAATTGTGTAAGCTCCTACACATGCTTTGGAGAATATTTGGCACGCGGCATTCATGAGGGCGAGTACTATGGTTATTAATTTTGTAAAGTCCAAATATTGCCATATTAATTGCCGTTGGCACTCCAACATTTTATGCACACCCTTTCTTCCATCAGTATTACAAAGACATATATTGTGATGAGTTAGAAATGTGACCGGAAACCCACAAAAGATAGATGTTCTCATTCAGGAGCTAATATTACAAAGAGATTCTCCAGCACATTTCTTTACTAAAGTAAGGGATTTCAGAAAAAAAGCAAAGCTTGCTGTTTTAGCAGCTTTATTGCTTTGTTTTTTTTTTTCTTCTAAGGCAATAAAACAAACATTCCAATGTCTTCAAAGTCTTAATCCTAGCAAAGCTATTTTTCTTTATAAGCAATAGGCCTAGATTTCAAAATGAGCAGCAAGTTCCAAACAACAGCAGCACAGAGATAACACAGAGTCCCAGAGCAATTCATTGACCTTACAGCAGGGAATAATGATGCATCATCAGAATCCGCTTGGGCAGTATCACTTTGCCAAGAAGCATTAGGCTTTCTTTTTAAGTAAGATTTGATTCTGCTGCTATTTCTAGAGAGCTGGAGAGCATTTATATCAATGAAATGCAAACACGCTCTTTTATTCACCTAACATGATCACACCTACCTACTGAAAAGGAAGTAAGATTGGGGGCAGGGTTCAGATTCATCAGTTTTTCATATGCAAAGCTTCCTTTTAAGTCATCTTCGTGGAATGGGAGAACCTTTTCATAAACATCCAGTGCCTTCAATACATATGCAAACATTACCACTGAAAACATGCAATTTTAGCACCACTTGAGGAGGAGGAACTCTGCATCCCCATATTTTTTGTCTTAGTTATTATTATTGAGGAGTTTTTATTATTTGCGTGGAGAGAGAAAGAGAGAGAGAGAGAGAGCGTTTGTGTGCATGTGTGTCTAGGGGATATTTATCTGATACTCCTCAGAAGGAGCAGAGGATGATAAAATTATAAAATATAATAAAGCATAATTAGGTTTTATGAAGTTCTTAACATAAATATTTATTTAAAAGAGGACAACAGTCTCAAAATACAGTCACTTGTGCTAAGCCCCCTATCATCAAAGCTAGACTTAATTACAGTTTCAACTCTCCCAGAAGTGGAATCTTAAACCAATGAATCAGAGATCATCTGATCAGAACTAGTGAAATAACCTGTTTAAAAAGAAGGTGAGGGAAGCCCCGGTGGCCCAGCAGTTTAGCGCTGCCTTCAGCCCAGGGCGTGATCCTGGAGACCCGGGATCCAGTCCCACATGGGGCTCCCTGCATGGATCCTGCTTCTCCCTCTGCCTGTTTCTCTGCCTCTCTCTCTCTCTCTCTCTCTCTCTCTCTCTGTGTGCCTCTCATTGAATAAATAAATAAAATATTTAAGAAAAATAAATAAAAAAAGGAAGGTGATGCTGCTTCAACCAATCTGTTGTTTGCTAGTATAACTTCATGTTCCTGCTCCCCCTGTCATCAGCTAGACCCTAAGCTAGACCTTTACTGCCCACCTGCTCATACTAACCTTTGTCTTACATTTTCCCTTAAGCTCTTCTTTCAAGCTTACCTCTTATCTCAGGCAAATGAAACCAGAAACCATCCCTCAAATGGTAGCAATGCCCCCCTCACACACACACAAGATTTTCCTCTGCCCATATCATGCAGACCCTTTGAGCTAAACCCCAGATTCACACAGCTTGGAGTGACCTTTGGAATGACCTACAATCACCTTTATCTCATTGTAATACTAAAATCTCCACCCAAGGAGGAGCACAAGCCTTATTTACATAACACAACATATGAAAAGGCATGTTTTTTCAAGGTGCATGCACAGCCCTACGCCTGCCTCTAGGGATGACAAGACATATTTCCCTATGTAAATATTCATCTTAACCCTCAACAAAAGGAACCCATTCACCCTTGCTTAGAGAGGCTTGGCTTTGGAAGCCATCCTCGTGGTCTCCGTATTTGGTGCAAATACATTTTCTTTGTGTGCCAGCTTAACCTGGTGCAGTTTCTGACTCACCAAGGAGCAAACTCACACTGGTTCAGTTATACCCTCTGCCTATAAAAGTCTTTCATTTAGTACAGCTCCTCCGTGTTCTTTTCTATCTGCTAGATTGGATGCTGCCCAATTCATGAATCATTGGATAAAGCCAATAAGATCTTTAAAATTTACTCAGTTGAATTTCATTTTTTAACAATAGGGAAGAAAATGTTCTGATTTTTTTTCACTTCCCTTATTTAGAAGAAGAAGAAGAAGAAGAAGAAGAAGAAGAAGAAGAAGAAGAAGAAGAATCATGGCAGGTGTTTTTTCAAAAGACCAAACACATTTAGTCAGAATTTTGAGGACAAAACTTTTTCATATAGCAGTTTTAGAAGTAACAAAACTGGATGATTTGGTAGTAACAGAAAAGCACACACCAATTGTATTGTTAGCATGTGTATGTATACAACTAACTCTATAAAGTATGCATTTAATTTTCAATAAGTATTATGTACCCATTATTTGAAACCACCCCACCCTTGTTTTCTGTTACTCACTGACTTAGAATGTCTCTATTACCAGTGTTCTGTTTGGGGGTGCTTTCTGCTTTTTAAAAATTTGTTTTCAAGTGGGCCTTTGGCTAAGCACAGATAGCCTGAGAACATTTATATCAGGGGGATGTTAAAGCAGAGTATCTATGATATCACTAGACCTCTAACTCCCATTTCACCCCATTGAGTGTTCGTCACATGCTCTACACTTCTGGGGGTGCTGAGAATCTAGCAGACCATGAACTCAGCCACCACTTCTTGCTCCAGTGAGGAGTTGGCTAGCATGAGTCCCACGGTCCACAGCGCCTGTCCCCACACCCCCATCTCCTTGTGAATCTGGACTTCAGTCTTCAAGGTAACTATTTAGAAGAGAAAACAAGATTCTTCTAGATCATCACGGGATGATCTAGAAGGTAGTGTCAGAATTGTTGTGGCCTGTACAATAGATGGTCAAGTACCTTCTTTGATTTGGAATGACAAAGCCTCAAGTTCATTAGGTTTCTTTCCAACTCCCCATGACATCTATTAACTTAACTTGATTTCTCCATTCAAGGGAAAAAAAGAGAGAGAGAGAGAGAGAGAGAGAGCAAGAGAGGTACCAATTCTTTCATAAAGATATCTTCAAAGCTGTAACACCCAATGAGATAAGGTCTGTCATTCCAAAATTATGTTTGGAACTCTACTACCCTCTAAGAAGCTTTGGTTATGTTGAGAAGTTTACCTACAGTGGTACTGGTGGTGGGGAAGAGGAAGAGGAATATAGCAGTAGCCATACGAGTAGTACTATCCACGGCAAATCACCACTCAGCACACTCAAGCGTTGGGCACGGTGTAAGCATTTGGTATGGATTAAGGCATTTAATTTTCAAAATCACCTGTTAAATGAGATGTGATACTAGTAGTCCCATTTTTCAAATGATGAAACTGAAGCTCGCAGAAGTTCAGAAAACTTGGCCAAGTTCACCTAGCTGGGATGAAAACTGGAACCAGAGTAGGTCTAGACTCAGCTTTCATGGTTTTAATGATTATGATCTACTACCTCATTTCTATTTCCCATTACTGTGAGAGCATCCGTAGAAACGTTATCCTGTATTTTTCTTAGCAAAGTTTTGAAAGATAAAGATACTATAGTCAAGAGGATTAAATGCCTTTCCCAAGGTCACTCAGTGATAGATGTGAGAGTATAAACCAAGTTTTCACTCTTCTTTCTACTATATCATTAAATGCCTGTTTTCTAAGAATTTGGTATATACAGAGATCTCAAATTCAATATTCCAGTGAGAAACATAACTAAACTACTTTAATTCCTTGGGTATTAACCTGGTACCAGTGGAAAGGGAGATGAACAAAACCTTGGTGATTTTAATCAAAGTCACTCTCAAATGTCAGCACTAGACAGGGCACTCCTGGCTCCCTTGCCCTTCACATAGGAGCTCCAGCTGCAGGCTCATGCTGCCTCTCCACAAGCCTATCCTGGATTCCTATATAACTGCATTAATTAGCCTAGCAGGAGGAAAAAGAAAAAAAAAAAAAAAAACGAATAAACAAGCATCAATGTTGACTTTAAAACTCAAAGGAAACAATTAACAATGACCTTCACAGTGACTTGAAGAACACAACGCAGGAGCCCTAAGCAGGAGCCCTAACCATATTTTCAATTCCTTAAGGATGTTTATTCCTTGGAGTCTGCAATATTTGTCAATATTTCACCCATAAGGATTTATTTTATCCTGAAGTGAAACTTCCTTTTCTTCTCTATTATTTTCCCGTAAATCAGGCCCACAAATGGCTCTCTGCTTTAATTAACTGCCTTTTGTATCATTTTCTTACAGAAGCTGCTGAATCTGTTTAATTATTCACGGGGGAAGAGGGGAGACATTTAGACACATTACCATAAATGTAGAAAAGGAGAGCTAGAAATATCAACGCAGAGCTCCCCTGAACTCCAGATTCATGTATCAAGCTCTCCTCCTTCACCTCCACCTGGATCCCTATTATCCTTCTCAAGCTTACAAATGACCCCCCCACCCAAACCCCCCACCACTCTGGCCCAATCTCTCCCTTTCAGTCTTTTCTCAACACAGTGGCCACAATGAGACTCTTACACAATCAGTCAATTACACTTGAATTTAATATAATTTTCTATGTCAGTTGTCTCTCAAGAAAAAAGTCAGTCATGTCACTCCTTTCTCAAAGCCTACCAAGTAGTTTTCTTTCTCCCTCAGAGGAAAGCCAAAGTCCTTTCAGTGGGATCCAAGTCTCCTTGATGTTTGCAGCCTCTGGCCTCAGCCTTCTCCAGCACCCCTGCGGCTGCATCAGCATACCCAGATTCGCCAGACAGCCTGCCACGTAGGGCCCTGGGTGCTGTCTCCATCTGGAACATCCAGATGTCCACTTAGTACCTGTCTGCGTCCCATCTGCACAGATATGACCTGTTCGGCTAGGCTTTCTTTCATTTCCTCCTGTACTGTAGATTCCAACACTGTCCCCTCCTTGTTTTATTTCTCTCCAGGGCACCCATCACCATATCAGACACTATATGTGCTGTCTGAATTTACTCTGTTCCTTGTTGTATGCTCCCTATTCTATAATGTCAGCAGCATGAGGGGAAGTTTTGGTCCATTTTGTTCACACTATTATTCCCAATGCATAGAACATCTCCTGGCACACATTAAATGCTCCATGTGTATTTCCTGAATTGATGAATAAAGGAGTGAATGAATGAAGTACGAATGGAATTTCATTTTGTAAAATAAAGAAAACAGACCAGGTGTGCTCTTGGCTACTTGGGAGCACTGAAGAACCTATCAAATTAATGGCCTGATATGGTTGGATGTTCTGGCAAAGATAAATAACAATGGATATCGTTTCTAGATGTATTTGCCCAAAGGAGTCAAGCAACACAGTGACCCTAAGCACAGTCAGTAGCCATTCAGTAGGGAGGGATTTTATTATGTGGTTTTCAACTTTCAATCTCCCCATATCCATAGGCCATTTGCAAACGTTCTTTATCTTGTCCTACTATTCTGTTGTCCATAATTGCATCTAAAGTCTCTAAGCTGATATGCTTCAGCCACATGCCTTTGGGCAGGTCACTTTACCAGCCTGGGCTCTTTGTAGAGAAAAGGGTTTAAGCTCCACCAAGCAAACTGCACATACAAATCCAGCAGAAATTCTTCTGGAACATCATGGCAGGCAGGGGGCAGTATCTGCAGATGTCTTGGGGAAACTTCCCTTCTAGTCCAAGATGCTTTCTTTGCCCTTGGCCCACATAGCAGTTTCAAAAGAAAAGTTATGACTTAGAAGAAACAGAAGGTTTTGTTACTTGAGAGGGTAAAATGTTTAAGTGGGAGAAGTTATCACTACGTTAACCTCAGTATTTATAATTTGTGGTGAGCTGGCTCCTGCTATTAGGTACAACACTCATAGCTGTCACCTCCCTGAGTAGTTCACAAGGAGCAAAAAATAAACTCGTCAGCTGCAGCGTCACACTGTTTCTCTGTACCTGAGAAAGTCCTGATGCCAACAATTTTGAAGATCACCATTAAAGAATATTTTCGCTCTTTTATATTTCATGTTTAATTAAATTGCTGAGGGGCTAATTTTTTTCAGCCCAGAAATATGTGTTCTCATAATTTTATGTTCATATTTAGTGGCCTTGCACCTCTCAGGCTTATCACCATCATTTGTAAGCAGCATTTTTACTGAGAAACTTTACCTAAAAAAGGAGAAAAACGGAGTCTTTGTACCCAGTTTAATGCAACTTCCCACTATGAAGGGGAGTGACAACGTGTCACTTCTGTCATACAGACTCCCCCTGTAGAGCTGAACTAAAAAACAAGAAATTTTTCAACATCTGATTGCTTCAACAGTTTATTTAAAAGCAGATCCATGTAACACTGAAAAAAATAAAACAAAATCCTGAATCCTGAAGTATGGATTTAGGAAGAATATAACTATACAGTTGAGTCAGCTACCATGTCTAATATATCCAATACAAAACAAAACAAAGCAAAAAAAAAATGTCAAACACCTATACACAAAAATAAAAACACACTCCTCTTCCTGTCCTAATTCTGGTTGAAAGAGATCACAAAACCATGAGTAGAATTTACACAAGTAAAATATATAATGCCCCAAGAAGCTAAGTTCAACTGGACTAAATACTTTCTAGAAACACAGACATGAAAGGACTTTAATTTAAGAGGGGCCCAGGCTCCAGGAAAACATGCTTAGGTGCACTGAGACAGAGAGAGGGATAGGTGTTTGTCTTTCTTTTTAAAGACCTCATAGACATAAGTCCTATCAGTTATTTATTTTTTAAGAAAGTTTTCCAGATGTTGAATTGTGTGACTTTTCAAGCTGGAAGGTCTGTCAAGTTCATTTAGTCTGAGAACTTGATCTTACAGATGGGAGCACTGAGCTCAGAGGAGGCCTACTAAATCAGAGTCAGGCAAGATGGGACCAAGGGGGTCCTTATTTTGCCCCCAGGGTTTTTCTTTCTTTTTTTAAAAAATGCTTTATTTATTTCTTTGACAAAAAGAGAGAAAGAAAGAAAGAAAGAAAGAAAGAAAGAAAGAAAGAGAAAGAAAGAAAGAAAGAAAGAAAGAAAGAAAGAAAGAAAGAAAGAAAGAAAGAAAAGAAAGAGCCCACAAGTAGGCAGAGCAGCAGGCAGAGGGAGAGGGAGAAGCAGACTCCCTGCTGAGCAGAGAACCTGATGGGGGGCTCCATCCCAGGACCCTGGGATCATGACCTGAGCCAAAGGCTGATGCTTCAGCAATTGAGCCACCCAGGTGCCCCCCCCCCAGTCATTTTCTTAGTAATCAATTTGGAGACCATCCCCTGTAGTATATGGCCCTCCTTGGAGAATGATAGAATTTGCTTAAAATTGAAGAAGACTAAAAATTCAAGGTCTCACTTGACAGATGAGTAAGCAGATGCCCATGAGTGCTCTGCATCATTTAAAATCCAGTGAAAATAGAGTATATTTGTTGGCCACATACTATTTTTCTTTATACAACAAAATAGGATTTAAAAATATTTGGTAGCCCCACGGCCCTTGGTTCAAATAACATCCAACACAGAAGCCAATGTTAAAAGTGCTGTAGGCTGAGCTTTGCTAAAGAAAATATGAATGAGGATCTCACGGCCGCATTCCCTATTAAGCCTCAGGAGGGTACCTTGGACATATGCTTGAGGCTACCAGGGGAGAAAGAACATGGTTTAACTTTCAGCTCATGTGTCTCTAAGACAAATAACCCTCTTCATCTATTTCTAAAGCATCCGTCATTGCTGTGTCTCCTCTTTCCCAGGCCCACATTTATTTTGGCATTGTCAGAGGGGTGGGTAACATGTATACACTGAGCATTCACTATCCCAGGCACCATCCTAGCTCTCAAGGAGCTCTGAACCAAGAACTTAACAAGCATCTGGCATCTAGAACTGAAGCGCATGTCCCCATGCGGAGTGACACTGAGCTGCCATAAGGAATGTTCAGGGAGCGTCTACCAGCGCTGTGTCACCAGAGAAGCAATGCTTTCATGCGCAACAGAGAGGGAGGCATTCTGTGGAATTTTGAGTGGGTCTCATTTCTGTTTTGCCTCCTTTTGGTCATTCTGTTATTGTGAGTGTGCAATGATGTCTATTCACTTAGACCTCCGTAAATGGAGGCTGACACAACAATTTGGAGTGTATCTTTCTGAAATATTGAGAGTATTCAGTATCGATAGGGGGAATCTGGGGAAAATATTTAAAGGTGGGGTTGGCAATGGCTTTATTATACCCACTGAAAATAAACTGAGTTCACTAATATTGAGGAGTTAGAAAGGAAAAAAAAAGAAAAATTGGCAACATTCCCACAAAACATTGAATTGTTGACTCCTTTGTTTTGCGCAAAAGAGCACTCATAACTCTCTTCCAGCAATGGGCTTTTAAAACATTTCTGCTTTCCGTTTAATCTAATAGCTAAGAAAGGGAAAGCTGAATATTCAAAACAAAACAAAGCAATTAGGTTTACCTTCAAATCCAAAAATAACAGTTTTTTTTTTTTTTTTTGCCGAATTCAAATGCAGCCATTAAAGAAAACATTTGCTGATGATGAGACAAGAGAGAACATTGCCCCAGATGTCAGTGCTGTTTATCACCGCAGAACTGAACATCAGAAACCAATTCACATATCACAATGGCTGTGATGGCCACTAATCATGAGCCACCTTTCTTTCTTAAACAAAGTCACATCTTTCTCACTTTCAAGAATTTTTGAAGCTGAATGCTTTTAAGATACATGGAGATTGATCTTCAGATTCAAAGTACCCTAGCAGTTCAAGATTGTTATCAATAGGCCTAGTGCTGGGGGCTGGCATTTGAAATCCCTGGAAGAGGATAAATGCAGGCAGTTGCTGCAGTGTGAACTGTAGGTAGTGATATATCAGCTACTCACCAACTTGCTCTGCTTCTGGGGAAATAGCAAATGATCATTCATTAACTCAGCAAAGTCACACGAAGGAAACATCTAAGAAATACATTAACACATGACACAGTAGGATTTTGTGGCCAATCAAGTCCATCCATTCAGCCCTGACCTTTTGCAGGATGCTTTGAAGTTACAAAAAAAAAAAAAAAAAAAAGAGCAGTAGGATTATGATTTACCCAAAAGATAAGTTTCAGTGAGAAAAAGAAAATAATGTTCTGAGATATGTGAACATAGTAAACGAGACAGAGATATTTCTTAGGACTTATTTCTTATTATGAAAAGACATTATCCCTACTTCTAATGTGCTCACAATTTAGGCTAGTATAGATACTAACAGCTGCTTTGGGCCGGAATAAGTATAAATAGCTACCCAATCTCTGGTAGATTTTGCTCAAGACCAGACAAAAGTCCTTCGTAATTCAATCCAATTCCAGCAGTCCGTTCCATTTACGTCTGTACTGGTCCGTTGTTTCCATCTCCCTTTGCTCTCGTGTTGGGCCCTGTACCTCTCATCTCTGTGCCAGCTTCCCTGCCTTTCCCTTTCTAGAATTTTTCTGCTTCAGAGAAGACAAAAATAAGTCTTTAGTAGATAACATCTCATATTTTACTCACCACATGATGCACAATAACTTTGAAGATCTGCACATCTTTATCATGTCCATGCTGTGCTGTGTAAGGTGGGCACGGTTGTAGGAGAGAGAAAAGGCTTGGCCATGGCAAATGATTTCTGGGAGGCTCTTCTTCTCAAGGCCTAAAATTTAGAATTCTAATTCTTAGAAATGATTGTTTTAAGTGCCATAAACCACACGTATCTTATTTTGCATAAAGAGGAGCTTCTGTTGGGGTGCTTGGGTGGCTTAGTCAGATAAGCATGACTCTTGGTTTCAGCTCAGGTCATGATACCAGGGTCATGAGATCGAGCCCCACATTGGGCTCCAGACTCAGCATGTAGTCTACTTGAGACTCTCCCTCTCTCTTTGCCCCTCCCACACATTCTCTCTAAAATAAATAAATTTTTTTTAAAAAGAAGAAGAGATGCTACTATTGATTGATGACCTCAGTTATCAACAATTATATGGAAATGGAAACTTTGGCCCTGCAAGATTTAGAGATAGATCAATTGGTCCAAACTGCTTTGAAGCTTAATAAGGATGATCATACCCAGGGAAGGTAAACACCATGGCCATGGTCACCCAGCTTGTTGAAAGAAAACTGATAGCTCTTGATGTTAATTCTGAAATGCCTACCCACTGGTAATGGAGGCAGGTCTAATATCTAGGTTTTATTAGACTCCGTCATGACTCATCTAAGACATTATTCCTATCTTTAGTCCTATAGGTGGAAGCACATCCAGAATCTAAAATAATGCTTCCAATCACATTGTTTATATTTTCCTGCAGACAATCAGACCCTGAGGTCACTAAGAGAGCATTAAAAAATTTAGCATCTTTTTAATATAAATATGTACATCTTGACCTGTCCCAGTTTATGAAAACTGGGGAAAGGTTGAAATGCAAAAATTTTCTTCCCATCTGACCCTACTTCTTACTTCTCACAGAGACACACTGAATCAAGGAATGTCCTCTAGTGCCCCTTGGTTCTGTGATAGGTGTAGAAACACAAATGAGGAAGACATGACCTGAAATAGCTTAATGGAAGAGGAAACATACAGAAGGATGAATCGGGACAGCCGGTAGTCCAGTGTTACACCGTGAAGACTAGTATGGAGTTCAATGGGACAAAATCTGGGAAGACATGCAGAGGCTTTAAAAGGCAGAGTGGGAGAAACCATAAACAAAGGCATAACATTCTCTTGATGAACCAGTGAAGAAATCAAATCAACCTGGTCAAAGCAGAGAAGAGGCACTGAGGGGTAGTAGGAAATACTGCAGGAATTAGAATCAGATTCTAAACCCCTTCACAGAGGTTTAGACTCAATGCATTATGGAACAGTGTACACATCCAAGTTCATTTCGCCTTCAGATTGCCTTTTGCCACAATTTACTGATCCTGTTTGGGAAGCAGAGGGGACAAATGACTATGAAGACTTGTTTTCATTTGTCCCAAATTGCAGATTTCTGGGCTCTTAACTCGTGACTTTATTCAACAAAGTACTGTCTGTCTACCATCTTGCTAAGGAAATTGTTTTTCCTCACCCTTTGCTCTGTGTTTACTTATTTGTGTGTGTGTGTGAGTGTGTTTATCTGTGCTCATTAGTGACCACTGTTCTCCATATTCAGCAAAGTGCCAACTCTGAGCATGGAAAAAAAGAGCTCTACTAATGAAACTCAGCATCTTTCTGCCACCATTTCATCTATCCTGAAGTCCAGGTCATTTCTTATAAACTATTCCCACACGTCTCAGCTCTAAAACTAAGGCTGAGAGGCATTACTACTTAAACCTCTACCTAGGTGATATAAATAATCTTTTTCCCAAATAAGCTAAATATAAATTTATTTTTTTTTACTTTTGCAAAGGCAAAGAAAAAGGTACAAAGGCAACCGTGTTTAATATAAAATACTACAAACTTTTGATCTAGAAAATTTCAATTAATCCCAAGGGAATTCGTTGTCAGTATTTTTTATTTGGTTTCATTAGCAATAGAATTAACAAAGATCAGATGTTAATGTCCTACCCAATAATTTATTTAATATTCATGTTTATGAACAAGGACTGGAGTGAAGTGGAACACTGACAACTCAAGGCATCAAGCAAGCATTCAGATGCTAATCCAGATTGAACCACTGACTATCTGCATTACTACAAGCAAATCACTCAATGCACAGCTCTTCTGGCCAGCCCTGTGGCAACACCTAGTCAAATGAATACTAGGAATAAAAATCATACTCCTGTGCACAACTTTTGCTACTTCCAAAAAAAAAAATCAGTTTTACTCCCATGTGTTTTGTAACATTTACTCTGACCTACTCAACTTAGAATCCTTAGGGAAAAAATATGCCTCTGGGCGTGTGTGTGTGTGTGTGTGTGTGTGCACAAACATACATCATGATGAACCAAGGGTTTCATTTTATTATTATATGAATGTCCTTTGTGGTAAAAGCCTTGAAAAAATATTTTGGATTTATACTAATATTCTGGTTTTTGCTCTCTCCTCAGAGAACGTTAAGTACTAAAACTGTACAAATATATTAAAAATGTGTCCTCCTTGTAAAGCACAATGTGCTACAAAAGCAATTGGACTATTCTTGCTCTATAAGGCAAGGCTTCCTTGATAGTCCAAAGACACAAAGAAATGTGTGTCTTGACTAAAAGAAAAGGATAAAGATGGCTAGGAGGAGGGGAAGGAATGCAATGTCTGGGTCCTCTCTCTCCTGGACAGAGCAGATGTGAAGAGCACCACTAAAACTTCCACAAGGTGATGCTGACATTGATTCTGGCTGAAAGAGCAGAAATAACATGCTGCCAAGGACTCTAATGGTGTGTGTATTTATTCTCACTTCAAGGAGAGAAGCCGGCAGAAAGAGTAAAGAGGTTAGTTGTGTTTACACTTTGAAACCCTTGTAAACGCAGGATACAGGGTAAGCAGAGGGGTGTCAGGATCCCTAAGAGGAAAATGAGGAGAAATATTGAACAAAATGTCAAAATTGTATATGGGATGCCAAAATCATCAACGTGGCAAGAGGGACCATTACCTGATTTAGGAGCTAGAGGAGGGCACTCAGGTAAAGTCTCTTCAGCTGGTAAAATATAACCTGATGCCAAGTCATTAGGTTGTTAAACTTGAAATTTGGGGTTTGTCATATACATGTATAGATGACCTTCATTGCAACATCTGGCTAAATAGTTAGGGTTTAATATGGAAACTGTTGCATTTTAGAATTGTTAACAAGAACTTGCCTTAAAACCATATTCATCAAAGAAATTTGACAGTCAAATCATTTACTCCTCTCAATGAACTGTCTCCCAGAGTATTTATATACTCTAGTTTAAAGACTCAAAGCTCTATTACTCTCCCCTGATTGATTTACTCTCAGGATTTTGTATTACTGAGATACCTGCTGGCTTCCTGCCCTCCAAAAGATAAACTAATCCAGCAATAGGTAAACCCTTAGGAATTAATATGCTCATCAACATGAAAGGGAATTAGAGCAAATTATAAATTGGCCACTTCATTTTCCATTTCCTTATTAAGCAATTATTATGGATTGTGACAGGAGCTATACATATATTAAAAAAAACTGTCAAAGTCTGTCACCTAAAAGCAAGGGTTTTTTTTTGTTTCTCCTTGGAGAAGCATGTGACTTCTCTGATCCATGTTATCACCCCAAATTCAGGGCTAGGATTAGCCTTGAGAATTTTCCCTGGAAGAGTCAAATATGTATTTAAACAAAATAAAGAGCCCCATTTTCTTTTCTTTTTTTTTTTTAAGATTTTATTTGTTTGAGAGAAAGAGAGAGTGTGTGTGGGGAGGGACAGAGAGTTGGGGGGAAGCAGACTCCCTGCTGAGCAGGGAGCCTGAAATGGGGCTGAACCTCAGGGCCCTGAGATCATGATCTAAGCTGAAGGCAGATGCTCAACCCATTGAACCACCAAGGCACCCCAAAAGACCCCCATTTTCAAAATAACTATCAAGACTGTCAAATAACTGTTGACAAATTACTTTATGTAAAGTTTCCATCTTTGAAGGACAGGATAGTTTGATTTGGATTCACATTCTATTTTATATTTCATTCCCCCTCTCACCCCAGCTAGAAAGGCTTATCACCCACAAATTTCTCCCTTTCCTCTCCAAAGGGAAGAATAATGTAAATATCAAAATTATGTGGGAAAACTGAAAATATATATATTAAAACAGTATATACCATAACCAAATTATAATACAACTTGGAAAAATTAATACAATTTAATTGATTTCATTTGAATAATTTCCTAATACTTCATTATAGCAATACCTCCCTAATCCTAGTAGTGCATATACCAAAATGAAAATGATCACAGAGCAAACAGAAGCAAGTGTGGAGGATGCACTAATTTCCTAGGCTTTTGCTTTTGCCTTATCTTTGGAACCCTGTATGATCTTGAACCTTGAGATATTGAGAAGAGTGGGAGCCATGCAGACTTCTAAACCTTTATCTCCCTATGCTCCTAATACAAATCTCATGAAACACTGATCTTACAAGCTGTTTTCCAAGTTAGGAATACAGCCAAGCAAACTGAGCACGGCCTGTACATGACTTTGTAGGTTATCAGTCATGAAAGCAACTACGTACATCTGAACACATTAGTCATACACATGTGCAAGGCATCAATGATTTTTGTTTCAGACAATGCCTGGCACACAAATGAATTCAAGGACTCTCAGCACAGTATATACAGCAAAGCAGCAAACCACTGCAGGGGGTGGGGGGCAGTTAGAATGGAACTGGAAAAGACAGAGGAGAGATGGAGGGGAAAGAAAAGAAGTACCAGAGAGGTTAGTGAGAGGAGATGAGGGTATAGAGATACGGAATGTGGAACACACCCAAAGAAATAACTCTTTACTGTTTTCATATGTGTGATCTACTCAAAAAGTCATACAGAAAACAGTGTATTTACTTTGAGCCTAAACCATACACAAATTGGATATTTTGGGGGTACGGGGCAAAGGAAAAGATAATTTATCCATTAATTAAGTCCATCCACTTTCTCCCTACCAAATGGCAGAGAGATTGTGCTCTGAAAATTTTTACTGATATGATATATTCAGTGGCGGTGGTGATGAGACTCAGTTTCTTTCTGGGTCTGCATTACCCTGCAGGAGAAGTAACATGATCTTTAGATATAAACCAAATCCCAAAGAAAACTAAAACAGTCCCTTGACATTTACTGGGTTGGGTACTGACCTATGTGTCATTACAGAGTAGAACACCTAATATTTGGCAGCAAGGTTAATGCACTGTGATATGTAATATAAATGATAGAAATAATAATATAAACAAACAAAAATAAACAGTCAAGTTTCATCAAAGGGCTATTTGCACCCTAAAGGAGAATTCAAATCGAATTCTAAATAACATGTACTGTCCCTCAGAATAATCTCTCTGTGTTGTCTACTGATTTCTCTTTTATGTGTTATAGTGTCTGTTACTTTGTATACATTCCAGTCTATAATGTTAAGGGCAAGAACTCTTGAAAATAAAAACAATTGCATATAATAAACATGGATCTTGAAAATCAAGGAATGAGTACATATAATGTCAGGGACATGTATGTTGAAAACAAGGATCATTTTTTTTGTGATTAAATATTTAATAATGTCTCTACCTTTGTCTGAAATAGGAAAGGAAGGAGCATTATCTTCTTTAGGGGCATGTATTTCAGTTTATTTTGTTATGTATGGACATATTAAGTATAAATGAAGATCTCATGGGGTTAAACCACTTGTTAATACTCATATTTCTAGGCAAATGTTACATATATATTTTATGTGGGAGGAGATGAGTGAGAATCTTTTTCATGCCTTTTACAAAGCCTCAAATTCTTAGGAACAAATAGATCTATGCTGCTTTGCCCCAAGATATAAAATCATGCTCATCACATAGGTAAATGGCAAAAAGCTAAATCTGTGATTATACAGGAGACATAGCCTGGATTCCAATGATCTCATCAGGAAGATAAGGCATGGTGAGCTGGGTGAAATTTAATAATGCAAAGAAATGCGCAAAGGTTAAATAAAATAAAAAGACATCAGGAAAGGATTAGAAAGTCCTGCCTACAAAGTAGGCCATCTGAAAAAAGACTCAGCATTTTAATTGGCTACACACTCAAATGTATCAACAGTATGACATGGCTTACCAAAAAGTTAATGCAAATAGATTGCGTTAATGGGATTAGAGTGTGCAAAAGAAAAACATGAATTTCTTTACACTTTGATTTTGTCAGGAAACAACCAGAATATCCAGTTCAGTTTTGGGATCCCCATTTCAAGCAGTACATTGGTATCTAGAAGATATTCAAAGAATGTCCATAGTGGGAACAGGACTGAAAATGTGACATAGAGGGTCAGGAATAAAGGGATGAGCTGCTTTGCTTGAAAAGAAGCCAAATTAAGGAAAAGAGGATAGCTGTTCTTGTGCGACCCTGTGCCGCCCTCGATAGCTAGCTCTCACAAATAGAAGGTGACCACACCTGTATTTGTGGCCTTTGATGGGCTGGCTTCATCCTCCCTCCAGCCGGCAGCGTGCTCTCTGCTTTAATCTACACTCCTGTATTACAGAGCTGCTTCTATTGTTCTGACAGCATGCTGTCTCCTTGCTCTTTTGCTCCTATTCTTCTTCTTAAAGTGTCCTGTCTCCTCTGCTTTCCTTCTTCAGGGGTAACTCTTCCTCATCTTTAAGACTCAGCTCAAGCTTATTTACTCCAGAAAACATTTCGTGACGACTCCTCTCTTTTCCACTTCCCCAGCCCATTCAAAATCCCTCTAGGGATATCTTGGGGGCATCCTTTGCATATTTTGTAATATATGTTTAATTAAAGTGATCCATGTATGACTTGGTCTCCTGTAGCCAGTGAACTAGTAAAAAGAGAGTCTAAAAAAAAAAAAAAAAAAAGAAGAGAAAAAAAAGAAAGTCTATCTAACTGCTAGTGGCTGTGAACAGATTTTTACTAAATTGAACTGAATGTTCATTGTGTTAAAAGCGAATGAATATACATCGAACAAATATATACTGGACTCCTATTTTTTTTAAAAGGCCGTATTTTTTTAAGATCTTATTTATTTATTCATGAGACATACAGAGAGAGGCAGAGACATAGGCAGAGGAAGAAGTAGGCTCCCTGTGGAAGCCTGATGCGGGACTTGATCCAAGGACCCAGGATCATGATCTGAGCCAAAGGCAGATGCTCAACCACTGAGCCACCCAGGTGTCCCCATACTGGACTCCTATTAAGCACCAAGCAGTGAAGCAGTGTGCTTCATTACCTAATCCTACAAAGAAAAAGTGAGCAGAAACTCATCTCAATAATGGAACAACTTTCTAGACATTAGATCTGCTTAACGTTAGAATGGAATGAATAAAAAAGTTGTTCACCATCGTTAAAAATGCCATGAATGCTAACTAAAAATTATTTCATGATTGGAGAGATGTACTAGGTCATTAGGTACTGTTGAAGATCCTTCCAATGTTAAGATTCTGTTTTCTCTTCTCTTTTCCTTGTCAAAGGTAAGAAAAACATATCCATTTGTATCTTTAACACATCAATAGCTATGTAGTTCTGCATTTAGTTAATTCCAGCAATTCCAAGGTTTTGTTGCAGAATAGCAGCGTACAGCCAGAAAAACTGCAAACTTGAGCTAGTCCTCAGCACTTCTAAGTTCCTTAACTAATGAAGTAAAAGTATTTCCTATGCAGTCGGTGTGTGTGTGTGTGTGTGTGTGTGTGTGCGCGCGTGCGCCTATGGGCATGCACACAAACACGCAGGTGGTATATTTGTCTATGTGGGTTCTATTATCAGAAATTAGCAAAGAGGGCAGCCCTGGTGGCGCAGCGGTTTAGTGCCACCTGCAGCCCAGGGCATGATCCTGGTTACCCTGGATCGAGTCCCACGTCAGGCTCTCTGCATGGAGCCTGCTTCTCCCCCTGCCTGTCTCTCTCTCTCTCTCTCTCTCTCTGCATCTCTATGAATAAATAAATAAAATATTTTTTAAAAAAAGAAATTAGCAAAGAGAAAATACTGAGGAGGACTTACAGTGTCTTCTTGCACCATCTCAAAACAGTGGCCCCACTTATGAACAAACAAAAGAAATGAATGCATTTTGTACTAAGTGCAACAAAATCAAGTAATTGTTAGTATTTAATGGCAAGCAAGGGAACAACAACAAAACTGTTCGAATGAACTAGTAATTCAGGGTGCAGACAAGATGAATAGATTTTAAAAGCTTCCCAGACACAGCAATATAAAAGCAATGTGTGGGCAGCACAGCAGGGTAGTCTCTGTCCCCGGCTTCCTGGGGTTAGGACTAGTAATCTGTAGCTCTGTGTTCCTGGACTATTTGCTTAATTTTAGAGTGTCTCAGTTTCCACATCTGTAAAATGAGGACAGTGTCACCTACATAACAAATTTGTGAGGAGCACTGAATGAGATATGTCCCAGGAAGCACTAAGACCAGGTTTTGACTCACGGGAAATATGCATGAATATTTAGCTGTCACAGGGACACCTGGAGGGCTCAGTGGTTGAGTGTCTGCTTTTGGCTCAGGTCATGATCCGGAGGTCCTGGGATCAAGTCCCTTGTTGGGCTCTCTTTGGGGAGCCTGCTTCTCCCTCTATGTCTCTGCCTCTCTGTGTCTCTCATGAATAAACAAATAAAAAATCTGAAAAAAAAATTAGTTGTCATAATTATACCAGGACACAATTTTAGGCCAACTGGCTCCATAGTTATCAATACAAAGTAAAATGCTATTACTTCCTTATTTTTTTTTTAAAGATTTTATTTATTTATTCATGATAGTCACAGAGAGAGAGAGAGAGAGGGGCAGAGACACAGGCAGAGAGAGAAGCAGGCTCCATGCATCGGAAGCCCGACGTGGGATTCGATCCCGGGTCTCCAGGATCGCGCCCTGGGCCAAAGGCAGGCGCCAAACCGCTGTGCCACCCAGGGATCCCTACTTCCTTATTTTTATTTATGAGGCTAGATATAAAGACTATGGAATCATGATTGGTAGACATGCAGTAAATTATGTTCCTTCCCATCAAGACTTCATTCGCAGGGAAAGTACCTACCCTTGCAGCATTGTTAAGATAATTGAATGAATTAATAATGACCAGGAGTTTAGCTGCTATAAGATAAATATGTTTAATATTGTGCATAAAGCCAATCTTCTATACCTCTTCCGCATCTGTCAGTAACTAAGCTTGAGTGCAGTGATGGCTTCCTTTTTTTTTTAATTGTGAAAAGTTTTTATTTTTTATTTTTTTAATTCTAAAGCAGCAATTTATTTTTTATTTTTTGAGTACAGTTGACAATGTTACATTTGTTTCAGGTGTACAACATAGTGATTGAATTTGTCTGTGCATTATGCTGTGCTCAGCACAAGTGTAGGTCCCATCTGTCATCATGCAACACTATTACAGTGTCCTTGACTACCATGACTCCATGACTTATTCATTCCTCAACTGGAAGCCTGTATCTCCTGCCCCACCCCCCCTCACCCATTTTGCCTACTCCTCCATGGCCTCCTTTCTGGCAATCTAAATTTGCAGGTCTGAGTCTGCTTTTCATTTATATACTTGTTTTTTAGATTCTGCACACAAGTAAAATCATACGGTATTTGTTTTTCTCAGTCTGACATATTTTAATTAGCATATCCTCTAGATCCACCTATGTTGTTGCAAATGGCAAGACCTCATCCTTTATATGGTTGTGTATTATTTCATTGTATATATAAAGCACATCTTCCTTACAATCTCCTGATGGACACTAGGTAGCTAGGATGAACCGTTTCCAAATGGAGAAGAATAACGGCTAGTAACTCCCAGAGCTGTAGGAAAAAGTGCAAAGGCCCAAACAGTCCAAGGTGAACCTCAGATTCAGTACAGGGAGCTAGACAACGTTAATAAAAATTGAAGCAGGTAACTCAAACAGATGCTGGAATCTTTTCCTGAAGAGAACAGATATGTATTGGACTGGGTGGTCATTTCTTGCACTGACAGAAAATTCAGCACCTATAGTAGGTGGAATAAAAGCTCCAAAGGTGCTCATATCCTGAGAACCAGAACCTATAACTATATTGGGTTACATAGCAAAGGGGAATTAGGGTTGCAAACGAAATTAAACCTCTTAATTAGCTGAATTAACATAAGGAGATCATGCTGCATTATCCAGATTGAACCAATATGATCATAAGCATTCTGAAAAGTGGAAGAGAGAGGCAGAAGAATAATAAGAGAGAGGGCAGCATGACAAGAACTCAGTTGGGCACTGGGGGCTTCATGGAAGGAAGAAGGGGTCACCAGCAAAGCTATGCGATCAGCCTCTAGAAGCTGGAAAAGGCATGGAAATGGATTCTCCCACAGAGCTTCCAGAAAGGTATGAAGTCCTGCTGACAATTCTATTTTAGCTCAACGAGATTCATGTCAGATATCTGACCTTCCAAACCGCATGATAATTTGTGTTGTGTTAAGCCACTAAGCCTGTGCTAATTTATTAGAGTAGCCATAGAAAACGAACAGAGTAGACATCTTTCTACATTGCTTTTAATTATCTGAGATGCAATTACGCCTCATTTGAGGTTTAATCAATTCTTTCATTAGTTCTAATGAATACTTATTAAAATTGTTTTAAGTATTATGTTTAAATAATACTTGCATATTAAATAAAGTGCAAAACTAAAGAAAAACAAAGATTTTATAAATGGTTGTAAAATCTGACTGCAAAATGCATAGCTAAAGAAGACAAAGAAAATTTTAGATGAAAAATATTTTCATTTCCATCAGAATTCTAA
The DNA here is from genome assembly GCF_003254725.2 of Canis lupus dingo. Taxonomy (NCBI): domain Eukaryota; kingdom Metazoa; phylum Chordata; class Mammalia; order Carnivora; family Canidae; genus Canis; species Canis lupus. The sequence goes on from NC_064249.1 coordinate 70,535,709, forward strand.
GTTCAGTGAAGGAAGGATCTATGTTGATCTTGCTCATTTTATCTTGGTACCTGGTGCCTAGAATTTAAATATTTATAAATCAATCAATTATGGTTTATCTCAACATGTCCTATGACAACGGGTTGCTACCAAATTTGAAAGGTGTTCTTCATACACTGCCTTTCATATTTGTTAATGACATATTTGCTTTATTTTTTTAAGATTTATTTATTCATGACAGACACAGAGAGAGAGAGAGAGTCAGAGACACAGGCAGAGAGACAGAAGCAGGCTCCCCACGGGGAGCCTGATGTGGGACTTGATCCCGGGACTCCATGATCACGCCCTGGGCTGAAGGCAGACGCTCAACCGCTGAGCCACCGAGGTGTCCCAATATATTTCCTTTAAATAGGCTACAGCTACTTCAGAACATTCAACTACATAAACAACAGAAAATGATTTACAAATAAAACTCCCTACTCATTAAAAATAGTATGGTTAACACTGAATTGATTATTATGCTATAGATTAGATATTTGTATTTGCGCCTGCCCCAAATTCCTATGTTGAAGCCTTATCCCCAGTGTGATGGTATTTGAAGGGAATCACTTTGGGAGGTGATGAGGTCATGAGGTAAAGCTCTCATGAATGAAATCTGTCCCTTTTTTTTTTTTTTTTTTTTTTAATCTGTCCCTTTTTAAAAGAGACACCACAGAGCTTCCTCATCTCCACGTGAGGACACATTGAGAATATGGCCACCTCTGAGTTAGAAAGAGGGTCCTCACCAGGCATGAAATCTTCCAGCACCTTGCCCTTAGATTTCTGAATCTCCAGAACTGTTGAGGGATAAGTTTGGTTGTTTATAAGTCACTCTGTCTTTGGTACTGCTGCTATTGCAGAACTGCCTAAGACATATTACATCCTAATGAAAGATTTCCTAAGCAAAGTTTCTTCAAGCAGCACACACGAAGATATTTTCCCACAACTTCTTATAAATTGGTCATATGTGCTTTGTTAAATTACTTTCCAGAGGGCCATAGTTATGGAGGGGAAATCAATTATAAAATGGAAAATCCATAAAGTTTGTCTGGTGCATTCTTGCATTTTCAGGGAAAGTTGTTAAGATTCTCAGGAGCCAGGGAAATCCTAGTACATTGAACTAAAAATAAAGAGGAAAAGAGAAGAGGTAGTGAGTACAACCACATGCTGAAGTCATTCCAGGGCAATCATCTGTTTCCTCATTCCCATACTCAGATCCCATCTCAGCCATCACATGTCTATACTCCACACTGAGCTTATATTTTGAGATCCAGTCCAACAAGCAGAAGGAAGTCCAATTTCAATGTTTCCCAAGCAGGACTGTACAAGACTTGCTCCTGGTCTTTGACCTTCTCCCTCTCCATGGCTGCTTTACATCTGTAACTGGTTCCTAAGATTCATTCCCCACTTGCATTTATTCTTCACCTCACCATCTTTCCACCTTGCCCCTGCCTTCTCTGAGTCTGGACTTCTGCCCAGGTTGTCTGTCACCTGGCTGCTCAGAATCCCTGCCTTGAGCCAAACCCTGATATGACTCATTTCTTTCACTTGCTTTTTTTCCATCAACTTTTAGCAGTGACGGGTGGGTATAGGGAAATGTAGGCCAATTGGCTAAATCTAGATTCATTATGCTAATCCTTGGGGACCTTGGGCTGAATTAATAGAACTCGAGGTTCTTAGTCTTCCCAACTGATTCTGGAAGCTCACCTCCAGCAGAGGCAAGCTGAATGCTAGGGGAAGGCAGCAGATGGGTAGGGTTTTCTCCAGGTGCACCAGCTGCCATCATGGCCCTAGGTAAAACCACAAGGAAGGCAGAATTTGTCTATGGAAACTTCCAATCTCACCTTTGAATTTCCTTTGTGCTTTTCATTTGCTTTCCAAAATTCTTCGGGTTATGCAATAAATACTTACAAGAAATTCTCACATTCCTTTTCCTTCTCCCTGTGCCTCAGTTAAGACTTTCTCTCAAGGAGTAACAGATTCCTACAAAGTTTTAATCCAGTAAGTAGAATTAACACTCAATTGTTCTGTATATGGAACTCTCCTGTGACATTTTGCTTCTTAAAAATGTGATTACTAATCTCAGTGATTTAATAGAGTCTGAAATTTGTAGAATACTGAGAGATCATTTTGACTAGGGAGCCATTTTTCTTTAACCTGATTTTCCAAAGCAAATTACATGGACTAAAACTAGCTCATTAGCATGACCCCTCAACTTGCTGACTGATATCTGAATTTGTTGAACAACCATATGTTTAAATGAGAAACTTTTCCCCATCTACATTTTTTTAAACCAATACTAGAGTTGGAAGACATGTCTGCAACCATAAATTCTAACCTGGAACCCAAAGGAAGTATTCCTGTCGGATGGTGTGTTATTTATTTATAGCTACACAACAAACTACTTCAAACCTTAGCAGCCTTAAACAATGAACATGTATTATCTCACATAGTTTGAGGTTTGGGAATCTGGCAACCACTTAGCTCAAGATCTCTCACGAGGTTGCAGAAAGCCGTCAGCTGGTGATGCAGTCATTTGAAGGCTGAATGTGACATATAGCTCTACTTCTAAACCACTCAGATGCCTGCTGCTGATAAGAGGCTTCAGGTCCCCACCACACAGGCCTCCCCATAGGGCTGGCTTCCCCCAGAGTGAGGGACCCAAGGGAGCAAGAAAGATTGGCCAAAATAGATGATATAATCTTTTACAACAGCACCTTGGAAGTGACAAACTATCATACCTGCCGTATCCTACTGGTCACACATAATTACTAAAATTTAGGACAGCACTACACAACAGTGTGAAAACAAAGAAGTGGGGGTCAATGAAGACTATCTTGGAGGTCTCCACTAACCTGTACAACTGTATATTTCTGTACAATTAAAACTGTTCAACTCTTCAGAGACCAAAATTCACCTTCCTAAGAGCTGAAGGACAGAAACAATTATAATTCACTTGATTTTAATAGCTTATATATACATATATAAAATTATAAATAGTATATGTTTGTAATTATATATATTTAATTATTGGAATATGAAAGTGTTGATCTCATTGCTATTTTTGAAACTCTTAGAAGGGAAGAAACAGCATTTTTAAATAATTTTATTCTATTTTTTTAAAGATTTATTTATTTGGGAGAGAGAATGAGAGTGAGCAAATGAGCAGGGGGAGGGGCACAGGGAGAGGATCTCAAGCAGACTTACTGCTCAGCATGGAGCCAGATGAGGGGCTTGATCTCACAATCCTGAAATCATGACCCAAGTGGAAACTAAGAGTTGGACACTCCCACTGACTTGGCCACCCTACAGCCTTGAATAATTTTATTCTATAGCATTGCTAAATAGAAAGTATATCAGGGGGGCACCTGGGTGGCTCAGTGGTTGAGCATCTGCCTTTGGCTCAGGGCATGATTCTGGGGTCCTGGGATTGAGTCCCACGTCAGGTTCCCCACAGGGAGCCTGCTTCTCCCTCTGCCTATGTCTCTGCCTCTCTCTCTGTCTCTCATGAATAAATAAAAATAAAATCTTTTTTTAAAAAAGGAAGTATACCAGGGAAGAAAAGATAACCAATGAAGGAGAGAGAGAAAAATAGATGCAAACATGAATAAATGCTTATTTGATGCTGAAGTGGGTCTTAGGATAATAATTTAGCCCACTGCTCTTGCCACAGTGACCATAGTTCACTTCTCCTCCTTCCTCTTTGCATATTATGGGATTAATCTTCTATTTCTAGTGTCAGCAGTAAGGGTTGTGAGTTGGATCCATTTTCATGTGCTGTGACTACAGTTCCATTTACTCCATTTGTACCCAAAATATGGCAAAACTGCTCAGTATCTGCTAGTACTTTTGAGATATTAAATATTAAAGCTATTACTAAGAATTTAGGCATTAGAGAGATTGGTGAAGAATAAGATCGACAATACAAATAATGATTTTTTTAAAAAGATTTTATTTATTTATTCATGAGAGACAGAGAGAGAGAGGCAGAGACACAGGCAGAGGGAGAAGCAGGCTCCCTATGGGGAGCCCGATGCAGGACTCAATCCTGGGACTCCAGGATCATGACCTGAGCTGAAGGCAGAGACTCAACTGCTGAGCCACCCAGGCGTCCCCAAATAATGATTTTTAAAGAGTTGCTTCATTAGTGCTGAATTACATGTAATTTTTTTCTTGCTTAGTGATTGGCAGTTATTTAAAGATAATTTAAATAAGGTTTTTAGCAGTGACAAACACATATCAGATTGATGAATTATTAAAAACTGGTAAATTTGGGCAGCCTGGTGGTTCAGCGGTTTAGTGCCGCCTTCAGCCAAGGGCCTGACCCTGGAGACCCAGGATCGAGTCCCACGTCGGTTTCCCAGCATGGAGCCTGCTTCTCCCTCTGCCTGTGTCTCTGCCTCTCTCTCTGTATCTCTCATGAATAAATAAATAAAATCTTTTTAAAAATTGGTAAATTTGAGTAGTCATAATAAATATTAACTGTTATAATATTAGGAAACTCTTTTTATAAGTCTATTGCTAATTTATTGAATTGCTGACAAATTGCAGTCAGATATCATGGTAAATGTATCTAAGAAATACCCGTTTGACCTTTCAACATGCCTATTTAATTCTCATGTAATATTGACTAAATGTGAACATGCTGATAGTAGAAATAATTTCCCTTTGGGAAACAAAATAACAATGCCATTCATGTTCTAATATTTTATTTTCACCCAGAAGTAAAAACACTAGAATGCAGCATTGAAAAAGTCTAGAATTACTGTTACACTATAAAACAAAAATGCCATATGTGAATTCAAGGTATTGAACACCAGAGATATTCTGCAAATGTATTCATCTATCTAGAAAATTCTAGGTTTAAGCATGAGGACCAGCTGGAAGAGTTGATTTCTGAAGTAATCAAATTCTGAACTTCTATTTAAATTCTGTCTCTACTGTTTTCTTTCTAGCTCTTCCTTAGAAATCTTGGCTTCCCTAGTGCAGTAAGTTTCAGGTTAGCAAGCTAATGATTACAATACAAACATGCTATTTGTATAGAATCCTTCACATTTTATTATACAATTTTAACTGTTCAAAAGCTCTGTGTTAGGGATGCTTGAGTGACTCAGCGGTTGAGCATCTTGTGGTTGTCTTTGGCTCAGATCGTGATCCTGGGGTCCTGGAATCGAGTCGTACATCAGGCTGCCCGCAGGGAGCCTGCTTCTCCCTCTCTCCGTACGTCTCTCATGAATAAATAAATAAAATATATTTTTTAAAAAAGCTCTGTGTTAAAATTTAGTTTTAGACAAAAAGGTCAAAGTTTTTCTTACTAGAGGAACCAGATTCACTCTTTGAGAAAATCAGTTTTGCAGATGGGATGCATTGCTGTACTGAGCAAGCATTACTGAGGGAGAAACACAGGACAAGTTCATTAACATGTGGCACCTCCCCTGGTAGACCATTTGCAATGGCTTCTTTGTCCTCTTCATGGGTTCAGCTTAGGTAAAGTAAGATGCAAGGCAAAGCCACCTTGTTCTGCTAGTATCCCAAAGACCTCTGGAGAGACACATCTATTTTCAGAGATATTTTCCTCCTTGCAGCTCCTGTGTTGTCAGTGTGCATCCCAACATCTCAAATGGCACCGTTTCAAAGGAGTACAAAATATGTAATATAGGATATGTAATCTGTTCATTGAAAACTTCAGGAAATATTTTCCCTAACAATTCATTCTGTGGTAAGTTAACATTCCACCAAAATGGAGTATTTGAGTAGTTTTATTACACAAAAGTAATACTTTTTAAAGACTTAGCGTAGGTTTTTCTTAAGCAGAGCTCTCATAGAAAATGAAGAAAACTTAAAAAATTACAGCACAGAAAAGGAATCAATATTTTTCCCTGTTGGAAAAAGAAATCTCTTTCAGATTTGTTACGTTTGGAAAATGGAAACTCCTAACCCTCCCTGCCCACCTGCCCCGAACGTGAGCTTCCAAGACCTTTGAAGAGAATTCAGTGGCTCTTAGTAGCTGGTTTGGGTTTTTTATTCAGTAATCAGATGCTTCATTTGTAAGCTTACTTTCCAAAAGTAAAGTTCCAAGAACAATTTTCTGTAGAACTGCTGTCATGTATTTTGTGTGGGCATGTCTCCGATGCTGTTCTCAGATGTTGACTTATACCTTAAAGTTTTCATGGTGAATAATACTCCTTATTCACCATGTCCTTTTACTGTTTGATCTGAACACTAACATTTACGAAGTAACAGTTTTCATAAGAGAATCTTCCTTTCCCTGTGGATTCTTTTCTTAAGTACAGACAGGATTTCAGAGGCAGCTTCCTTCTGACTCATTCCAGAAGGTACAAGGGCTAGCTGTCTGAAAACCCTATCTATAAACTGAGAATCTTCCTGATTTAGAAAGTGGTCTGAGATTCTTGGGGTACAGTAAGATTTTTATCCATTTAGAACAGAACTTTTCCAAACCGGTTGCACGTTAGGATCATTTGGGAAAATTTTACAAAGAACTCAAACCCAGACCCAATGCCCAGAGATCCTGATTTGATTGGTCTGGAATAGGGCCGAGGGCGGTGGGTGGGCAGTATTTTAAAACTCCTCAGGTATTTCTAAATGCAACCACAGTTGCAAACTTCTAGTAAGAATGAGATTTACAAAGACACTACCATGGTGATCTTGCCTTTTAAAAAAAAACTGTATAATTTCACATATCTGAGTTGACAGGAAATTAGTCTTAGAGAAACACATCATTTACCTGCTACCCTTGGGGAACCATTATCACGAATTAAAGAATTATCCAGATAACAGAAATCTGGTCTATCAAGGCTAAGATAGTAAAAATGTAAACACTTTGGTTGGAAATCTTTTAAAGAGATATTATGTAATTTCTTGCCCTGGAGAAAATGTACTAAATGTAGTTTCATATTTTCTTGACAGTTCGATGTCATCATTATAAAACACTTGTGGTTGCACCATCTTGTCTGTGTGATATTTAGGTGCCTCCACTAAATGGTGTCAATTTTGAAAGTTTTGGGAGTAATGATTCTTGTCATCCATCAGTCTCAATTATTACTTCTTAGTACTTAAAACTGGCTGACCTCACCCACCCATTTTCCTTTGCTTTTGCCCTTTCTGCTTCTAATCTGATAATGCCAATATTGATTATGCTGAAATGGCTGAATGTAACTTTAGGAGACTGTAAAGCCTGAGAGATCAGGTAATTGTGCTTATTAAATCAATACTTTGGTGATGCATATAATTCATGGTCAGTAGGCTCTGCTGTGAGAACATAGGGTCGTCTGTTCTGCAAAGGAAAGCCTGTGAACACTAGAACCAATTTTCCCTTTGTGATTCTTTAACAGTGATTTTCCTTTCATGGCTGTATTCAGGACAATTCAAATTGGCAGAAGTTTGAATGTTAGATAAGTAGGTTAAAATAAAAAATCTACAGTATTTAGAAAAAGAGCCTTGCTCTGAATGAGAGACGGGCCAAAGTTTCAGATAGTGAGCAGATGTCCCTGAGCACAAGCCGAAGCATTGCCATGCTTCCCAAATGCACACTAAACTTAAGAACCACTCTGATAAAGGGGCCACGAGATTGCCTGATATATTGTAATCCAGTTGATTGCAAAATGATCTAAATAAGAGAAATAGCTGAAAATGTAAAGACAGAGAAGACATCTGGAGATGATACTTCATAAAATAGAGTAATGCAACAATTCTTCCAACTAGAATTTCCAGAATTGGTGAGTAAAGTAATACTAGGTGCAATTACCAAATTCACAGTCCATGAGTACTACCGCAACATATTATACTGATATTCTCTGTGCTATAATTTCTTTTTTAAAAATGATTTTATTTGATAGACAGAGAGAGAGAGAGAGCAAGAAGAAGGCACAGAGGCAGAGGGAAAAGCAGACTCTCCCCCCCCCCCCCCACCGCTAAGCAGGGAGCCCAATGCGAGGTCAATCCCGGGACCCAGGGATCATGATCTGAGTCGAAGGCAGAAGCTTAACCAACTGAGCCACCCAGGCTCCCCTGTGCTATAATTTCTAATTATAATTTCACCCCACATCAGAGCACTTAATCTGTAGCTTGGAAAAATCCAGATGTGGCAGATTAGATTACACAAACTATCATTAATAACTAGGTCTAGCTCCAATCCTTCTAACACTGGCTTAGTGAAAAGTAACTATGCTGGAAGAGAAGTCAGACAGCCCTATGCAAAGAGAAAACATGTCAATTGCTTTAAAATACATGTAATTCATGGTTCCTTGGTTTTTAACATGTTCATGATCTTTGCAAAGTGTATTATAACTTGATGGAGGTGAGTAGTGCTGATGGTATTGAGTGGAATTCACAGTATTAAAATCGTTTTTTAGAACTGCATAATTGTCTACTTCTGTCACTGAAACTGCATCTGAGAAGCTCTCACTTATAAACTTATAAAAGATTTCCTCATCTGGAACCTTTTAGAAGGATCCATCAAAAAGTTGCAGTATAGGGTGTATTTAGTTTATTCTTCCTTTTTGCATTAAAGCCAATAGGGGTTTTTATATATGAAGTATATATGCAATGTGAGATGGCTCTAAATCTTCACAAAATGCTATCCCTGGAGTAAAATTCCCTATAAAACATACAGAGAAATACAGCATCCATGGGCTAAAAGTTTCTATCTAATATCATTATATGCCCTGTGAAGCCATTTCAGCTACAAAACACCTTGAGATGTTTAAGTTAAGTAAATAATCCCAGTTAGTCCTTTGGTCCTCAAGCTGTTTTTTTTTTTTTTTTTTCCCCTAATTCAAGGCTACTCTTCTCTCAGGAGGCGAAGGTGGGATATGACTGTTGACAGGGTTGGGACTCATTTCAACACCAAATGAGGCAAGGAGCAAGAGACACAGATTCCATAAATGTAAAAGGATTCCCTGCTTATCCTAACACTCCTCCAAGGAAAGCATTTGGAATGGGTTGAATAATGCCCTCTAAAAGATATGTTTTCTTCTGGTACCTGTGAATGTGATCTCAGTCACAAATAAGGTCTTGTAGATATAAATAGATATATATGATGAGATCGTACTGGATTGGGGTAGCCCCTAAATCCAGTGACTGATGTCCTTATAAGACGACAACAGGATACACAAAGATACAGAGAAGAAGGTCACGTGAAGACAAAAGCAGACATTTACGTTGTAAGGCAAGGAAGAGTAAGGATTGTCAAGAGCCACCAGAAGCTAGGAAGAGTCAAAGAAGCTGAGAGAGAGAGAGAGAGAGGTGCCAACACCTGCCAAAACCTTGATCTTAGATTTCTAGTCTCCAGGAGTATGGAAGGGGACATCTCTATTATTTGAAATCCCCCAGTTTATGGCAATTTGTTAATGCTAGTCCTAGGAAACTAATACAGCACCAAGACATATATGCTCCATTCTAACAAATTTGAGAGTGAAGAAGGAAAATGGTCACTGGTTAACCTCCTACCATGTTGGGAAATGATCTGATATCCTAAACCATCCATTTCCCCCTCTTGCCTCCAGAGCTCCCACAGATCTGTTCTTGGGACTCACTTTTCTTTTCCTGGTCTTGGCTGACCATAAAATCCCTCCAACATTTCACCCAACAGTACCAGTTATTACCTGACACACGTTCAGAAGCAGAGCATTACAATCATGTCTGCATGCTGTTTTTAAAGTTGATGGTATCTTTTCTCCCAGAAAAAGAAATGCTTTGGAGATAATAAAATCATAGATAAGTCTGATTGCAGATTCTGTATTTTGCAATTTTAAATAAATATAAATAGAAGTGCTACCAATAAACAGGTTTAGTTTTCCTAGAATGGCCATTATGCAGGAAAAGATTGTTCACCATCGTGGCATGGAACACAAACTTTCCTCTAAGGCACACCTAATTCTACACTATATAAAGGTCTTCTTCTAAGACAATGGATAGTCTAGACAATGGTTTTTTTTTGGTTGCACCCAAATTTATGCCAACAATTGTTAAGAATATATTCCACCAGAAAAAAGTTAGAGTTCAGTAAAGGCTTAGCTAAGACACTCACACACTTATGCACTTGAACTGAGATTGGCCTGGCATGACCTACTGGTGGGTAGCATCGATTCATTACAAGGAATGTCTTCTGCAAGACCAAGTGATCTTGACCCACCGGAGCATACCAGGCCTCTAGAAGCTGCATACTGATAACTGACAGTTACCCTAGATGGATGGAGATTGGTAGACCCTTTCCTCTTTCTCCATTCATTGATTGATCGTTTTCCCTTGACTACGTTCATTAGATTCTCTTCGAAGGAATGAAACCCAAACACATGAATTTTACCAATACCTTCCAGTGTTATATTAGAGTAGGTATATTATTTGGGTAAACTAAGATTTGCAGCTACCATGATTCCATTCATCTATGCTAATCCCTTTTCCTATTACTTAAAAGAAAAGGCTTTCTTAAAAAATAATTCACATATTATGCAATTCACCCACTTAAGTTGTACAATTCAAAGGTATGTGCAACTGTCACTACAGTCAACTTTCGGGTATTTTCATGATTTCTTTAAAATCTTGTACCCTTTCAGCTCACACCTTCCTGATCCCGTCCTCTTCTCATTCCTGTGCCTCCCAGCCCTGAACAGCCATTAATCTCCTGTCTGTATAGATTTATCTATTCTGGACATTTCATAGTAAGGAGTCATACAATGTTAAGTCTTTTGTGTTTGGCTTCTTGCAGTTAATGTAATGTTTATGAAGCTCAGCCATATTATAGCATGTGGCGGTGGCTCATTCCTTTCATTGCCAAATACTATTTTCTCTTATGAACATAACACATTTTTTTTCTTTATCCACTTTTCAGCTGACACATATGAATTTTTCCACCTTCTGGTTCTAAGGAATAATGCAGCTATAGACATTAAGTGTATAAGGTTTTGTATGGACATATGTTTTCACTGAGGTATATACATAAAAGTAAACTTTCTGGGTCATAGGTTTGTTTAGTCATTTGAGGGACTGTCAGGCTATTTTCCAAAGCAGCCATACCATTTTGCATTCCTACAAGAAGTTTATGAGAGTTTAGGTTTCTCTAGATCCTATCTAACACTTGTTACCTGACTTTTCATGTACCCGACATCCTAGTGGACGGGAAGTAGTAGCTCATTATGCTTTTCATTTGCTCATCTCTGATGGCTAATGATATTAGACATGTTTTCACATGCTCATTGGCCATTTATACACCATTTATGTTATTTTGGAAGCATCAGTTGCCCAATTTTAGTTGGATGGTCCTTTTTTTTTATTATTGGGTTGTAAGAGTTCTTTATATATTCTAGGCACAAGTCCTTTATCAAATATATGATTTGTAATTTTTTCACATCCTATGGGTTGTCTTTTCACTTAATTTATGTTGTCCTTTGAAGAACAAAATATTTTTATTTTGAGAAAGTTTAATTTAATTTACCTATTTTGTTGTTCTTGGAACTTTTCTCTGTAACATTGGAAATTTCATGATTTTGGTGTCATATCTAAGAATCCTGTGCCAAATCCAATGCCATGATGATTTACTCCAATGTTTTCTTCTAAGAGTTTCATAGTTATAGCTTTTAACATTTAGGACTATGTTTTAATTTATGTATGATATGAACTAAGGGTCCTACCATTTCCAATTTGTTGGTGTACAATTATTCACAGTATTCTCTTCCAGTGCTTTTTATTTCTGTAAAAGCAGCAGTAACATCCTGTTGTCATTTCTGATTTTAGCAATTTCTGCCTTTTTTTCTTGTCAGTATAGCTATAGGTTTGTCAATTTTGTTGATCTGTTCAACCAGCTTTTAGTTTCATTTATTTTTCTCTCGTTTTCTATTCTCTTTTCCATTATTTCTGCTTGAATCTTCAATATTTCATTCCTTCTCCTTGCTTTAGATAAAGTTTGTTCTTTATTTATCCAGTGTCTTAAGGTCAAAGTTTAGGCTGTTGATTTAAAATTCCTTTTTCCTTCTAAAATTAGCATTAGCATTTATAGCTACATATTTTCTTCTAAGTAACACTTTGTCTTCCATCAATTTTAATATGCTATGACTTCATTTTCATTCACCTCAAAGGTATGTTCTGATTTTACTTTTCATTTCTTTAAGATGTTATTTTTAAGCAGTCTCAATGCCCAAAGTGGGACTCGAACCCGCAATTCCAGGATCAAAAGTCACATATTCCACTGACTGAGCCAGCCAGGCAACCCCCTTTCCATTTCTTCTTTGACCCATTGGTATTTAGGAATGTGTTATATAATTTCCATACAGTTGTGAGTTCCCCAAATCTCTGTTAACGATTTCTAATTCACTCCATTGAGATCAGAGAACCTATTTCTATCCTTTTAAATTTTTTTTTAAAGATTTTTAAAGTTTATTTATTCATGAGAGACACAGAAGGAGAGAGAGGCAGAGACATAGGCAGAGGGAGAAGCAGGCTCCATGGAGGGAGTCTGACGTGGGACTCAATACCGGGTCTCCAGGATCATGCTACCGGCCAAAGGCGGTGCTAAACCGATCGGCCACCGGGGCTGCCCCCTATCCTTTTAAAATCACTGAGGTTTGCTTTATGGCCTAGCTTCTGGTCTATCCTGGAAAATGTTTCATTTCCCTGTAACTCTGGAAACTCAAATAGTTACTTAACATTTTTCACGTAGATTAAAACATAGGTAATTGAAAACTATCTACTGGGATATGACTGATAGAGGCCTTGGAATTCAGATCAGTCTGTGTTTATCCAAATTAAAAGGAAACTTTATAAGGTTCAGGTAGACATAGATAGCCCATCCATGCAGGCTTCCTTTATTTTAAATCAGTGGAGAACTTGGCAATTGTTGCAATTCAAAAAAATCATAGTTCTTACAGCTATGATTAAGGAAACTTCAACTACAACTGAGTATCTAAACACAGAGATCTCAGTGTCTAACCAGCAGAAATGATAAAGCCAGTTCCTAACCATGAACATTCTAAAATAAATTAGATTCCACGGATCGTTCAAAATGAACCCATTGGTATGGTCCAACTGAATAATACTTATGAAGTTTAAGATAAAAGTTCTTCCCAAGAATTTGCCTGAAATAGGACTGACTTCTAATTTGGGCAGTTGGGGAATTCATCTGGGAAGATAGAAGAAACATATCTCTATCTGGTAGCAAATTATAATTAGTATTATAAATTGTGGTTAATAATAATGACACAGAATCAAAATGCATTTTAAAGTCTTATACCTTTCATTACTTCCATTAACATATCTGGCCCCCATCATTTCTCTAAGGTTTTTGACCACCATGGTCTACTTGCTCATTCTCCACTAGGCACATGGGCCACATTGGTATCCCAGCAACCCTCCTACTTTTGCACTGGGTGTTTCCTCTCCCAGGAATGCTCAAAGATTCACTTGGTGGGGACCTGCGTGGCTCAGTAGTTGAGCGCCTGCCTTTGGCTCAGGTCGTGATCCCAGGCTCCTGGGATCACGTCCCATGTCAGGCTCATTGCACGGAGCCTACTTCTCCTTCTGCCAATGTCTCTTTTCTCTCTCTCTCAGTCTCCCATGAATAAATAAATAAAATCTTTAAAAATAAAATCCACCTGGTGAATTTCATCACTTCCTTCAACCTCTTCTCAAATGCCACCTTTTCAAAGAGGAGTACCTAAATAAAAGTTCTACTTAAAATTTTGATCTGCCTCCATAGGTCTCCTTTCCCCTGGGACTCTTGACCTCCTTACTCCTGATACATTTTCTATATTGCAGAGCATTTATAATTTTCTAACAGACTCTATCATTTACCTGCTTATTATGTTCATGTTTATCTTTCTCCCCTAGCTAGAATGCAAATCCTAAGGAAGCAGGGATTTTTCCCTTGAATATCATTAAGTGCCAGAACAGAACTTGGCTCACTTTCATGAGAAGTATTTGTGAAGTATTTATGGAGCACTTACTACATGCTAACCACTGTACTAGCCATATTGCTACATTATGTGTAAAAAAGTACCTGTTCTCTTTTCTGGTGGTCTTTATCTTTGAGTTGGGGGAGATAGATATTAATCAATACTCACCCCTAACAAACTATAAATTGAGATACATATGTATTCTGAAGGAAAGAAACAGTTCTGTGGAACACAGTAATGAAGAAACAACATCTATATTTGTAGGTAGAATTCATCAGTTAGGAAAGACTTTGTTCAAATATCAGAAAATTACTCTTGAACCAAGATATGAAATATAAATAGGAATATCCAGGGAAAGAGTATAGGAGAGATTTTACAAGGAAAGAGCATGTGCAAATACCCTGTATATCATGGGAAGACAGACTGAGGAGTACATGTGATTACAGGAGGGTAGGGAAGAACCTTGAGAGTCAAGACTTCGTCTGCTATATGATGGCTTTGCTCATTATCTAGGATAAATGGGAAGTCACTGACAAGGGGCTTTTTGGGGAGAGGACTGAAGTAGGGAGGCATGAGAGATATGATCATAATTATGCTATGGTGAGACTGTTTTGGCTTCGGCTTGATGAATTATAATGGGCTCTTGACCTTCTGGGATAATTTCAGAGTTTTTGTTTGTAGACAGAGGTTAAAATAGATTAAAAAATAGCATTTTCCCATAGTTGAAAGTATTTCATGATATAATTACAGTATGTTTTACAGTATGAGTCTACCATAGTTAATTTTCAAATTCTATATATATTTTTAAAAAGATTTTATTTATTTATTCATGAGGGACACACACACAAAGAGAAAGAGAGAGACAGAGAGAGAGACAGAGAGAGAGAGAGACAGGCAGAGGGAGAAACAGGCTCCTGATGTAGGAAGCCTGACGCGAGTCTCCAGGATCACGCTCTGGGCTGAAGGCAGCGCTAAATCGCTGAGCTACCGGGGTGCCCCAAATTCTATATATTTTTAAAAATTTTATAAAGTCAGAGAAAATCAAGTATTGAATATCTGGCACCCTAAATTCTATGTGATACCTTAAACCTAGAAGAAGTAAAACTTTTTTTTTGTATATTTATTGGAGTTCAATTTGCCAACATATAGCATAACACTCAGTGCTCTCATCCCATCAAGTGCCCTCCTCAGTGCCCGTCACCCAGTCACCCCAACCCTCCACCCACCTCCCCTTCCATTATCCCTTGTTCGTTTCCCAGAGTTAGGTGTCTCTCATGTTCTGTCATCCTCACTGATATTTCCCAATCATTTTCTCTCCTTTCCCCTTTATCCCTTTCACTATTTTCTATATTCCCCAAATGAATGAGACCATATAATGTTTGTCCTTCTCCGATTGACTTACTTCATTGAGCATAGTACCCTCCAGTTCCATCCACGTTGAAGCAAATGGTTTCTAATGGCTAAGTAATATTCCATTGTATAAATAGACCACATCTTCTTTATCCATTCATCTTTTGATGGACTTAAATGAAGAAATTCGGTTACTATGTATCTGACTGTTGCTATATATGTATGCATAAATATATATGTATGAAGGGAATGTGTATCTTAAATTCATGGTTAATATGCATGCATATTGGTTCCTGATTCATTTCATATTTCAGATGCTTGATAGAATTAATGAATAGAGATTCCAACTCATAAAAACATTTTCTTAGTAACTTGGTTCATGTTGATTTTTAAAAAAGAGAAAGAGTTGAAATAAAATGTAACCAGGAGTGTTTTTTCCCCTTCCCAGTGTAATTGCCTTTTGATCATCTTCCTGTGCATGTAGGTGATACAGAGGATGTGAAAAATAGACACACTCCAACTGGGGATCATGTGCAGTGGAGATCCCCATGATCCAATAATGCCACAAGTTTCTTTCATCAGAAAGAACCTTAATAAACACGTGGAATCCCACAATGTTATTTCAGATGTGTTTACAGAATTCTCATGTTTTTATCTGCAACCCCATTTCACAAAAGGGGAGTTTGTGGGTACATGTCTGAGTCTGTGTGTATATAGGCCAGCATGCACTGTTCAGCTATAACTCCAGTTCTGATCATTTTAGGACGTCATGTGATTGTGAACCCAAGGTGAGTTGGTATTCAGAAAGTAAGAATAGTTTGTGTGGGTTTTATGTGGGGGAAGTTGTATGTCATACATTTCATGAAGGATATCTAGTAGATCATTAGTACAGGAACCAAGACTATTTTTTGCATCTTTTAAAAAAGATTTTATTTACTTATTTGAGAGAAAGAGAAAGCGAGTGAGCATGAGTGGGGGGAAGGGCAGAGGGAGAAATAGACTCCCTACTGAGCAGGGAGCTGGATGTGGGGCTCCATCCCAGGACCCTCAGATCATGACCTGAGCCTAAGGCAACTGAGCCACCCAAGTGCCCTTATTTTTTGCACCTTAAAAAGAATCTGCCCAGAAGTAGCTTTTTGTATATATATATATATATATATATATATATATATATATATATATTAACTGCATTTGCTATAACTGTCTTTTTTTGGGGGGTGATTTAGTGCTAATTATCTTTTGTGGATTGTTATCACATATTACTGTAACCCAGACAGTTTCCAGAGATACCACTGTGATGGAAATCAGCAGGGGTGGCACAAAGCTATTGCTATTCTCCCATTATGTATTTGGGCTGCTGAATTTTTATTTGCCCAAATAGCAAGAATATTGGCATTAAATCCCATTCTTCATGGAGTTTCAGTCACTGGAAATAGAATTTCTGCCCTCACTCTGCTCCTGCTCCTCTAAAAGTCTCTTTCTCCATCTACTTTATCTTACTAACCTACAGTCACACAGCTCTTCAATTAGGGGACAGCTCTTTATTTTTTGGGACTCCTGGACAAAGTCACATTGATTTAGGAGAAAAAAAAAAGGCCCTCTCCTATCTTTGGTTCTCATTATTCTTTTGTTGTTATTGTTGTTATTTAGTATTTGGTAGTAATATTCTCATAGGAGATTTATGGTTTTTAAAATACAGCATGCTCTACAGGTTAAATATGTATATGAGAGGGTTAGTTTTATATTGACATGGAACTTCTACTCTCAGAATGACAATCTGAAAGAGTGCTGTAATCCCGGAAGCAAACAAGAAAACCTTCTATTATCCCTCCTCCCCAACATAGGAAGTATTCCTTAATGGTGGATGGAGTTGTAAACACCGACATACTTGGTCTATCTGCTGGCTCAATCAAGCTCGAATCCTACTGGAAGCAGTCTTTTGTGAAGGCAATGATGCTGTGAACCTTGGTGACGTGGGCGACAGTGACATGAAAAACAAGCACTAAAGTAGGTAACAGTAGATTTAAGTCTTTAATGGTTCTTTACAGCTGTGTAATAACTGCACTTAGGTTAAATTGTCTATGTTTCTTCTTCAGTGA
This sequence comes from Canis lupus dingo, assembly GCF_003254725.2. Lineage (NCBI taxonomy): Eukaryota > Metazoa > Chordata > Mammalia > Carnivora > Canidae > Canis > Canis lupus. The sequence continues at coordinate 70,553,080 of NC_064249.1, forward strand.
AATAGGAATAAGAACATCTCATAGAAAAATTTTAATAACATTCATGAAAATATACATGGAAAACTTTAAACATCCATACATTTTTCTTAACATTAGATTAAGAACACAAGTAGCATTGGCATTTACTAATTTTTATTTGGCCAGGATTCTCTGTCTGAGGCATTTTAGATACAGGGGTAATATGTTTTTATGGTGAGTGCCAGAGGCTCTATTTATTAATTTATTCCCTATTGGATTTAGTGAGACTTAACTGACCTATGAGATGGTGTATGTTTAAAGTATAAAAGGTGATATATATATATATAGGTTGTGAAATGTCTACCACAGTAAGGTTATTTAACACCAGAGGCTGTGAGTATTTAGAATTAATGTAAGGTAATAAAGAGCCTTCTTGTTTGGTAAAGACTACATGGACTTTAAAAATAAAAGATTGACTGAATCTTGGTCCTGGAGTGGAAGTGTGTGAGGGGTAAAAGTCAGAGAGAATTGTAGGTAAACAAATTATCTGATCTCCTTATAGTTCAACAAACACTCGAGTGCTGATATTTTTAATTTTAAAAATGGTTTAAATGCATTTCACATTCTAAATATTAAAAGGATGCTAAATAATTTTTCTTAACTAAATATTTCTTGTAAAACAGAAAATATTATTTTATCAAATTTACTGATATTCAAGAAATCATTTTTCAACTGTTTGAAGACTGGTAAAACAAACATATCATCTCAACACAATGGTTCTCATTAATTGTATACATTCCATTAACCATGCCAGGTTATTTTATTGATGTTACTTCCTATTACTATCAGGAAAATGATCAAGATACACTTGTGACTATTTAATCAAAAATTTGATCTATTCATAAAAAGATCATTATTTTCCCAGTTTCCTTTCAGTTATAATGAAATAAATCGTCATTTAAAGCTTATTTTCTTATAATGCTGCTAAATTTCCTGACCTTTTTATGGCCTTAGCAGAAATATTTCTCTTTAAATTATCTTTGGTAAAAAAAAAAAAAATTATCTTTGGTTAGATCTTGAGATATCCTATAAAAAATACACAAATTATGCTTGCTAATTCTGGAATAAACTATCGCCCTAAATTTATTCTAGTTTCAGGTTTCATCATTTGAAATTCCCATAAAGTAATAGCTTTTGAGTGCTAACATATATTTATTTTATGTCAATGACCTGAAGGCAGCTACTTCTGAGAGATGTAAAAGTTAGGGAAATGTTAGAGTCTTACAGTTGCATATTTTTTTGTTTCCTTGTTTTCAAATATTTTAAAATGTGGTCCATCAACAAATCTTACATTGATGCTATTTATATTATCATGATTAGCTTTCATGTACTCCTAAATACCACTTGTCATTTTCTACTGTTCTCCATATCACTAAGCAAAGAGAATTGCAGCTATTTTTCTGCAATGTAAATATTCATGGTTTCCTGGAAAACACAAAGTTGAGCTTACTCCTTAATTTCCTTCAGTTTCCTTACATACATAATACATACAAATAAATATATGTGTGTCCTATATTTATGATTCCATGTATAATAGAGATTTTCTCTGGGTGAAACTCCTATAAGGGTAGTGGTTTAATAAACTCTAAAAATCATTCTACATTTTATGAGCACTTGTGTCACTAGGAAATGTCTCAAGCTTTTTAATAATAATCCACATGATTTGTATCCCTAACTGCTATAAACATACACGATGAAAAGAATAAATATGATAGATTTTGTAATGGTGAGACGAAATGTTGAATTGGTACAGATAAGGAACCTGATGATAGCATGTATTCTAATAAATTAGTCCCTTGTAGAATTGAAAATAGTATGTACGAAGCCAAAGATTAATCTTAACTAAACTTTCCAGTTTGCATTTCTACCCAAATAAAGTAGCACATCAGCATTGCCAGAATTTTAGAAAATATTAAAATGTTTTAGACCTGTAAAACAGAGTTTGCCATGGAAGGTATTAATGCCATAAAGCATTAGCAAATCCTTAACTATATTTGCTAAGAAAGGAAAGCCTTGTTAAACTTATGCATTTAAAAAGTAGAAGCAGGGATCCCTGGGTGGCGCCGCGGTTTAGCTCCTGCCTTTGGCCCAGGGCGCGATCCTGGAGACCCGGGATCGAATCCCACGTCGGGCTCCCAGTGCATGGAGCCTGCTTCTCCCTCTGATTATGTCTCTGCCTCTCTCTCTCTCTGTGTGTGTGACTATCATAAATAAATAAAAATTAAAAAATAAATAAATAAAAAAAAATAAAAAGTAGAAGCAACGTGATCATATAACGGGGCCAGCTTTGAAAGAAAAGAGCATGCCTTAAGTTCAAGTTAAATTGTATAGACTATGGATATGATGATAGCAAATAATTACAGGAAATATGTCATACATCAGCAGACACTATAACAAACCGTCTTGACTATTTTGTCCCAGTCACATTATTTTATAACACTTAGTTTCAAAAATAGTAATGAGCTTGTTCACCGAGTCAACCCCACGGGATGGGGAAAATTTGTTTCGACATCAGGGTCATGTGGAAAATGACAAAATGAATGGAACTAGCAATAGGAGGGAGCACTGCAGGCTTAGTATTACTCTATTATACCCATGGTTGTCAAAAGAAGCTAATAAAATACTAGGCTGTAGAACTGAAGTAAAATAAAATAAATTATAATCTCAATGGTCTTTGCATAAATCCTACCCACCTGATTTAGACTGCTTATTTTTGGGAGTCCCTTTTCCAAAGGAACATTGATGAGCTGATTTGTTTTCAGAATAAAGTAAATGCTCCTGAAATTTTGCAATATGAGTGATAAAGAAAATGAGGAGGTGTAATACGTAAAATGAGACAAGGAAATATCTGTGAGATGAGAGCAGAAGGATTAGAGTTATTTTGATTTCCTGAAATCAGTACTGACACCTAAATATATTAGTTGCTACCGAGGGGTAAATGGCCCTGCAAAAAATAAATTAAAAAATTGTAAAAATGGTAACTGATGGGGATTGCCAACTCTGGCAAAAATAATTTCATTATGCTTCATTCTACAAGTGAAACTCCTTTTTTTTTTCCCCAAGAAAACTTGTGTGCAACTCTATGTGGCATTCTGTAGAAAGGCTTTATCAGTGGTAGAGTTTATAAGTTTTAAGAAGATGAAGCAGTTTTGGGGTAAAGAATCTTTCCAAACATACTAAACATAATAATGGAGACATCCATTAATGAAAAGACTTTGCCAAGACGTCATCAACATACTTGCACAAGGTTTTCACCAATGAAATTAATAAGTAAAAAAAGTACTATTTCTAACAAACTTTTAAGTTTAATTTTAAGCAGAATATAGTCCTATCAAACCAAAGAACCAATATGCTTTTGTCTGATCCAATAACCTGGTACCCAGAGTCCTGAGAGGCCAAAAGAATTAAACAAACTTCAAGGGCTTAAACGTGGAAACAAACACAGATGATCCTTTTGTGCTAAAGAAAACACATAAAAGAACATAAGGACAGGATTCAAAATCTATGGCCACAGGTCATGTCCGGTTAAAGATCCTGTGAGGCCACCCAAGTAGAGAGAAGCCCGTCAGTGTCAGAAGTATACATGTGATTTCTTCTAGAGGAGGCAGTTTAGATCCACGGGGCTTTTGGAATGATGGCTTCATAGACCTCCAGTAACACTGGTTGTTCTCACCTAGGTCCTGATCATTTGGATCCCAGGGACCCAGACTATTGGTGGTAGTTCTAAATGCTAAAGAACCAAGTAGGGTGAGGGGATATCTTATCAATGTTTTTTTTGTTTTTTTGTTTTTTTTCCCTGTAACCCCACACAGTGAAATGTTCAGTGCGGTAATTACATATTTGACATTCAGAAATAAATTGAAAGCTCTTAGGTCTATAGGTATCTTTCCAATCTAGAATCCCAAGAAGAGACTCAAAGAGAAATGGACTAGTTAAAAACAAAAGTCTAAAGAAAGAACAGAGGCAAAGAAGCAAATTGAAAAGAAAATAATGCTGGTGGAGGGACCAGAGAAACTACCTTAGGACAATGTTAAGAACATATAAGACAGTTCTAAGTTGATTTCTGTTGATTTCTGAAGTAGCCAGGCTGATGGAGTGTGGTCCTGGGCTGAGGGTAAAACCACTTTACTCAGAGAAAGAAATGAGGCCAAAATTGATTTAGGAAACAAAATCATGCTTTGGTCAACTCAGAACACAGTAACTTTATACCTCTTCATGACGAACGCTTCAAGGCACAGAGACTGGACAAAAATGTCGACAACAACAATTTCAGGATCCATAAGCCAAAGTCTTCTGTTTTGGGGGGCAGAACAGTGTTGTGTGGTATAGGAGAAATGGGCCAAATGAAGCCATTTATAAAAACCAACCAACGAACCTAAAAGCGAGCAAGCAAGCCCTGGTGAGCCTGGTTGAAAGGAAGCAGAGCACTAGAGGCTGAGCCTTCCCTATGAGTAGAAATATGGCAAAAGGGATCACTCTTCAAAGCCTACACAAGTCAAAGCGGAGGGAAGATGGTGTCTGAAGTCTCTCAGGGCATGGGCAGTGAAAAACATCAACCAGTAACTCAGTGTAGGCTTCAGAAGTGATTCTTAGCTAACGGAACGAGGGAGAAGCCACCCCAGGAGATAGGATTCTTGGGTTCCCAGAATCCAGGGCAGAGAGAATAGAATTTGATATGCGCACAGACCTAAAATTGCTGTGGGATCTTTCTGGGGCCTGCTTCTCCCTCTCCCCCTAACCCCTCCACTTGTTCTTTGTCTCTTGCTTTCTCCCTCTCTCTCTCCCAAATAAATACATAAAATCTTAAAAAAAATAAATATTTAGTGAGGTCAGTAAGCATCATTATTTGTGTTGTTAAGGATACAGGACTGAAGTTCAGTCCCTCTTGAACAACCTTTTAGAATTTACCTTTAGAACCTTTAGAAGATGGCCAGTCAAAGTAATACATTTAGGTTTTCCAAAGCCGAAGATGTCAATTGCAAATTAAAATCCAAGAAAAGTAAAACAAACAGAAGGCCATTACTTTAATCAGTAATCACTCAGGGTTAACATTACTAATCCCATAAATTTTTAAAAGATTTTATTTATTTATTTATTTGTTTATTTATTTATTTATTTGAAGGAGAGAGAGCACACACAAGCTGGCGGGGAGAAGACGTGGAGTGCAGAGGGAGAAGGAGAAGCCAACTCCTCACTGAATGGGAAGCCCAACCTGGGGTTCAGTCCCAGGACTCTGATATCATGACTTGAACCAAAGGCAGACGCTAAACCAACTGAGCCACTTAGGCACCTCCCCCATAATTTTCTTTTTACTATAAAAAAAATGAATATTGAAAGGGAAGGAACAAATGAAAATTTCTAAGGAAATATGAAAAGAAAACTGCCTATGTAGTCTATCTTATTAACTGTTTGCTCTATGATGTACTTTTAATGGCCCTAAAATAGCCATACTGGGAGTTGTCAACATGTTTTGATAGTTCTTATTTCTGTTAATAACAAAATGAACATTTGAAAAAAGAAACTAAAACACAGTTGTATATATGTATATATTTTTAAAGATTTTATTTATTTACTCATGAGGGACAGAGAGAGACGTAGAGACACAGGCAGAGGGAGAAGGAGGCTCCCGCAGGGAGCCTGCTGCAGGACTCGATCCCAGGACCCCAGGATCATGACCTGAGCCTAAGGCAGATGCTCAGCCACTGAGCCACCCAGGTGTCCCCAGTTGTATATTATTAATCTTTTTAGAAATCAAAAGCATAGTAAGTGGAGGAATAGGATGATATGGGAATCAAGGTTTCATTTTAAAACAAATATTTGCTCTGAGCTCAAGCCAACATGTCAGACTTTAAAAATACAAGGAATCTAATTTGAATATTTACATTACGTGTGATGGCAGTAAGGACACTGGGCTTTCTACTCTCAGTCCAGTTCAGACAGATAATATAAATGGAAATTGAAATACAGACTGAGAAGATGCTAAAGCTCATTAAAAGGGAGGAAAGGTCTTTGTACAACTAACTACAGAGCTGCTTCCATTTTTCTGGTTTTGTCCAAGGGAGGGGTGACCCTGGGAGACTAGGACTTTCTGCTTGGTATTACGCATGTAGGTGTGGTCCTTATCATGAGGGACTACTATATATTTACTTAAGTACATAGTTTAGAACTTTCCATAATCAGATGACCCAATAATCTAAAACTAAAAACTAGCTCTCCAAATTCCAGTTATTATGAGATGTGACTCTACATATATTTTTTTCCTTCAAGAACTTTAAATTACTTCATAAACAATCACATATTTAAACCCGCCAATAGTCTTCAGTTATTACAATAAAGTAGGTACAGTTGTACCTACCATGAGAACTACAAGTATGGTGCTATGTAATATTGTAGGTCTCACTAGTAATTTTTATTGAGTTTATTATTAATATCTCACCTGACAAAGGAAGCCTAATAATATACTAGCTCTATACACACTCAGAAATTTAATGAATATTGATGATTGCAGATCTGAGAAAAATGATGAAGTACTGACCTTGAAAGAAGAGGATCACGAAAGCAAAATGGTTTAAATTCATAAAAATAAAATTAGGAAGGAAAAGTATTTTGTCAAAGCTGCCTCTATCCAGTAGTTCCCAAATCAGTGCTACTTACTAGAATTGCTTGGGGCACTGTTTAAAAGACATTTGTTGGAGTCTCGCATATACATTGATTCAACAGGTGACTGATAAATGCTTTTACCAGGGTCCCTGCAATATGCAGAAATCACTGCTAGCTGGCTTTCATCTAAAACATGAACAGGTTTTTTTCAATATATTTTCTGCCCTTAATAAACTCAATGTTCAAAGCTTATAGCTTAAGTAATGTGGAGTTGTCCTCTTTAGGCAGATTTAGTAACCATAAAGATGGGCCAGAGTAATGAGAAACTGATCCTGCTTATGCAAATCAATTTTTCCCACTTCAAATTTTTTTTAATTATATAAATAATACGTAGCTGGTTTTGGAAATCAGAAATAAAAGCAAAAAGTCTAAATAACCACCTATTATCAAAATGTTCAGCAATTGTCAATGCCATGAAAGTTTTCTTTTTAATGTTTGAACATCTATATACTTATTTTAAAATCAGATCATTAAACTACATTCTAGTGAGTTTTTCATGTAGCAACATATGATCATTTTGCATATTGTCAGATGATATCTTACTACATTTCATGATTTTCATCTACTGTATTACTAGCTTCTTATTTAAACCAATTAGAAGAAAATATCCATTATTAAATACTGCTCTTTGATTATGTCCTTTGGATAATTTTTCCCTCCATCTTTTAATGTATTTCCCAAAAATGGGCTTCGAGGTTAAATACACACATACACACACACTTACATATTTTATCTTCTTGCAAGTAAAAATTAGGCCAGATAGAATTTCAAGAACAATTTTTCTCTCCAAGTGGGAACTAGAAGTCACAGAAGGGAGAAAACAGGCTAGAAAGACAGTAAGGGATGGCATGACATGGACTGAACACCTTGCAGAAGAGGCTCAGGGCCGCTTTTGAGCACCAGGTGATCCCTGTCCTCATGTTCCTAGGGAGGCCAGCAGCATGAGGGAACACAGATCTGTTGTAGCCCACTACAGATTCCTGTGTGTGGGCTATGCTTGAAAACCCTAATATTACTACTTGGTCAACTGGATAAAGCTGTGATTACAATACACACACTATTATTCCAAAGGACAAAGGAGACAAAATCCAAGACAGGTTAAGGTCCTATTGAAGGATGGAGTTCATTATGATTCTAATGTTTGGAAGATACTACAGAAATTTCTTCTCTCTGCATAGTGCAGGATGGTCAAAACAAATGTCAAAGGTAGAGATTGGCTTCAAATATGAAGCATACCATTATTACACACAGTGCCATTCAGGAATAGAGAGAACATTACCTATAATAATATATCTGAAAAAATGTCCATGATAGAGTCAATTAGTAGATGTCAACTCTGACTGAGAAACTAATCTCCTAATTTCTAGGTGGAGGAATACGGTATGATCTAGTCTATATGTTAAATTCAATTATATTAAAAGAAATCATAGCTGCAACGACTAAAATAAGAACGCTGCCGTTGGCAAAATCAGATTAAACTACGCCCAGAAACAATATTGACTCATTTAAAAGTAGCATGACCTCTTGCAGGATTCTGCATGCAAACATAAACCAATTAGGTCACAGGATACCAAATTCTCTAGACCACATGTCACTATTAATACTCATTTTTATTCAGATATGTACAAGACCTTTTGGCATTTGTTAAAGAGGTTATGTTTGTGTGTGTTTTACTGAATACAGAATCCGTAACATTATGACAAAAACCCTTCAGATCAGAGAAACCCTTACTGCATTTAAAAGCATTTCAATGCTTTTCTGCAGCCCATTGACAGCACCCCTCCCCCAACACCCTACCAAGGACAGAATTCAAAGTTTTAAGAATAAGATGGCTCACTTTAAAATGATACATTCCTACTTCATTTCCCAGATTTAATCCATGTCTAAGGGACTTTCCTACATTCTCAGGAAAGAGCAGACTGAAAACTTAATACAGAAAAGTTTTTATTAGAGTGAGTGAAACTGAAAAACCTAGAGTCCCATTTTCAAAGACAGATCAAATGCAAACTTATTAAGAGCCTAATCCGCTTTAGGAATACTTGTTGAAAAAAAAATCACCGTTTACTTAAAAATGTTATAATTATACCTCTTTTCTACCAACTGTCTAAAATCAGAGGAAATCAGATGCATGAGGCACTCTCTCAGGTTACAGAATAATTTAATTTTTCAGGCATGTCAAAAAAAGTATGTCTTGGTATCTTCTATTTCTTTACTTGGTATCTTCTACTTCTCTGTCTCCACCCTGTTTCCTCTCATTTCCAAGTACTAGCAAATTAGTGAGTTATAAAGGGGTTTTAAACTGAACCAAATGTTAGAATATCTCATATCCATAGTATTTTTTTATCCTTTGGGACATGACTTTTTCACTTGGAAATCAAGAACTTTCCCTGGCATGATATTCGAAGCCTTCCACCAATTTATTCTAAAGAATTTCCCCCGCCTCACTTTCTGCTCATCCTTAGAAAAATAGACTATTTTCTAATTAGGTCAAACTGCATTCTTCCCAGATGAATCATATTTGGTAGGTTATATTCCCAGCTAAAATGTGTCTGGAAGATACAGCTCCAATGTCCCAACCTACCCGATGGCATCCTGGTTTCCACAGGATAAGAGTCAGGGTTTTGTGAGAAAACCACACCTGTCCTCTGTGATCTTTCAGAGCTGTGTGTCAGGAGAGAATGAGACAAGGCATGTGTAGCATCCAATACAGTGCAGATATTAAACATTTTCCATTTCGGTACTCTCCCGTCCTTGTGGTTCCAAAGGGATCTATGTTCACCAGAATGACAAGCATTCACCACCATGTATTGTAGCTATCTGTTATATATCTGGCTTCCCCTGGAGACTAATGGTGTACCCTAACCCGTACCCTAACCCTAACCCTAATTCGTACCCTAACCCTAACCCTAACCCTTACCCTAACCCGTAACCTAACCCATACCCTAACCCGTACCCTAACCCTAACCCGTACCCTAACCCTAACCCTAACCCATACCCTAACCCTAACACTAACCCTTACCCTAACCCATAACCTAACCCGTACCCTAACCCTAACCCTAACCCGTACCCTAACCCTAACCCGTACCCTAACCCTAACCCGTACCCTAACCCTAACCCGTACCCTAACCCGTACCCTAACCCTAACCCACCTTAGGTGGGTCTAATAAACATTTGTTGCATTGCACTATATTGTGTCTCCAGAATAGAGACTGCCTCTTACTCCCCAGTGCACAATGTCTAGCATTAATAGCAATAGATAGTGGTAGATATTCAGAAGATTGATTTTTTTTTTTAGCAGTGTGCAAGGGTGGAGACAGAATAATAGAAGAGATAGATAATTCTATATATATAGAAGATAGAAAGAATGAATGAATGGAGATGATGCCTACATGAGCTGGTATGCACTTCATCTGTCTCTATCACTTACTAGCTGTACAACCTTAGGCAAGTGATATATACTCTCTAATCTTTTATTGTATCATCTGTCAAGCAGGGATAAAAAAGGTATCACACTCTTAGGATTATTTATAAAAATCAAAGAAAGGTAGGATAAAGTGCTTAAGCAAGCACCAGAAACACAAGCTGATACTTGATAAACATTATTTTCATCATATGGTTTCTTTTTTTTATTTTTTTTTAATTTTTATTTATTTATGATAGTCACAGAGAGAGAGAGAGAGAGAGGCAGAGACACAGGCAGAGGGAGAAGCAGGCTCCGTGACGGGAGCCCGACGTGGGATTCGATCCTGGGTCTCCAGAATCACGCCCTGGGCCAAAGGCAGGCGCCAAACCGCTGCGCCACCCAGGGATCCCCATCATATGGTTTCTAAGAGTCCTCTGCCTGGACTCCTTACCAAAAGCCCTTATTAATTGTGCTTAAAGATGTGAATGATTAAAGTAGTAAGAGAGTCAACTGAGCCAGTACTGGGCATTTACTGTGGGCCCATCATCCACCATCTCACTTATATTATTTTATATGATTTAGCAAGGGAAAAATAAGTCATAATATAGTAACAGTCTTAAGATAAATCAAGGAGAGGGATCCCTGGGTGGCGCAGCGGTTTGGCGCCTGCCTTTGGCCTAGGGCGCGATCCTGGAGACCCGGGATCGAATCCCACATCAGGCTCCCGGTGCATGGAGCCTGCTTCTCCCTCTGCCTATGTCTCTGCCTCTCTCTCTTTCTCTCTCTGTGACTATCATAAATAAATAAAAATTAAAAAAAAAAAAAAAAAAGATAAATCAAGGAGAAAGAAAAAATACTGAGAATTCTCACTTCATTCTCCAGGCTCTTACCAAATAGGCAACACTCAAGCCAGCTTCTCAGAAGGCAGCCGTGCATTATGACCCAGGATCCCTGTGTCTTGATTTTGCTAGACTTTGCCTTATTATCATTTTCTGTGTTACCCACCTTCCTTTAGTTTTCTAATCAACTGTGAATTCACTGGGAAAGAGATTGTGTCATTCACCTTGCTAGTTCTCATGGCCCCAAAGTGGAGCGCACGCACACACGCGCACACATGCACACAGAACACACAAAGGTAGAGGAGGTGAAAAACCCCTTCTGTGTGAAGGTGGAGAGGGCACCACAGACCAAAGGAAAGCCCAGCCTCTGAAACACTAGCAATGAGCAAATAAGCGAGACCCCCCAAACAGAACACAGGTGCACATTCAGAATCACATGTTCTCTGATACAATCTGTTGAGTTCCTAAAATCTGTAATTTGGTTAGTTCATCTTCCTTTAATCTTGCAACATTCTGTAGCTTCATTCTAGCTTCCTTTTCTCCTAAATCCTGCAGTTAATGCCACTTTCTGCTTGGATGCCTTAATTAATAGTTCTGTAATGTCTGCATTCTCTGCTGGATGAAATAGTTTGTGTTCCAAAGTAATTCTTTATCTCTGCATACTGGCAACCTCAGCTTCAAGAGCTTCAAGAGCCACCTGGAACGGCATTCCTGAGGCCAGGCTATCACCACTGGAGACCATATTTTCCTATCTCCTCCCATCGCCTGAGAAGTAATTGCTGGACCAGGTGGCATCTTCCCAAGCAGCTCTCCTCTACCTGGCAAAGCAGCTGCTTCCTGCTCAAAGGATGGATTCAAACCTCCCACATCTTTAATCATCAAACAGCACCTCACAATAAATGGCACATCATCTGGAGTTATTTTGCTGATAATGACACTCATACTTCACCTGACTCAGGCATGGAACAGTCCTGTGTATTGCTTTGGATCACAGGGGTGTTTGCCTGTGGCATACCTGATAATAATTACAATTTGTGAACACCCGTTATGGAGTAGGTGCTATATAGAGTATTACATATTATTTTTATCTTCTAAAAATAGAATAAGGAAAATGTGCCAACTTTATAAGTGAAGAAACAGGCTTGAAGAGGTTAAGTATGGGTTAGCATCAAGATAAGATGTTAACAAGGGGCAAAGAAGGGAATCCATGTAGGTGAACCCAACTACGAAAATCCCTTCCCTTTGGGCATGAAGTTATTGAAGTATAACATACATATGGGAAAAATTAAGTTCTTAGTGTTAAAACTAATTCATGAAGAGAAAAATAAAAAAGATATTTAGCTGAAAATGTAAAGTAGCTGTCATTTTAACACATCCTCTACATCCATCATTGAGAAACAATGATCCCTGGTTATTTTCACATTTCCTTAGGATCTTCAGTCTTCTGAGCAGAATGATATAAGGGTCTTTGCATAACAGACAGCCTTAGAAGCTAGAGACAGTGGCTCCATTAGAATAGAGAGCACTGGAGAGATGTGGAGACCAAGCCTTGTTCTTCCCAATTTTCTGCAAGAGTTTGCTTACATTCAAGGATAATGGAGGGAAGACAGATATGTAGCAGCTAATCTTAGTGGAGCCTCCAAATGTTCGTGTTTCTTCTCTATTATGCAAACCTACAGCAAGGGACAAGTAAATATCTGGTCTTACAGCATCTTCCTTTGGAACCTGGGTTATGGAAAACTGGGAACAGAGAAAAGATAGTTCTCTGGCTGAAGCTTTCACACAAACCATGCATCTCCAATCTAGAGCCTAGCGTCTTCTTTTAGTATGCATGCATGAACTGTCAGGCTCACTTGCTCACTTGCAAGGAAGGGAATTGGAGAACCTTCCTAGTTTCAGAATACCAGAGGTTCTCAAAGTGGGTTCCTGGACCAGCTGCATTAGCACCACCTGGGAACTTGTTAGAGAAGTAAATTATTGGGCCTCAGCCCAGATTTACTGAATCAGCAACTCTAGGGCTGGAGCTCAGCAATTTATTCTTTAAACACTTTTGGGTAATTCAGACCTACAATAAAATTTACGAACCACTGACACATACTTTATTTCTAGTTATAATCATTCCATTTGACAATGTCTTGTAACAATTTCATTTTAAAAGAACACCCAACAGATCTGTCTCTAAAACATTTTGGATTTCTTAGAAGAAATCATTCCTGTTTGTTTCGAGGTTTTGTTAATAAATTCTAGTACAAACTCTACATTCATGACCATGATTTAGCACTACTCAGAAGAGTTTCCTCAACCCTAATTATATTACTTAGTTGATACAAAGTTAATAATATATACTGAGCATCAAAGAAAATGAAATCACATTTTGTCATATTGTCTCTAAGTTAAATGTCTTGCCTTAAAAAAGATAATTATTAACTTTTTAATTGTGATTAATCATGAAAAATACTGAGTATATTTAAAAAGAATGAAAAAATTAAAATGAAAATGAAAAAGAATGAAAAAATTAACATCTGTTCTGTATTCTTCCAGAATGTTTTTACCAAAAAAAAGTTACCTTACAATAATATTGGATATCAAGTTTCAACAGGATATTCTTATAAGCTATAGTTTACTTATAACTAATCCATCCTCTATTGTACACTATTGTAGCTTATATATGTTTTTAACTTTTTATTGCAAAATAGATTACACAGTAGTCTAAGTAAATCCTTAGGATAAATTCAACTGGAAAATTATTAAAACTAGTAAGAGATCAGTAAATATTTAATTACAAATAATCAATTGCTTTCCTACGTACCAACAAAATCCTCTCAGACCATTCAAAAGAAAAATAACGTTTGTAACAGCAAATTTTCTTTTTCATTTGTGTGATAAAGCTTTGCCTGTGTCTTCATTTGCAAAAAGTGGTTGTTTCAGATGAGCCTTTTATACAAAGCATTTAAGTATTGCTTTTTGATTCATTCTAAGAGGGTTCGTCTTTTAATAGGGAGAGCTCATCCACAAAAACGACAATATTTGGTCTTCATCTTATTTATGACTTTGTTGACTATGTTATTATCACATCACTTTTTGCTTCATTTTGCTAAAATAATAAAGCTTTAAAAAATTCCTCAGCCGCTTATAAATTATGCATACCAGTTGTATTCTACTAGGATTTATTTATACATTTAAAAGTACTTCGACTATCAATATCACATGTAAGATAAACTCTTGAGTAGAATTTTATACATTGCTTTCTTCACATTTCTTCCCTCCCCCTACACAAATATGCCTACAAATATACAATCCATGCCCCTCCTGATTTTATGGTTTAAAAATCTTGTATTTCTTTTCCAGAAATGCTTTTTTATATTTGCATTAAATTTCACACCTGCAGGACACCTGGGTGGCTCAGTCAGTTAAGCACCTGAGTCTTGGTTTTGGCTCAAGCTGTAATCTCAGGGTGGTGAGATCAAGCCCCATGAGGGGTCTGCACTTCGTGCAGAATCTGTTTAAGACTTGCTCTCCCTCTTCCCCGTCCCTCTACCCGGAGCGTGCTCTCTCTCTCTCTCAAATAAATAAATCTTTAAAAAAAACCCATAAAACTTCACACCCACATTAAAAATAATAATCGCTTACACCTGCTTCTGAGCTCTAACATTATTACTACTCACCAGTTTCTGCTCTAAAATGTCTTTCCTTTCAGGGCATGTTTAGATCCACTGAAATAGTTCCACAGATGTGTTATTCATGATATTATATGTAAACTTTATACCCTCTGAGTCCTGACATGTCAAAACATGTTTTCTTTTGTCATTCCCCCCAAATGATAGGTTTATTCTTGATCTGTAGGAATTCTTTATATATTCTTGTTACATCAGGGTCCCTGTTCTGTTCTCTTTTGAGAATGCACCCGTCTCTCAACTCCCACTGCTAAAGTTAGGTGCTTTTTTTTTGTCTTTCAAGTCTCAGATCAAAGGTCACCTTCTTTGCTGATCACTAAATCCAAAGATATTTATTTGACTGGATCATTTCATTAGGCTTAATTTTCTTCATGGCACCTACCACAGAGTGAAATGATCTCATTTATGTAATTTTTTACAGTTTGCTTCATCCCACTAGAATTTAAGAGCTGGAACCTCTTCTGTTGACTAGATTCCTACATACCAGAATAATGACCAGTCCATAAAGGCCAAAGAATGTATGAATGAATGAATGAATGAATGAATGAATGAATGAGTGAATGAGTCTAGTTAGTCCAACATTGGTAGCTCAGATGAATGGCTTATGTTCATTTCTTTTGGTCCAAGCCAAAAGAAGAGAAAGGTTTTGTTCTATATTTTCATTAGTAACCTAGAGAACTCAGGGTAACAGAGAGAAGGAACTGAACTGGAAGTAGAGGGCCACACAGCTCCAAGTATGGAGCTCCATTCATCAGGGTAAGGTATTTGCCGGTGTCGGTCCTGACAACCCATAGCTAAGAGTGGCATGGGCAGAAACCTTCTTCCTCTCTGGTATATGGTCAGGTTCATATCTCATAGAATAGTGAGGGTTCTAGGCTGCTGGAACTCTGTTTTTTTTTTTTTTCTTTCTCCAAACTAACTAATGTTAATTTAGTAGTAAAAACAGGACTCTGCTTGCTTATCAACTAGATCTATGTAGAGAAAGACACCGGTGTGGCATACCAGCTCATTTCCTATGAGAACTATAAAACTTCAATTATGTAAAGTAGAATGCTCTCTTGTTTCCATGCCTGTTAGAGAAATGTTTTTCATTATTTTAGTTGAGTCTATTCTGAAGGACATCAGGAAAGGTAAAAGTCAAATGCACTGAGGATACCACCTTAGTCCTGAGAATTTTGGCTTATTTTTAATGGCATTCTTGGTGGGATGTTAGCATTTGGTTTGAAAATCTTCAAGAGATGATGAGTTAGATAATAACAAGATGAAAGGAAAACCCCTGTGCTGTTTCTCAGCAAAATTATAAGTATTTTAACTATTTTCCAATGAGAATGCAAATTTTCTTCATTCAAAGATTTTTGTGGTAAGTAGTTATTAACCTCACATTTTTTAGTTTCAATTCATAGAATTGAGAAACTGGTTATGATAACATCAACTGCAATTTATGTTGTAATTGTGTACTAAGAATGGACTAGTTAATTACTAATGATAAGGTCTATAATATCAACTCTATTAACATCAGCATGCAATGCTGGCCTGGCCATACACACACACACACACACACACACACACACACACACACACTCATACACATATACATACCATACTCCAGTATGTATCAATAATTTGTTCAGAAGAGATTACAAGCTAGGTATATATGCATAAGTGTATAATGTGTGTACACATGTATGTACATACACAAATGTATACATACATTTAATTTGGGGGATTTTAAAATTGCATTCATCTTATAAATGTACCATCAATAGAATGAGCACATATCAGGAAAAAAAAAACCCTCAATTTCCAGCGTATATGAAGAATTCCTACAACGCAACAACAAAAACTAATTCAAAAATGAGCAAAGGACTTGAATAGACATTTCTCCAAAGAATATATACAAGATATACAAATGGCCAAAGAACACACGAAAAGATGATCAACATCACTAATCGTTAGAGAAATACAAATTGAAATTACAATGTGATACCACCCATTAGGATGCCCACTACCAAAAAACAAACAAACAAACAAACAAACAAACAAACAAAAACAAATAGTAAGTGTTGTCAAGGATGTGGAGAACCTGAAACACTTCTGCATTGCTGGTAGGAATGTAAAAAGGAGTAGCTGCTGTGGAAAATGGTATGGTGATTCCTCAAACAATTGAACATAGAATTACCATATAACAATTCCATTTCTGGGTATTCCATATTTTGTTTTTCCATTAATCCTGCAAATGTATTATAAAATTATTATCTTATTATTTCAAATTGAACTGACATAAGTGTAGTCATTTTTATTTGCTAATATAACTCATCCAAAGATCTTCCTAACATTATAAACTTCCCTCCTCACCCATCCTTTTCAGCCTTCACAGTATTGAATCTCTGCATGCATTTACTCATTCAATTCATTCAATAAATATTCCTATTCTTATCATGTGGTAGGCCCTGTGGTGGGGACACAAAGAGACCCTGAATTCAAGAAGCTTGTATTCTAGGTGTGCATGTCTCAATTGGGGTGCAGGGGCATGCAAGGGGAGCAGAGATGGAAGAGGGAAGGGAGACAGCAAATGTACAAGAAGAAACAATAACTAGAAATTCCACAGGTCACACTGAGTCTCTAAAGGTGCACACTTTGTATATGTGCTGATCCCACCCGATCTTCCAACAATTTTCTAAGTACTGTTTTCATCCCAACTTCACTCATGATAAAGTCTCTTGTTCAGACAGATTAACAAGATTAACATTCTCTGTATCAAAGAGTTGGTCATTGGAAGTACATAACCATCTCTATCCTTTGCCAATACAAAGCCCAGGTTTTGAAACACTTCACAATAGTACCTGTCACTTCTGATACTGAACGAAAACAAAAATGTACAATAGAAGGATGTCTGGGTGGGTGGTGGGGGGTTCAGTCAGTCAAGTGTCCAACTGTTGATTTCAGCTCATGTCACAATCTCAGGGTTGTGGGATCCAGCCCCAAGTTGGGCTCCCTACTTAGCAGGGAGTCTGCTTGAGACTCTCTCCCTCTGCCCCTCCCTACACAAGCCCCCCTCCCCTCCACATACTCACTCACACTGGCTCACTCTCTCTCAAAAATAAATAAATAAATAAATAAATAAATAAATAAATAAATAAATAAATAAATGAAAAAGATGACAGAGTGTGGAAACTGGGAGGAAAGTACAGGAAACACGGCATGACTACTGTTTATTTGTCAGAGGAATTTAGGTTTTGCTTTGGGGGAAGTCATTGAGTACAATGATATCAGATTCATTAATGTGGCACTTCTGAAACACCATGGAGAGAGAGTTACAGAAGAGGAGGGAAGAGCAATAAGATTTTGAGTCTGGCAAACTGATGGATGATGGATAACAGCATTATCATATTGGAGGAAGGTTATTGCCTAAACTCTGACAAAAACTCATTGATGGGACACCTGGATGGCTCAGTCAATTAAGCATCCAACTCCAGAAATTTGGTTCAGGTCATTATCTTGGGGTCCCCACATCAGGCTCCCGACTCAGTGGAAGTCTGCTGATGATTCTCTCTATCCCTCTTTCTCTCTCCTTCTGCCCCCCCCCACTTATAAATAAATAAATCTTTAAAAAAAAAGAAAATAATCAGTTAATCAATCTTTAAAAAACAAAAGAAAAGAAAGCAATCTTAGCAGCATATTGATTCCCATGTCAGTTCTAGCCAGGTTCCTTGGAGAGGGAGCATGAGTAGAGTAATTGACAGCCTATGTAGGAAGCAGGAAGACCAACAGTTGGTTTCCTTTCAGACAATCAGGCTACTGTCACTTCAAAAAATTTGATGTAATATTAGAAGCATATTTAAAAAAGAGAGGGAGAGAAGATGGGGGTGGTGCTGAGGAGAAGCAAGGAGAAGGGGAAAAATGGAAGCCTTCTAAAACTCTTTGGCTTTAAATTATTTCCTTGGATAGCTTTGAAAAAATTAAATATTAAATGTAAAGGGTACTATCCCTTATTGCATTTTGATAATTATTTTATAATGAATTTCCCCAGTGATAGAGGAGTTAGGGATTTGATTATTTTTAGTTGTTTAATTTACTGAAACTGTCTTCTCAACCTCTTTTGGGGATTTGGTATGTTTTCTTCAAATTACATGTTACTATAAAACCTAGGATATGAGTTATCTGCCTGAAGACAATTTAAATAATTTACAGGAGAATGTATTAAGTCTGTTAAATTTTATTCTGGAGAAGCAGATTATTTATGTTCTTAGGTTATAGGTAAAGGATTCTTTAGAGAATGAATTTTGTTTGTTTTTCTCTTGCAATAATTTGTAATTTTACTTTGAAAAGGCATACCAGCTGACTTCATAGTAGAATCACAAGAAATGCAAATACAGAGCCATTTTGGTGCTAATAAGTAAAACCACCCAAATTAGTAAATTGGGAATTTTAGATTTGGCCCAGGGAGCCTTTCTTTGAGCACCAAAATGCTTTCAGAATGTGTCCAGGTTGTCCTGGAAAGAATGCATCCTTTTTTTTTTTAAGATTTTTTTTTTATTATTTATTCATGATATTCATAGAGAGGAGAGAGAGGCAGAGACACAGGCAGAGGGAGAAGTGGGAGCCCGACGCGGGACTTGATTCCAGGACTCTGGGATCGCACCCTGGGCCAAAGGCAGGCACTAAACCGCTGAGCCACCCAGGGATCCCTGAAAGAATGCATCCTTAAAGACAAACTTAACACAACAGAATTGAATCTCCATGTTGCAGATAGAGAGACACAAGTGTTTGAAATATTCTAGATTTTTCCCTCCTGCTGGGATATTCATTGCCAGGCAGCAAACTCCTACTCCTCTTTCATGTCACTTCACGGACAGACTTTCCAGTCCTCCAGGGCCTCTCCAGTGCCATGTCTGATTTCCACCTTTGAAATGCATCAATGCATTTGGCAAATACATTTCTTCATACACATATGTGCTCAAAGAGCCTTCATTTAAGTCTTGCTAAATACTATACAATATCCTAGAGACTTTACATATTTTTCAAGATTTATATATTGCAACCCTCTAGTAAATTATCATCTGCTTAATAGAGAAGAAAACTAAGGCTTGGAGAAATAATGTGCTTGGTTACAGAAGTAGAGAATGGTAGAACCAGGCTCCAGAGCCTGTGCTTTCTGCACTTTGGCTCATCACCGCTCTGCACACCAGCAGTGACCTTGAGAGTTTCTTTTATGCCAGCCCTTGTATTACATGTTAAACACCTGCCGTCCTGTTAGGACCTTAGCACAAACTGATGACCAAGGCACTGCTACTATTTATATGCACACATCAGGAAACTGAGGCTCACTGAGACTAAGTGACTTAAGGAAAGTGACACATCCAACAAGTGGCCAAGTGGGCATGTGTCCTCAGAACTGTCCTGTCCTGACCCAGAGTTCCTCTTCACTGTGCTGTTGCCTGCATCCCATATTTAAACTGCTTGTTGACTAAACATCTGTAACCACGTAGAACCATCCTATAGCTGTGTGCTGACTTCTAGTAAGTACTTATTCAATATAAATTTATCTGAAGCCACATAAAAAGGAACTAAGAAATAAGCTCAACACGTGAAATAGTGATTAAATGACTCTTTCTGCTCTATAAAGTAATTAACATACTATAAGCTGTGATAGTTACCTCCAGTGATGTTTTCTTTTTTTTTAAAGATTTTATTTATTTATTTGAGAGAGCACATGAGTAGGAGGAGTGGCAGAGGGAGAGGGAGAAGCAGACTCCCCACTGAGCAGGGGCTCCATCCCAGGACCCTGAGATCATGATCTGAGCCCAAGGCAGATGCCCATCCAGCTGAGAGGCACTCAGGTGCCCCTCCAGTGACATTTTCAATTTTATGGAAGATAAATCAAACTAGAAAACCCTAAGTGAAAAGAGAATAATCTATTTTTCTGCCATATATAAAACTTTAAACATCTTACTCTTTTTTCAGGTTCAAGAAAATCATAACACTTTTCCATCAGATGAACAAAAATGTAGGGACTGATCTTGAGAGTATGCAACAGAAAAATTACAGAAGAAAGATCAGGCTATGTTCACAAAATTAAAAGGTTGAAATTTGTACAAATAGTAATAGATCCATTAATGAACCTCAAGTAAGGAAAGACAGGGGAGGAGAAAAGTGAAGGACAACATCCATTTTTCTGTGAAAAGCTGGCAAAAAACCTATTTGACCAAACACAATGCCCCAAGCAAAGGAGCAGCTATCACACTCTTGGCCAAATAAAATGAACTTCACCTCCAACTAAGCTAAAGTAAGTTATTAAACAGTAAGACATGTGAAGTCTAAGCCTTTTAATGATATAGAGGGCAGAAGAAGAAGTGTAATTGCTTCATTCATTAGCAAGCAAATCGAAAAGTAAACCCCCTGATCATTACAACTAAGTCATATAAATAATGGAAGGGGGAGGCCAGGTAAAAAACAAAATAATGCACGCAGAACCATTCCACAAACCAGAGGCCCTGTACAGCGATCAGGTTAGATGTGGGTAGCCAAAAACGGTGACACATATGATTTCATTCTCAATTCAGGAGTTGGTCACTAGTACGCTGACAACAGCATTCATGGAGAATGCAGTTTGCTCAGCGCTGCTTTGGGTGCTCAAGAAGAAAGCTACAGCATAGCCCATGTACACTGGGCTTTTGAACCACGTAGGGAAATGAAAATAATGTCCAGAGGAAGAAGACTAAATATATGAGATAATATAAGCCAGCACTGAATTTTGTGGGTCAGAGGAGAACAATTTTAAAACGCTGAGGTAGGTTTCAAAAGCAAGAGGGGGCGAGGCACTGAGGTTTGCAGTTCTGATGGGATTTGAAAAAGTTTAAGAGCAGGCATGGATGAGTAGGTCAACTCTGAAAGGTTAGGGGTCAGATTGAACTAAGCACCTCATTCTAAAAGCTGGCCTCTGACTTCTCCAAAACCTGAATCACAGACCTGAGAGACATCAAGAGAAATGAAGTAATTTCAGTTGACCTCGTTTTTATTTCCTTACCCAACGTCTTCAAGATTAGTGGAGAAGGGAAGATAATTCCTCAAGCCACAGAGGCAACACGATGTCAGAAAAATCAACAGCTTTGGCTCACGAGGAATGAAGGCCGATTCTCATCCAGAACTTTCTTACTTTTATGACCTAGGGCAATTTATTTAGCATTTCTAAACCTCTAGGTAAGTTTTCTTATCTGCAAGATGGGGTCAGGGGCAATAAGACTCCATTCATAGCCTTTTTAAAAATGAAATTTTTACAGTAATGCTTTGCTCCTTTCTTCTCATGCCATTTCTCAGAGTCTAGAGAAGCAGGACCTGAGTATTGGTTCTGAGATAGTATGAGTGTTTTTTTGAACATTTGTCAGATACATGAAATCAAGTTTGTTCCTCCCTGAGCTACGTTTGAGGGCTTAATATTTTGTGATGTATTCCTATCTTTCGTAATCTATTAAGTGGCAGGAGAAATGGGAAAGCCTCAGTTGAGGCATTGCACTGTCCTTGTAGAATCCCTGGGTCCCTGCTCTCACTTATGAGATGCCTCACTAAGAGTCCACACCAGATGTGGTCAATGGTTTCTGTGGGAATAGATGGCTCTCATTCAGAAAATATTCTTCATTTCCATGGCTGTAATTTTTTTTTATTGCATTCAATTATACATTTTCTTTTTTGTTTTCATTCTCTAACACTATTGTGTGTGTTAATGAGTACATATGCATGATTAGTTAATTTGGTGTTTTTGAAATTGAAAATCTAACATCAGGTTTCACCTGTCATCTTACCCAGGGAAGTTCCAGCTCATTCTATATGATCAATTCAGCTGCCACATCTTCAAGGATTATGCAACCCATTCCATTCCTCCAATTAGATTAGATGTCCCTTTTATGTGATAACCTCATACTTTGTGTTGTGCTCCCCCTAGCATAGTGTTGTGATATTCATTCCTGCCCTAGGCTATGAGTTCTCTGGAGGCAGGAACAATCTGATTCTCTCTTTGTATCCTGGGTTTAGTTTGGCGTGTAGTGAGGCACTCAATAGATAAGACTATAAGATACTTATCTAGAAGCAACAAAAATGGGGGCAGCCCAGGTGGCTCAGCGTTTAGTGCTGCCTTCAGCCCAGGGCCTGATCCTGGAGTTCTGAGATCGAGTCCCACATCAGGCTCCCTGCATGGACCTGCTTCTCCCTCTGCCTGTGTTTCTGCCTCTCTCTCTCCATGTCTCTCATGAATAAATAAAATCTTAAAAAAAAACAAAAAACAAAAATGGCACCCTTTGCATTAGCACTTAAATAGTAAATACTATTCCAGGTATGAAAGGAAAAGGTTTCATTCATTCTTTCTTCCATGCTTCTGCAACTTATTCTTGAATGTAAGACAGCATGTACCTGTCCCAGTTCTTTATCCATATAAGCTGTCTCCAATCCTCTGCTCTACAAACCACTTTAGTAATTCTCTCTTGGATTCAATTCTTCCAAGTTCTTTAGTTAGCTCATTAAATGCACATTTACCCTATGCTTGCATGTAAACAATGCTGACTTATTTCTTCCCTTAAAGTCTAAAGAGAAAAACAACTCAAAAATTCTCAGCATTAAACAAAGGAAGCCTAGGTATTAGTCAAAGTATAATTCCATTGCATCAGGCCCAAGCATCCTTTTTTTTTTTCCAAGCATCCTATTTAATAAGGAAGTGTTCTCCCTTTGAGTAAAATCCATCTGTATCAGTGTTCCAGGGTACTAACTTGAGCAGAACTATTCAGCATTTTATTGCACACAGCTAAACTTTGATAAAGGCAAAATCTTTTTAGCCTCTAATTCATAAAACCTCCTAATTTACACATCAGCCACACTTTTTTGGAGTGCCCACTGGGATAATTATAGTGGTTGGTTCACTTCTGTCTGCTTTATTTAGATAATAAGCCCAAAAGGCCAGGGATGTCTTTGCAATTTCTATCTATAGCACTGAATACAATATGTATGAACAACATTTGTGAAATATTAATGCTAGGTTCTTAATGTCTTTTTGTAACAAATCCTTAGAATAGTCTAGGGGCTATATTAGAATCAAGTTCTGTTTATGTTCTTCTTGAGATTTCTATATTGATTCCAACACGAGAAATTATAGGCCATTGGTGTATCGTTTAGAATTTTCTTGAACATTCTTAGCAGTGTAGGACTGGTACTTAGTTCTACATTTGAATCATGTATATGGTTTTCTCTAGATCCAATGCCAATTATTTCATTAATTTTTTTCCTAAAGGATAGCTCAGTAAAGTATTTTTTGTACTTATTCTTTGTACAAAAAAATCAAGACATTTTAAAATCTGTTCAGTATTTCACAACTAAAGAAGATGCTAATCTAGGATTTGAACATATTGATTCCAGACTGTAGGGTCTTAACCACTACAACCTATAGCAAGTTTTATCCTACAATAAGTGAGGAGGTACTTCAATTTTGAAAAATAGAGTTAAATTATAAAATTCCTGAAAAAACTATTCAACTTATTTGTAGTATTTATAGTCTGAGATTTATCCATCAGTTTTATTTCAATACTTTTTATTACTAATCTCATACTTACTTTTATAATAAAGTCCACACCAATATACAGAATTTTGCTATTTAAAAACTTATGAGTAAATATAAATGCTTTTAAAGTATAATAATACCCTTTGAAAACTTGCTTAGGAAAAATAATAATTTATTAACTAAATCTCCATAGTAACAATAGTAACATCTTGGTATTAACTGGACAGCATGCATGCCTGTACATGTACACACAAATCATTTAAACCTTGCTTTTCCATTTTACTTCACTTCTTTCCTAGACTACTAAAAGTTATTTTAAAATGACCCACTTATTCTTCAGCTGAAGAATTATGCTTATTATGTTTTCTGTACATTGTATTCACTCATCCATTGAATATTTGTTGATTGCAATGTTCACGTGCTTGGCATACATCAGTAGAATAAAACAACTTTCACATGGAGCTTACACTCTAGTATCAGAAGACAGACAACAAACAATAGATGTAATGAATAAGTAACTTCTCTAGTAGGTTGGAAAGTGATGTGTGCTCTGGAATAAAGAAAAAAACATAGGCTGGGTTAGTTGATAGAAAGTACTGGGCCATGAGAGCTGATATAAGCTGGAACACTGAAGAAGATGACCCAGGCAAGCATCTTTGAGAAAGCTGACTTGACAAAGGAGAAGTCAGCCAGGCAGCAGGAGGAGGGAAGTTCATCCTGGTCAGTCAAGGGTATTTTTGTTACTTAAAACTGATTGCACAATCTTATTCTTGTTAGAGAAACTTTCAACTGTAAAAAAACTAGATTCATCATTCAACAGCCCAAGATGGTAATTGTTTCTCTTCTGCAAACAGACTGGATAGAAATTTCTTACTCTGGTAAGAAATTCATCAGGCTTTCCTCTGAACTGAAAGAGATGGAATCAATTGGGAGCTCTGAGAGCAAGAAGACAGGCAGCCAGGAGGTGGGCTCCTGAATTGATGGCATTTACCATTATAATAAATTGAAAAAGAACAGATAACAAGTTGAACTTCACCAAAGGTTAGTACTTAAAAATGCTCCAGGGACAGGCAGTAAAGGAACTGAAAACAAAGAAGTGATCAGAACTTTGCCAGGAGTGGTACTCAACAAGACCTCCATGATGGACCAAGTTGGGTCTATTAGAAAAATGGAGTTGAGGACAGGAATGTCTGGAGCCCAGATGGAGAACCATCCTCCCCTACCATGGGGTCAGAGATCGAGATAGAAGTTTCAGAAGCCAGCTTCTAAATGTGTATTATTTCTCAACTCAAATTATTATTTCCTCAAAGAAGGCTTCCCAAATTTCCTACTACATAAACTTGCCTGGCTTTACAAGCTCATAAGATTTCTAGAAATGTAATGGAATTATTAATTATATAATAGTGATTTACAGTATGTGTTGCCCTCTAAAATAAAAGCTTCATTAAGGCCGAGAACCAGGTTTGTTGGTCTTACTTCCCATTGTTTCTCCAGCACCTAGCCCAGTATCTGGATCAAACAAACACCACCATTAATGTTTTTCAAATGCGTAAATGAGGACATCCACAATACAGAGCTTCAGAGTGATTAGGACATAAAATGTAGCCAATTATTTTAGTAGGATGTAACAAAGGAGTATAGTCAAGAGAAAAAAAAATCAAACATGTGAAGGGCTAGTTGGCAACAAATAACAAAAGAACCAATGTTTATAGAAATAAAGAAAATGTACTGATTTCAATAACTGAAAACATTGTTCTTCCTTCATGGTCTATAGAGGGACAATGTAGGAAACATTTATCTGAAGAACTATATTGTATTTTTTCCTAAAAATTAAATTTAGGGAATTAAATTAAACTAAAATGTATTTTCCATGATGTTAAAATATTATCCCTAGCAGAAGCATTAACTTAATAATTTGAAGGAGGGTGTATGAGCCCCAAACCTGGAATCAAACCATTAGGGTAGCCTCCTAATCCTGTCCCTTTTAGGATAGACAAGTCACTTAATTTCCATTTCCTCATCTGGAAGATGGGGGTAGTAGCAAGAATGTAGTTATATTACATATATGAAGTGCTTATAGTAGTTCCTGGCATAAGGTAAGTTCGATACATGTTCTTACTGCTTTTTTTATCTATATATTTTTAATAATATAGACCCTACAGACTACCATATTACTTCCTAAACATTTAACAATGAATTAAATGCTTACTTGCCCCAACAAACATCCCTGGTACCTGGCAATTCTCTTTTTCTCCTCTTAATGAGCTTTTGATAAATCTTTTTTTACAGGTACTTTACAATAGTACATTTCCTCAAATTCCTCGTTGAAGTAGACAAAGGAAAATTTATAATCTTTTAAGTAATATGCTTTGAATGCTATTTATTATGCTTATAATTACCAAATTAATTATAATTATACCTTTTAAATCAACCTGACAATTAATTTTAAAATAAAGTGATTTTCAAAGTTAAACTGATAAACTGAATTCAGCCCAGTTACCAGATATTAAAGAAAAAGGAATAAAAATGCACAAAGCTTGTGAACATACTTCGTAAGTATTCACATCGTCTCTAATATTTACACGATAGATCATCATGATTTTTGTACTCTGAAGTAAGAATGAGTGAAGCAGCACAATATTAGGCACATGGTAACTGATTGATAAATATTGATTGAATAAATGGCTGAAGTGATAATATTTCATATGTGAAGGGCTATGCAGCTCATGGAATGATTGGGATCTATCACTACTGAACATATTACCAATAACTGTACTATACGTTATTCTATGGCAGACAAATAGAAGGAAAAATGTCGAAGAACTGATACAAGAAAAAAATTTTTAAATCTTCTTTCATTGCTATCTAGGATTTATTCTTTTACTAGTTGAAAATATGATTGATTAAAGGGAAATCAGAAGAAGCACATTTCCTGTGCTCAAATGAATCCATCATATCGATATTCTCATCTATATGTTTTTCATCAAGTTTGGGCAGCCAATGTTTATTTGTCTCTGCATTATATAGTGTAGTATGCTCAGAGCAATAAGAGTAACACAATCTCACATGGGTATCATAACAAATAACTATGTAGTATTTAAACTCTATATTGGATATAAAAATACCTCAAGTTCTATTTACTATGCATAGGTTTATGATAGAGAAAAGCAGTGCCTCTGGCCTCTACTCCCTTCCTATAGTAAAGTGCTATTACAGGATGGATGGGGAAGACAGGGATAAGACAGGGCTAGGGGGGCACAGATATAAGTAGCAACCCTGCTTCAAGTGCCACTCTGACCTAGACCTCCTCGGGGATATCCTAGAAACTGCACTTCTCTCCCCTGCTACGACTGTGCCAGGGACAGGGAGCACCATGATTAGCAGAAGGATCTCCAAGCACAAAAGACAACAATGATGGAGCCCAGTGATGAACAGTGTTAGCCTCTGTCCTGTGCCCTGTCCTCTGCCACCAGCTCCCTCTGCATGGCTGCAGCCACATCCTGACTATGTCAGGAAGGATTTAAGGCACTCAAGCTGAACATTTATCAAGTTCTGGCTCTACTCTGTGCCCCAGGTAAGAGGAAATGATCAAGATCAACTTTTTCTAAGCCCTGTTGGTTACCCTGTGCCACCATTTGGTCATTCAATCCATGACTTTCTCCCCATGCCCACATCCCTGCTGAGCTTCCAGTTTATTTAGGACAAGGGTCTTGTTTATTGCCGCCACCCCCTTCCAAGGATTTGGTGGGACTAAAGATTCCAGTGGGGGTGGGGGCATTTCCTACTATCAATCCCTCTCCTACTCCACTGGTCTCACCGGATGTCCTGCACCCAAGCCTACCAGCCAGACCCACACTGACATACCTGAGACATGGAAAACCCAAAGTGGAGATGGCACTTGCCTATTTTGAAGTCTAGCCAGGTTTTACTGTTTCTATACAAAATTTGAAAGAGCATAGAAAATAAAGATAAGTCCTCACACTTTTCTGTTTCATACACGTGGCCAGAGTCATACTATGGACCTGAGATTCCTTGCTGCTCTGCTCTACCACCTGCTACCCATTCATTACTTGCTGTTGGACCCTATGTTACTGACACATTCACCTTCTTCACAGTCTTCAGTGGGTACCATCTTTTCTGAATCACAGATTCTGTTCACTGGGCTGGACTTAGCACCATGCTTCCTCTGCTCTAATAACACTGGGCAGGCCATGCCCAACCATGGCATCACATAGAAATAGATATATGGCACTCGTTTTAAAGCAGTAGTATATATTTTTAAGATACCGTGGCCTGTAACTATCTTTGAAAATGTACTCCACGAAGTTTCCTACATACTCTAACAATAAAAGAGTCTATTTCTTCTCTATCTTATGCCCCTGAAGTTGAGATCAAAAGGACTGGAGGGAAAATATGTTTTCCAAGGCTCCAAGGTCAGTATTTCATGAATAATTCTTTCACTCTACTGACGAATACCAAAAAATCGGCAAGTTAACAAGCTCTCCCAAAGTGAGTTGAATACTCCCTATTCATCCATGATTTTGTTTCCTTTTAAGTATCTTTTTTTTCCCCTCTAGAGTCTCAAGTACAGATATAGGATGGAGGGGAAAGAGCTGAAGAGTAATTCTACTTGATCCCACAAATGATCAAACACAAACTTTAACAGCTGTTGCAGTTAGGAACATACAGAATAGTGACTAAAATATATAAAAAGAACTAAAAGTCATCTTTTTGAAGGAATAGGACTCTGCTTATGAGAAAGTGGTACTAAAAAGGAAAGACCTAGTTAAAAAGAAGACCTATCATAGCATCCTGACATGGCAAATGGCTCAGATACCTCCCAGGATTCTTTTTTATTCCATACATCATTAGAGCAACATCTCTCTTATGGTTTTGCCATTCTTCATTTGAAGGAAAATTCAGGTCATTTCTATTGGTTCACACAGCAAAATTTCCAAATCTTTACGGAGAGTAAGAGTTACTAAGATGCGAACTGTTGAACCATAAAACTGCATTGTGTGAATGACAAGAGGAAATCTGAGCATCATTAACACATTAAAATCAAGCCTGATTCAAGGGCAGGCAAAATTTAAAACAATGCATTAAGCCAACTCTTAATGAGAGTCTTCACTTAGTGCAGTTGCTTTCCAAGAGTATCAGTAGAATATACTCAACAAAGGTTTTCTTGAAGATACTAGAGTTCTATCTTGGGGCAAAGAAAACCAGGAAGAGCAAGGTCTCTTTTCTTTGTTTTTCAAAAATGATATTTTCAATTTGCAAGTTCATTAAGAATAGCCATCTTAAGCCACCATATTTCAATAATAATAATTTTAAAACTCTCAGTGTACTTACCTACCTAAATAAGGACATTATACTAAAATCCCTTATATTTAGGTCTTAAAGTATCTTATATTTATTATTAATATCCAAAGTACTTTACAGAAAAAAAAGTACTTTACAGAGCTTCTGATTAATATAAAATCTTTCACCAAGATATATCTAAGAGTCTTTTTGGTTTGTTTTCCTCAAATTCCTAGCCTCTGCTTGTTTTACTAAGAGTTGTCTCTGTTATAAAAGTTTAAATTTCTAAATTCATCATCTGTGGAGCAGCAAATAACAGTAATAGTGCTCTACATTACATAGCACTTACTGCTTTTCTGTGTTTTTAAAAGGAATAGGTCTCTGCTTATGAGAAAGTGGTACTATATAGCTGAACATGGTACTGTATGGTCTCAAGTTATTTTCTTCTGTGTCTATCTTATTTATTTATTTATTATTATTTATTTATTTATTTTTAAAGATTTTATTTATTTATTATGAGACACACACACACAGAGAGGCAGAGACAGACAGAAGGAGAAGCAGGCTCCATGCAGGGAGCCCGATGTAGGACTTGATCCTGGGACTCTAGCATCACACCCTGAGCCGGAAGGCAGATGCTTAACAGCTGAGCCACCCAGGGATACCGTGTCATCACATTTAAACATTTTGTGAATATCTAATTCTGCTACATGACAATGTTAAGAATATAAAGACTAAAAAGACAAAGTAGTGCACTGTTCTGTTTGGAAACTAAAAACAAATAAACCTAGCACATGAAACAATCCATACTATCGGTGCATGCTTTATTAAACACAAAGGTACCAGGAGAAAAATTAATTTTCCCCTTATAGGTAGCTATCATAGAGTATTATAGAAAGGTGGAATTACTTTAACTAAGTCTGAAGGTTTTGATAGAAATCAACAGGAACACATGGTAAGGAAAGATATTTTGGAAAGGCTCAAATCTACTTGGGTGCACTCAGGGTGCAGCATTTCAAGGGACAGGTCTAAAAGGAGAAGGAGAACAAGTTGATTAAGAGAGGAGATTGCTTGGTCATTTATGCCCTTAAATCCCCATCTGATTTCCATACTGTAGACAGTAGCCCCTGAAAGTTTCCAGGTAGGAAAATCACATTTGAACTTTAGAAACAGAGCTTGGCAGCAGCTGGAGGAACTTTCAGCACTTCATCCTCATCCACTTACATCTTTACCTTCTTACCCTCCAATTCTGAGGCCAATCGATCCACTCCTGAGCAGGTCTTAACATGTGACTCCCCAGAGGGAACCTGACCCATCCCTGGTCTCTTCTCCCTTCTATTTTGCCTTTGCCATTAAGATTGCCCGGTAAGGGATCCCTGGGTGGCGCAGCGGTTTGACGCCTGCCTTTGGCCCAGGGCGCGATCCTGGAGACCCGGAATCGAATCCCACGTCGGGCTCCCGGTGCATGGAGCCTGCTTCTCCCTCTGCCTGTGTCTCTGCCTCTCTCTCTCTCTGTGACTATCATAAATAAATTTAAAAAAAAAATTAAAAAAAAAAAGATTGCCCGGTAATAATTTCATTATCATGTATTAATTCAATTCCAGAAGAAACACTTTCAAAATAGAGCACGGCAGAAAGCTCTAGGGGCATTTCCCCCCTTCAACACAGCATACTTTGAAAAGAGGCAGTTGAGAAACAGTGTATTATTGATCATATTTCCAGTGTTTGTCCCTCCCACGATTTTAGCGCTGCTTAGCGTCATTTTAGCTGGTGGGCTAGGGGAAGTGACCATAACAACTCCAAATATGGAAGAAGATGCCTGTTTGATGAACTCCTTTTCTTTCTAGATGCATTCAAGTGGAACAGCTAAACTGGACCTACTTTTTATAAGTTTGTTTGAATCAAATATATGTGTTCTTTTATTATAGTCCAATAAATGATATATTCTGTCATAGTCTGGAGAATCTTATAATTCTTTTGTTCTCTTGAACACACCTCCACAGTACATTCTGACTCTTGTCTTAGCCAAAGCAGTAGCAAAACAGAGTAGGAGGCAAACACATAATGCCAACAGGAGATCTGTCAAGTGTGGGACTTCCTAATCAATGAGTCTAAGTCTCCTCCATTTTCTCTCCTGTAAACACCATCAACAGCTATGATCTTAATTCATTGTTGCCCTCCTTTATAATGAATTAAAGTTGCCCTTTCCAAGCCTTAAGAAAAATAAAATCTGTGGTGGAAACCCTAATTAAATTTTACACACACACACACACATGCACTACTACTGCATAATAACAAACACATAGGATTGAAATAGAAGACTAATGACAGAAATAACTGATGATTCTCAGATGTTGTTTAAAAGAAGTGAAAATTGCCAAGACAATTCCTCTTCTTGCATCTATTTCATACCATGAAATTTAATGAAGTCTTTTTGAGTGCTAACATTAAAATGACCTTTATAACACTTTTAATTCCAGAACTTCAGGATGGAAAAGTAGCTATTTTTGAACAAACAGCGCTTGATACAACTGAAAAACGATGGTTATTAACTTTGTCATCATTCATAAAAGAAAAATTTTAAAAGGCAACGTCATCAATGCCTTTTTCTCATTTGTTTGAGGACTACGTAAATACAAAAATCACTTTCAAAAGGCAGAACTGATTATTCATATTGTCAGCAGTTCTAGTTGCTGTAAACTTATGTAAGATGAGTATTAACGTAAGTTGGTGAAAGTAATTTACACAGGGCCAATCTCTTTAGTCATTAGGAATATTACATACTTATGAGAAACAACTATGACAAAACACTCAGCAGCTTCAAGTCTGGGGACAGGGGTTGATTTGTCAGTGACCTTTCAGTTATGGTGAATAACAGCAAGGGTGCTTTTCTGTATGATACTAAGGGTTTATCTCTAGCAACTTCCAACTTAAATAGCCCCCATCCTGCAGATCACACTCGTTTTAAAATCAGACTCTAAGAAAGAAATACTAATGATTTCCAAAATTAATAGCATCCATTTGAACATGGAACACAGCTTTTGAGCACTCCAAGAAAAGCAGAACGATAGGTCATCTGGGAAAAATATTAAAATAAGTCAGTCAAATAATTGGAAATAGTAATGAGAATTCAAAAACTGTTATAAAAACATTCTATATTTTACTAGTTAGGACATCTCTTAATTCTAGGTATTATGTAATAAAATGAGGCGGTAGTAGGGAATTAAATGTACTCTCAAATAATTTTTTATGAAATTATTTTTATTTTTATAAAAGTATTTTTATTTTTATAAAAGCATTTTATGCAGGAAGCCCAATGATTTTTGGTAATTCTAATTTGTCCAGTGTTTTGCACTCTTCAAAGTTTTAAGTAATGAAAAACTTTAAAATTCCAGAATTTTTGATTCAATCTAGAAGTCTAGTAATAGAAATTACTCAAGAATATAAATATGAATCATCCTTATGGTCTCTGTAGAAAATCAAATATTTCTGTGCCTAATTGAAATACAAGCCACATACAATAAAATCATGTACAATTTAGTGTTTGTCAATTATATGCCATTGTAGAAACACCACTTAGGCCAGGATATAGAATATTCTTTCCATCCCCAGAAAGTTCCCTTGTGCCCATGGCAGTTGACACTCTCCCCCTACTCCCAGTTGCTAAAAACCACTATTTTGCTTTCTGTCCCTGTAACTTGCTTTTTCCCCAGAATTTTCTATCTGTAGAATCACACAGTATGCAAAGTTTTGTGTTTGGCTTCTTTCACTTTGAAAATGATGTTGAGACATATCCAAGTTGCATGAATTAATAATTCGTTCCCCTAGCCCTATTCTACAGTTTATTTATCCACCAGTTGATGGACACTTGGTATTTCCAGTTTTTCTTATAAAGCTTCCAAGAACATTTGAGACAGGTCTTTGCATAAACTGGTGTTTTCATTTCTTTTGGAGAGATACCTACTACTGGGGTCCTGAGCCACAAGGAAAGTGCTTGCTTTACTTGGTATGAAATTGTTTCGCAAAGTAGCTGCACCACTCTGCATTTCTACTCACAATGTATGAGATTTCCTACTGCTCTGCATCCTTTCCAGCATGTGTTGTCAGGCTTTCTTTTTATTCATTCTCCCGGGTGTGATTTCACTTGTGATTTTCATTTACATGTATCTAATGATGTTGAGCCTCTACTCATGAGCTCATTTGCCATTCCTTATATAGTCTATGGTGAAATGCCTAGTCAAATAATCAGGTTAAATTGTTGAGTCCTTATATTTACTAAGCACAAAATTTTTATCACCTGTTTTACAAATGTTTTCTCAGTCTGTGGCTTATCTTTTAATTTTCTAAGTAGTATAGGGATCCCTGGGTGGCGCAGCGGTTTGGCGCCTGCCTTTGGCCCAGGGCGCGATCCTGGAGACCCGGGATCGAATCCCACGTCGGGCTCCCAGTGCATGGAGCCTGCTTCTCCCTCTGCCTGTGTCTCTGCCTCTCTCTCTCTCTCTCTCTGTGACTATCATAAATAAATAAAAAATTAAAAAAAAAAAACATTTAATTTTCTAAGTAGTATATTATGAAGAGCAATATATTTTAATTTTAAAAAGTCCAATTTATCATTTTCCTTTTATGACCAGTGCTTTTTGCCTCACCTAAAGTCACAAAAATAATCTTTGCTTTCTTTTACATGTTATAGTTTATAATTTATGTGTCTATGATCCAGTTTGAATTTATTTTCTTCACTGGTGATGTAATGAGTAGGGTTTATTTTTTTCCATACAGATGTACAATTCTCCCAGCATCATTTGCTGAAAAAAGTAGCATTTCTGTATCAAATTACTTTGGTTCCTTTATCAAAAGTCAATTCACCATATTCATGGACTTCCTATTTTTTTTCATTGATCTACATAAATATACTTACTTGAACATGACACTGTCTTGATTAATGTATTATAATTTTCAAATGTAGTATATATATACATATATATATGGTAAGAGTTGAAATCAAATAGTATAAGCTTTTCACTTTTTCTTTAAAAATTGTTTTAATTATTCTTTTTCTTTATCTCTTTTCATTTTAGAATCACTTGGTCAATCTACAAAGATGTTTTATGGAATTTCCTCCCTGATTACACTGAAACTACATGGATCACTTTGGAATAGTAAAATATTAGGTTTTCTAATCTATGAACTGAGATCACCTCTGCATTTACTTCTTTTAAAAATTCCTAGTTATGTTTTATAGTTTTCAGCCTATAAACACTGACTATATTGTGCTCAATTTATTTTCAAGTATTGACTTTTTAATGCTATTATAAATTATATTGTTTTTTAAATTTCAATTTCGAATTGTTCATTAGTATAGAGAAATATATTTTTGTTTTTTTCTGAAAATTTGCTAGTTTTGTTTTTTCTTTCACATTTCTAGATGTTTCTACAAATAACATTGAATCATCTAATTAAAACAGTTTCATTTCCTTTTCAGTCTCATGCTTTTTTTCCCCCCCGTTTTATTGCACTACCAAGGACGCCAAGTAAAATATTGAGTAAAAGTAAGAATAGACATCTATGCCTTGTTTCTGATATTAGGGAGAAAGTATTTTCCAGTGTTAAATCTAATGTTAACCACAAGTTTTCTGTGAATGCTATTTTTCAGGATGAAGAAGTTCCTTTGTATTTGCTTCAAGTTTGTTATGGATTTTGTTAAATACTTCAGGGCAAATTAACTTTCTTGTGATGGGAACTTTTAAGATCTATTCTCTTAGTAACTTTCAAATATGCAGCAGAATATGATTAAACATAGCTACTATGCTATACATTATATCTCTATTATATCCCCATGACTTATTTTAATTGGAAGTTTGCACTTTTTGGCCCCATTCACTCATTTCATTCAAAACCAATTTATTTTTAATAGTATTAGAATCTCAATCCATCTATTGCATGAAATATATCATTTGTGTTCAATTTTTAATTATTGTTCAAACACTACTGAGCTTTTAAAATTCCTCATGGAATTTTTTATTGGTCCTTTTGATTTTTCCCAAAGACTTGGAGTATCACTAGGACTACTGCAAATTTCCCATAATTTAGATGAAGTGAAAACTCAAAGGAATATGCCTTTTTAAAAAGCATTCTTAAAAGCCTGACTCAGAGGCAGGTGTGAAAGTGAGAAATGGTATACTAATGGTTGTGATTGCTGTGGTTTCATACCTCTTCCCATCCTGCCCTAAGGAAATGGAAAACCTCTGCACTCCCTTGCATTTTGTAGTTTTACAGAGTTGATCCTTTGTAGAATGCAATTTGAAGTTCAACACAATGACCTGATACTATAAAGAAACATCTCTGAACTCAGGTTATGGCCTTTTTGCAAAAAAAAAAAAAAAAGAAGCTCTCTGCCATCATATCATCACAGCAGAACTCTTTGGCCACATACATTAACACAGTAATGGGGGCAGGGTGGCACTTTTGCAGCAACAAATGAGGCCCAGAAATCAAAGGAAATCCACAGGTTTCAAGTTGCTCAATCAAGAACTTGTGTTATCTTATTTCTTCTGATCAACTTGTATGAAAATGGCATTAATGTGCTAACACCAAAAATTTCAATTGATACTTAAGTGAATTTCATATCTTCCTCTCTGACAGCTTATGTATTCAGTTAGAAATTATTTTGAGTTTCTCATAAATGGGTGGCATTGATTTAGGGATTCAAAGACATGATTTTTTTTGTTTGTTGTTTAATCTGAGGATGTGGTCAATTATAAAGATGACCACAAATTCTTGCCTTCCCGGTGCTAATAGTGACGTTACAGATTGTCTCATCCAAAAGTCAGTTGCTTTGGCCAATGCAACATTAGCCTAAGTGATGTGAGCAGAGTCTTGAAGAATGCTTACCACTGGAACTTTCCTTCCAGATACTTTTAATACCTGATATCCATGAGAATAGGCATAGCTCAACCTGCTAGAGATGAAAAGCACATGATCCAAATCAACAGCCAACTGCCAGATCTGTTAGTGAGGCCTTCAGGACTAGCAGCTCCCAGCTAACCCTCAAACTGATCTCAAATCCATGAGCTAACCTCACACATCAACTGAACCTCACTCAAACCAGTAGAATTTTGAGTTACACAAATGGTTGTTGCATTCAGCCATTAGATTTGAGGTGGTTTATTAAACATCAAGGGTTAACTGATACATGATGGGAAAGTAATGTGGCTTTTAAAACAATTTCATAGGAAAGCAGGGTAACATGGCTAAATATTACTAAGCTTAGATTACCAGAATTTGCCAGCAGAGAAACTTTATTATAAAGTGGGGAGAAGCTGAGGAAGTTTAGTTTTAAACTCATCTTTAAAAAATAAAAATAAAACTTAGGTAAATACAGGTAAGCAGAAAGAACTTTGTAGATGAGAATATTAATTCAGCACAGCTGGAAGGACAGATGGAAAATGGGACTTAAGAGCAAATTCTTACACTTCAGTCAATTTGACAGACCACATGAAACATCATATCTCTAATTAGATTACTAGCTTTACATTCAACCCAGGCCATTTGAGGTGACAGACCTAGAAAAAATTCCAAAATGCTCTGATGTTCCTGTCCCTTATATTGGTCCATTATGACTCTAGATTTAAGGTCAGGTCAAAAGAAGAGTTTAATTGGGTTGAAACATTTGAATGAGGCCTAAGAAATGTGTTTCTGGAAATATAAGCATTTGTTTTCATTAAAATAATCTCTACAGTCCTGTAAGTTGGTTTTTATTTTATTAAGTTTACAAAAAGGAATCAGAAGTTCATTTTTTAAAACTTGCCATTACTCTTTTCTTAGCTTTTCTATCTCATGGTGTACAAAATATCATTGTTCTCTATTTGAAATAATAAACCCATCATTTTGCTTTTAGATAGAGGATCAGATTATGCCAAATTGAGGATTGTTGTAACTAATTACTAATCATGATGTGTCTAATCAAAATAGTCATAATGTATCTTGTTATCAGTTCTGTATATGAGCTAAAATTTCAATTAATGTGTCTTTACCTCTACCGAATTTATAAAGTGTCATTTCACTCTTACTCCCCCCTTCAGATCACGGTCAAAGAACTCTGCAAGGAAGCCTATTTATAACTTCAGTCTATTTCAGTTTTACTATGGGTTTCATAGAGCTACGCTCAGTTTATGGAACTCCTGTCAGGGAATATTTGCACTTGCATTGAATGATGTCAGTCTTCTTCATGGATTTGTAAACTCCTTGAGTGCAAAGACCAAATATCTTTAGACTTACCAATTTATTCTCAGCATGGAGCTCAGTGTCTGGTATCTAGCATGCACTGAGCCAATATTTGTTGAAAGGATGAATTAATGAAGAGATATCTCTTTTGCATGCATGAGGTCTCAGTTTAAATGCTAACAATGCAAATGACTGAGGTGAATTTATTCCAGGGAGATGCAACGACTGAGGTCCCAAACAGGAAAAAAAAAAAAAAAAAAAAGCTTCATAGAATCAAGAAACAGACCAGGGGGAACCAAACCAGGATGGTCCACACGGAGAGATGAATTTAGAAGGGGAGTTAGGACATCAGTCATACAGGACCTCTAGGTTCTGATAAGAGTTCAGAGTTTATTCTAAGTGCAATGGGAGAGACTGCAGGGTTTATACACTTTATGGATTGATGATATAATGTATGCTAAAATGACCCTTGCTGCTGCATAGACAATGGAGTGAAGGTAGGCAGGGGTAAGAGCTAGGGAAGAAGTCAGGAACTGTAAAGTAGTGAAGATTTTGACCTTAGGTTCATGCTATAGATATGGAGAAAAGCGGATGAATGTGTAGTATTTGTTTGAGAATCATTAGAATATGTTTGACAGGGTGCCTGGCTGGCTCAGTGGTTGAGCTTCTGTCTTTGGCTCAGGTCGTGATCCCAGGGTTCTGGGGTCCAGACCCACATCAGGCTCCCCTTGGGGAGCCTGCTTCTCCCTCTGCCTATGTCTCTGCTGCTCTGTGTCTCTCATGAATAAATAAATAAAATCTTTTTTAAAAAAGGATATATTTGACAGATGAAAGAGGAACTGAGCTATTTCTCTGCTCTCTATTCTGAGCAACTGAGTGTATGGTATTCTATTCACTGACACATAAAGTCAGCGGAATGGGGGTGTATTAATGGAGGACTGGAAAAAGCACAATCATGTGGAAATATTTAAAGTGTAAAACATTAAAAGTAAAAAGATGGGAATTTGATATATCATGTGAGTACTCATAAAAAGAAAGCTAGAATAGTTTCATTAAGATCAAATAAAATTTTAGAACAAGGAATATAACCAGGGATAATAGAGATATTTCATAATGATAAAGAGATCAATTCACCAAGAGGCCCTTACAATCTTTAGTAGGTCTATACATACCAACAGGGCCTAATAATACAAGAAGCAAAATTTGTTAGGACCAAATGGAGAAATGGACAAGTCCACAACTATAGTCAAGTAATACAGCTCATAGGGAGAAAGGGATGCTTCTTATAAATTATATTTCCTAATCACACATATGCTCTTTCCTGTCAATTGGTATCAAGAATTATGAATTACTGCTATTACCTATATATTTTCAGGATGAGGATATGCAAATAACATATAGAGAATGTGCATAAAGAGAAGTATCAGTTTTCTTATAAAGTAGAAATAAAATAAAAATAAATAAAAATGCACACTAAGTACAAATAATGTATTATACACTTTGAAAAACAAAAAATATCATAAGGACAAAGAGATTTTTGTCTCTGCAGATTTCCCAAA
This sequence comes from Canis lupus dingo, assembly GCF_003254725.2. NCBI lineage: Eukaryota > Metazoa > Chordata > Mammalia > Carnivora > Canidae > Canis > Canis lupus. The sequence goes on from NC_064249.1 coordinate 70,592,295, forward strand.
CAACTTAAACAAGACAACTGTGTTATCATTGAACACTGCAGTAAACAATACCAAATATGATTAGGTATTGACTTAATAAAACGTCATAGCAATTAAAGTTGGCTTTAGATTTCTATTAACCACCAATAACAACAAAGTGTTTAGTTTCCTTCAGAGCACCGGAGAATAGAATTTTCTTCTCAGGAACTGTCCTGGAATACATTAGATATATGTAATCAAATACCTGAAGTTTCCCCTAATGCTTTCACCATTCTACAAATCTAACCCTGGGTTCTACTCCTGTCCAAGAATCGAAACAGTCCTAAGAAACTATATGAAAAAGAGGATAAACAATCTAGAAACTTTTAAAAAATGGTGTTGATGTTCTTGACACTGTATATTTCTGTCAGACAAAAACAAAAAACAAAAAACATATTTTGGTCCTAACTTTGAAAGCAACTTTTTCCTCTTCAATGAAAGAGTAAAGTAGAAAACGTGATAGTAGTAGAAGGTAGTTTTTTTTTGTTTTGTTTTGTTTTTAAATTTTATTTATTTATTTATTTATTTATTTATTTATTTATTTATTTATTTATAAGAGACAGAGAGAGAGAGAGAGGGGCCAAGACATATGCAGAGGGAGAAGCAGACTCCAGGATCACTCCCTGAGCTGAAGGCAATCGCTCAACTGCTGAGCCATCCAGGCGACCCGGAAGTGGTTTGAATTTAAAAGGATATAGATTAGCCTCTATGCCCACTCCAACCGTGTCTCTGTGCATTTCTTGAAGGTGTGACTTTGAGCAGGTTACTTAATTCCTTGATCTTCATTTTATCCACAAATAAAACAGGAATACCTGGACTCATCTCACAAGGTCATCTCTAAAATTTGAGTAAAATTTTTGGCATGTGATAAAGACTAAATAATTCTTCCCTTCCTCAGTCCATAGATTTTAAAAAGCCACAATATTAAATATCTGGTAAGGCACAACATTCCAAAAGCCATAGTCTCCTCTGAGCACCTACTGTGACAGAGTGTTTCCAGTAACCCTGAGTACTTATTTCTAGTAATACTGAGATCACCTAACGCAGAGTCCCCCAACTTGATAATGCTTGGATTCTAATGACTGGCAATGTGATTTCCAGGTTTGTTATTTATATTTTTGCACTATACAGGATTATGTTCAAGGATTATAAATAGAAAAATACGTTAAATATTTGGACACCCTCAAAGATCTTATGTTTTAAATACTGAAGAAATATTTTATACCACTAAGGCTAAATGGTTTCAATCTTTTGCTTTCTTTTCACTCATAGTTTCTAACTTTTATAAAATTACATAAGTACTTTTATTTTATTTTTCTAAATACTATACATGGCTAGTAAAAAAAAGTTACAAAATTTGTTCTAATGGTCTAATATTGCCTTGTTGCCTTTTCTGAAAGACCTTATAATATACATAGTTGTAAATGCTTCAGTAAAATGATTTAATTATACTGATCTTATAAAAAATTGGCTTAAACTCAGATCATATAAAAAGGTTAATTAAGTAGATTAGATCTATCAACAATTTATTTTATTGGTTAATCCTATATATGCCATAAATCTTTATATGTATATTGAAAGATTTATTTTTTTTATTCTTGCTTGCTCATACAATTAACTTATTTCAAAACATCTTGGGAAAAAAAAACAAAAAATGAGGATAATCAAATGGATAAAAAATCTAAATAAGTTTTCCTTTTCTTGTCTTCAACAATTTATTAAGAACATCATCATCAATCCTAGTATATGGTTTTCCATGGTCAGTATCAGACCTCCACAAGAGACAGAGAGCCAAAGTTTTCCACTGCCTAAATCTCACTGGTCATAAAAGTGTACTATAGTGAATATAATCTGAGTCAGAATTGAGCATTAAGATTGGATTATGGAAAAAAGATTAGATTATAGAATCCAGTTCTAAGCACTCTATACATACCCTGGAGATAAGACTGCATATCAAGTTAGAAGTTTAGTTGGAGTGGTAGTAGAAAGTCATGGTATCCTGATTACCTAGTATTTTATAATGCCATAGATTTAATAGGTTAGGTCAGCAGTTTTAAGAGTAAAAAGTTATGAGTGAAATGGTTGAACTCTAATATTAAGAATCATCATAATGTGAAGCAATTTAAAATAGAAGTTCTATAGTTTCCTCTGGAAAGAATCAAGTTTGGGAATTTTACAAGTGGTTGTTCTTGGAGGTAATTTAGTAATATCATGAAATGAGATTTGCATTTAAACTAAATTTATATATTTTGTGGTTATAAAGTGATGAACATAATGAATCCTGTTCAAGATTTAAACCGTGACCTGAAATTTGCATATATTAATATTTTATTAAAAATTCTGTAGAACATCCTGCTTCAAGTTCTGCCAATTACAAACAGCAGCAATCACACCAGAGGTAGGTAAGAATGTATTTAAGAAGAATAATTACAATAATAACAGTAGTAGTATTAGTAATAGCTCACATGCATTGGGTGTTTCCCTGTCATACACTAGGTCTTATTTATTATTCACAAAAAACTATTGTAGATAGATATTCTGTTGTTCACATCTCAAACATGAAAAGATTTGGAAACAAGGTAATTGACCCAATATGAAGATGCTACAGAGCAGCAGATTTGAAATCAGAGTTTAAAATATCAGTGACCTTCAGAAATACAATACATGCCAGATTTTTTTTAAATTTCTACTCTTGAAAAATATATTGTCTTCCTATGGTTGACTAGGTAGAAATTACATATTTAAAATTTAAGTCCTCAGAGAAAATAGTATTAAAATCCAGGACTAGTGAATCTACAAAAGCTCTTATAAATGTTTGCATGATCACTTAAGTCATTTATTGAAACACTTAATGTTTAAGTCCAGTACTAGGCACTCTTTGTTAATTAGCTCTTTTAATTTTCACAAGTACTCGGGAAGTCACGGCCAGAAGGTGGCCCAGTCAGAGTCCAAAACACAGATATTAATCTGTTCCTAAAGTCCACATTCTCAGCCACAGTGCTTATGATCTAGGGCATTTACATGCTTTCAGTCTCCCCAGTTTTCATTTATCAGGCTTTGTTCAATACAAAACTTTCAGAATACCCCTTCCCTACATTATGTGTAAGATAATTGAAAAATTGTTACAGGTTAAAAGTGAATATACGTTCCAAGAGATCTAGTCCTCCATCTAAATATTCTGTATCTTTCCATTTATGTCTAAGAGGTACTGACTCACCTGGAATCTCAGGTATTTGAGATGCAGAATACTTGTATGCTCGAGAAGCGAAACCTTTGGATGACCTGTATTTCTCAACATCTATCTGCCCAAGATAAATTCATGTCATGGCCAAAGCACCATTTTCATTGCCTAGCTTGTGTCTTCTTGGCAGCTACTGGACTGGAGTATACTTCTAAGAGATGGCATGTCACCTGTGCTCATTTAATTCTTCACCCCTCCTCCCCAGGACTGCCTGGAGTAACTACTACAATTCTTCCATCTGATTAAATTTTATTGTCTTTCTTCAATTCCAGTTCTGTTTTGCTAATTAATCCCAACTGGAGTGACTGGTAATTTAATATATTGGAGCAGAAAATTTTGACATTGAGGAAAAGATATACAGAAGCAAATGTACATGCATTTGAAGTACAGGTAAGGGAAGCTCACAGTTAGGGGAGGATCTGCATATAGATAATCACAATAGGTCCATTTTCATCATAACCCATTTCAAGGGGACAGCCTCTCCATTTTACAGTAATTTTACAACAATAAGGAGAATGTAGATTGTAGCAATTACAGGTTTCATAAAACTGTATTGTAGTATTATTTTACAAGAAGAATGCTTGTCATGAAACTCCCCTTGTATTAAATGTTAAGTCCCTATACTTTACATAAGTAATAAAAATATCTTTAAATACATCAGCATATGCTAAGCTAATAATAAATATTTCAATCCATATACCAATGCCTCTTTGTGGTAGCCTATTTTTTTCCCATCCAACATATGTCTCTTAAGTTATAACTTTCCAATTTATAAGAAGGCAGAAATATTCCTGAGCAGGTCATGATGTCAGATATCTGCAAAGAGTAAATGTATTTTGAAACTCTTACCCGATCTTAGTGAGACGAGTGTAATCTGTTCCACAATTCCATTAATCTGAGATTATATCTGAGTAAACTAGATGTTTGCTGGTCCTTTCAACAGTTTCCCAGGAAGAGGTATGAGTAGTAATCACTGAAAGTGCTCCGGAGCACCATTCACAAAGTGCTGAAATACACGGGGAAACAGAAAACAAGCACAGATTTGTTAACAGAGTTTCGTAGTTACTTTTTCAATACTACATACACATGTTAAACCAAATGAGTAACAGCCTCATCTTATCTTTTAACCAATAGTTCATTGGCAGGCTAATCTAGTCAATGAGAATGTGGGCTCTGCGCCCAATGTCGAGACTTCAGGTCAACCCCTCAGCAACCCACCTGCCTCTTGGTCAAGCTATGGACACCCTCTGCAGAGGACTGTGAAAAAGACATGTTAATACTAGTGCTCTTAATGGTGGCTCAGTAAAAGTTAGTTGTTTTATCTCTTCCTCCCCACCCCCAGCCTTTTTTTCCTTTTCCTGGTGAACAGAACACCCATTAATTGAGCACATAATATAGAGCAATAGGTGGTACTTTATATAAATTATCTCACTTCATCTTCAGATGACATGTTATTAAATCTGTTTTGCAAATAAGGAAACCAAGATTTGGGGAATTAGTAATTTATCATATGTAGATGACAAGAAATCAGTATAATTGGGACTTAAAACCATGTCTGTCTGATCTCCAAATTCTTTGCTACTTCTGAACTCTCATGCTGGAGGGCTGACTTTGAGTATTTTGATGCTATCCAGAGCAAACAGCAAACATAAAATTTAACTCTTACTATTGGTTTCATATTATCTCATGTTAAAATATACTATTTTTTATAAAGTTGCCTTAGGTTTACTTACATTCAGGATTTTTTTTTTAAGATTTTATTTATTTATTCATGGGAGACACACAGAGAGAGGCAGAGACACAGGCAGAGGGAGAAGCAGGCTCCTTGCAGGGAGCCCAATGTAGGACTCAATCCTGGATCCCCGGGATCATGCCCTGGGCCAAAGGCAGACGTTCAACTGCTAAGTCACCCAGGTGTCCCTACTTACATTCAGTTTTAGGAGACAGAATGAGTGCAACTGAAATTACTCAGTGAAATTCAACCATGAAACACATTAGAACATTCAAATAAATTTTTATTTTTTAAAGATTTTATTTATTTTAGAGAGAGAAAGAGAATGTGTGTTCAAGTGGGGAAAAGGGCAGAAGGGGAGGGAGAGGGAAATGGAGAGAATCCCAACCAGACTTTTGCTGAGTGTGGAACTCGATCTCAGGACCCTGAGATCATGTTCTGAGCTGAAACCAAGAGTCGGATGCTTAGCTAATAGAGCCAGCCAGGCACCCCTCAAAGAAGTTTTTCTATTTAACTTTATATCACAAAAGATTGATTTATACTGACATTGACCACCATGGAAAGAACTGACAAAACACAACTTGTTCAAATTACTAGTCAAATTTATAGAACAAGTAAAGTTGTGTTCTGAAGTCAATTTGATAGATTTTCATTATCATAGTATCTTTAATAAAAATCTGCCAACAGAAAAAAAATATTTAATCATATTCCCACCACATCATCATAGCCATTGCTAATAATATACTATCTTTTACAGACTATTATTTTATGGTGAGATTTTTCCTAGATATATAGCAACACTATATTCTGTTTAGTTAATATTAGAACAAGAAGTTCAGTTTTAAAAGTTTGTAAACATTTTATTTTATTAAATAATCTAGTACAGCGGCACCTGGGTGGCTCAAGGGGTTGAGCATCTGACTCTGATTTCAGCTCAGGTCATGATCTCGGGGTTGTGAGACTAAATCCGGCATCTAGCTTCATGCTCAGTGGGGAATCTGCTTGAGATTCTTTCCCTCTGCTTCTCATCCCCACCCTGTGTACACACAGACACATGCTCTCTAAAATAAATAAATAAGTCTTTTAAAAAATAATGCATGACACATTTTATGTAAAACTTCACTTTTTTAAACTACGGAATACAGATCTATGATTCCTATGACATATCAATCTCCAAAAATTCTCTTAAGGATTTTCTTGTTTCTCATTTGGTAGGAAAATCTGATCTGATCTGAACTGATATGAAGCCACTTATTATTTAAAAGGCTCAACACAAATATTGTGATAATTCACCTGTGAAATTATGAATGGGTTTAACTACGGGGTTCTACCCCAGTACACTCCAGGGACGGGAAGGCCATTATGTAATATAGCCTATTTATCTCATGTTCTTTTCTAAAATCTAACAAGATCTGATTTCTGATTAGAATCTTTGATGAGCAGTTGTAGACCTAAAATAGTAACAAGGTCTCATGTGGTGCTTAGCATTTGCCCAGCATGTTATTTTAACTGCTTTACTTCAAATAATCCTCCCAATACCCTGATAAAGTAGGAACTATAATTAATCTCATCTTATTGATGAGCACACTGAGGCACAAGGAACCTCAGTAACTTGCTTGATTCCACGTGGCTTGGAAATGACAGACATCTGCAGCCTGAATCCAGATAGCCTAACTCCAGCATCTGCATTCCAAATCAACATACGTAACCACCGGCTTCACTTTCAGAAGTAGAATCGCTAAATCAACATGTTTAAGATCTTGATGTACATTGACAGGCTGTCTTCTTAGAATAGGATATCAGTGCTGGTCGTGACAAAGAATGACAATCAGTTTTTTTTTTATTGCTGTCCCTGGTTGTATTTTTAAGTTTTTCATATTTGGCAGGCAAAGAAAATTAAATTTATGGTTGGCTTTGATTTTAACTTACTTTTTGTGATGGTGATGATGAAAATGTTTGCCCATTTCTGTTATCACATGTTTTTTCTTCTTTCAATTATCTTGGTACACCCTTTGCCTAGTTAGAGATGCAACTGTCTAATGGTATCTTCCTGTTCCTTATGCTCACCTGCAGAGCCTCTTCCAGGTTTGTCACTACCCTCATCTGCTGTTGCTATTTCATACCTGCGAGAGAGGCTGTGCATCTGGAAGAGGTCTCCTTTCAAAGCTCAACCAGCCCAACCAACCTATAGCAGCCGTACTTCCAACCCTAACTCTTCACCCCACCCCACCCCCACCACACCATGCCCCCTTTTGTCCCTCCTCTCTTCCCCAATTGCCACCATTCATTTGACAACTGCTGGGATTAATGACTTGGAATCCTTGCGATGTTCTCTTATGAGGACTCTTCTTTCATTGCAGCTTCTCCTGTGTCAGAAACATCCCACATCTCCAACATTGGTGCCTTTCAATGACTCCAGTCTCTAAAGTTCCTGTCTTGAGCTCTATAATATTTTGCCAATTCTTGTCATCTACCACCATCACAGGCATTCTTCATTGTTGACTTAGGGAATAAACTTTGATCATTATATAAAGAACTCATCCAATATTCCAAGCCTCTGGTGCTTTCTCATCACCTCTATCAACCTTTGGCTTTGGAGAGAATGAAAAGCCAAAGAAATTTCTCCTACAAATCCTCTTCAAAAAAATATCAAATTTCTAGTAACATTAGCTGTAGATGAGACCAATTCAACTGTTTTTCAGCCAGTCCTGCATACATGTTTGGGGGTGTGTATGTGTGAGATATTTATTATCCCAATGTATATAAAACTACCATTTGCTTTACATCATCACCAATACTGGGCATTTTCAGTCTTTTTCATTCTAGTGATTCTAGGGGACATATCATGGCATTACCCCGTGGTTCCAATTAGAATTTCCCTAATGACTTCTGAAGTTTTTTAAATTGTTTATTGACTATGTGCATATTCCCTGTTATGAAGTTCCAATGCAAAATTTATCATTTTTAATAGGTTGGTTGCCCACTTTAAAGTTATTTTAGTTGTGGAGTTTTAAATATTCTGGAAAGGAGTCCTTTATTTTATATATTAAATATATATATATATATATATATATATATAACATCATGTATAATAGTTACAGTAAATATTTTCTTAGGCGGTGATTTATTTCACTCTTTTAGTGGACTAGAGTAACTAGAGTAGAATATTTTAAGTTACATTTATAATTTGTTTTTTAAAGTTAGTGTTTTTTTATCTCTTCTTCAGGAAAGATTTGCTCAGTCCAAGGTCATGGAAATATTCTCTTGTGTTTACTTATAAAGTTTTATTGTTTATCTTTTATATGTAGATTTATGCTCCATCTGAAATTGGCTTTTGTGAATGGTGTAAGTTAGAGATGAAGAATTAATTTTCCTCATATGTATAAACCACTAATTCATACAGTCTTTTCCCTAATGCTCTGCAGTTTAATTTTTGTCACAAATATTGAGTCCATCTTTGTGTTACCTTCCTTCTGGCCCCACACAATGATATTTGTCCATCCTTGTGGCAATACCAACTGATTATAATAACTCTAATATTATAGTCTTGATATCTGGTTATTCATATCTTCTGATTTTGTTCTTTTAGATCATCTTGGTTATTCTCATCTCTTTTCCACATAAAATTTAGAATCAGTTGGTTATTTTCTACAAAAAAAGTCTGCCATGATATAATGGGATCATGTTTTTTTTTTTGTTTTAGTTTTAGTTTTTGTTTTTGTTTTCCCTGTAGATGAAGTATTTTCATTAGAAGAAATGAAAAACATAAGTTTCTAGCTCAAAAGTCAATCAATCTAATCAATAGATACAGGAATAAGTAGAGACCAAAGCATAAAAGCATAAATTAATCATGAGAGTATGAGAAAAGAGTAACCTAATTAAGGAATTAATATTCTTTCAAAAAACTTTTACAAAATATACAGGGCTACTTTGACAGGGCAGGGAGGGGGGTGAGAAAAGGCAAACCTATAAAAATTAAGGAATGACAAGAAGGAATTAACTACTAAAAAAAGGCAATAAATAAATAAATAAGGGACTACTGTATGGACATCTAGGCTTATAAAAAAAAAACTTTAAGTTTTAAAATCTAGATTAAAAAGGACAGTTTTCCAGGGAAATACATACTACCAAAATTGACCCCTCAGAGATGGAAAGTTTAAAGAGATCAATTTCCATAGAAGAAAGAGAAAGCTATTAAGGATCAATCTCATCAAACAACCAGGCCAGACAGTATCACAGTTGAAAACCAAAAAACAAAAAATATACAGAGACCAAATATACAAAAAATATACAAAGACCAACACTATAAAATTGTCCCCATAGTTCCAACATACTATAAATTCAAAGTAAAAGAAAACTTGTTATTAAGCCACCATAATGTTGACACTTAAACCAAAAACTGTGTTCAAAAGAAAGAAATTTTATGAAAAGAAATTCACAGAGCAATCCTATCTATGCATATATCAACACAAGGCATTAAATAAAATTTGAGTCAGCAGAATACAGCATCACATTAAGAAAATAATGCACACAACCAAGTATGATTTATTCTAGAAATGCAAGATTAGTTCAAATCTATCAATATCATACACCATTCTTAGGTCCATACATGTTTTAATGAAATTTCAACATTCCCTCATTATAATAAACACTCAAGAAAATAAGAGAGAACACTTATATGAAAAATATTTATACTCTTCAGTCCTAAAACCAGTTTCTTACTTAATGAGAAGGTTCTAGAAGACTTAAAAAAAAAGATTTATTTATTTTAAAGAAAGAGGGAGGGACTGGGGAGGAGAGAGAGAGTGTGTGGGCATGCACCAGCATGCTCATAAGCACTGGGGGGAGGGACAGAAGGAGAGGGAGAGAGACAAACTCAAGACAAGACTCTCCAGTGATCACAGAGCCCTATGCAGGACTCAACCCCACGACCTCCAAAATCATGACTTGAGCTGAAACCAAGAGTTAATGCTTAACAGACTAAGCCACCCAGGTACCCCTAGAAGCATTTCTACTCAGATCTGAAATAGGAGGAGGATGCATAGTATCTCATTATTCACTGGTGTACTGAAAATACTAGCAAAAGGACTTAGACCAAATAACTCAGTTATAAGAATTGGTAAGGAAGAGGTGAAACTTTTTACTTATGAATAATGTGACATCCGGAAAATGCTAATGAATAACAGTAGTAGATCAATAAAATAATTCAGTAAGGCAACAGAATGTAAAATTAGTATTTAGAAATACCTTTCATATACATCGCATTATAAATAAATAATATGACCACACTGAAAAGAAGAGGAAAAAAACCTTACCTAAGTAACTGTTGAAAAAGTGTTTTGCTTGCTTACTATAAGGCTGCTCACATGCTGTATTGTAGTTAAAGATTTGTTTTTCACAATGGTATGAAATTGTAGTACAATGAAATTGTACTTCATGTGTACTTACAGATTAATAATGAAATATATTGATGATAATGAGAGTAAAGTTTTTCATTGTTACAAATCACTAGTAATGGAGGGGAGTTTGCCAGAATAAACCCTGTGTTGTTGGAATGGAATTAGATATATCAATGAAATAATAATTGTATGTGTGAGTAGAAACACAGAGATAGAAATGATAGATGTGTGTATATGCTTGTTTGCATATATGCACATATGTCCTAGTTCAGGTGACAGAGGACCTAGAAGCAGGGACAAAGTTCAATAAGTACACCCAGCACCCAGATCTTGGTTTCCAAATACCCTTCTTCAATAAAATGAACTAAAAGTCCTTGGAGAAACGGTTGATTTCAGGAATGAGGCAGAGAGAAGAATAAGGAAATGGGGCAAGAAGAGCCAGCAAGATCTTGTAATGACAGAAAGGAAGTAAATGCTCAAAATCTGATGGCATGTCAAAAGAATAAAGGATCCAGTCTCAAGGAACGCCCAATGGCCAAACCTAGAATAAAGTTAACAAACCAAACAAGAGTGAATTTTATCTCCTGTAATAAATAAGTATCCTGAGTCTATACTACAAACAAGAAATTACATGAAGAAATAAGGACATTTATTTAATGTAACAGCTTATTCTTAGAGTAGAATTCAAATTAATATAGAAGGAAGGATGCAAAAAAAATCATCATCTCACAAACATCAGAGTAATAATTATTGCAGAAGCAAGAATCACTGACAAAGGCTAATGTTACTGGGGAAAAGTATATGAGAATACAGGATATTTACATAGTCTAAAACTGTCTCCCCACAAGATACCTATTAACTGTAAATACATATGTATTTATAATTAAATATATTTATAAGTTACATATATTTATATATGGAAATAAATACATTATGGGGAAAACTGACAAATTTCACCTCAATCAAGTTATCTATCTTAGTATCACCAAGAATGAAGCATGTCAACATTATGTACCTCCTGATAGGAGGCATTGAGATTACTTTATTACTTTAAAAAAATAGACTCCTAACTCTGGGAAACGAACTAGGGGTGGTGGAAGGGGAGGAGGGCGGGGGGGTGGGGGTGAATGGGTGATGGGCACCGAGGGGGGCACTTGACGGGAGGAGCACTGGGTGTTATTATGTATGTTGGTAAACTGAACACCAGTTTAGTGTTCAAAAAAATAAAAAATAAATTTATTATAAAAAAATAAAATAAAAAATATATTATATTTATTTATTCATGAGAGACACAAAGAGAGGCAGAGACATAGGCAGAGACTCATCCCAGGACACCAGGATCATGACCTGAGTGGAAGCAGATGCTCAATCCCTGAGCTACCTAAGTGCCCCTACCTCATCAGTTCTGCCATAAGGAGGAACCTGAGGGGTACCTGAGTAGTTCAGGTGGTTAAGTGACGGATTCTTGGTTTTGACTCAGGTCTTGATTTCAAGGTCCTGATATAAGAGCCCTGCACGAGGCTCTCCGCTTAGCAGGGAGTCTGCTTGTCTCCCTCTCTCTATACCCTCCCTACAGCTCACTCTGTCTCTAAAATAAATAAATCCTTTAAAAAAATGAGGAACCTGAATTTAATCATGAAGAAATGTCAGACAAACACAAATTCAGAGAAATTCCCCAACTTGAATGGTCAGCACTCCTCAAAAAGGTCAAGGTCACGAAGATACATGAAGTTTAAGTTCCCCATCTCAAGGGATAATAGATACGACAGCTAAATGCAATTTAAGATCTTGGATTTAATCCTGAACTAGAAAAAGGACATTTGTAGCACAATTGGCAAAATTTTTAAAATTTTGAATTGTATCAATATTAACTTCACAATTTTATAATTGTATCACAGTTATTATAGAAGATCTTGACATTTAGTGAAGCTGGGTGATGGGTTTATAACAACTTTTGGTAATACTTTGGCAAATGTTTTGAAATTCCTTACTTCAAAATGAAAGTTTAAAAACATTTTAAAAGCACCTGGGAAAAAGATGAGCAAACTAAATTCAAAAGATAATAGATAAAAGGAATGAATTAAAATGAATCCAAAAATCAATTGAGTTGAAACCAGGTATATAATGGAAAAAAACAAAAGCTGTTTCTAGAAACTCTTAAGACATTAGGAAAAGAAAAGAGAAATTTAGCAGTATCACATGAAAATAAAGACATCTCTGCAGTAAAAGAATGTCAGAAAAAACTTCATGCCAGTAACTTACAAAACAGAACAGTCATGAGACACACCCACACATATATAGCTACCTAATTTATAACAAAGATGCCATCTCAATGAATGGAAAAAACAATGAATTGGATCTTTTCAGTAAATAGTGCTTGATAAACTGAAAATGCATGTGGAAAAAAAAAATGGGTCTTGACCACTTCTTCACACTTTATCCAAAACATAAAAATAATGCCAGATGGATTATATACTAATATGAGAGGTAAAATGAGATAGCTTCTAGAAAAATGGTTCAAAACAAAAACCTAGTGTTAGCAGATAGAAGAGATGAAATTCACATGTGTTGGTCCAGTGTAAATGGTTCACTTTAAAAGACCGTGTAGCTAAAGCTGAACAAATGCAGAGTCTTCGATCAGCAATTGCACTCCTAGGGAATAATCATGTGTATGCGCCAAAGATGGGAACCAGAATCTTCATAGGTTTTTCACTCATGAAAGCCAAAACCACTACCAAGGCAAATTTTCTTCATTTACAGAACTGATTAATATATTATGCTATAATTGTAAAATTGACTGCTCTCTAGCCACAAAGTGTATTAAAATATTGTTGCCTACAACATCATCAAATCTACAGAGATAATGTTGAGTAACAACAAAAACAAAAATGAAGCAAAGGGTATTATATTTATATAAAATTCAAAAAACTGATAACACTAATTTGTAGTGGAAAAATACATTATGGTGATTACCCCTGGGGGTATTAATTAGGAAGTACGACACAGGAGTTCTTGGGCTAGAGATAATATTCAATACTTTATATTCCTAAGGGTTACACAAGTATAACCCAGTACCCATCATGTCCACTAGACTGTACACTTGAGATTCATGTGGTTTACACATGAATTTATATAGATTATAATTCAGTGAAATTTTTTCCTGAATGTATCGTTTCGTCTATATTTTCAAGTTTAAACATGACATATTCCCAGACAGAGCTTTCAAGGATGAAATTAAAACCAAGTATTAATTTCTGAGAATATATTCTTCCATTAATAACAGAAAAAAGGAAAAGAACTGTTTTTAAACTTTCAATCCCTTTGCTGAAACTGGATGCTTTAGCTATCTACTTATTACTTTGTAGAGCAAGAAAAGATGATATCCTGGCATTTACTACAAATGCTGACTATGTCCTCTGTTACAAAGTGTTTATTTTTTCTCAAAAAATGGCAGGAGATATTGGATACTGATAAATACTGCAGAGTTAGCACTTTGGGCCAGCTTAGAAAAATATTTTTAATTTCTGTATACCAAACTGATTGTTTTGAAAACATTGTAGTGGGGCATTTTAGTTGTCTAAACTAACAATATACTTCTACCTATATAAAGGTGCTAAAGCAAAAGCATGTATTTCAATTTTCCTCAACATTAAACTACAATCACAATCACATTTAACTCCCATGATAGAATTTCTAGAATTTTCCATCTCTATCAACTCTAATCAATCAACTAACAATAGTGAGTTTGAAATCTCAACTGCAGTCATCCATGATTTTCTCTGAAAGGCCCATTTTAAAAAAAATTAACATACTGTCCCTTAAGTGTTTCATATTCTTTTATGGAAGACAGAATTATAACTAAATCATAATTGACATATGAAATATTAATACTAGTCATTCAAGTATAGATTTCTACCAATAAACTGTCAGATGTTTAGCCTCTATGCTACCCACAGGGTCTATAATACAGTGTCTTCAATATGGCCAGTTATCAATATATTGTTTTTCTAAATTCTAAAAGGTAACACCCTTAAGGTGAAAGGAAAACATCCAATTATGATCAACATCTTCTATTAAGAGAAGGCTGGTAATTACATATACATTCAATTTTAAAAAGCCAAAAAAAATAAATTAACTCTGGTAATTGGGACATATTTCAATTATCTAGAAAATGTCCTTATTTATCACCTTTCTGTTCGACATCATTTCCAAGGAAATGAGGTATTACTGTGCATACATACAATGTCATTTACAGATCCAGAAAAAAGATGAGAATAGGACTATTTATAATTATATTTCCTCTAGAACCTTAATAGAGTTTTATGACGTACAAGTATTTCTGTACGTTATACTGCAGAAGTCCTCTTTTGACTTTTGCTTTATTCTAATCTTACAATATTCTCTGTTCCTCTGAATTTAACTCTTCCCACTGCCATTACCAATGTTTCAATTTGTAGGTTTCATCTAACTACTGAAGCATTATCAGAACCCAAATAAACACATATTATCTTACTAATTAATGCTCTCCCAGAGACTTAGAAATTAATATAGGCCCTGCTGCAGAAATAATGGCCACTGAAATCACAGCCCTAACACACACTCAAATATCCATTTCCTTACAAGGTTAGCAAAAGATGGAGAAGTTAGTAAATAAAACTGCACAAAAGCACAGATTATATTGGCTCATAGTTATACTAAAATGCTACCTTAGCAGACATTCACAAGCTCTGCCTTTAGGATTCTGACAGTGACGTAAACATCATGCAAAGAAATATTGAAGAAGAATTACATAATCAGTTCTTCAACCAGTTGTTAGCTTGTTTGCTGTAGATTTAGACACTGCTGCAGGCTTCTAGTGGTTGGCAACTCACACTGTGGAAAATGTCACTGGGCTTTGCTACCCTACTAGCTGTGCTCCACAGAGCAGAAAATTAAGCTTGACATATTTGAGGGAGGAGTTCTCTGGTTTGTAACAATTTATAAAAATAGCCATACTTATTTATTCCAGGGTCACATTTGTAAGTTCTTAGTAACTGTGAGATAAATTTAATTTTATTACACATGCTAAAACCTTAGATCATTCTCACATAAAATCCAGCTAATTATCTCCAAAGTAAATAGAGTTTCATCTCTAACTTAAAAAGATACATATACATACAGTACTATGAAATACTTTAAAATCTATACCATTTAAAATAAATTGAAGAAAAATTAGTATCTAAAATCATGCATTTTAGCTTAAGTTTATTCTGATTCTTTTTAAATAAAGATAAATCTGAATAGCTGGTTGTGTATCAAAATATGAGTTTCATTATGAATAACCTAGACTTAATGTATAAATGGAATTGTTAGATTATACTAGGTTCAAATTTTCTACTTTATACATTTCTTTTGAACTATGCTAATATTTAAAACTAATTATCCTTTAGTTTGTTTCAGCATATTTGAAATATTTAAATGTTAATTTTTCTATTATAAGTAGAATCATATATCATAAATTGCTGCACTTTACAAATTTACAAATTCAAAATAAAACTATGAGATCCTGAAATATGCCACACAGTAAGATCATCAGTGAAGAAAAGTATTCATAGTACTGCTTGTAGAAAATTTGCTCAACTTTTTCAATAACATCAAACCACATATTTAATCACTCAGAGGCATTTGCCACTTTCATCAAAATGAAGATACACCTCCTCGTCTCTTGCCAGATTTCTTTCTTACCTGACTGTGGTTGTTCTCTCATGCAAACTAAAACATAAGCATAAGAATATTATGCTTCTAGACTATCTACAATATGCCAGACCCATTTTATTATGAATGCCAAACACTCTGGCCTTCAGAGAAAAATGCTCCCATATCTCTCCATTTCCTTGGTACCTTATCTCTCTGGTTTGTGCGGTTAGCCTCTCACCAACACTTCCTTCTCTTACCACGGCTTGGACAGCCATCCCTTCTAACTTTTAATCAAGTGAATGCCATTTACTTAGCACCTGCTAAGTCAGTCACTGCTCTAAATGGCTCTGATGAACACAGATATCCATAGATCACAAGGAACACACATATACATAGACCACATCTTTATTTAAAGAAAGATGTCCTGTGATTCCTCTTTTATAAAGTAGCCCCTGATGCCTGAGAAATCTCCCAGCAGTCAAACAACCTCATCCACTTACCCACACATGACATCTTGTCTTTTCCTTAAGCTTCCTATTTGAATTAAGAGAAACCAGCATTCCCTTTCCCCACTAACCATCACCTGGAATTCTACACACTCTTGACATTGCCCTTAAAACATACACTCATGACCAGTATTTTATGGAAATCTCTAAGTCTATTTTCTTATTTGACTTCATGTTTCCTTATCAATGATCCTCTGTATGTGACTCTCAATTAGTTTTGTATAGATGGTTGTATATTCATGGAGAGGAAGGGCCACTTGTAACTTTCTAAAGTCCTTGGCACAATTAAACATTAATGTCCTCTGTGATTATAAGGATTATCAGCCTGGAATTGTAGATGTTTCTTTACTCATTCCTGTAAGTCTTCTGGGCAGAACTATACTCCAAAAGGCTATAGATCAAGTGTAGGGGAAGTAACTGAAAGGAAGCAAGCATTTGAGTAATAATTCTAGCTCTCAGAAAACTCTCTTTTAAATGATCTATTGTAAATCAGGAGTTAATAGCACTTAAAATACAAATCATCACACACCAAAGCTTCCCACTTTTTAATTATCTGCTCTTGGCCTCCAAAACACTTGGCTGCTCATCTCCTATTTCGTTTTGCTTTGTTTTGTTTGTTTTGTTCTTCCTTTCTTTCTTTAGGTCTCAGGAGATGCACTGGCTCAATAAAGGCATCCCCCTGAGTAGGGGGCAACAAGTCACAATGCCTCCTTGATCAACCTTCCTGAGCTGACATGTTGCAAGTGACCTGAAGTGGCTACATCTGTTCAGTCAAGTTATTACAAGCAGCATGAAGAGGGAACCCCATGCCAAGCAAAACAACCACAGTACAGCCTCCTTTAGGTCCCCCAAGAAGCTGCAGAATCCTACAACTGGCACTTTTCAGGTTTCCCTTTCTCCCTCACAAGACAATTCTCTCTTCAATATGAAGGGTTCTCTGCAGCTTTTTTTCTTTTTTTTTAAGTAATGAACAAATTTGGCTTAGAGGAAACAATATTTTCAGACTAAGAATGAAAAATATTTTATATCCTAAAATGTGGAAATCTTGAAACTTTATATTTTAAATATATCGAATTTATATATTAATAAAGCTTATGTACTTAAATATACTTTCCCTACTCTATTTTTCATTTATTTATTTATTTATTTATTTATTTATTTATTTATTTGAGAGAGAGAGAGAGAGAGGCAGAGACACAGGCAGAGGGATAAGCAGGCTCCATGCCGGGAGCCCCATGTGGGACTTGATCCCGGGACTCCAGGATGGATCCCTGGGCCAAAGGCAGGCGCTAAACTGCTGAGCCACCCAGGGATTCCCCCTACTCTATTTTTCAAGTGTTCATTTATTATTATTATTTTTGGGGGTGTCAGGCTCACCAGTGTCTAATTAGCTTCTATCAACTTATAGGTACTTTTAAGTTATATATTCTCTATCCTTGTAACAAAAAGATCTATAGATTAAAAAAAAAAATACATGAACTGGAGCTCCTGGGTGGCTCAGTCAGTTAAGTGTCTGCCTTCAGCCTGGGTCATGATCCCGGAGTCCCAGGACCCAGCCTTGCATTGGACTCACTGCTCAGCAGGAGTCTGCCTCTCCCTCTGCCCCTCCCCTTTCTTGTTTCCTCTCTCTCTCTCAAATAAAATATTTTATTATTTTTTTATTTTTTATTTAATTTTTTATTTATTTATTTTTATTTTTTTAATTTATTTATGATAGTCACAGAGAGAGAAAGAGAGAGAGGCAGAGACATAGGCAGAGGGAGAAGCAGGCTCCATGCACCGGAGAAGCAGGCTCCATGCACTGGGAGCCTGATGTGGGATTCGATCCCGGGTCTCCAGGATCGTGCCCTGGGCCAAAGGCAGGCGCCAAACCGCTGCACCACCCAAGGATCCCCTCAAATAAAATATTTTAAAAAATACTTGAACTTGGGGTGCTTGGGTGGCTCAGTTTGCTAGGCATCTGACTCTTGATTTTGGCTCAGGTCATGATTGCAAGGTCATGAGATTGAGCCTCATGTCCAGTTCCATAATGGGTGTGGGGCCTGCTTAAGGTTTTCTGTCTCCCTCTGCCTTGACCCTTCCCCTCAGTCTCAAATAATAAATAAAAAAATCTTTAAAAAATACA
Organism: Canis lupus dingo; assembly: GCF_003254725.2. Classification (NCBI taxonomy): domain Eukaryota; kingdom Metazoa; phylum Chordata; class Mammalia; order Carnivora; family Canidae; genus Canis; species Canis lupus. The sequence continues at coordinate 70,610,992 of NC_064249.1, forward strand.
TGAACTCAAATTTATAATTCCTGGGTTGCTGCTATCTATTATAACTTCCCCCTACTGTCTGAGCAGTCTCAGTACCCAGATGTGTACTACTTCAACACATCTGTTTAGGCTAGGAAACAGAAACACTCACTGGATATTGCTCCCACTGGTAACAGGTGCAGAAGCTCTGTGTGAAGCATAACATCACTGATCTTCATGTCACAGAACAAGATGATCTCCACACCTCCTTATCTATTAAGCATCATCTCTATGTACATACATGCCACGGCATGGCTCAAAATTTTAACATATGCGTTAGATCTTAACAATCTTCAAGTTATCTTAGAAGAGGTGGGAAGTACAAGTGGACTCCCAACTTTTCTCCAATTAATCTTCTTAAAAAGAAATCTCTCCCTATGCACACACATCAGAATGGGTAAAATGAGTGATAACACTAAATGCTGGCCAGGGTGTAGAGAACCTTTGTCACTCACACACTGCTGGTCAGAATGTAAAATTACATAGCCACTCTGGAAATGGTTTGGAAGTATATTATAAGACTCGACATGGGTGGTGGGCATTATGGAGGGCACTTGTTGTGATGAGTACTGGTGTCTTATATATAAGTGATGAATCACTAAATTCTACTCCTGAAACTAATATTACAGTGTATGTTAACTAACTGGAATTTAAATAAAAAATTGAATACAAAAAAATTGAATACATACACAACTACATATACTCAACATACACTTTACAACTCAGCAATTGTACTTTTGGACATTCGCCCCACAGAAAAGAAAACTTATGTTCACAAAACACCTGCACATAAGGGCAGCCTCGGTGGCTCAGCGGTTTAGCACCATCTTCAGCCCAGGGCATGATCCTGGAAACCTGGGATCGAGTCCCACGTCAGGCTCCCTGCATGGAGCCTGCTTCTCTCTCTGCCTGTGTCTGTGCCTCTCTCTCTGTGTCTCTCATGAGTAAATAAATAAAATATTTTTAAAGAAAACCTGTACATAATTGGGGCGCCTGAATGGCTTACTTAAGCATCTGATTCATGATTTCAGCTCAGGTCATAATGTCAAGGTCATGCTCTGCACAAAGTCTGCCTAAGACTCTCTTTCCCCGTTCCCTTGTCCCTCCTCCCCACTCTAAATTAAATCTTAAAAAAAAATCTATATACAATTGTTCACAGTAACTTTGTTCATAAGAGCACAAAACAGGAAAAGCCTAAATGTCCTTCAATGGGTATAAAAGACCATGGAACCCTATTGTTGGGCACAACTGCTTGGATGATTCTCAAGAAAATTATGCTGAGTGTAAAAAGTCAATCCCCAAAGGTTATATTGCATGATTCTATTTACATAGCATTTTTGAAATAACAAAATTATAGAACAATGGTTGCCAGGGTCAGGGATGGAAGATCTATGGCTTTAAAGGGGTAGCACGAGGGAACCATATGATTACAGAAAGTTCTGGATCTTGATTGTTCTAGTGGTTACACAAATCTACACATCTGATGAAACTAGAGCTCACATGCACATACACAGAGTATACGTATAACTGATGAAATCTTAACCGTTGGGTGTACCAATGTCCATTTCTTGGTTTTAACATTGTACTATAGTGATACAAGTTGTTTTTGAGGGAAACAGAGTTAACTTGTACAGGACCTCCCTGTACATTTTTTCTTTGCCATTTCCTATGAAACTATGATTTCAAAATAAAAGAATACAAAGAGAAATCTTCTGTGCCCTCCCCCATACTCTTCTAACTACTGCTCTCTGCTTTCCCTTCTGCTCCCTTTACAGCAATTTTCTCAAAAGCTATCTGTTGTCTAATACACTGCTCCCATACTGCTGTTTCTTTTTTAGATTTTATTTATTTATTTTGAGAGACAGAGAGAAAGAGTATATGCTAGCAGGGGAGAGAGGCAGAGAGAATCTCAAGCAGACTACGTGTCAAGTGTGGAGCCTGATGCAGGGCTCAGTCTTACCACCAGGAGATCAGGACCCGAGCCAAAAATCAAGAGTCTGAATCTGGGATCCCTGGGTGGCACAGCGGTTTAGCGCCTGCCTTTGGCCCAGGGCGTGATCCTGGAGACCCGGGATCGAGTCCCACGTCAGGCTCCCGGTGCACGGAGCCTGCTTCTCCCTCTGCCTGTGTCTCTGCCTCTCTCTCTCTCTCACTGTGTGCCTATCATAAATAAAATAAAAATTAAAAAAAAAAAAAGAGTCTGAATCTTACCCAACTGAGCAACCCAGGCATCCCTCCCACACTGCTATTTTAAATTTGTTCCAGTCATAGCTCTGACCCCTCTACCAGCTCTAAAACATCTCATCAAGATCACCAACAGCATCCATTTTCCTCAGTCCAGAAGTCATTTGCTCATCTTCATCATGTGTCTATCACTCTTGATCTAACAACCACATTCAACAGAAGTGATCATATATATCCCTAAGTATGCTTTCTTTACTTTATAGATGCTCCTGGCTTTCCTTTTCTCTCATGTGGCATTCACTCTCATCTGGAGGTTGCTCTATATTTCCCAGAGATTTTCCCTCTGTCGACCCATTCTCTTGGTAAATGCATCCAGTCTCCTTGGTTTGACTTTTCTATCCACTGACAACTCCCAAATTTATATTCCTAGTCTAGTCCTCTTCCCTGAACTTCAGATTTGTATGTAGCAGCCATGGTCAATCTCTATGTAGATAATTCATGGGCATCTTAATCTTCACACACCCTAAGCCAAACACCTGTTAACCCACCAAATGTGCCCATTCTAGGATGTTTCCTATCTCAAAACAGACAACTCTGTATTTCCTGTAACACAAGCCAAACCACGTCCAATCAATAATACCAGTGCCTCTACTTCTATAATATATACCGAATCTGAGAACTTCCCACAACTGTCATTATTACCACCTTGTTTGAATCTGTTATTATATTTGGTCTAGGTTCTTCAAATGGTACTGTAACTCACTACTCTGGCCTTGCTCTCTACAGTATATGTTCAGTGCAGTGACCCAAGTAATTCTTTTAAATTATAGTTTGTTCGAGATACCCTCTGACCTCAAATACCCTATACTTTCCAGATCTCATGCCTTACTGTGAGCACCTTTGTTTACTCTGCTGTAATCCACTGGCCTCCTTGTTTTTTTCTAGAACATACCAAGTACAAGCCTCTGTATTTCCCGTTCCAACAGCATGGGTAGTCACAAGGATAACTTTGTCTCTTCCTATTTCAGGTACTCACATGTTACCCTTTAAGATAGATTTTCATCACTCCTTGCCTTACTATACTCCACAGCAATCACCACCTCATATATCATAAAAATGATATACCATTCATTCCTTTATCATCTGTGGATTCCCATTAAAAAACAAACTTCACAGAACTTGTGGTTTTGTCCATTTTTATACTTCTGTATTGCCGTTGTCTAAATCATGCCTGGAACATGTAAGGCTCAATTGTGATATGAATTATTATTTAAACAATTATCCAAATACCTTTCTACTTCCAAGTAGGAAGGAAGCTGCGGTATTTGGAGTAATGTGTAGTCAAGAATTCTGTAAGATCTGAAGAACCACAGAGAACCCCATCTGTTCCATGACTGATAGCTCTGGCAAGCACAGCAGACATCACCTCATTGCTGCAAGGTCTGGCAGTCACATGGCCAAGTACTTCATAGTCACAGATCTCTCTACTCAATAACAGAGTCCCCTTGGAGGGCAAGGCCTAGCTACTCCCTTGTCCCTGGGGATTCCATAGCCCAAGAGCAGCAAGAAATGTAGCTGGTAGGAAGCATATACATCTACTTTTAGCTTCCTCTGATCCCAGATAGTCTGAAATGTGTACTCCCATGTAAAATAACTGAAACAAAGTCACAAGAGGCTCAAAAGCATCTCTGAGATGGCAGAAGAATCACTGAACCTAAATAGGCCATAAGAATTGTGCAATATTGGGATGCCTGGGTGGCTCAGCAGTTGAACATCTGCCTTCAGCTCAGGGCCTGATCCCAGGGTCACAGGATCGAGTCCAGCATTGGGCTCCCTGCAAGGAACCTGCTTTTCCCTCTGCCTGTGTCTCTGCTTCTTTCTCTCCCTCTGTGTGTCTCTCGTGAATAAATAAATAAAATCTTTTTTTAAAAGGAATTGTGCAATATTAAGAATGGAAAGCAAAGGAATGAACAAATAGAGGCCTATAGGATATCATCAAGCTTACTAACATATGCACAAATGAGGACCCCAAATAGAAAGGACAAAAAGGAACTAATTTTTAAGAAATGGCTGAACACTTTCCGAATTTGATGACAAACATTAATCCACAACAAGCCCAAAGAATCCCTCCTTGCCCCCCCCCAAAAAAAACCATAAATATTCCTCTTGGAGGACACAAGAGGAAAAATGTCTTCTCACATACAGGGAGGTTAAAAGGCAGTGGGATGGCATTTTCAAATGTTGAGTGTTTAAGAACAATACCCATCAACTGAGAATCCTATATCCAGCAAAACTTCCTTCTAAACAAAGAAGAATAAAAGATATCAGCAAATAAACAAGGGCTGGGGTTATCCTCTGCTAGCACGCCAGCCCTATAGGAAGTCCTTTAGCTGAAAAGAAATCATGCCCAATGGAATGGAAGAAATAAAACCACGAAAAAAGGTAAATGTGAACATTTATTTTTCTTCTCAATTGATTTTAAAGTTAACTGCATAAAGTGCTGTAAAACTATCCTTGCACTTAAAGATGTAAAAATATGACAGTAGTAACACAAGCAGATTGAAGGAAATGTAGTCTTATTGCAAGTAGGCTTCCAAGTTTTACTGGCATTTTATTGATACTAACCTGAAGTAATGCATATTATAATTCCTGGAACAACCACCAGAAACACACACACACACACACACACACACACACACACCACTGTATTAACTTCTTTGTTGGTTTCTTTACATTAGAAAGTATATACTTAGTTCTAAAAAAGGCAGCATAAGAAGAAGAGAGAAAAAAGAGGCAGAGAAATAGAGCAGAATGATAGATACAAATCCAACCGTATTAGCAATTACATGAAGTGTCACCGTATTAAATACTGCGATCAAAAGGTAAAGACTGTCAAGCTGGCATTATAAAAATACAAAAAGTAACAAAAAATGTTTAAAAATCACAAAGAAACAAGGTTCAAGTATATGCTGCCTAGTTGAGACAGACTTGAGATTCAAAATACAAATAAGTTGAAAGTAAGAGGATAGCAATAGATTTAACAGGCAAATAGTAACCATAGAAGAGCTGAAGTGGATATACTAATACCAGACCAAGAAGATTTTAAAACATTTCTTTTTTTGCTAGAGAGAAAAAACTGACAATATTAGAAGTTCAAAATTAGAAACAGATAATTTGATAATAACCCCAATACCCAGGTTCAGTAATCAATACTAGACAGAAAAATCAAGCTCATTAAAGACTCAAAACACTTGTCAACATCACGTAATCATTTTGTATAGACTACATCACCTGGTAATAGCAACACACATATTCAAGCTCACATGGAACTGGAACATATTCTAAGACAGACAATATACTAGGCCATAAAGGAATCCTGATAAATTTAAAAGGATAACAATTATACAGTGTGTTCTAAAGTCACAACAGAAAGAAATCTGAGAAGTGCCCAACTATTTCCAAGGGTAACTAAACTCAGTTCTGAATAACTTATGGGTCAAAGAAGAAATTACAAAGAAAATTAGAATATATTTTGAACTAAAGACAAAGCTACAACATACCAAAATTTATGGGATGCAGCTAAATCAGGGCTATGGAGCAAACTTATACCTTCACTCACCAGTATTAGAAAAGAATCTTCAATCAGTACCCTAAATTCCCACTTTAAAAAAAAACTAGAAAGAGAGCAAACTTAACCCAAAGCAAATAGATTCCATTATTATGAAGAGTTCAGGAAAGGCACATCTATAGAAATGGCAAGCAGATTAGTGACTGTTGCTTAGAATTGGGAGCAGCCATTGTCTGCAAACAGTGTGAAGGATCTTTTTGAGGGGGATAGAAAAATGTCCTAAAACTGGATTGGAAGGATGATAGTGTAATTCTATAAATACTTTCAAATTAATAATTGTAGTTGTATAATTCAATGATTTATTTCATTTATACTTCAAAAAAGCGACTAAAAGACAATTTGCCTCACCAGCAGTGGAGTAATGTGCACATGTGTAAATACCACAAACAAATAAAATTGAGTATTACCAAATGGAGCTATCCAATGCTAAGCACAGACATAAAAAAAAAAGATCTATTTAATCCTGTTCCTTATAGGTTTATAGCCAAAAAAATACCCCCTTATTTTAAGTATTTCATTTTAAATGGATAAAACTATTAGGCCATGGCCTTAATTTTTCAAGTTAAAATTTGTATTTAAAAAACTAAATTTTATTTACCACTGAAATATTAAGTCAAACGCTCTATCTTTCTTTCCACAATGATGGGGTTACCTTGTCCATTAGGCATGGGGTTTTGTGGGAGATTTTTCCTATCAGTATAAATAAATCTTATTTTTCCTCTTTAGCAAGAGACTCTGATTTTTCTTTTTTTTAAGTTTTTATTTATTTATTCATGAGACACACAGAGAGGCAGAGACATAGGCAGAGGGAGAAGCCAACTCCCTGCGGGGAGCCTGATGCAGGATGTGATTTCAGACACCCCCCCCCACCAAAGAGTCTGATTTTTCAGTAGAATTATATTTAATTGCAACAAATCATCATAACTTTGACCAAACATTTATAGACATATAGACACCATCAAAATGATTTATTTGATATAGTCAGGGGCCACTTTCTCCAATAAAATTGGTCTAAATCTGGATTTCACCAACCAAAGTTTAAGTATCAAATGGATTTCCATCATCCTTAAACTCTGAAAACAGTCTATCTGGGTCCTAATTACTCAGCAATTTCTTGTGATGTTTTCATATATAAATAAAAGAATGGAAAAATTTGAACCATTTTAAGAGTGTTTGGGGAAATTGAGTTTTTCTTAAAAATGTAGCGTTCTGAGAGAAAAGATCTGAATCCCTTTAAAAGTTTATTTCTAAATCTGATGGAGAAGAGTTACGAAGAGCTAGATCATATGTTTTCAACAAGGAGATGGTTTCTCATGGAAAGTGAGAGATCTTAAATGCTACCATGGCTTGTGTTCCAAAGGCCAGAGGACATCAACAGGATATAGTATATATGGTATTAAAGTTTCACAAGACACTGATTAGAAAAAAAATGTCTATATAAGATTATTAATGGGGCAATGATGAAAAGAACAGTAATTTCCAAATAATTTATCTGGCTCTCCCCTCCACATTAAAAAAAATTTCATCACAGTTAAGAACCCGTCCATTATCCTTACAAAAGTGAACTCTTTCTACCTAAAAATGTGAAATAACATTACAAATACAAAAACATTTACCATGCATATTTCTAGAGGTTATTTTAAAAAGTCAATAGTATTTCTGACTGTTCATGTCATAAACAAAACACAATGCAGACAAACAGCCAAGTAATCTCATGGAAAAATTTATTTTTGTGCTCCTTACTTTCATAATATGTAAATTCTATATAGTAACTTGGTATATAGTTCTATCTTGTATTCAGTTTTCTTACCCTGCAGCTGTTGAACAAAAACAGCGAGAACTGTTCTAATCTAGTACACTGGCATTTTCTTGGCTGACCTAAATTATAAAGGACTGGCTTCAAGACCATCAAGCAAACTAATTTTAAGCACCAATTACATCTAAACACATACTATAGTTATTTATTCAGAAGTCACAATGTAGATACATTAGAGGAACAAGCATAGTATAATTTCAGAAGAATTAGTTGGCATATTGCTTTTGGAACTATTTGAAAAATAAACCCAATGATTTGAGTCAATATTTTTAGATTCAAGAATGTATCCATTATGATCACTTTCCTAACGTCATCTTCAAGTTGCCTTCATCTTACCAAATAAGTTTTATTTTATAATAAGAAATTGCAAAGCTTCCAAATTAAGTTAAATGTATGCACTTCTTTCAGAAGTACCAAGAAATCAAATTATTCCTTAAGAAATTTAGCAATTCTACCAAATGTTATACCAAAAAAAAAAAAAAAGTGATTTACAGAAACAGAAGGAATACTCAGAAATAGTAAATTAGTTTCCTCAGGAATCTTAAGTGGGTTTGTTAAAAAGATACTACTTTAGTATTTAGTTGATCACATATTTTACTCAAAGGGCTAAAAAAATAGTGAATCTTCTTTTATCAACATATATTTGTACAAAGAACAGAAGCAATGCACTCATTTTAATAACCTTTAAATTGGAGATCAAGAAATGTGATACGAACACACTGGGAAACATTCCTGATTCTCACAAGAAAAGTGTAAATATAAGACCTAAGACATAGTTTTTATGGTGGTAAATCAGAGGCATCCTCATAGTTAAAGTTTTTATTGTAAATTTTAGGAATTTTCTAAAAAAACTCTCCTTCCTATCCATGACATTTTTCTCTCCCAATTTTGCCAATGGTATTTCAATTTTAGGATTTAAATATCGTGAGGGTTAGTTTTGTGTCACCCTGGCGAGGCCATGGTACCCTGATATTTGTACAAACATGTGCCTGGATGTTGCTGCGAAGATATTTTTAGATGAAATTAACAATTAAAGCAGATTGCCCTCAAGACTGTGGACATCCCTGACTCAATCAGTTGGGCGAGCTCATCTTATACCTTGTGTCTAGCTGACAAGAGCTCCCCAGCCTTAAGAAAAAGACAGACCCCCTCCTCCCCAAAAAAGAGGGAATTCTGTTAGCAGACAGCCTTTGAACTCTGCAACATCAGCTCTTCCCCAGGTCTCCAGATTGCTAGTCTGTTCTTCCAGATTTCTGGACTTGCCAGTCCCTGCAATCATGAGCTAGGTCCTTAAAATAAATCTTTCTCTCTCCCCATACACACACATACCCTTTATCCTAGTAGTTCTGTTTCTCTGGAGAATCCTGACAGCTACAGACTTCTAACACTTTCTTCATTTTTCAGGGTGGTATACCATTACTGAAAGGTTTTTAGATTAATTAAAAGTTCATGCCATGTAATGCTATTTGAGATACAGCTGCTACTAAAATTTACACCACTCTCTACAGAAAGGGGGTTGAGATAGACACAGACTATTGAGCCAGCGAGTTGTTTTTGCAAGGGAAGGAAATAGGTTTGGAGAAGCAAAGACAGATGTGTAAGGTCACAAAAATCATCTGATGGGAGAGCCAGAAATAGAACTGCCTCTCCCTCTATCTGAGATGTACTCTTCAGATGGAATAATTCTTCCTAACTGTATACATATGTGTGTGTGTACGTGTATATTTTACTGAGAAGCCAAATATTGTTCTCATACTTTGTGGCTGACAGAAGATCCTCGGTCTTATCTTCTGATTATAATTACCATCAAGAGCTAGAATCATTACTAATCCCTTAGTTTTCTGCAACATTTCTTTTTTAATCTAATTCAAATAATTCAACATTGTTTGATTACTCTAGAACTATAATACCCATCTAGGACCCTGTCTTATATTTTCTGCAGTAAAATTAAAATACCTACTGAACAGCCAGGTACAATGCTAGAAGAATAGAAACAAATGTCTCACTTCGATGCCATAGTTAGTGACAAAATTATGCCTAAGAGGTAAATAAACAGAAGTTTTGCCCAGACAGAAAGGGATCACAAGTGTGTGATTGGGGTTGGGGGGAGTCTGCCAAATAGGATCAGGGAAGAGTTTTGAGAGGTAGTAAAACCTGGTTCAACTCTTGCCTTCATCAGGAAAAAAAAAAAAAGAATGGTGCTTATGTGATGGAGCCAGAATAATCCAAGGATGTGGACATACAAAGGACAGGGCAGGAGATGGAGCTGGGGTAGGTGTGAGTAGGGGAAGTGATATAGTCCTGAAGCCATTGTTGTCACAACTGCTGTTTGACAGGATTGTACGGGGAGCACCACTGGAGGTGGAAAAACTAAGTAGGAGACCAGCACACAGGGCAAAGGCAAGACTGGAGTCTTAGGACAAAGATAGTAAGACTAGGAAGAGGGGCTGGATTTGAAAAACAATGTCAAGTGGCAAAATCAACAGAATGGTTCTAGAGTGGAGGAGAAAGGGCTGAAGTGAAGAATGATCTAAAGATGTTAGCTGAGGGCAGCCCTGGTGGCTCAGTGGTTTAGCACCGCCTTCAGCCACCCAGGGGTGATCCTGGAGACTGGGGATCCAGTCCCACGTCGGGCTCCCTGCATGAAGCCTGCTTCTCCCTCTCTGTGTTTCTGCCTCTCTCTGTGTGTATGTCTCTCATGAATAAATAAATTTTTTAGAAATCTTAAAAAAATAAATATTTTAGCTGAGCTTGAGAAGGTAGACAGAAAAACAAATTTGGGGTAGAGGGAAAAGAAAGAGGGCAGTAACATCATGAATACAAAGTTCCTATAAAATATGCACATGAACTTGTTCACTTATCTATTAAATAGCAAGGCCTGGAGCTCATGAAAGGGTGGAAATAGACGCTAGAGCACTAAACGTACACACGCGGTTAAAACTATAGTAATTAACGAGATCATGAAGCCAAAGCACCATTTTTTTTTTAATTTTTTTTTTATTTATTTATTTATGATAGTCACACACACACACAGAGGCAGAGACATAGGCAGAGGGAGAAGCAGGCTCCATGCACCGGGAACCCGATGTGGGATTTGATCCCAGGTCTCCAGGATCGCGCCCTGGGCCAAAGGCAGGCGCCAAACCGCTGCGCCACCCAGGGATCCCCCAAAGCACCATTTTTAAAGAGAAATTGCTTCTGGGGAGCCTGGCTGTTGCAGTTGTTTGGGCAACCAACTCGATTTTTGGCTCAGGTCATGATCTCAGGGTTGTGAGATGGAGCCCTTTGTGGGGCTCTGTGCTCAGGGGGGAGTCTGCTTGAGATTCTCTCTCCTTCTTCTTCCCCTCCCCACCACCCTAACCCCCTTGCTTGTATGCACTATCATGCTCTCTAAAATAAATACATCTTAAAACAAAAAAGAAAAAGAAAAATTGCTTCTCATTGAGTTTCTCTTGTCCTTAGTATTTCTTTTATTGTTATGTATCTAATCTTATTTTAGGATTTAATAGCACTCTGGCAAGAGCAAGGAAACAGAGCTTGGATTCTGTTTCCCCTAAAGGAACATTGCTAGTGACCCTCCAGAATAAGGGTGAAATGGTGAAACCATGTACAACCTTTTTTTAAAATCTGTTTCTCTATTCCCTAATTCTGTTGCATGTATATATTCATGTGTATTTTTGATGCTTTTCAAAATTAAGACATGCTTGGGATATCTGGAGAAAACAATATAAAAAAAAAAAAGAGAGAGAGAGAGAATGCTAATCTCTCTCTCCATCCTTCATCTGAGATAATCAACTAACTATTTAAATAACCTGCTATTCCACAACAGTCAGCATAGTGTACGGTCAGCCCTTGAAGACAAAAGTTACACATGGAGTTTTGACTTTTAGGGGGTTGGCCCTCCTCACTGCTGGGTTGTTCCAGGGTCAAGTGTATATTTTTAGTCAAAAGTAATAATCTAAAAAAAAAAAAAGTAATAATCTAGGAAGAGACTGGGAAGACCACAGAGGAGGAGGACACTGAGCTCATCTTGTCCCACAGGTACAACTAGATAACACTCACATCATCATCATAAAAACCTGAAAAGCCATCTGGAGACCTGGCAGGACAAAAAGTAGAGAAGTTCTTGTAGGATAAGGGCTGAAGGGCGGAGATGAGGTTTGGGAGTGAAACAGACCTTGACTAGGTGCCACTGGGAGGAAGCTGGGTCACAGAGAAGGGTGAGAAACAGACTATCACACCAGAGAGCCTGCAAGGGGAAGACCAATCTCCATAATATTTGACTTTGAAAGTGAAAGGGAGCTCATTTCCTAAGTCCTTACAACCAGCAGGACTAAAGGTCTAGAATTTTAAAAATCTGTGGGCTTGTTTGGAGAAATGTCTGTTCATATCTTCTGTGCATTTTTAATTGGATTATTTATTGGGTGTTGAGTTGTATAAGTTCTTTAATATAATTTGGATCCTAACCCTTTATCAGCTATGTCATTTGCAAATACCTTTTGCTATTCAATAAGTTGCCTTTTAGTTTGTGGATTGTTACTTTACTGGGCAGAAGCTTTTTATTTTGATGTCGTTCCAATAGTTTATTTTTCCTTTGTCTCAAAAGACATATTTAGAAAAACTTTGCTAGGGTCAGTATCAGAGAAATTACTGCCTGTGCTCTCTTTTAGGATTTTTATGGTTTCAGGTCTCACATTCAGGTCTTTCATCCATTTTGGGTTTAGAAAGGGGTCCAGTATCATTGTTTTGCATGTAGCTGTCCAGTTTCCCCAACAACATTTGTTGAAGAGACTTTTTCCCATTATATATTCTTTCCTCCTTTGTCGAAGATAAATTGACCATATGGTTGTAGGTTCATTTCTGAGTTTTCTATTCTATCCTATTGATCTACGTATTTATTTTTATGCCATTTGCTCAAATAGTTAAAGATAGAACTACCCGCTGATCCAGCAATTGCACTACTAGGTATTGACCACAAAAACATAAAAACACTAATTGAAATGGTTACATACACCTCTATGTTTATTGCAGCATTATTTACAATTGCTAAATTATAGAAGAAACCCAAGAATCCATCAATTAATGAATGGATAAGGAAGATGTGGCATATGTATGCATGAACACACACACACAGGACTATTAGCCATAAAAAAGAAGGAAACCTTGCCATTTGCAAGGACAAGGATGAAACTAGGGAGCATTTTTTTTAAAGATTTAATTTATTTATTCATGAAAGATACAGAGAGAGAGGCAAAGACACAAGCAGAGGGAGAAGCAGGCTCCATGCAGGAAACCAGATGAGGGACTCGATCCTGGACTCCAGAATCATGCCCTAGACTAAAGGTGGTGCTAAACCGCTGAGCCACCCGGGCTGCCCGAAGCTAGAGAGTATTATGCAAAGTGAAAGAAGTCAAAGACAAATATCATATGAATTCACTCATATGTGGAATTTAATAGACAAAGGAGCAAAAGAAAAAAAAAAAGACAAACCAAGAAACAGACTCTTAACTATGAAGAACTGATTCATGGTTTCCATCAATAGTGGATGATGATGATGATGGGTGGGGGATGACTGGTGGGGGATGAGTTAAATAGATGATGGGAATTATGGAGGGCACTTGTGATGAGCATCAGGTATTGTGTGGAAGTGTTGCATCACTATATTGCATACCTCAAACAAATAGTACACTCTAGGTTAAGTAACTTGAATGTAAATTTAAATTTAATAATTAATTAAAATGGAATGTAATAATTTAAATTTAAAATTTAAACTTAAAAACCCAATTTGTTGTATTAGGTACATTGCTAGATACAGAGATGGAAGTGTGGATAAGACTGGTAATATCCTTAAGGAGTTTACAGTCTAATAAGGGAAACAATCTATTGCAATTGCTTACATATGTATATGGCCAAATGCAAGGTCAGGGGAGGGAGATAATTAGAGAAGCCAAAGAAAATTCCATTATCTCTGTTGTGCCAAAGTAGGGCACTATGAAACCTTGCATTTAAGCATCCTGCCTTTAAAACTTGCCTTTTGTTCATTTATCTATGAATATTTAGTAGGACCAATAACATCACATGCATATGTGATTTAAACAGACAGCCCTCTTAACCCACAAAGACTTGAATAACTCAAAGCCTACTTCACTTCCAGCGTTGTTACCCATTCCTGCTCTATTTCATCACTGCTCTAAGCATTTTTAGTCACCTCTGTAACTTCTAGTTAGACTGAGTCTTTAGTCATTGTCTATTAAAATCAGGCCTTATGCATCTATTTCAATTAGGAATAGAAAATGCAGGAAGACTACAAATGTAGGAAGCATTTGCACAGACTAAATATTTGAAAGGGATACACACACCCCTATGGTATATGGGATTAGCCTGAGACAAAAAGGCAAAGCAGGCAAACTGTGGTCTCTGAATACATCATCCCCCTTTCCTGTCCTTTTCATCAAGACCTCTCAGTGATGTACTAAACACTGTCCCAAGACCTTAATTCTGATCAAGGTGCTATTGTTTTGGGCAGCCTCCATGGCTCAGTCAGGTATCTGACTCTTGATTGTGGCTCAGGTCATGATATCAGAGTGGTGAGATCAAGCTCTGTCTCAGGTTCTGCACTCAGCAGGAAGTCTGCTTCTCTGTCCTTCTCCTCCCCCTATGCCCCTTCCCCAGCTCATGCTCTTCCTCTAAAATAAATAAATCTAAGGGGCACTTCAGTGGCTCAGTGGTTGAGCATCTGCCTTTGGCTCAGGTCATGATCCCGAGGTCCCGAGATGGAGTCCCACATAAGGCTCCCTGCAGGGAGTGTGCTTGTCCCTCTGCCTATGTCTCTGTTTCTCTGTGTGTCTCTCATGAATGAATAAATAAAATCTTTAAAATAAGTTAATTAATTAATAAAATAAAATAAAATAAAAATAAATCTAAAAACATGTACTGTTGTTTTAATTTCTTATCATGAAAAAAGACATTTTCAACCGGAAATAATGCATCCCTCTTAAGAGAGATTAATATCAAGACGACGTTGCTGTTCTCAGGTATAGAAAAAAATCTCTTCCTTTAAATCATACTACAGCACACACTTCTACCAGCAGTCCAAGTTGTATATCAAGAATATACTAAGTGACCACGTAATTTTAATGTATGTAATAAACAAAATGTTATGAGATGGGGGTAGACATTGTTTAAGAGAAAGAATATGTGGTTTCTTTCTTGAGTTTAAGCTTACTGGTTCACATGACATATACAATCAGATGTGAAATAGCTAATATTAAATATTCATATTTACATTATACACATGTAAATAAACACAAGTACTTGCTAATTACGAGTTCATTTAACAAGCATTTATCACATATCTACCACTTAGTACGTGCTATGGGATATAGTAGCTATGGAGAACCAAGGTATGACCTTCTAAGCGATTCAGTTGGTACTAATACTCAATAAAGATTTATAGGAATGAGTCCAAAATAGTATGTGCTGGAGATACAGATAGGGTATAAAGAGGACTAGGAGGGGCTCATCTAACCTACAACGGATGTATTTGGTGGAAGATATTTGTGCCAACATGAACAAAAGCTTCAGGAGCTGCTAAAGCAGTCTTAAAAAAATAAGAGTGAGGGGGAAGCAGAGGGAAATATCTGAAAAGGTACAGATTAAAGAAAGAACAAATATATTAAGTACAAAAATAACACCTACAACTGTACATGGCCAGAGCACAGGGAGTGTGTGGGAGATGGTTAGAAAAGAGCCTGGAGTCAGGTCACAAGCCACGCCAAAGAGTTTGGGCTTTATCCTCTTTCCTATATAGACAGTAGGGAGCTGCTGAGAAAACTTAACTGGGAGAAAGGTACATTTGAATTTCAGCAAGATCACTCTAATAATAGTGTTAAAAATTGATTACAGAGGAAGAGAGAATGAAATGGCTCTGACAATAATCTAAGGGTAGAGGATGAAGGTCTCACTAAGGTGGGAGCAAAAGACAAGCGGGGGTAATTAACAGGAAATAGCAGATCAGAAGCAGAATCAACAGAAAATAGAGGCTTATTCATGGCTCAATGGAAGTGAGAAAATAAGGTGAGGAAATGGGAGGAATCCAAGCACATTCCCCGAGTTCTATCTTGGGTGCAAAAGGGAATCCAAATATTAAATGTTAACTAAGTGTCTCCTGCCTCCACTGCTTGCTCACAGTGCCCACCTCTGGGCAGCCCTGCCCCTTGCTGCTTAGGCACAGGGACACGCAGGCACACGCACACACAGCAGTCTCCCTCTGTTGCTTTCTCACATCCTCTTTTCAACACTCCAAAATACATACTCTATCATTTTCTGGTTATCTTTTTCTTGAGTTATTAGGCTTTTTTCTTCAATTTGTCTCCCATCACCCCACCCATCTAAAGAACAAATCCTCCCTTGATCTGCATATCTTACATGTCTGGGGAATAGAGAGATCAGTATCAATATTCAATATTTAGATACACTTGGTATTTTATCTTGTCACAGAGAGCAAGTTTGTAGGACACGTTAAGTATTTTTGTTTGGGACATATTGTTTTAGGTAGGCAGTAATTGGAGTCCCTAAAAAATAGTAACAAGAACCAGAGAATACTTAACAATGTACTTCAAGGCTATTTTAAAAATATATATTATACTCTGTAGGTTCAAGGAGCACATTATCTTCTTGGAAAAGAACTCAGGAAAATAGTCAACTTTGAGACATAACCTAAGTTTCTTGACCATAAAAATAGAAGAGTATTTGAGAAGATAGGCAGGAAAGAATAATAAGAGAAAAAAGTGAGGTGGCTAGTCACTGGTTGCTTCAGATCATAGTCAAAAGGATGATGGAACAAAGCTTACAAAATTCATTGAACACATGCACACACAAAAAAGAAAGTGAGCTTTTATACTCTGCCAAGTAGCAAGTGGGTAAAAAAGAACCTTTTTTTTTTTCTTAAGATTTTATTTGAGACAGAGTGTGTGCAAAAGCACAAGTGGTTGGGGACGGGGGGGGGGGGGGGGCGGCAAGCAGAGGGAGAGGGAGAAGCAGATTCCCTGCTGAGTAAGGGGCCCAATGCAGGGCACATTCCCAGGACCCCAAGATCATGACCTGAGTAGATGTCAGACACTTAACTGACTCAGCCACCCAGGAGCCCCCACACCATACGTTTTAATAAGCAAAAATATTTTGTAATATCTTTCTAAGAACATGTATAATCGAACCTATTAGAGCCATCCAGGAAATGAATGGAAAAAAGTGTAACTAATGATTACCAATGGGCATTAGATCTGTTCAACAGTAGAACTAAGGCTAAAATGAATTCTGGATTACGGTAACAGAAGAGAATACAAATACTGTCAGAAAAACTGAAAAGGGAAGTTTAAAAATGGTCTAAAAATTCTGTCTAAAGATTCTCATTTTCTTTCCTTTAGAGACCAGCGATACAATAGATCATTTAAATTGAATAACGGTGGCCTTAAGTATTTTTACCAGTAAAAAGGTAAATGTTAAAAACCTAATCAGGTGGTGATGGGGGTGAGAGTTTAGAAGTAAAAAAGAAAATACAGTGATTTCCAGATTGATCATGTTAGGGAGTTAAAAATACTATTTAATATGATACAATTACGGGTAATCTATACATCTATAGTTTAAAATAAAAAGAAACAGACAATTTTACCAATAAAAAAACTGATCAGAAAAGTTAAAATATCACTTTTTTTTCCTCCTAATAGCGTAGAGAACTTAATGCTTTTCAAACAATTTATGCATAGTTCACCAAAAAAAAAAAAATTGATTCACATAATCTAGGGAGAAGATCCAGAAATTAAATTGTGTTTGGAAGCTCCTTGACTATGAGTTCATATTTCTCTCTCTCTTTTTTTTTTTTCATATTTATCTTTTATCAGATACAATTTTATCAGTTTACTCTTAACATTTTCCACTGGTCAAAGAGTCCTAAACATGTTTTTTAAAGACATATAAATAGATACTGATAAGGAACCAAATGAAGTTATAGTATAGCATTCTAAGGTCAATAGTAGCATTTGGATTAAGTGGATTAAATTAGTCTGAAAATTTAAATCTTTTCAATACTTTCACCCCATTTGAGCTTCATCAAGACATGTTATTGCTAGCATTCAGTCAGATGCTAGTCAACCAAACATATCCTATATTCTGAATCTGCTCAGGGCCCTTTCACCACACTATACAATGCTAGGAGCCAGTTGTCTCCTTTGTGATACATAGATTTTGGTCTTCAAAATTGAGACCAACCAACAAGAGACCAAAGCTCCATTCTTCTTTCTTAAGCAAATGGTTTTCCAAGCATTATTTGTAAGGGCCCCCAAGGTCAATTTATTTCAAAATTACAATAAAAAAAAGTTATTCTATTGTCTTTCTTATAAGCCTTAGGCATCATACTCATCATCTGAACATGCCTTGAGGACAGGGCTCCTGACTCTTCATGCCCACCCCAGCACTGAGCACAGCACCTGGCATGAAATGAAATTTCAGTATGTTTGCGTGCAAAGGTCTATACTGAATAAGCAGCAACAGAATAAAATCTTTCAATTATGACCTGAGAGTTGAATTTATCATACAAAATAAATGCTTACTTCAAACAGCAAATCCTTATTTCTAGTTAATATTTAAGAACATCCATATGAGGCCCATTGCTTATAATTAGACAGACAATTTTTTATCAGTTTAAACTCATCATTTATAAATGTTGATATATAGAAGGTTGGCAGACATGGGTAGTTTTAGTTTATAATATGCTTATATTGGATATATCTATGGAAAAAGGAAAATCTGTAGATTCTAAAATAAGAAAAACCTTTCTGAAGAGAAGGAAAGCAAACTGAAAACACTGGATCATATTTAATCATAAAATATATCAAATAGCCACCTAAAATTATCATAAGCATAAACAACAGTTGGCATATATAATGGCATTATTTCAAATACTGTATGCAGTTCAAGGCAATAACCAGCTGTTGATGTCTTTGGTGCTCTCCTACGCAATTTACTAAAATTATTTTTCAGAATATCCAGTAATTACTTCTGGCACATACTCCGGTTCTATAACTTGCTCTTTTCTATCTCGAGAGCTTTCAATCTGATTACATTTTCCATGATGTAAAAACCACAACTCCCTTATTGAAATCCACATGGAAATGGCCGATTTCCGTGTCCTTTCTCACTCTGCTTTATCTCATATTGCCTTACACTGTTATAAATGGTTATTTGAATTTCAGTGGAAACCAAAGTGATGTATCTTTACCACAATCTCAGTTGATAGAAACTCTACTGTTTCTATCTGAGGACTGTGATCTTTGTCATTTCTTATGAAGGAATACTCATTGATTTGGGAAATATTTGTTTTAGCCAAGATATAACTAGTGTCGACAGGAAACTTTCTCAGAATAAATGGTCATTAGCTTTAAAATGACAGTCTTATAAGAAAGTCAGGATTTATTTGAAGAATGATTCTGAGCACTTGGTCAGTGATTCTTAGTTGGCTAGATTTCTCTCCTTTAACTCTAGAGGGGAAACATTTTATTTAATGGATTCATTAAGCATGTATTAGAAACAAAGCAGCACCCTAGAATTTCAGTGTTTGGTATTGTGCATTGGGGCACTATAAGATTAATCCCAAACCATCCAGAGCACACTTAATATATAACTTCCTTGGCAATGGTTATCTAGATTACTTACAGATTAGGGTCATTTGGAATGAGTAAGATTTTGCCAGAGTCTTCAGATCCCAAAAATTCTGACTCCATCTAGGGAATCTAAGAGAGAACTATTCCCTTCCCAACATAAGGGATCTTCAAAGGTCTGGACTTTGCCATGGAACCCATTCATGTTAAGGATTTCAGAGGATTGTATTTGTTATCCATCTGCCACGCACACACATGCACACACACATGCAAAGTTCTGGCATGATGCTCCCTCCACATCTGAATGCAGAGGAGGTTTAAAAAAAAAAAGAAAGAAAGAAAAGGTGAATGATACATTCTGTTTTTTGCAACTGGAGAGAGCATTTACTACCATTCTAGTCATCAAGAAAAATCGAGTTCAGAATAGAAATTAACTGGCATATTACCATGAGTTCATTATTTCTAGACTGAGCTAATTCTTCTCATGCAAATGTATTGTTTAAAAAGGTCTATAAAAATTCTAAAACCTTTAGTCATTAGCCACCTTTTTCTTGTTTAAGAAAAAAATGAAGCCTACTTCATTCTCACTGAGTCAGGTGTAATAAACATTTCTTGCTAAAGGATAAACAAGTTCATTCAAGAGATTACATTCCTTAGAATTTTTATATTAACTTCATCTTTAATCATTTAAAAATTATCTACATTGTCTTTATATCATGACATGTACACTGTTTTCTTATGAAATACAGTTTAATCCATATACTGAGGTATTAGGAACACAATCATAATTCACTTTGAAAGCGTACCAAAAAATATTCTTTATAGAACGGGTGAGGGAGCAGAACACAGGAAATCTCTCATATACTATAGGTGGCAGTGTACGTTAGTACGCATTTTTGCATACTTGACTGTATCAAAATTTAAGGAGTACATATGCTTTGATCCAAAGATTCTACAATTTGGAGTCCATCATCCATTACGGAGGTACAAAAAGATGATATAATGACATATGCACAATCTATAAAAATATATTACTGCATTCATTCTAATAGTATAATTCCTTAACTTTTATGGCATGAACTTGGGAGTATGACTAAATCCCTATTATGGAATAGCAAAGCAGTTAGATACAATGAGGCAGAGCTACATTTACTAACATGGATAGATATTCAAGATGCACTATTCAATGAAAAATCTAAGGCCAAGTTACCAAATAACATCTTCAGCATGACCTCCTTTACATAAAAACTAAGACTAGCAGTTTACCTGCCTACTTATCTATGTGTTTGTGTATGTATGTTAGAAACAAGTCTTAAAGGATACTACAATCTATGGTTATCTATAATGAAAACACTACAATATGGAGGAATGGGAAATGTGGAGGCCAAGAAAGAGGTGATAGAAACTTTCACAATTTACATTCACATTTAGCCTTTTGTATTGTTTCAAATGTTTTACACTAAGTATGGATTCTGTATCACTTCAAAGTTTAAAAGGGAAATTCACAGGAGCAATGCAATAAACTAACTTTCAAGTCACAAAATCATACAGTTAGAATTAACCATAAACATCTATGAAGTAGGCTGAGGAAATAGAATTAATACCCAAACTGAAAGAGTGGTAGTTCTATAGCACTGATAAGTAGATTAATCTGATACCTTGAAACAGAAGTCAACAGTTACTATCTATGAAAATTCAGTCTGAGGGTTATTTCAAAAGATAAAGCAAAATTAAACAAAAAGTAGCTCCTCATATGCATGTGGGCTAAGTAGGAGGTGATGAAGAAGTCTACACAATATGGAAGCACTGAGCCCGGGTGGTTCAGTCCATTAAGCATCTGCCTTCAGCTCAGGTCATGATCCCAGAGTCCAAGAATCCTGCCCCAGGAAAGGTTCCCTGCCCAGGGGGGAGCCTGCTTTTCCCTCTTCCTCTGCCTGCTGCTTCCCCTGCTTGTGCTTTCTCTCTCTCTCTCTGTCAAATAAATAAATAAAATCTTTAAAAAATGGAAGCACCAAGACTCTCAGTGCATAATAAGCATTCATTAAGTACTAGTATCCTGTCTTCCTGTGAGCTTTAGTTTGTTGTTTAATTTGAACCCATCTTGCCATTTTTATTTCTTACCCTTCCCCAAAACAGACTCTTTCTCCTAACAGCTTGGTTGTCTCACAATTCCATGAACAGCATGCTATTCTTACCATGTACCTTTGCATTTAATGTGTTTGGGTTACTTCTTCAGTCAACATTTCCTTTTCTGAGAGTCCTATGACAATTACACTCCCAGAATTTCCCTTCCAGAGGGTGGGTCCCCAATCTCGTATTCACCCATCCTGTGTCATCACAATTTGGGGACCGAGTCCACCCTCCATCCATCATCTAAATCAATTATATCCTCTCTGAAGAATTTCATCAAGATAGTAATAGCCTCCAAGACCAAATCAATTACTAGTTGTTCTTGAAGCTAGAAATCATGCAGAATCAGGAGCCATGGAAGTCCCTGGGACTATCTGTGCTAATTAATACACAGGAGAGTCAGATTGCAGGCACTTGGAAGTAGAAAAAGAACCAAATGAGGAACCAAATGAGGACAGTGAGAACAAGAGTAGAGGGAAAAGAACAGAGAAGAGGGGACACAGCTACTTTCTTCCTAAGGGTTTTTAGTTGAACCCTTAGAAAATCTAGCAGTTCTTCATCTCCTTTGGTTCTACTGCCTACCACCTCAATTTTAATAAGTATGCTTTTAGTGAAGCAAACATGACAGGGTCTTGTCTTAGATACCTGATGAAGAATGTCCCTTCGATCTTCCCTGTATTAATTCCAAACCTTACCCATCTTTCAAGGCCCAGATTCTTTCTTGAATCACAGGAAATAAAAACACAATTCCACTTCACACAGATTATTCCTTCCCTGAATAGACCACACAGTCTGTGCCTTACAAGAAAGCCTAGATGGGATCAACTTCCATTTGTAATGGAATGACATTGATAGGCTATGAGTAATTAAATTGGAACCTTCTTTAGGGCAGAAGTTAACATTTCTCCAATACTTTTGGAATGCTTTCGGACCACTCAGTAGGCATTTGAGAAATATGTTAACTAAGTTGCTGAGTCTATGTTCCAAAAATATAACTGAAGCTCATTCAACTTAAATAATTAAGATATGTATTCTACATATTCTACAATTGAGAGCTAATAAAAATATTTAAATTAAGAAGAGGTCTCTAAAGAAATGTTATATACTGGAAAATGGAAGTCAATTTTGAAAAAAAATATTAAGCCTGTATACACTGCTTAAACATTTAGAGTTAAAGCACATGTGATAAGCACCAATTTCATGTTCAAAAGCCAGATGCAAGCTCATGGAAGAAGAATGCAAACAAAATATTGCTGTTGGTGTGTTATATCCCTTATACAAATATTCTTCTAGGAATAGAATAAATAAGATAGATGAAAATTTTAAGTAAAATTATACTCATGACTATTAAAAGGAGTTGTCTAGTGGGTAATACAATGCATCACAAATACACAGTCCTTGAGGATTTTCCAAATATAATTCATTAGAAAATAAAATGGATACAGTTATATTTTGAAAATTGTACTTGTTCTAGTTTTCACTAAAGCTTAATAACTAATCCCTCAAAAAGGAATTTTTAAAAGCCTGCCAATTCAACAAGCTCAATAGGAGCACAAGCATTTGCCTTGGCTGAAGAAAGTAAGTCTACAAATAGAGTAAAAATGGAAGGTAAAGAGTCATAAAAGAAATAGGATGCATATTAACATATCTCCACTTTTTTTTCCCTTCTCCCAAACCATTCCTTCTTTCCATTACTAAAGATGATGTATGTGCAAGGTGATCACTTTATAGACCTGCTCCCAATCCCAAGAAGCACACTGAACTAAGTATAAAAGAAATATCACTGAGAATAGAATATAACCTAGCAGATATTCACCATAAACTGGCTCTTCATTTTAACTAATCTCTGACTCCCTATTTGTCTGCCCCATTATTGTTTTACAGTATCTCAACTCACTGCTTGGGTATAGTTTACTCTGATATAGCACTAATGAGATAGGTCTTTGATCCATTGTTCTGGCATCAGGACTCAGCCTCTCAAGATATACTCCAGAAGGCAAACAAGGATGCAGAAACCAGTTAAATTCTATTCTGCTACACATATACATACAACTTCCCTCACTGCTGACTTGATTAAAACAGGTTGTTAAGGTGTGAGACACACCCTAAATTGAGATTTAAGGAGGGTTGGCCAACAATCAAGAATACTAATTTATTTAATTTTCCATAAATATTCTTTAGTTTCCAACCAGCCTACCATGTCACATTTCTCAAGTGATAAATACTACTCAAAGATTATGCATGTTTTCTTATATTCTATAGATACTATTTGAAATGGTTGACCTATAGTTTACTGGTTTTCCCATGTTAAAATTATTATGCTTCTGCTAAGACCTAGAAGTTTAAGACCTTGCATGGCCATTCTTTCATCTAGGCCTACAATTGTTTTCAGAGATAGACATACAAAAAAGAAAGATAAAATATTTGGATGTATATTCATACCATAAAATATGATCACAATGGTATCCAATGGATAGAAGTTGTAAGGAACATATTTTCCAAAAGTCAGTCCAGAGGTAATATTTGATCAATTCGATCTTCTCCAAATCCTCCAAAATAATCTTTCATGGAGTAAAGTCAAGGTTTCCCAATCAGTGGCACTATTATGCCTTTCTATTATTTCATATTTCAGGTCATCCACAATGTACTTCTTACCTCCTTTCTAACTTTGTCTTACTCTTCATTTCACATTCCAACAGATAGAAACCAACTAGGTTAAGAGATCCCCATTTCCTATTTCTTTGGCATTTAATCTTCATTCACTATGTTAAATGAAAATGGAGACCTGACTTGAGAACCTACCACACTTATAAAACCAGTTAACTCACATAAGCAAAACCTAATCTAGTATATTCTACAACACAATCAGAACTCTGTTTATTAGAGGCATTTATAAGAAATAACCTAACAAGATTTAAATCATTTTCCTAAAATGGTATAAGATAAGCACTCTACCCATATCGCCATTTGGAAACCTCCACTGCTAAAACTACTCACTGTGAAGGTTACATAGCTTCCACATTTATAAGTGGTTCTGTGACAATGCACCTTCAAGCTTCATCTTGCTTTCAGTGTGTAGAGTGCCAGTTCATAAACTGTTCTTTTATGTACACCAAATTGACTAAAATTATAACCTGATGTTTAGCACTATCCAACATGGTGAATCAACAGTTCAATGTATTTACAAAATCAATATGCTACAATCTGTTCCCTTTCTACACCCTAATAAAGAAGGAGCAGAAAGAGAAATTAAGAAGACAATCCAGGAACTGGCTCAGTCCATAGAGCATGTGAGTCTTGATCTTGGGGTTGTAAATTCAAGCCTCATTTGGGTGTAGAGCTTACTTAAAATAAAATATTAAAAAAAGAGAAAACAATCTCATTTATAATTCCACATTTAAATAGGAATAAATCCAAAGAGATGAAAGACCTGTACTCTAAAAACTATAAAACATTGGTGAAATAAATTGAAGACAACACAAAGAAATGGGAAGACATTCTATGCCCATGAATTGGAAGAACAAATATTAAGATATCTATATTACCCAAAGCAATAGACACATCTGACATAAAATACCAACACCATTTTTTTTTTCATAGAACTAGGACAGATAATCCTAAAATGTGTATGGTACCACAGAAGACCTGAAATAGTCCAAAGAAATCTTGCAAAACAAAAAGAAAGTTGGAATAATCACAATTCTGGACTTCAAGTTATATTGCAAAGCTGTAGGAATCAAGATAGTATTGTACTGACAAAAAAATGGACACAAAGACCAATAGAAGAGAATAGAAAATCCAGGAATGGGCCCAAAACTCAATGGCCAAGTAATCTTTGACAAAGAAAGAATAACCAATGGGAAAAAGACAGTGTCTTCAACAAGTGGTACTGGGAAAACGGATCAACTATATGCAAATAATGAAACTGGACTATTTTCCTTCACCATACACAAAAATAAACTCAAAATGGATGAAAGACTTGAATGTGAAACCTGAAGTCATAAAAATCCTAGAAGGGTGCCCAGGCAGAAATGTCTGACATTGGCTGTAGCAACATTTTTCTAGATATGTCTCTCACAGCAAAGAAAACAGAAACAAAAATAAACTTTGGGGATTACATCAAAATAGGAAGCTATACACAGGGAAGGAAATGACAAAACTAAATATGCAACCTATTGACTGAGAGAAGATATTTGTAAATGACCTATCCAATGAAGGGTTACTAATCAAAATATATAAAGAACTGATATAAATCAACACTCAAAATACAAATAATCTAGTTAAAAATGGGCAGAAGACGTGGACATTTTTCCAAAGATGACATGCAGATAGCCAACAGACACCTGAAAAGAGGTTCATCATCACTTATCAGAGAAATGCAAATCAAAATTACAATGAGATATCGCCTCATGCCAGAATGGCTAAAATCAACAACACAGGAAACAACAGGTGTTGGGGAGGATGTGGAGAAAAAGGAACCCTTGTGTACTGTTGGTGGGAATGCAAACTGGTGCAACCAATGTGGAAAACAGTATGGTGATTCCTTAAAAAGTTAAAAATAGAACGAGCCTACAATCCAGTAACTGTACTATTGATATTTACCAAAAAAATACAAAAACAGTAATTTAAAGTGATACATACATCCTGATATTTTTTTATAAAAATTATTTGAAAGAGAGAAAAACAGGAGCTGGGGGAGGGGCCAAGGGAGGGAAAGAAGCAAACTCCTTGCTGAGCAGGGAGCCTTACATGGGACTGGATCCTAGGACCAAGAGATCATGACCTGAGCTGAAGGTAGATGCTTAACTGACTGAGCCACCTGTGTGCCCCCATCCCAATGCTTATAGAAGCCTTATCAACAGTAGCCAAATTATAGAAAGAGCACAAGTGTCCATCCACAGATAAATGGATAAAGATGTGGTGTGTGTATACACACACACATGCACACACACACACACACACACAGGGATATTATTAAATCATAAAAAAGGAGGAAATCTTGCCATTTGTTCTTTAAAACTAACTTGAATTTGACACTACCTTCTAGCATTGTAGATTAAATAGCAATGTGATGAATTATCTCAAAGCCAGGGCAACCAGATAACTTGGAAACCAAGTGACACGTATAGGTCCAGCCAATATTTCAATAATGGTATTTAAAATTAACAGGATTCCTGGCCATGTCTTTCCACCACAGTATTTTGCCTAATAGAGGTCAACTGACTGATAGGCCTTCTAACAGAACTTAGCAATGGAATCAGAGGTTAATTAGCCTCACTTCTTCTTACAAAGGCTAAATGTTTTAAGAATTACCGCATTATCTTCTAGAGAGTATAAAAATACAAACAAAACATTACATCATCATCTGGGGAATAATGTTCTAATATTCATCTAATTGAAAGATTATCTTTGGAGTTTTAGCTTTTAAAATTTAACTACTGTGTAAGCATATTTATTAACAAGTAAAATATTATGTACTTGAACCCAAAACATTCAATGTGCTAAGGAGACTTTCACAGTTTTCAATACTGTTCATTTTCTTTCTCCATATAATTAAATTTTGAAAATATAATCTTAATAAAATCAGAATATAAGCTATCTCTGGTTCAGCAGCAGGAGGCTGTGCTAGAATTAACACTAGACTGGGACTTAAGAGACTTGGGTTTTAAATGGATTAGTCATTTAATGAACTATGTATGGATTTGTATAAAATGTAGCTCCCTCTCCCATCCCCAATTCAAAAAACAAGTAATATTTCAGAGGAATGTTTACTCATGAGGATCAACTAGAATTGTTTTGGGACTATGCTATATACAATATAAAATACTCAAATATAATGGATTTTTTTTAACCCATGTGGCTTTTTAAAGTAAGTAAATGGAGAAAACCCATGTATCATAATAGTGAAGGCAAGAAACTAAATCCTTCCATTTCCATTTGAACCTATAGTCCCTGTATATACAATCCACAAGTTTGAGAATAAGGTTAACTGAGATCATTTCAATGACTTTTAATCTAATAAATTAGGTCTGGATCATTTCTCTGGAATTCACTGAAAAGGACAAGATTAGTACAAAATGTCCTTTCACTTTGCCAATATGATGTGCAAAAGTTCAAAAGCTTCTAAACGCTATGCTCTATGGTAATACCTTAAAATGGTAAACTTCTTGAAGCAATTCTTCTTGAAGGAATTTGCATCCTCCAAAATCACTTAAGTCAACTGGAGCTTAGTGGATATTTCTTAAGGTGAGCACTAATGATGGAATCAAATGTATGATTTAATATCATATCTGACAAATCATAAGAAATATCTAGCCTAGCTAATATCATTTCTAAAGATTATTTATTTATTTATTTATTTATTTATTTATTTATTTATTCATGAGAGACACAGAGAGAGGCAGAGACACAGGCAGAGGGAGAAGCAGTCGCCATACAAAGATCCCAATGTGGGACGTGATCCCAGGATACCAGGGTCATGCCCCAAGCTGAAGGCAGATGCTCAACCACTGACCCACCCAGGCGCCCCTAACCTAGCTAATATCTTTATCTTCAGGTCCAGTGATGACATTTTAAAAGTTAGCTTCTCATAATGGAGGTGATTGCACACAAAGTAAGATTTCAAAAGATTATCCTCTTATCAGAGAATTTTCTAATACATTGAAATTGATTAGACCAGTGCTAAGTAAAGGCTCAAGAAGTTGAGATCCTTACCATTCTCACTAATCTGCTCACTACTGTTTTCCTGGGGAACTACCATAGTCCACTGTGATGTCAGAATGCAATGACAAGGATTATCAATCTTCATGTTCCATGTTTTAATTTATTAGAAGGGTTTATGCCTTCATCTCTGGAAAACAGGTTGAACCTCAATGCAACAGTGGGAGGGTTTTTTTCCCCCTTGAAACACATCAGGGCTGCCTCCAGATCAAGAACTCTATTCCCTCATTCTGACATAGCTAAAATTATCCCATTATCACTGATCATTTGGACACTCATAAAAAGAATGACGGCTAGGTCAGGAAAGACTACCTACTCTGTCTAGAAGTGTGACCTTATAATTCCATTAGCAATATCATCTCAGGGTAGTCTTCTATTATTTTTTCACTATTAGAAAAATAAAAACAGCTACATTATTCACTAGACTTAGGAAACATGAAGAAACCAAAATTTTCCATTAACTGACATTTCAAATGAGAACATCTTTGGTGTTTTGCCAGATCCATCCTACATCTTTGCCCTCAAAGATTTTCATACCCCCACTCTTTTTCCTTCCACCCCCTTTATCTTTGCTGGTTCCCAACTCCACTGTGGCTGTCATGCCTCCCTGAAGCCTGGAATGGTGCCTTGTTGCCATGGAAATAATCACTTTAAAAAACAATACAATACAATAAAGTAAGTAATAATGAGAGCTTTGGCAGCCAGATCTGTAGCCAAGAAAGGAAACTAGAGCCAGAAATAGAACTCAGTCTTACTGTCACTAACAACCACTCCCTTGATCAAGTCATTAGACCCTTCGACTCTTTTCCCTTATTCACTCTTTCGTATATGTACTCCTAGGTGATATCAGGCAACACCTAAGTAGAGAGGTGCAGATTGCTTGTGGCTGCAAAGAATAATTTACCACATTATATAATCAAATAATAACTATGGCAATTAGCATATGGACCTTTAAAAAATTACAGGGTATCATAGAACTGACAAGCTGTTCCATTAAAAAATCTGCATTTTCAGAGTTCTTGCCACCCAGAGGCTACTAAAATACATATAATAAAAATACAGAGATACACACATACCATAAAATGTTAGATTGGTATTTTCTATTTTACTTTCATCGCTTAATTTATGAGTAATCCCATATTAATTGTGGAGCACTGTGGAACTGAGTTAGGGTAAACATGCTCCTAAATTGACCATAATGTCATACTGTTGTTCAAATCATTTTTGTAGAGAATATGAAGTTTTTGTAGGTCTTTAGAGGAAAGCATATGAGAGCTTTTCAAGCATAGAAAAGCACAAAGGAACATATGAACATATAAAATACAAACCACAAACTTTAAGCACTGCCCCGAGAATTTAGGAAATGTAGTGTTGTGGGCTGACAAAGTGTCTTAAAGGGGTCATTTACTCAAATATTTAAGCACATTTATGACTAGAGATGGGTTGTTGTGTGATTACAATGATAGCTATGACCTCCTTTGGGAACTGAAACATCCCTTCAGGAGTTTATAGTCCATTGGATATGGCAAATTACCAAATATAACTGCAGTTCATCATGATGAATGCCACACTGGCAATTTGGAGAAGCAGGAGTTACAGTTATTACACCTTTTTAAGTTAGCCATACCCAGATAGGCCAGTAGATCTACCCAAGGTCAAAGAGCTGGTTAAAAGTTAATACAAGTGGGAATGAAAAAGCATACGCAAATGTCCTCTTAGGTCCTTGTACTATTGGAAAGGATCTTGTATGAATAGCATGTTGAAGAAATGGAGCAGTGGGCAATATTTTAGTGAACGTTAGAAGATAACTAACTGGGAGACCAACATTGTAAGACTTAGAAATCCAAGAATGAAAACAAGCATCAAGTAAGGAAGGCTACGTTTAGAATAGAGGAGATGCCAGTTAAAACAAGGAAATGAGGGGAAAAAAAATGAAAAAAGGAAAGAAAATAAAAGAAAAATAGTGAAGTATCACAGATGCACAATAGGTATAATTAGGGTATAAAATCTATGGATCAAGAGTATTTCGGGTAGAAGTGTTGCTTCTATAATACTCAGATAAGCAAGAGTAAAACTACCAATTCTAACCTGTCTTGTAAATGAAACATGATTTAAATTAGAATGGGAAGTGTGCTGTTGTTCTTTAATATTTATTGAACACCTACAGTGCTCTAACTACTCAAAACCTCATTGGAATGGTAATAAAAACAACAGGAATAGATGAAAAGGGTAAAAAAGAGAAATAATGGGGCAAGGTTGAGTGGAAAGGTAGGTAATATCAATCAGTTACAAGACATTTATTGGACCTCTATTACAAACATGTCTACAGGCATGTTGTTAGCCTCTCTGGGGAGTAGAAAAGAATTAAGTAGCCTAAAAGAGGGGTGCCTGGGTGGTTCAGTCAGTTAAGCGTCTGTCTTTAGCTCAGGTAGGTCATGATCCCAGGGTCCTGGGATCAAGCCCCATATTGGGCTCCCTGTTTATGGAGAGCCTGCTTCTCCCTCTCTTCCCTGATTATTCTTTCTTTCTCTCTCCTTCTCTAATAAATCAATAAAATCTTTTTAAAAATTCTAATGGCATTTTCCCTAAACATAGGGAAAAAAAATTCTAAAATTTGGATGGAATCACTAAAGACCCTAAATACCTAAAGTAATCTTGAGAAAGAAGAAAAAAGCTGGCAGCAACACACTTCCTGATTTCCCATTATAAAGCTATCGTAATCAAAAAAGTATGGTACTGCTATAAAAACAGACCAGTAAAACAAATCAAGAACCCTGAAATAAACCGACACATTAATAGTAAATTGACCCTTGACATAGGGGTCAAGAATACACAATGGGATAGTCTCTTCAATAAATGGTGTTGGGAAAACTAGACAACTACATGCAAAAGAATGAAACTGAACCACTATCTTCTACTATACACAAAAATTAGCTCAAAATGGGCAAAAACACTTATAGGTAGGACTTGAAACCATTCAACTCCTAGAAGGAAACATAGGTGCTAAGCATAAGGCTTGGCAATTATATATTTTTTAAATTTGATATCAAAAGCAAAGGTAAAACGCCTGGGTGGATCAGTCAGTTAAGCATCCAACTCTTGATTTCAGCTTAGGTCATGATCTCTGGTTCATGAGATCAAGCCCCAGATTGGGCTCCAGTCTCAGAAAGAAGTCTGCTTGAGATTCTCTCTCCCTCTGCTCCCCCCCCCCCCACACTGCTGCTCACTCTATCAATCAATCAATCAAATCTTAAAAAAACAAAAAAAGGCAAAGGCAACACAGCAAAAAACAAATGGGACCACATGAAACTGAATAGCTCCTATGCAGCAAAGGAAACAATGAACAAAAAAGGCAACCTACCAAATGGGAGAAAATATTTTGCAAATCATATCTGACAAGGGGCTGGTATCCACAATATATAAAGAACTACTACAACCCGAGGATTGAAAAGAATCTGACTTAAAAATGGACAGAAGGCCTGGGTCCCATCTCACCCTCTCCCACTCATACCCCTAGAGATTTTGATTCAATTGTTCTGGCGTGTGGGTCCAGGTGTTCTTTCGTGTATAGCCAACTTGAGAACCACTCTTCTAGATGACAAGTGAGTAGCACTGGCTGCTGGGAAAAATGAGAAGGAGCCACAGCTGGAAAAGGCATATGAGTAAGGCAGACAAAGTTTGGGTCCCTGATGATGTCACAAAGTCCCTACTCCAACCTGAACCACCATCCTTAGAATTTCTTTTCTTTTACATAAGAGAGGCAAATTTCAGCCTTAAGAAAATAAAAAAGAGCAGTAGATGTTTTTTCAAGGACAACATACAGATGACCAACAGGTACATAAAAAGATGTTCAACATCACTTATCAGGGAAACGCAAATCAAAACTACAATAAACTATCACGTCACACTTGTTGGAATGGCTATTATCAAAAATATGAGAAAAAAACAAATGTTGGCAAAGAAGTGGAGGAAAGGGAATCCTTGTGCACTGTTGGTGGGAATGTAAATTGAAGCAGCCTTTGTGGAAAACGCATGGAGATTTCTCAAAAAATTAAAAAGAAAAAAAAATTAAAAAGAGCTACCATATAATCCAGTAATTCCAGTTCAAGGTATTTATTTGAAGAAAACAAAACAATAACTCAAAAAGACATGCA
The DNA here is from genome assembly GCF_003254725.2 of Canis lupus dingo. Taxonomy (NCBI): domain Eukaryota; kingdom Metazoa; phylum Chordata; class Mammalia; order Carnivora; family Canidae; genus Canis; species Canis lupus. The sequence continues at coordinate 70,643,296 of NC_064249.1, forward strand.
CTGCAATGTTCACTGTCGCATTATTTATAACAGCCAAGATATGTAAACAATTCTTGTGTCCATCAATGGATGAGTAATAAAGGTGAATATACACACACAGAGAAATATTATTTAGTCATAAAAAAGAATAAAATCTAGCTATCTGCAACATGTATGGACCTTGAGGGCATTATGCTAAGTGAAATAAGACAAAAACTAAATACTATATGATCTCTTATATATGGGTTATATGAACATATATAATAGGACCTCATAGATACAGAGAACAGATCAATGGTTATCAGATGTGGGGGGTAGAGGGTGGGAGAAAGGCTGAATGGGTTTTTAGCATTTAAGGTAAATTGAAAAAAAGTTACTGAAAATAACTGATGGAAATTTCCTAAGTGGAAATTTTAATTTAAAATATTATACCAAAAAATAATAATAAAATGAAATATTATATCATTTCTTCCACAGCACATTTCTCTGACCTTGAATGAAAACAATGTATGACTGTTTTTAAAATAAAATTTTAGGGGTGCCTGAATGGCTTAGTTGGTTAAGTATCTGACTCTTGATATTGATCAGCTCAGGTCACGAGCTCAGGGTCATGAGATCAAACCCTCCTTAGTCTCCATGCTGGGCATGGAGTCTGTTTAAGATTCTCTCCCTTTGCCTCTCCCCACTCCTGCTCACACATGCACATTCCCTTTCTAAAATAATAATAAAGTAAAATAAAATTTTAGAGCAAGGAAGAAATGAAGAACAGGGCTAATTTTCAGAAGATAAAACTGAATTTCTGACAAATTAAATTAGATGTTCAAGATCACACAGCTATTCAGTGCCAAAATTTTAACTAGCACTCAGGACTTCAACTCTCTCAAGCTCTTTCTACCACATCTCACTGTCATTTTTCTGTGTCACTTTTTTGAGTTCTACTTCTTACCTTGAGATTTGTGTTTTATATTACATCATATCTAGTTCTTATTACAACCAGGTGTAAAGAAGGCCTCCTGAATGCCAAATCCATACAAGTTTTGATTTGCACTTAAAGAAGTTTGGGGAAAGTAATTTTTTTCTTGCTGATAGGATATCTGATGCTAATAAAGACTTTACTTAGGAAAAGCAGGGTTACCTTGTCATCTGTAGTTCACTACTTCATTACACCTCCCTATTCTGTTTCACTATCTTCTCTGTCTTTGCCCATCCCTGGCATGGTATGTATCACAGTTCTGTTCTTGAATTACATGCTCTCACCAGGCAATCTCATCCTTTCCCATCATCCCCATGGCTCCAACCACTGCCTCCTCACTGAAGACTCCTATAGGGTTATATGTGCAGATCAAGGACTTTCTCCTGGACTCCAAAATTGCATACCCATATACTCTTATACATCTCCAAATTGAATGTTCCATGGATACATGTCCAAAATGGAAGCCTTTTTCTTCCTCTCAAAATCTTCTTCAGTCATTAGCTCCACTATCTCCTGATCAGAAATTTTGAAATCATTCTCCTTCTCTATACCTTATTTTACTATGTCTTCTCTCTTAATGGCTCTTTAGTATTGCTCTTACCCTAATATACAACTTCATGTCTCTCAAAAGATTGCAAAGATCTCTGAACTTTTCTTGATGTTTATAGCTAGTCTCCAATCTACCTTCCATGCTGTGTACCCCTATACTTCCCACTTAGGCACTCAAACCCTATAGAAAAAGGCCCGATCTTCCAAGCTTGGCACAAGAGACCCATTACCTGGTTCTTTCCTTACTTAGACTCCCCAGTTTCTTCTCTTCGTTCTCATCTTTCTGATAACAGCATAATAGACAGTAACAGATTGGAGACAAGGCCAAGACAGCTCTTTCCTATGAGCAGCAGACAGCACAATGCTGATTTAAACATTAGAAACTTTTAAGAACATGACAGGATATTTCAGAGTGGATAGCAGAGAGTGATAGCTAGCAAATATCACAGGAATGGTGCCTGAATCAGAGCCCAGGGATAAGTATATTTATTAATCCCAGGAATAACTGACACTGATAAAGATCTTTGGAGAAGACTTGAGATAATTGTAAATTGCCTACTGCAGAAATATTTCATGGATCTAAGGACAACGAATCTGAGGGCCATTTAGCTTTTAAGAGATATGACTGGGATTTAAATCCTGATGTCCTAACTCTACAAACCATTCTGCTTCCTTTAAGAATATTTAAGTGTATCCTGAAAGTTTAACTCTGAAAATTTATTTCTGAAATATTCTTCCATAGATTGTTCTTATTATCCAGTGTAAAGTAAAATCTTAATGCAGAAATTCTCAAAACCATAATGTGGGATTTCTGCAAAGTAGTTACCTTAAACTCTTCTGTTTCAGTAAAATTGAGTGAAAGTTATACTTTACTTACAGCCAAAGACATTTTAACCAATAAATTATTTAACATATTTTAAATTATTTCATACAAAAATAGAATATTTTGAATATTTCATACATATCCATATAGATCTCCTGGAACTTAAATAAAAATTTGAAAAAATAGATCTCAAAAACGCATCAAAAAAGCCAATTGTACCACAATAAGGTATCACCTCACACTCACCAGAATGGCTACCATAAAACACACACACACACATACACACACACACACAGAATATAAGCATTGACAAGGATGTAGAGAAACTGGAACATTTGTACACCATATCTTAAGATATTTCTACACCCATGCTCATAGCTGCATTATTCACAACAGTGAAAAGGTGGAAGAACTCCAAGTACCTATCAACGGATGACAAAATGTGATATGTACAAACAATAGAGTATTTAGTGTTAAACTAGAAGGAAATTCTGACACATGCTACAACACAGAGGAACCTTAAGTTACAAAGTGAAATAAGCCAATCACAAAGGTACAAATACTATATGATCCCACTTACTTAAGTCAGTTGGAGTAATCAAGTTCATAGAAACAGAAAATACAATGGCAGTTAGAAGGGCTGGGGGTTGGGGGGAGAAGGAAATGGGGAGTTGTTTAATGGGTACAAAGTTTGTTTTGCAAGATGAAAAATTCCTGGGAGATTGAATAATTGAAAGTACTTAACACTACTGTACTATACACATGAAAATGGTTATGATATGGGGCACCTGGCTGGTTCAGTCAGTAGAGTTTGGGACTCTTAAATCTCAGGGTTTTAAGTTTAAGCCTCATATTGGATGTAGAGATTACTTTACAAAACTTTTCTTAATCTTTAATTTTTTTTAAAAAAGGGTTATGATGGTAAGTTTCAGGTTATATGTATTTTGCTATGTTTTTTAAAAGCAACTGAATGGTGATAGTAAAAAAGATTAATAGTAGTTTTCTATTGCTGGTTGAATTAAATGATTATTTTCATGTATTCTTGTGGATTATCCAAAGTTATTACAAAGGGATATTTATCTTTTACAATCAAAACGGAGGCTATTAAAACTAACAAGCCCAGACCATCTAATATATGCAAATTAAGTTTCTTCAACATGCCTTCAGATCAACTGAATTATGACATATACTCTATGTCATGAGTCTGCTGATAGCAGTGACTATCCACTAAGATGCACAATTACCACAACTTGTAATTAACAATGCATAATTTAAACACTACTGGTGAATAGTAGTAGTATTTAATCTAGAAGTCTATTTCTTTCATGTTTTTAGATACTTCTACAAGATTAATTCAATTTTACTTACCTACTAGAACCCCATCGACACATAAACACAATATTAGTTACTACGGTGAACACAGGGATAAATCAGCAGAGCTTGAGGAGGTTGTTACAGATTATATTATTCTTTAGAATATTCTTTAGAATATTCTTTTTCCTTATGGATCAGACTTCACACCATTTTGGTCAATGAATTGTGAGAATCAGTGCCCCCCACTTTTTTTTACAATAAACTATTCTTTTTGAGCAGTTTTAGGTTCACAGCAAAATAGAGAGGGTACAGAGATTTCCCACAAACTCCTTGCCCCCACAAATGCATGGCTTCCCCTATTATCAACGTCATCCACCGGAGTGGTACACTTGTTAGAGTTCACAGACTGGCAATGACACGTCATTAGCACCCAGAGTCCATATTTTACATGTGGGTTCATTCTCAATGTTGCACATTGTATGGGTTTTGACAGATGTATAATGAGTTGTAACTGCCATCATGGTATCATACAGAATAGTTTCACTGCCCTAAAACTTCTGTGTGCTACCTATTCATCTCTCTTTCCCTCCTAACTCCTGGCAATCACTAATTTTTTTTTCTATCTTCATAATTTTTCCCTTTCCAGAACATTATATAGCAGGAATAATAAAGTATGTACCTTTATCAGAATAGCCTTTTTCATTTAGTAATATGCATGTAAGCACCTTCCATGCCTTTTCATATCTTGATAGTTCATTCCTTCTTTATTATTAATATTTCATTGTCTGGACATACTATAATTTACCTATACACACCTACTAAAGGACATCTTGTTTGTTTCCACATTTTGGCAATTGGGAATAAAGCTCCCCCAAACCTCAGGTGCAGGTATGTATGCTCCTTCTGAGCACATCTACAAGACCTCTCACATAGTATGTTCAAGTCTTTTTTCTCTGACCTTTAAGTGCTCCACAGTGGGCCAGTTCCATTAGCCCGCATACATCCAGGCACAGGGAAGCTGGATGCAGGACTGCACAGTCCAGAATACACACATCATTAGCAACATCGGTTGCCTCAACCCAATTCAGCCTGATAGAGTTGATCAAGTTTTTGTACAAGTTTGTTCTAAACTGGATATACATCATCTTCAAGGAGACTTTCTCTATTCCACAAAACTAAGTATCTCCTAGAAAAGACTGTTCCTCCTGTGATCATTTTCTAAAATGCAGGCACTCCCCTCCCCGCCCTCAAGAACACTGAGCAAGAGATGTCTCTAGGGAAATTTACCAAGGTTATTTTCCCCATCTTTTCATTCAAGAAAAATGACAGAGTCTAGTTGCTAAGGACTTGCTCAGAAAATTTGCTTTTTTCATCATACTTTTGTCTTTAGCCAACTTGAACCACCATTTTACATTTTGAGGGTCTCGATTCCTTGTGCAATTAAGAGCTTTATTTATCCATTACACCATTCTCTAGAGTTCCTGTTGGTTGTTTCCTTGCAATTTTGAATGATGAGGGATGTTGGTCCCAACAAACAGCAGGTTGCCATCAATTAGATGATGACTTCTATGGCCCTAACTGATGAAAAGCACCTTAGCTTGAAGGTAATTGACCAAACAACCATGTAGCCAAAAATAGCCCCTTTGAATTATGGCTTGCAACTTAAATTAACTACTCCTTCCCCACAGCAGCAACCTTCAGAGTTGCTGAAGTAGAAATAGTAACCTTTATGTTGTTTAACAGTGAAGCAGAGCTATACCCTTTGTTAAAGTATGCACCCAGAAACAGATCTCAGGCTGATCAATCATCTTGCTGGGGCTGAAGGAGTTTCTCAACATTCCAGACAGTAGTTTACAGAAATGGAGAAGCAGTCTGACCTTGATCCTGCCACATGTGTGTGTTGCTTTAATACCAGGCCCTCTTTAAATGGATCTAAAAAAAAAAAAAAAAAACAAACAAACAAACAAATCTTACCCAGCAATTGAGACTGAGGTAGTTGGTTTTATCACTATTACTTATTTGTTATGGTGGAGTTTAGGTTACAAACCCTTAGAAATTGATTGCTTCAGAAGGAGAGATTCATCAGGGGATTGGTTTCTCAATATAGATCATTTACTAGATTATCATTTATTCTGAGACTACAGCCAAGCTTCAGATGCTCCAGGAAGAAAAAGAACTTGGCTGCATATCATATTACACTTAAAATGCCTTCCTGAGGACAACTAATAAAAGAGACTGCTGATGTCTTATCTTGGCGGATCAACCTGCTTAAGTTTTAAAGGCTAAGATACGAAATTTTATGATCTACTGAGCTCTTTAAAATAACTGTATAGTTGAAAGTGATCTTACCCAGACCCATGGATTTAAATATCTTTACATTTTATGATTCCCACATTTTTATCCCCAGGCCAAGTCTCATTTCTGAGATTCAGCTGCACATTTCAAACTGCCAATCTGCCATCTTAGGCATTTGAAAAATGTTTCAAACTTAGAACAGCCTTCATCTACTCCCTACCCCAAGCTTCTCCCTCTTCCGATAGGGCACCAGGAGGCAACTGGTCAAACATCAGTTGCCCTTTGTCCCTCTCCTTCAGTTGAAGAACGTACTCTTTGGGATCCATTTTTAGCAAGTCATCCACTCCATCCCCTGAATGCATGAAGTCTTGATTTACTTTTCTCAATATTCTCTGCTACAACCTTGAACTAGGCTTCTATCACCTTTAATTGCAGCTGTCCCCCAAATGATTGTTAAACTCCTAGGAGATGGGGTTTCCTTGAAGTAACAAGAAAAATCTTAGAACAAGAATGAGATCATCATATTCATTGTTCAACAATTTTGTTGTGTGCTCTTTGCACTTAAAATTCTAAGTCCTTACTGTGATCTTTGAAAACTGTATCTAGTCCCTTGTTTTATTTCCATAGCTAGCCTCTTATCTGATTTCATGTCCCACTCTCACTATATTTCAGCCACAGCAATCTTTTTGCTCTGTTTCCTGAGCATGCCCATTTTTCCTACCCACAGCGTTTGCACACATTTGCACATAGCTAGAATGTACTATAGCTCCCATTTATCCTTTGGTTGCTTCTTTATCACTCAGGTCCCATCTCACATGTTATTTCCTTAAAGAGGCCACCCTTACTCCCTGTGCATCCTCCCCATTTAAACTAGTATCCCCTCTTATTCTGTTTCTCCATCTATAGCTTGTTTACTTGAGGATCCCATTTTTACTGACATTTTTGTCTCTATTGGGTTTTGGCTCTCCTGCCAGCTCCTGAACTCTGGAAGCACAAGGTTTCACTTGCTCTACAGTCCCATCCCCTAGTATAAATAAGTACATAGGAGATATTCAATAAATACTGACTGAACTTAAAAGTAGCTATACTGCGGAGTGTAGTAATGGGACAAAAAGGAGTGAATTTCTTTGTGTATGCAGAAAAAGGAGAAAGCCATAGTAAGGCGCACTGAGCCTCATAGGCTTCAGGAAGTAAGGCGCACTGAGCCTCATAGGCTTCAGGAAGTATCCATTTACTAGAGGACATGGATTTTGCTGTTAACAGATTTTTGAAATTCTAGGAAGTAGCAATTATCACACGTGCACCATTCTTCCATCAGGAGGAAACAAGGAGCTATTGAAAGTGTGAGAATTGAACTTTCATTTCCTCCTTCACTACTTCATTGGCATTTTGAAAAGAACTTGCTTCAGTCTAAGCATAACATCTAAACTAAACACAAAAAGACACACTTGTACATGGAAAGATTTTCTCAAAGCATTAAGGAAAAAAAATCTCCAAAACAGAAGGTCCCAAATCTCTGGCCTCCATTGCTTTTTCAAAGTAGTTAGTTATTAATGAAAATGGAGCTCCTAAATGAAAGCTTCAGTTTTATTGTTAAAATATCCCTTCTTTGTAATTTAAATTCCTCTCCCAGTGAATCAAATTGTTTTAAGCAGGTGAGAACAAAGTCTATTTTTGGCAATCAAGATTGATGATGAGAGAAATTATTAAGGTTCTGATGTCAACACTGACATTTTAAGAGTTCTTTTATCATAAAGGATTTCATAAACCAATTTATAGGGATTTCAGCTCTCATTTGGTAATGATTGTCCTGAGGTACACATGAGGAATACCTTCTTTCGGCCCAGCTATGCTGAAAATAAGCCATCAGTGCAAATAAAATCTTCCTCAGAATAGTGAGAATAGTATTCAATAATGTCAAAAAAGGAAGAGTCTTACTTACAGAGAAACACCAATGTTAATTTCCCAGTTTCCGATTTTCAGTCTTTCATTCGAGTTTTATATTTAACTTTGAAGTGTTCCAACACAAAACACATGTTGTAAGAAAGATAGCATATTGCATTTGGAATTTCCTATTGAGCTTATATTCTTCCCCTCTCGACATAGGAAATATGGAAGAGGAGAAGATGAAATTTCAAATGAGCACTAACTTATTTAATCTTACTTTTTTTTCTTTTTATATTCCTGTGATGGTCTCAAAAAAAAAAAATTAGTGAGGCAAGTATTGCAGTCTCCTGGGTCAAAATCAATCAAGATAAACACATTTGAAATAGAGTAGCAAGTTTAAAATAAGATTACAATCTTTGTCTCATTTTAAAGACTCTTATTTTTATACTGTCTTGTCTCAGTGAGAGAACACAGGGCATGAGCTCTAACTGGATGAGGAAGATTCCTTAACCTACTAATTCTAATGGGCATAAAATAGGTATCCTATAAATATCTGCTGTTAATTAAAGAGTAAGGATGGAGACAGATGCAGGAAAGATTAAAAGGTGAATTACTCTGGTAAATGTAGAGAAATACAATGCATAGTCCGAGGGCAAAGTGGCATTTTTTACAACCTAATGATTTTTTAATACCCTACAAGTTTATAACAAACTGCTTAAGTCAATACTCATTGAATTATAAACCTCCCAATTTGTAGGAAAGCAAGGATGCTTTACAGCTTCTCTTGAATACCAAAAAGGAATTATAAAAAACCACTCATAGTCAATAATAGCACAGCTAACACTGAATGTGCTGAGTTGGAATTAACACAATGGAATTAACACAATGTTTCTAAACCCTAGGATAAAGACAAATTCAGCATCACTTGCACTTTGACCCCAGACCTTCAGAAAAGTGACAGACTACACACGTCAGACTCAGGGCTTTTTCTACTCCAGAAACAGGAATCCTATGAAACAGATATACTGAGTGCTGTCCTGAGTTTAACTAAGAATAAGAGTCCCACTCAATAATTCTTAGGCACAGGGAGGAGCTAGAGTGATTGGTCGTAAATAGATGAAACATGATAAGTTAGTCTGGAATAGAGGATTTTGCCTCAGTTACTCCTATGAAAAAATATAATTTTAAAACTGGATTCCAAATATAAGGAAAAACAGGAGAGCAAACTGAACTTCCATAACACAAAGTCCATTTTCCAGAGACACAGAGATGATGCCATCTGAAGACTCATTTCCTTCACTTTGTAAAAGAGACTATGAATGTGGAATTCTATTGTCCCCTCAAGGGCAGGGATCTTCCTAATGGTGAGGACCAAGCATTTCTCCAAAGTCTCAAAATTAAGGGGAGTGAGTTGTTCTTAATAATTATGTTATTCTGAGGTCCAAGATCTAGTAAAGAAAAGCCTTTACCAAGAACCAAAGAACGAGGTAGGTTTTCCATTCCACGTGGAGCTGACAGTACCATTGGTACGTGAGGTAGGTGAGGAGGGCCAATGGGCTGGAGGCCAGGGTTTGTGGTTCAGTCAACTAAGAGGCCCTGCCTAGGTTTTGCTCATTGTTTCCAAAACTTCTATTGCAAGAAGATTTGCAGAAGTGCTGATTTGCTCCCTGAATCCTTTAGAATGTCATCTGTGCAATACTTCAAAGGGGGGAAAGAACGAAAGTAAGGGGGAAAGCTGCCATTGAATTTAGAGCCAAACGATACCAATATGGTCTCCGGAGCCAAACACAACCAAGTTCAAATCCTATTCCTACTAACTAGCCGTGTAACCAAAGCAGGTCACCTAAACTTGGAGTCTCTGCATTGGCCCATCAAGTGGGGATGGTAAAGTATTCCACCTTAGGGTACTTGTGAGAAGGAAATCAATCACTTCACGTGCTTTGGGTAATACCTAGTGGATAACTGGGTCTAACAGGTTGTTGTCATCATTAGTAGTAGTTTCCTGCATAACCATGATTTATAAGTCATCAGAAGGCTAGATTTCCTCAGTTTCATGAGAGTGATATCAATTTGTTGCAGTTGCTTAATGTGAAAGTGAGAGTGAGAGCTTATCCTAAAACAGATCATTTTATATTGCAAAAGTCTATGTAATATTTAAAAACTTGATTTCCTTCTCTGTACTTAGAAACCACACTTTACTTCCATCATAGTACTTCTTGGGTCCTACATTTACCTTCCTTGAACAGACAACATTCACTTGAAATTATCCACATCCATTTATTGTAAAGGAATAGGTTAAAGTCCCCAAATACTTTTTCTCAAATACATTGCTCTTGATTACACTTCCAGGAGTACCAAGTCCTTTTTCCCCTAAGTAGCACATCACAAATCCTACAGCTTTTTAAAAAAGATTTATTTAAGAGAGAGAGAGAGAAGAGCGAGTTGAGTGAGCAGGGGTTGTGGCAGAGGGAAAAAGAGACAAGGAGACTCCCCACTAGCAAGGAGCCCCCATGAGGGGCTCAATCCCAGCACCCAGAAATCACATCCTGAGCGGAAATCAAAAGTCAAGACACTTCACTGACTGAGCCACCCAGGCACCCCCAACCCACAGCTTTTAGTGCGGTAAAACTGTCACAGATCTGGAATTATTAGTACCAAAATTAGTAAATTTTCACCTATTATTTTTGTATTTAACAGAATGTTAGGATGCAAATGGATAAACCAACTGGTAGTTGTAGTTCAATCCTATCCCATTTTAGAAGCCAATGGTATTTAAAAATCTAAGCAGCTCAAGGTAAAGATTTTCTTTTTTCTTTTTTTTTTTTTTATTTATGATAGTCACAGAGAGAGAAAAAGAGGCAGAGACACAGGCAGAGAGAGAAGCAGGCTCCATGCACCGGGAGCCCGATGTGGGATTCCATCCCCGGTCTCCAGGATCGCGCCCTAGGCCAAAGGCAGGCGCCAAACCGCTGCGCCACCCAGGGATCCCAAGATTTTCTTAATGCTACTTTTTTTCAGGACATAGTTATCTGGCCATTAAGCTGGGTTTATGAGTAGATAAATCTGTTTTATAGATCATTCATCAATATTACTCTAATTTAGTGGGTGCTTTTATTTTTAAGGTGTAGTCACGCCCTAATGCATAAATTCTCAACAGAGAATGGAACATATGATATGAGTTAGGGTGTATGTACTAAAATGTGCATTGTTTCTGCCATATGTACTTCTTAGAAATATCAGTGTATGTTTAATAGTAATTTCATGCCAAAAAAATAGTTATAAATCCTTACTATGTGTTCAGAACCATGGGGCATATTAAATCACATTGGGAGGTAAGGTATACTCATGTAAAGCCAGCAGTGGAAAAAGATCAGCATATGTTTAAGAATGAAACAAACACATTGAGTGGTGTTAAAAACAAGCAAAAGGCCAAAAATTGTCATTGCTTTGCCAACCCCCATATCACCAAATCAAGACTTAACTGAATTATAGTTTCTGGCTCTCCCAGAATCAGAATCTTTTTTTTTTTAATAAATTTATTTTTTATTGGTGTTCAATTTACCAACATACAGAATAACACCCAGTGCTCATCCCGTCAAGTGCCCCCCTCAGTGCTCGTCACCCATTCACCCCCACCCCCCGCCCTCCTCCCCTTCCACCACCCCTAGTTCCTTTCCCAGAGTTAGGAGTCTCTCTTGTTCTGTCTCCCTTTCTGATATTTCCCACACATTTCTTCTCCCTTCCCTTATATTCCCTTTCACTATTATTTATATTCCCCAAATGAATGAAAACATACAATGTTTGTCCTTCTCCGACTGACTTACTTCACTCAGCATAATACCCTCCAGTTCCATCCACGTTGAAGCAAATGGTGGGTATTTGTCATTTCTAAAGGCTGAGTAATATTCCATTGTATACATAAACCACATCTTCTTTATCCACAGAATCAGAATCTTAAAACAATCAGGAATTGCCTGATTAGCACTAGTGAGGAAATGTGTGTGACCGACCCTAGCCAAACCCTAAAGGAAAGTAATTTTGTGAAAACCAACCTGTATCTTTGCCTGGTGTAACCTCCTCATTCCTGTTCCCTTCAACCTATAAAAGTCTCTTGTTTTGTACAGCTCTTCAGAGCTCCTTCCTGCCTGTTAGATTGGATGTGCCCAATTCTTGAGTCATTGAATAAAACCAATGAGATTTCAAAAGTTCAGAATAAAGACCAAATATATATTTCTGATTATATTGCAGGCCCGTCGGTTTTTCTACAGGAATACAGAAAAAAAAAGACTTTAATAAAGCAATTTTTTTCATTAATAGAAATATTACTTTTCACATTTTCAATTATCTTAAATGTTAAAGCCAAATAGAGTTGAAAGGGGAAACTGCATTTATGTTCAGTAGATATGCTGTCGATACATTAACCTGAAATTAGAGATGCCTGGCCCCTCTCTATCCTGGACAAATTATTTACCAACTCTGAAATGTGTATTATCTGAACGCTATTGCAGAAAATGTTTTGAAACTGATGGAGGATGATTATGGGGATGAAAGTTGAAAGCATTATTGCTGCTACTAAAAGATAAACATAGGAACCACTTCACAAACACTGGAAATTGGTAAATTGAGAGCAACTGTTATTCCTTTGCTTTCATCTATGTCACTTAAATCAATTTTTTGTGTCCATTAGGCCAGGGATAAATCACTAATCTCCAAATGGGGAAAAAGTTTTAGAGGTTAGTCATCGAAGACAAGCCAGGCTATTCTACATCAAATATGACCTATTGTAAAGATCTTCAAGGAAGAGGATTTCAAAACATCTTTTTGGTAACTTGTTTCAATGTCAAATTATTAATAAAGAAAGAATCTAGTTCTATTTTTTAAACTTACATTTTCTGCATCGCTAATAAATTTGATCTTTGGATCATAGCATGAAATTCTAAATGTAACAGGAACAAATGAAGTGACCAGTTTTAAGCATCATTTATATGTGTGTACCTTAGATTAATTATATGAGACACACAAAATACTGTAAAATGAGTATTATCCCAACTTACAGGTGATGAAACAGGGTCAGAAAGCTATTTGTCCAAAGTTAAATGGCTAATGCATTGAGAAACAAAAATGTAAACATAATAACGGATGTTGAATGTTTTGTTTGTTTGCTTTTCTCTATGCCATGATGTTTAGGAAAGTTTTATCCACATCTTTTCTCAGAAATTCTTTGTTGAGGTTGTTGGTAGTCAGCACTCTGACTCAGCACAATTAATCCCAAAGCATGGGATGCTTCACTTATTTTCTTTCAAAGTATAGGTGAAAAGGTAGGCTTCATTAAGAGACAGGTGGAAAAGCAAGTAGGCCTAGAAAGAGCCAGCTATGGGAGAGGGGGAAAAAAGGAAAGAGGGAGAAACCTTCAGGTTGTGTGTTGCTAATGCACCTATTCTGTAAGTGCCCTGTATTTCCCAAGACCTGCATTTTCTCCTTCCATGCCTAATTGTGTGCATAAGCACAGCCTCATTATTTTGCATTCTTAAGTAGTGACTTGATTTGGGCAGGAAGCTAGATATGTCCAGTCTCTGAGTGGCCCTCAGAGAATCAATACCAAAGCCCTAACTTTGGAAAGGCACTGGGATGCCAATAAATATAGGACCTGTCCCATGGAGGGAGCAGGTGTAGCTTTTGGGACTAAAGATCATCAGAGATCTTGACAAGATGTTTAATAGGTGCCTGATGGGTTTGATTTTAGCGGGAGACAAGCTGGCCTGGATTATTTGGTAAAATCATGCAAGTTTTGCCCTATGTGTATCACAAAGGACAATTCTCCTGCTGCTGTTCTGCAAAGAGAAAGGATGGGCAGAGCTTTCGAACCTGCTGCTACAGCATCTGCTAGTCACGAGTGATGGCCATGTGCTTCCGAGAGGTTGAACCAGAGCGGCATTGATTCAAATCAACAGAAGTAAAGGGTGAGGCCAGCCCTTCCTGTGTCACAGGCTTACCTCCCTGTAAGCAACACTAGTGGGAGCGGTTTTAGGCTGGGAATATAGAAAGGAGGTGGAGTTGGACTACCTCCTAGGGCTCGCAAACTACACTGTAGAGCAGGGGGTTCTCAGGCTTTAGCATGCATAAGACCCACACACTGCCAGGCCTGCTCCCCTACCCGGAGTTTCTGATTCAGTAAATCTGGGGTGCAGCCGGAACATTCTTGACAAGCTCCAATGTGTCCTGATCCTGCTGATTAGCAAGAAAACACTTGCAGAACCAATTCCATAGACCAATCCACCCTGGCTTCAAAGTTTTAAAGATTTCCTTTCCCCTACCTCCAGCTACCTCCTCCTACCAACTTTACTATTCACGAAAACACCAGATGTCCTTTTTCCCACCGTCTACAAGTTAACTCTGCTCTTGAGTAACTGAAAGTGGCTAAATCTTCTAACTTACTTTGAAGACTAGACGTGGCCAGGATATCTAGAATTGTATCCGGGTAGACTAATCATGCAAAAGCAGAACTTGACTTACATTCTGTCAGTCATGTTGGGGGGAACATTCCCAAATGGTCAATGGTCAGATGAAAAGTTTCAACCATTTGTTTTAGCGGTGTGTTAAGCCAAATCAATGCCTGTTACACTTGGCAATACAAAACTCTTCTGCCAAAATGGGCTCTGTAATTCCTCAGTTAATATTCATAGGCTGTCATTGAACAAAAGGTATAAAAGACGTTTGAATCTTTAAACCTCATATTTGTATTTATTTTTCAAAAATAATGCCACTCATCCTGAATAGAACAGGATAGTTAGCCATAACTACCGGTAAGAAGACCTAAAACAAAAGTACTGGTCACTATATTAGGCATGATAATAGATCCCCCCCACCCCGCCCTCCGCCAGTTTTCCCTGTATAAAACTTAGAAGAATTACACTTACTGATTCGTCACTTTAATTTATTGATCAAGAAATAGTGATACCTAATCATTTGTATTCACCAGTAGCACCTGGAGATATTCTTCAAAAATTATAATCCCAGGACATCCGGGTGGCTCAGTCAGTTAACTGTCTTTGGCCCAGGTCATGATCTTGGGGTCCCGGGATCAATCCCCACTTTGGGTTCCCTACTCAGCAAGGAATCTGTTTCTCCCTCCCTTTCTCCTCCTCCTCCTCCTCCTCCCCCACTCATGCTCTCTCTGTGTCTCTGTCCCTCCCTCAGATAAATAAATACAATCTTAAAAAAAACATAATCCCAAAACCTCACTGGTTAAAAGGCCCAGGAATTGGTATTTTAACAAGCACCTTTAACAAATCACTTAAAGGTGATTTAAGTACCGGACTGAGGGGCACAGACAAAAGAGAATAATGTGTCCAGAGCTCCTGGAAAGAAGGTAACCACAGACCAATAGCAGGGGCTGTTGGCTGCAGCTTTTAGAGAACAGTGAGATTTATTGTCCATATAGCAACAGCTGAAGTTGCTACTCTATGACCAATAAGTACCTACATAGAAATCAATTATTTTGTGATATCTAGTTGTGATAATAAAGTTGAATACTTCTTTAAGATATTAAGATACATGAGGGATCATAGCTGAACCCACAATTATATTATTACAATGTTTTATTAAATCCACTAAATTTGCGGAAATTTTTTTTTCGGAAATTATTTTTACATTGATGAACAAAACCGGTTAATCAGAAACAGATATTTCCACTTACATTATTAATGTTAGGAACTGAAATCATAAAATCTCATTCATCTAAAGCAATCATTTTCAAAATAACAATATGTATTATCGTATTTGCTTTTCAAAAACCTATGGGAGGACAAACACGGTTAGTTTTGTTTACAGATGATAAAAATTCAGGTAGATTAAAATGACATTTCCAAGCTCACATTGTCCATGAACATGAGAATCAGACCTCAAAGCCAACTTTTCTGACATTAGGACTTCACCACTATAAAGCACTAATTGGTTATTATTATTTAAAAGCACTGAATTGGTCAAAAGTTGCCTTGTAAAAGGATTAATCTGTCTACAATAACAATAATTATAATTGTTTTCAGTCATATACTTGCGTAGGTAAAGTTCATCCTTATATACTTGGAAGCCCTTTTCTTTTTTTTTTTTTTTTTTTTTTTTTAAATTTATTTATGATAGTCACAGAGAGAGAGAGAGAGAGAGAGGCAGAGACATAGGCAGAGGGAGAAGCAGGCCCCATGCACCGGGAGCCCGACGTGGGATTCGATCCCGGGTCTCCAGGATCGCGCCCTGGGCCAAAGGCAGGCGCTAAACCACTGTGCCACCCAGGGATCCCGGAAGCCCTTTTCTATGTATGCCTGCCGGTCAGATAGGTCTTTTATATGTTGTAAATTATACTTACTTTTCACTTTACTCCTAGGTGGTTTGCCAAAGGCAAAATTTCACAAGCAGTATTGGAGAAAAGAAAAAGAAGAAAGTCAAAAGGACCACTAGAGGCCATAAGGAAAAGTCGGGGCTACCAGGAAATAGGGTCTGGCTTGTTTTCATCACAGTCCCCATAAAATCTCTCTATCTCTCTGTATTTCTGTCTCAGTCTCTTTCATCTCCCAAGAGAAATTATTTGAAATGCTTACAGGTCAAGCCAGTTTTGATGGAGACTGTGTGAATTTAGACATTCTTATCTCCAACATGATTGTGTACTTTGAAATCCTCACTTAATATCATACTGCAAAAAGGTAATGGTTCAATGTATTAGTTATGACAGAAACTGGCCTAGGCTAATATCAGATTTAAAGGAATCCTTACCATTTGTTTTTCTTTTTTTTTTTTTCTGAATATTGCAAACTACAGGTTTCTTTTCCTAATAAGTTCACCTAAGGTACAATTAGTCCTGATTTGGAAATGTCAGCCAATGTTGATAAATTATAATTTACTTTTAATCATAAGCCCTACTACAGTTTAAAAGTCTCCATTGTAATGTATGAGCTGTAGGTCACTAATGGGAATTAAGAGTATATAATGTTCATCTGGTCTTTAAACAAAGTATGTAAGTTTTGCCAAAAAGGCCACTTTTCCATGATCAACTACAAGATACCTGGAGCATACAGGTTGAATTTTTTTTTTTTAATTCAGAAACTACAATGTAATTTGACCAAGACATTAACAATTCAAATTATTTAGTTCTTTCCATCTTTTATTTTTATTATTTTTAAAAGACTTTATTTATTTATTCATGAGAGACACAGAGAGAGAGAAAGACAGAGGCAGAGGCTCCATGCAAGGAGCCGGATGTGGGATTCGATCCCAGAACTCCAGGATCATGCCCTGGGCCGAAGACAGGCACTAAACTGCTGAGCCACCCAGGGATCCCCTTCTTTCCATCTTTTAAACTCAGTATTATAATAATGGTGTTTAATGCTATCATCTTCTAAAAGGAAAAGGAAAAGCAGTCTTTAGCTGAAAGTTCTCCTAGGAGAATAATTCCTTAAATGAGAGTCAGCATGCTTTAAAATACAAAAATTCTTTTTTTTTAAAGATTTTATTTATTTATTCATGAGAGACACACAGAGACTGGCAGAGACATAGGCAGAGGAAGAAGCAGACTCCCTATAGGGAGCCTGATGGGAGACTCAAGTCCAGGACCCAGGATCATGACCTGAGCTGAAGGCAGACACTCAACCACTGAGCCACCCAGGTGTCTCTAAAAAATAAAAATTCTGATGATAAAGATTCCCTCCCCCAGTAAGTCTATATTCCTGCCAAATTCTAAATTATGTTTTCAGAAGTGTTTCAGTTATGCAAATCCATGTTTTGTTCCATTGCAAAATGAGGAACCTTTTCATGTTCAAGCAAAAGTTACTGTAAGGGTGGAGATTGTCTCTCAGGATGGAAATAACCCTTCCTCCTCCCCACCCCATCCTTCCTTTATCTCTTTTTTCTTGCCAAACTCTAGTTGAGAGTCTATGGATTACTTGTAGGATTGATGTGATATTCTGGAGGAAAATTTTGTGTGTCTATTAGGCTTTGCAATATTAAAGAGAACTGAATCTCACTTCTATTTTTTTTCTCTCTGACTCCCTTCTGCAGCCTATTTTCCCTACATGTTCCAGCCTGGTTGCTCCTTCTCACACTATCCAGTCATCAACTTTGAAGTGTTTCAATCCCAGTCAAGACTCCGCTTCTACTAAATACTCTCAGGTTCAGGGACAGTAGAGATCCTACAGATGGCCAGTGTTGAATGAGGGTGGCTTTATGCCAGACACCAAAGTCAGAACTCCAGAGGAAGGAAGGGGAGAAGGTTTGGAGATGGTGGAGAAAATATTCTGTATCCAAGACATCCTTGTTTCTACATGCACACAAGTGTTTTACTACATTTTATTTGGAAAGAATAGATAATTTAGATATACATTTAGGAATGTAAGCAAATGAAATCTCATTTATAGCATGAGATAACTCAAAATTCTAGCTTAATCTGAAATACATCTTGATCTTTTTTCCTGTGAAACCATTCTTTCCTAATAATTATTAGAAGTTTGCATTTATTGAGCACAAACCAACTGTTCTGTGAGACAGTAAGAAAATTTGGCAAGCAGGAGGAAGTTAAAATAAAGCTTATACAACAAGATGCCTGGGTTGCTCAGTCGGTTAAGCGTCTGCCTTCAGCTCAGATCATGATCCCAGGGTCCTGGAATTGAGTCACATGTTGGACTTCCTGCTCAGTGGGGAGCTGGTTCTCCCTCTCTACCCTGCTCATGTTCTCTCTCTCTCTCTCTCTCTCTCAAATAAATAAATAGGTAAATAAATCTTTTTTAAAAAGCTTATACAACAGAAGTGTATATACCTATCACAAGTAATACACAAGGTGGATAATCTAAGTAGAGATATCATGATATGCTATATCATGTATAGTATATACACTGTACTATATTCTATCATGTATGGTGTATATATACCGTTACATATAATATAGCATGTAGATTAAACAGTGATTTACTTTCACATACACCCCCTAGAAAGTAGCTCTCAGGCCCTCTCTATTTATTAAAAATAAATCTAATGAGTTGGAGTGGATGCTATATTTTCTTATTCTACATAATTTTGTTATATATCTATTTATTTCAAATTCCTTCAAAGGAAAAATATCAATATAAATACCAAATCTTAGTAATTCAGAGGATGCAATAATAAGTGGAAAACATAAAAGGGACTGACAAACATAGCAAAGTCACAGAAAACTCATCAGAAGAACGAAAAATCCCTGCATGGTTTACAGAGGACAATTTTGTAGGTTGTCCACGGTATGATTAGAAAGGAACTAAAAAAAAAAAAAAAAAAAAAGAAAGGAACTGTTCCCCATCCTTTCCTGTAATCTTGAAATAAAGGCTAAAAATAGAAACAACTATATTTTACCAGTTCTTTGAACACATCTCTGAGACATAGAATAAGCATGGTGGAGAATGGTACCTTCACTGCATAGAAAAAGAACAAGAATATCAGAGATCTACTTAAAATTAAATACATTCAGTTACACACAGGTGGAAAAATGTTCACATTCATAAGTGAGGTCCCAACACTTGGCATAGTTAGTGGCTGGAAAAGAAAAGGGGATTTCTATGCAGTTACAATCTACAACTTGAAACTGGAATGACATCAGTACCCAGAATGGAGCTGTAGCCAAGCATGAGTATTAATGTCACAGCTATTCCTTGATGGGATCTAAATCACATTATAAATTTCCTGGTCCATTTCCCCCTGATGGACAGCATTTGTGATAGATTCAGCAGCACGTATGAGGTCACTTTTCTCTGCATACTTTCTGTAGTCCAAACATGACATACAAACAGTCACCATTACTTGTGAGGGGAAGAAGGCAGCATAAGCCCCCATATTTCCTGAAGTTCAGCACTGGATCAGCACTATTCAAAAACAAATAACATAAAGAATTATCAAAGTGCCAATCTCTCTTTCTTTCTCGAAAATGTCTTGCCTTCTGAGAATTAAAAATATATATATAACAACAAAAATAGATGGTAGAAAGGGGGCATGATAGCTCTCACAGTTGACCTTTCACATTCTCACAGGTAATATGAAGTGGCTTTTAGGATTTCTTACCTAATTGGCTTAGGTCATGTGTTCTGAAGGTTCCCCCACCCCCGCCCCCCATCGCCCAGGACAGAGACTGGGTACAGTGAATTCACTTACGGCAGCAGAATCAATGGTGTCACTCACTGGGAAGCCTAAACTGGCTTTATAGGAATAGACTGGCTTCCAAGTAAGGGTGCCAGAGTGCTCCGAAATTGAAACAACCACATCCCGAGGCTCCCTCCCAACTATGAAAGGCACTGTCCTGAGAGCTGGAAAGAATAGGGGAATCAACAAAAATGTATTGCTTTCTAGGAGCAGAAACACGAACAGCTATGGTATCAATAATGAGCACCTGAAAAAAACAGTGAACAGGCTGCAGGTGTTTAGCTCAGAGAGAGAGGGAGAGAGAGAGAGTCGATAAGGGAAAGAATGTAGGCACACCATTGGGGCTTTAACATTCACAAGACTACACTGGGGGATCCCTGGGTGGCTCAGCGGTTTAGCGCCTGCCTTCAGCCCAGGGCGTGATCCTGGGGTCCCGGGATCCAGGCCCACATCGCGCTCCCAGCATGGAGCCTGCTTCTTCCTCTGTCTGTGTCTCTGCCTCTCTCTCTCTGCATCTCTCATGAATAAATAAATAAACAAATCTTTAAAAAAAAAAAAAAGACTACACTGAAGCAGGATTCGACATGTCGGATGAGAGTTCCCTAGAACAGACTTAGAACTCAGTGTCCCACACTGTACCATTTACCACGAAGTTTAGTTGTAATAGTGGCTTTTGTACATCCCATTTACCCTGTGAAACCACTCTGTAAGGTGACAGAGATATCATCATCCTTCATAACTGAGAATACTGAGGTTAACAGAAGGTCAGAAAATGTCCAAGGTCATATTGCATGGGAAGAAGGAGATATCTTTGCACTAGGTGGGAAGAGAGTCACTGGCAAGCAGATGTCTTTTTGCACCCCAAGGACACTGGAATTCATGTGCAATATGGATTGGAAGTGGTTGTGGGACAGGGAGAATTAGATGGGAACAAGCATGCCAGTCAGAAATGTACTGCAATAGTCCAAGTACGAGAGCAGTTGAGTATGTGCCCACAAACAGGCACTTAATGGAGAGATAACGGAGCCAACAAAACTTGAAATAGAAAGAAACCTTATAATAACTAGGATTATATGAAATGAGTGGCTTCATTTCATTTCCAAATGAAAAAAAAAAAAAGATGATCTAGTCACAAGCTGAATTAATCTTTCCTATGATACTGACTTTGGTGATTTAAAGAGCCAACCACTTCTGTGGTCTCTTCCAACTCAAAAAAATTCGATGATATGATCATCTGGATCTTTATTTTTAAAATTGTGTTCTCCTGTCACATTAAATTAGTTTTGTGTTAGTTGCTGAAGCATGAAATCCATTTACTTTATGTAAGAAGGGGGCTTATTCCATGCAATTGTAGCCACAAAACAATAACCGTTAAGTTTAATCCCACTTTAGCAATACAAATTTTACCAACCAGAAAAAATAATGGGCAAAACACAATTTAGTTAAAAGGGGGGAAAACTAACATTTGCAGCAAGAAACAAGAAAATTGGGGGTGGGAGGAAATTTAATTCTAAAGAAAATGGAAAAGTGTTCCATTAAGCCACCCCAAAGTACAATTTGGCTGCTCAAGTTTTTCCCTTATATAAGAGAAAGAAATGTCATCTTTATACAAGTAAATTAAATAAGTTCTAGCTGGATGAAAACTAGATAAGAAAAAGAGGAAATCTGAATTTGAACTTTCTGGATTAAGTATCCGTACAAAGAAATCCATTAATGGTCCTTATTCCTTCACAGGTAGACCAGCAGCAACACAGTGCGGTCAAAAGAATAGATTGTTGGGATTAGGCTTGGCTGGGTTTCTTGGCTGCTCTCTGAGCTTGAGCTTGGGCAAATGACTTCATTCAGTCACATATCTGAACGCACCCAGCAGTATCTGAATGCATAGTATCAAACAGGTACTCAACAGACATCTGTGCATAACTATGCTTTACTGTTGGGGGTTTGAAGAGGAAACATAATATGAATCCTGTCCAAAGAACTTAAAGTTCAATAAAATCACACAAATATGTTACCAAGTTGCAGCCTTAAAGTGTTGGAGGTGTTATGATAACTACTTTGGAGTGGTAGAGGGAAGGATAAGAAAAAGAACAGTGAACTTTACAGAGGGGATGAGAGGAGGAGACTTGGAAAAACCCCCAAGGGAAAGGTTAACCTTGATCTAAGTTTTCACAAAGGGGTCAATATTTATCAGGTGCATATTCTTGGTAGTAGTTACAGAGGTGTACAAATTAGTATGTATGGGGGTGGGGTGGTGGTGTTCTCCTAGTGATAAAAAATATCAAGAAAAAGTATAGAAATAGAACAGTAAGCAGTCCACTTTGGTGGACATGACCAACTTAAGATCTAAAACAGGCAAAAAGGGGGGTTAGAAAGGTCTTTCATAAAGCCAAATCAGAAACCATAAACAAAAAAAAAAAGAATTTGTCAAAACTACAGTAAGAGTCAAAAAACAACGGCAAGATAGAAACATGACATTGACATGTGGGATATGGCATAGAGGACATATTAGCAATGGAATAGCAAAGGGTTTATAGTGGATAGTAACTGATAAAAGATGAACAGTTTAAAAGGGATAAAAGACAATTTGCAAATTAAAGAGTAAATTTTCTGATTAAAGTGTGCTAAAATATTGTTTCACTACTAAACAAGAAATAAAATTAAAATAATAACATATATTAACCATAAATCAGATTTTCAAAGGCAGATCACTGTCAGCATAAATGTAAGAAAATTGTATACCCAACAGTAGAGATAAGACATTACCAAATAAGAATATTTTGGGAAATAATTTGACAATATCTAGCAAAACTCTTTAACCTAACATAGAAATTCTTTCTAGAATTTAAGCTTAGTTAACAAATCAAACTACTATGAAAGGCTATATCTTAGCTTTTTTGATAAAAGACAAAAAAAAAAAACTGAAAACAACCCAAATGCCCAGCAATAAGGCATTTTTTTTAAAGATTTTATTTATTTATTCATGAGAGACACAGAGAGAGAGTGGGGCAGAGATAGAGGCAGAGGGAGAATTAGGCTCCATGCAGGGAGCCTGATGTGAGACTTGATCCCAGGTCTCCAGGATCATGCTCTGAGCCGAAGGCAGACACTTAACCACTGAGTCACCCAGGCGTCCCAATAAGACATTTAAATAATGATATACCTACATCACGGAATATGTAAAATAACTAAAATGATGACATAAGCTTTGTTTCTTGAAAAGGAAAATAACCATAATAAAAGGTTAGGTGAGAAAAGGTGCTTACTGACAGTGTTCATTAAAAAAAAAAAAAAAAAAAGGCAGAAAAAAGAACCTTAGATTATATTTCTGACTTGTTTCTTTCTTCTTTAGTTTCCATAATCCTCTCTTTTCAAGTAGGTTAAAATCTATAGAAAAGTTGACATGTGAAAGATAGTCAACCACAGTGTGCTGTGAATTTAGGCACCTCACAGAAACATGTCATGTTGAGAAATAATAACGTTTGGTCTTCCTACCTCTATCAAAGTTTACAAATCTGGAAATTATTATAACAACAGATTTATCTCCTTTTGAAGGGATAAGAAGATACAAAATTAACATTTCTGAAAAGAAAATAAATCCTCCAGATTTTTATGCTAAAGCTTTAAGGGAGTAAAAATTAAATTGGTTGAGGAGCACCTATGTGGTTCAGTTGGTCAAGTTCTGACTTCGGCTCAGGTCATCTTGACCCTCTCCCCACATCCTGAATGTGTTAATTCAGTTAAATAAATGAAACCTTAAAAAAAATTAAATAGGTTAAAAAATTTAGTATATCAGCTAGATTTTCAATACAAACATAATCAAAGACATATAAAATCATTTTTTAAAAAGTGCATTCTAAATATTTCTTTTTTTTCTAAATATTTCTGAATAATGTAGCATTCTAATTGAGAATTATCAGAAATTCATATATATGTACATCTATAAAGTTTAATATTTCCAAAAATTAAAATGGAATATGAAATTATATGCAATTAAACTCATAAATAATTGATGGTAGTAGAAACTGGCTGAAGAGTTTTGGTATCATATAAAGAGGCTCCCTCAGTGTCTATAGTCAGAGAGCAGAAAAAGGCAGATGATGAGATTCTGAGCTTAATTATAAGGGGAAATTTGACTTTTTGGCCTGCCTCAGCAAGTCTGCTGTACCAAGACCAGGTTCTTTGTTGGAAAGGATGGTTATCTCAGTCAATGTGCTTGAAAATCCTTGATCAGTAGATTTCCCTGAAGCTCCTGGGTCTAACCAATTGGCTCACTCCACTTTTCTAAGACTGGCACTACTCCCTGTGTAAAGACAGTGCAAGACAACAGTGTCACCATTGGAATACAGCCCATTTCCCCTCTGAGCTGACAGAAGAATTACTAGGTCAATCACAATATAATCTACTTGGGTACGTGCTGGGTCCACTGAGGGAGGAGAGGTCCTGTATACTGAAGGAGGTGTGGACCTAGGCTACGTGCATGGCCAGAGTGGGGAGAATGGGTTCAGTTTGGATTCTTAGGATGCTGGAGCAGGTAGAGAGGATCATCAAGTTTAGTAAGGACCAACTTACAGATATGAGAATAATCATCCAAAATATAGGCTTTAACTCCCTGAAAATAATCCTGGAAGAGAGTGCTAACAGGCTGCTAAGATGGCTTCTGGAAATTTGGAGGGAGCAATGGTGCACACCATGGCAGACAATAGGGAAAAAAAAAAACAAAAAAGATCAAAAGGTACAGAAAAGTGGGACACCTGGTAGTCTCAGTTGGTAGAGCATGCTATTCTTGATCTCGGGGTTGTGAGTTCAAGCCCGATATTGGGCATGGAGCTTACTTTAAAAAAAGAAGAAGGAAAAAAAAGGTACAGAAAAGTGAGTATGGCACAGTATATATTCCAGGATATACTCAGGTGAAAAAAAAACCCACTAGGTGACCATGTCCTATGAAAGATGCTGGAGGACATAGTTTGTCAAAGTCGTAAGAAATGCACTAAACAATCATGAATTCTACTGACACGCTCAATGGTGCTGTCCTCCAATGCCAGGGCTGAGGAGATACTATTACAGAGCAATACTTCTGACAGCAATGATGAACACAATTATTATCAGGAATGGCAGCCATGGATGGTTGACCCATATAGGCTACTGGAGACGGTTAATAAAACTCAGCATTCTTTGCAGAGATAGATGGGCAGCCAGAAAGGGTACTGTTCCCAGTTATATATTCAAAACAAATCCAAAGTGAATGATCATGAAGTTAAGAATAGCTGCCTCAATAAAAATTTGTGATCTCTTGCCTAATTTCTGGACCTGAGCCAGGTTTTAGGTATCCAACCCCACAAACTAACACAAAAACAGAAACAAAAAGCCAGGTTTCCTATGAAGAAAGGCCAGAAGCTCATTGCATATACATGTTAATATTTCCTGCAGTCCTGGCATGCCTGGGTAGCTCAGTGGTTGAGTGTCTGCCACTGATTGGCTCAGCGTGATCCTGGGGTCCTGGGATTGAGTACCACGTATTGGGCTCCCCACAGGAAACCTGCTTCTCCCTCTGCCTATGTCTCTGCCTCTGTGTCTCTCATGAATAAATAAAATCTTTAAAAAAATATTTCCCACAGTCCTGCAAAGGTGCTTACAGACCCTTACTTAGGTTCCCACAAAGTAGGAAAAGGGGAATAAAGTCACATAAAGGACTGCTAGATATAGTATACAAAATTACCAGCAGTAGTACTTGATTTGCCTAGTTAGTCAAAGACCTGGAGAGAGAATAAATGTAAGATTGAGGTGAAGGAGGTCAGGGCACCTTGGTGGCTCACTTGTTGAGCATCTGCCTTCAGCTGAGGTCGTGATCCTGGGGTCCTGGGATCAAGTCCTGCATCAGGATCCCCACAGGGAGCCTGCTTCTCTCTCTGCCTATGTCTCTGCCTCTCTTTGTCTCTCATGAGAAAATAAATAAAATTTTACAAAAGAGAGAGAGGAAGGAGGTCAAGGGAAGAAAGACCTGGAAAGACCTTTGGGAGTATCAAGCAGGAAGAGCTTGAAGAATTTTTTAGCCCGTGTTGAAGCCCACCAGAGAACAGCCACCACAGGAGAGGCAGACACAATCAGAGAGACAGATGATTTAGTCAGCTGACATCAGCCAGCTCCCCACTGACCACTCCAGTGCTAGCACAATGGGTGCAAGAACAGATTGGCTGTGGTCGGAGAGCCAGGTCCAACATCATGGCTCCAACTTGTTAGGACTGATCTATCTACTGCCCCAGCCACATGTCACATTTGCCAGCTACAGAAACTAACGCTGATATCCTAATTTGGCACTAATCCTCTGGGAGAACAACCAGACACTTGGCAAGCTGAAATACACTGGAAAACTTCCACTCTGGAAGAGGCATTGATTCATCTCAATTGGAATTGATACATATTCCGAGTGTGAGTTTGCTTTTGCTGCCCAAAGAATTTTAGCCAGAACCACTGTCCACAGATTCACAGTGTTTAATCCACTGGCATAGGATCCTACGTAACATTGCATTGAACCAGGGGACCATCTACATCAAATGAAGTATGGGGATGGACATACGACCATGAGGATCCACCAGTCCTACAAGGTCCTACCACCCCAAAACTGCCAGCCTAACAGTGATGGAATGGCCTTTTGAATTTGCAACTGAGGTGCCAGCTTGGAGTGATCCTTTGCCAGCCGGGGGTACGGTATTACACAGATGGATTATACATCAAGATTGTTTAAGAACCAACGGCAAATATAAGAGTGGTTCATATGATATTTCTCCCAATGACCCATGTAGGAAAAATATTCTTCTCCTACTCAAAACTCCAGGTCCTGAAGGTATAAAAGTCAAGTTCCCAGAGGGGAAACACTTCCAAAGAGGATACATAAGGAAACATGAAAATTTTTTAAAGATTTTATTTATTTATTTGAGAGAGACAGACAGACAGACAAAGTGGAAAAGCACACTCCCCGCTGAGCAGAGAGCCCAACACTGGGCTCAATCCCAGGACCCTGAGATCATGACCTGAGCCAAAGGCTTAACCGATTGAGCCACCCAAGCACCCCAAGAAAAAAAAAATTAAGCTAAAGCTGCCACCCAGTCACTGAGCATCTTGTATCAACAGACCAGCAAACAGGAAGTTACAAGTCTGGCAGGAATTCTGATCATCAGGAGGAGATAAGGCTGATGTGTCACGGGGGCGGGCAGTGAAGGTCATGTTTAATACTCAGGTAATTCACCAGGGTATTTTTGGAAGGCAGCGATGCTCACCACTATACCACCAACAGGGATACCAGGGCATTTTTGATAGCCTCCTGATCCATGGTAAATGGTTAAGTGCAACAACCTAAGAAAGACAGAGTTCAGTTCAGGAACTTAGACACCTTAGAGAGGATGGTGTGGATCACCCTACATGGTAATCCATCCAGACATGCAGAGGGGCTGAGAACAAGGGGACTCTAGAATTGGTAGGAGCGGAAAGACATGATGAGTGTTCATTGTGACCCAGAGACCAGCTGATATAGCAAGGGCTTGATTTCACCCCACTAGCCCTCCTCTTGAAAGTTTCCTCAGGAAAACAGACCAACTAAAATTCTGGAAGAATATTTTCCCCATGAGATTAAACGAATCAAGTGAATCTCACTAGCCCAGTGTGTGTACTAAGTAGATATTAAGTGAACTTCCTCAATCTCCTCTTCAAGAATGATGGTCAAGGTGGGCATACAAGGGCTTGGTCCCCTTGCCCATCTGAGTCACCCAGCCCTGGAGTCCCAAATGAGACTGGTTGAGGCCTCTGGTGTAAGTGCATCTCAATTCAACTTCCTCCTATACTGATACCCCTTCCCCCCATTCCTTTACAGGTAATGTTGCCAAGAGGACTCCCCAGTAAACTTCCTGCTTATCAGTCTCCATCTCAGTTTCTAGGGAAGCTAATCTAAGTCAGAAGCCAAACACAGAAGAATATATATAGTATAACCATATTTATATTTATATAAAGCTCAAACAAAGACAAAAATAAAAAATAGTGTTAGGTATCAGTGCAGTGGTCTCTCTTGAAGGGCAGCAATGGATCCAGGAGGAGCTAAGAGGCTCGTAAAGAACTGATAATGTTTTATTTCTTACTGGGTGCTGACAGCGTGGATATGGTCACACTGAAAACTCAGCAAGCTAGGAAATTACGATTGCTAGCATTTTATTTATATATTCTACTTCAAGATAATGCTTTTTAGAAATCTACACTTCACAATCCCGACAGTTCAGAAATGATTTCACTTTTGAAGTGCCACAAGATGATCAAGATAAATATGAAATATCACCCTTCATCCTTAAGCTTTGAATTCAATAGCCTGTATTCAACACTAGACTTAGATACTAAACATTTAGAACTGGTCAGATTTCAACTCTGTTAACGCTATTTCTTCATTTCTCCCATGAACGAAAATAGTACCACATGGAGTTGTTGTGAATTACTAAATAAGACGATTCATTTAAAGAACAGAAGACCAAGAATATAGTCTTTAGTAACATGTCAATAATCATGGTTATCTTTTTATGAAGGAACATGTCTTGGAAATTGCTTTTCAAATAAAGATGATATAGTTTGTTTTATTTTATCCATAAAAATAAACAGATATTATCGGGGTTACAGTACATTGCAAAGTTATATTTATGTGATGCTCAGTTTATAAATAATCATTGCTATTATGACATCTATTTAGTCTGCTACAAGAACAATGGTAAGTTAGAGAGACTATATTCTCTCTCAGCAAAGTGAGAGTCAGTGGCATCTTCATATTTTCCAATAAACATGGGCTATAAAATTTGATATTCTTATATTCAAATTCTGACTTTGCCAATTACTAATTGCAACAATCTGCACAAGTTTTTTCTCTTCTGAATCTATAGTCTTTCATCTCTAAAGTAAGGATGATGATGATCCTTCTACAGGATTTTCTGAGATATTAAATAAGGCAACATTGTGCTTAGAACACTGGGTTGATTGGCACCCTTCTCATTTCTTTTCCTATTTATGGTCAAGGACATGTTTATATGATGGCTGTTGGTATTAGGGGAACAGTCTTTCATCAATGAATAAAGTTCTCAAAGAAATTTTAAATCAAGTACCATGTTTCGTATTTCCTATAAACCTTAGTATCTAGCACAGAGGCTTTTAAAAACATGTTATTAACAAATGTTTATAATGGATGAGATAAAAATTGCTTGGAAGTGGACTCTATATTTAGACCACCGTATCATGTTCTGGACAACTTTCCCAATTAGCGCTTTACAATTTGAATTGTGAAATTGATTTTTAAAATTTGATAATATGACAATGTTTTATAAAATATAAACTGCAACAAGTTTATAATATTTAAATTTATGTTGTATTACTTGTGTTATAAATTAAATTTTTTTAGATTAGAAAACTTCTATGTAATAAATTAGGTTGCAGATTTTTAAAGCTCATTACAACAGAATTATACATACCGAATTGCCTTTTAACAAAGGAATAACAATTCAATATTCCAAGAACAAATAGTAGTGTTTTTATTATAAATTTGGTTTACCTTTATTCTACTGTTACAAAAATATGTTTGGTGGAAGGTAAATGATATGTATAAAATTTGCACTTCAGCTGATAAAGGCTCAAATATAAGCTTTGTTACTTCTGAACTTTGTGTCTTAAGCTAATTCTCTTACCTATCTGAGCCTTAGTTTCATTATGTAAATGGAAGTAGCACCTGCCTCCAAGGGTAATTATGAAGAATAGAAGCAAAGTCAGGAAAGAGCCTAATACACTGAAATATAGCATGAATTCAATAAAGGGGCTATTTATATTATGAGCTTTGCATTACAAATTATATTACTGGTGAGTCCCTTAGAATTGATTTAGTTTTAGTTTTTACAGAACTTGTCAGTTCTTACTCTCTTTTAATTGCTTTGAGGTTTCACAGTAAAATACAAACCTGCAGTCCTACTCATTATGTTTATGCTGTTCAATAAACACATTACAGTATTTCAATTCTGGCACTAGTATCTTGGCAAGCATTCTAGCTGAAATATATTTTATGCTTCAGGACCTAAATGTGTAGTGACATATTAATGCATCATGAAATTCTACAAAGATTAGTGGCCTTTGAAAGAGAACAAAGCATATGTTCTCACTTCATCACAAAATATTGTCTATCCTGTCATTATTTATTGTCAGATGTCCCAGCAATTGTGTCCTTAGTAGATAACTTATATTAATTTCAAATTCAATAGATGAGCTAATACCAAGGTCAGACTGTTAATAGGCTGCTAATTTGAGTTATGCTACACTAGAAAGGAATATCAAAATACACACATTTTATTAACAATAAATTCTACACTGCACTCATGAAATGTAAAAGAATTACTTATTGATAGTAATGCTGAACAACTCACATCTATGGAGCCTGGACCTTGGGTACTATGACCTGTGGGATGATGAAGTAAAAATTCTGTATGAGGCTTTGAGACATCCAAACTGCAATATTCAGAGGCTTGGGTTGGAATACTGTGGTTTGACCTCCCTGTGTTGTTAGGATCTCTCATCTACTCTTAGAAGCAACCAAGACCTGATAAAAAATAAACCTGAAACAGAATACTTTAGGGTATGAAGGAATGATGAAGTTATGTGAAGTCTTGAGGTTTCCTGAATGTAAATTGAAAGTTCTGGGGGTGTGCAAAGAAGCGTTTGATGAGGAAGTTCAGAAGCCGCTGGAAACTGTGCGAGTTAGCAATCCACACCTCATCATTAAGCACGATTATAATGATGATGATGAAGATGGTTCCTGGTGGCGGCGTCCCTGATTTGAAGAACCTGATGTTCTTTTTAAAAGTAAAATGAAGGCCTCGGAGTGACCAGGCTTGGGGCTCTTAGCTTTAGGTGCTTTATGCCCAGACACTGCTTAATGTCTGTTAGATATAGGGGAGTCACTTCTCTGTAACATATCTGTTCTACTTCACATGGGAGTTGAAAGGCTATCTTCTAGTTCAAGTGAGAATTTTATCAGAAGACTTTTGGAGACCATAGAATACGACCTTTGAAAAAATATTAAACATGTTTGGTTAATATCTGAAACATTAAGAAGTCTACAAACTACTTAAATACATATATAGCCATATAATTCTAAATGCCCAAAGGTAATGTTCATTACTTAACTTTCTATAAGTTCAATAATTTTCTAAATATTTATTTATAGCTATAGAATGTAAGAGCTACTGCTATAAGTTTCTGGGAGACCAATATAAAGTACGATAGGACATATGCTCTGATTGCAAAGTGCATTTTGATTTGCCTATTTTTCAATCTATCAAAAACATAATGGCATGAGAGACCTTACAGTCAGGTAGACATGGGTTCAAACATGAGGTTAGTCACTTACTGGATCTTGCTTTGCCTTTATATGTTTCTCTTTCTTAAAACTTCCAAAGTGTTGTACACTATAAGAAAATCAAACTTCCACACAGTGGGACTTGATTTATACTCATCAGTGTGAGGGTCAGAAGTCAAGGACATAGTTGCATTTATTACTTATTTCAGCGATCCCATACCCACTGGGGGTGATAAATTCTTGTTTTCTCTGCAAGATCAAAACTATTTTCATAATAATACTAAGACAAAAGACATCATTTCCACTTTCCACTCTCTCTCTCTCATGAATTTACCATGGAATTTTCCAGAGGTTATATTATGTGACATTGCAATCCACTGAATGCAGAAAGGAGATATGAGACTCCAGCTGCATTATGTCTTAAACCAGGCAGTAAATAGATTAGAAAAAGTATAAAACAATCAATAAAATATCAGTAAATATATTTGTTCTATAAATATGTTTAATTTTCAAAATAAGTTACGTTAATATGGGGACACTCAGGTGGTTCAGTCAATTAAGCATCTGGCTTCAGCTCAGGTCATGATCTTAGGGTCCTATGATCAAAGCCCCATGTCAGGCTTCGGCTCAGCAGAGAGTCTGTCAGTTTCTCTCCCCTCTGCTGCCCCGCCTCCCCCGGCCACTCTTGCTCTCTTTCTCTCTTTCACTCTCTCTCTCTCTCTCTCAAATAAATACAATATTTTTTAAGTTATGTTAATACATAATGGACTTATCTTTAATTTCTTTAAGATTTTATTTATTTGAGAGAGAGAGAGAGAGAGAGATTGAGCACCTGTGGGAACCAGGGAAGAGGCGGGAGGAGAGAGAATCTGAAGTAGATTCCAAGCTGAGCACAGAGCCTGGGGTCAGCTCAATATCATGACCACTAGATCATGACCTGAGTGGAAACCAAGAATCAGATGTTTGACTGAGCCACCTAGGTGCCCCTTATTATTTTTATTTTTAAATGAATTAATACATTATTTTAAAATATCTGAGCTTTAAATTCTAATATAGAAAAGGCCAATGTATACAACTTACACAAGCAAAGGATCTTCCATGTTCTAATAAATTTTGTGTAAAGGGGTCCTGAACACCTCATTGTAACGATTTAGCAAAAAATAAGAGCTCTGGGGACTTACAACTTCTACCTGGCAATATGGAAAGCTGGGAAGAGATCACTCCTAAACTTATAATGAAAAGCTGGACATGGCCCAATATCTAAGGACAGGTGAGAAAAGACCTGGGGAAACAGAATAGCAGGAAAGACTCATAGAACTCCACCTGAAATCTCCTTCCCTATCTCTACTGCAGAATTAAAGCATTAATCTGTGGAGGGAAAGTCAACCAATACTTCCACCCTAGGGCACTGGAAAAAACCCACTGCAGCTATGGGAAGAAAACAGAAACAAAACAAGTAACCTACCCCTGAGGGAGGGAAAAAATACATATGCTAGGCTCAGAATTACACATGGAGAAGAGGCAGGAGAACTAAGGAAGCCACACCTCAAATACCCAAGGATATAATATCTGCCTAATAGTAAGCATAAATGAAAACAACAGAAAACATTCTGTCACCATGTCTTGCTGTCATGCTAACACATCTCAAGTTACATGCATAGAAAAAACACTGCCCAGAGAGGGACAAAGGTATGGGAGGATACCCTCTCTGAGGTTCAGTGCAAAAAGAAGACTTAAAGCTAAAAATGAAGCAAATATTGAGGTGAAAAAAGCCCTCAAAAAGCCAAACAATCCTAAGCACAAGGTGTCACTAGAGGGATTTGAAGCATATAGTCCACTGAGGTTAATGACAGTGACAACATCAAAAGTAACCCATTTCTTAACTAGAATAACTCAAACCACTGCACTAAAGAACTAGAAAAAGTAACAGCATGCCCATTTCTAAGCATAAAAACTGTTTATTTCAGTCTCTAATGAATTACTTCAGTGTCTAGTTTTAAACAACAAAAAATATCACAAGACACATGGGAAGACAAGAAAGAAAATACACTCCCCAACAAAGCCATCAGCAGAACCAGACTCAACTATAACACCAATGTTGGAACTATCTGACAGGGAATTTGAAGTAACTATGATAAATGTATCAAGAAATCTAATGGAAAAGGAAGATGCATATAAGATCAGTTTGGAAAGTTCAGCAGAAAGACAGAAACAATAAGAATCAAATGAAAGTGCTAGAATTAAAAAAATAATAATAATCCAAAGTAAAATAGACAAAGAATGCCTTCAACATATTCATAAGTAGACAACACAATCAAAGAATGATTCAAGAAACTTGAAGATATATCAATAGAAATTAATCAAATTAAAATACAGAAAGAAAAGTAGGTGAAGAAAAAAGAAAAACACAACAGAATATTCCAGATCAGTGGAACAATATCAAATGGTCTAACATATATGTACTTAAAATCCTAGGAGAAGAGAAAGAATAGAGCAGAATTAATGGCTGAGGACTTTCCAAAAGTAAAGACAGACACCAAACCACAGATCCAAGAATTTCAGAGAACATGAGTCAGGAAAAAAGAAAAAAAAGAAGCTAATAAAATCCACCTAGCCATATCAAAATAAAACTTTGAAGAAAAAAAAAAAAAGAGGAAACATTGCAAGCAGCTACAAAAACACACTTCATGCAGAGAGGGATAAAAATTATAGTGGACTTGTAGCTAAAAGACAATGGAGTGCTAAAAGAAAAAAAAAAGTGAACTCAGATTTTTATACCCAGTGAAAATATTTGCAAAAATAAAGAAATAAAGATATCTCAAACAAAGAAAACTGAGATAATTCATTGTCAGCAGATCGCCCTATAAAAAATGACCAAGAAAGTTCTTCAGGCAGAAGAAATATGACCACAAACAGAAACTTACATCTACACAAAGAAATGAAGAATGCTGAAAACGGTGTGAGTCAATGCATATGAAATACCTTTTTTCTTATTTTTAATAGATAAAAATATAACTGAGTCAAAAGCAAGATTAGTAGCAATATGTTATGTGTTTAAAGCATATGTAAAAGTAAAATATATAGGGACACCTGGCTCGCTGAGTCAAAAGAGCATATGACTCTTTTTTTTTTTTTTTAATTTTTTATTTATTTATGATAGTCACACAGAGAGAGAGAGAGGCAGAGACACAGGCAGAGGGAGAAGCAGACTCCATGCACCGGGAGCCTGACGTGGGATTCGATCCGGAGTCTCCAGGATCGCGCCCTGGGCCAAAGGCAGGCGCCAAACTGCTGCGCCACCCAGGGATCCCAAAAGAGCATATGATTCTTGATCATGGGTCATCAGTTTGAGCCTCATAGTGTGTGTAGAGACTACTTAAAAATAAATAAATAAACAAACAAACTTTAAAAAGTAACTAAAATTTAAAACAAGAATAGAACAAAAGATGAGAGGGAAGAGTTGAGAATATATAAACAAGGTCCTTACATGATGCATGAAGTGATATAAAGATCTTTGAAAGTAGGCTTTAATAAATTAAAGAGGTGTACTGCATATCATTGGGAAAACACTAAAAATTAATACAAATTAACAAATAACAAGTTTATAAGAGATGAGCGGAATTATTTAAAAAAATCAGTTTATACAAGAAGGCAATAAAAGAAAAGAAACAACAGATGAAACAGAAAATAAATAATATATATGGTTAAAAAAAAACAAGACCCAAATATATTTTGTCTATAAGAAACACACTTTATTTACTTTTCTAAAGTTTATTTATTTTTTTTTAATAATGTATATACACCCAATGTGGGGTGGTGCTCAGATTTTATGATCCCTAAGATCAAGAGCTTCATGCTCTTCTTAGCATGAAGAAATATACTTTAAATATAAAGATACAGATAAGTTATGAGTAAAAGGATGGAAAAAGACAAACTATGTAAAATGTAACCAAAAGAAAGTTGAAGTACCTATTCATGGCAGATAAAGTAGACTTCAGAAAAAGAGATATCACTAGTGATAAGAAGGACATTACATCATAATAAAGGGGTCAATTCCCCCAAAGACGTAACAATTCCAAATGTATATAGCCACCTTACAACAGAACTCCAAAATAACATAAAACAAAAACTAAAAAAAGGAATACACAAATGCACAATTATAGCTGAAGACTTTAAGATTCTTTTCTAGGTAAATGACAGACAAGTACACAGTGAACCAGTAAGAGTAAAGAAGACCTGAACAATACTATCAACCAACATGATCTAATTTACACTTAACATTTGCAGACCACTCCTTCTGACACATCAGAATATACAATTGTTTTAATTTCACATGACCTATTCACCAACATAAACTTTATTCTGGCTTACAAAAAAAAAAAAAAACCTAAACACTTCAAAATAATATAAATAATATAAAGTATATCCTCTAACATGGAGAATATTGGAAAATATTTTGAACTGAAATAAAATAAAAATATAACATGCCAAAATTTGTGGGACCCAGCTAAAGGAATGCTTGGAAGAAAATATACAGTATTAAAATGATCAGAAAAACATGAAATATTAGAAAAATAATAATTCTCAAGTCAGATTGTCAGTATTCAAATATGGGCCCACTTCGTGCTAAAAACATGTTCTTAGGCAATTTGCTTAACCTCTTAGTGTATCAAATTCCTAACCCCTAGCATGAAGATAACAATAATTCTTACTTCCTAGGGATATCACAAGAATTAGAATTCGATTAGATTAGAATTACGTAGAACTCTTAGCACAACTCTTAGCCTGGCCTATGTTAAGTATTGAATAAATCTCAGCTAATTTTCTTTTAAATTTCCAATAACTAGTAAGCATTTTTGTAGGAACTCGAGATAAGGATGACAAACCATTGTCACCCTGAAGAACCTCATAGTCTAACATGGATTTATGAACATTACAACTCAACATAAAATTGAGACCATGAAGAAATCTGCTTGTACCAAACTGAGAGAATTAAACAAGTTCCTTGGATATAGTAGACTTCTCATTAAGACTTAATGAATTAGGGGCACCTGGGTGGCTCAGTGGTTGAGCATCTGCCTTTGGCTCAGGTCATGATCCCAAGGTCCTGGGATCAAGTATCTCCTCAGGTTCCCCACAGACAGCCTGTTTCTTCCTTTGCCTCTCTCTGTGTGCTTCTCATGAATAAATAAAATCTTTATATAAAAAAGCATACAAAAAGATTTAATGGATTAGTAGCCACCTAAGTTAAAGGAAATATCCAGGGAGAAAATAGTTTGTGTAAGGTAGGACATTGTGAGAGTACATGCAAATTGGAAGGCTGCCATGGGTTCCAATTACTAGAGCATAGTTTTCCAAAGACAGCATGGCAGATGGGTATGTATGCAGGAATAAGATATCCAAAGACATCCCTTGTCATTCTAATAATGCCCTGAGAACAGATTCACACGGAAGTTTTGCATGAGAAGATGTATAATTCTGGCTTACACACATAAGTGCAGGGAGGTAGGAATCCTATTGGTAGATGATAAAGACCATGGAAAAAGATGTGCACTTTAGCTATAGATTTGCTTAGGCTAAGGTATAAATAAGTGATCCAGAAAGTGATTGTCTAGTGTCCAGATCTGATCCGTGAGAGGTGAGGCAGAAATAAGAATTTGAGACTTAATAGTGCACAGTAATACCTGAAGTCTTGAGCATGAACGAGACTTTCCAAGGGAGGAGAACTTATGTAAGGATAGAGCCAATAAGGTAACCCAAAGCTCTGGGACCTGCTGAGGGCAACTGAGGTGATAAGAGAGAATTATAAATAGACATAAAAGACAAAGTGGGAACTTGATTAGGTATTGATGATACTTGAGAATTTGGATCAGAAAATTTTCCTTCAAACTATAATAATATCTTTTCATAGTGAATTCTGTATGCTACTGTATTAATTTCCTTGTATCTGCTGTAGCAAATTACTATAAACAAATGGTTTAAAACAATAAAAAATTATCTTCTCACAGTTCTGAAGGCCAGTAAGTTGTCTAAAAGGCCACATCCCCTCCAGAGATTCTAGGAGATGATCCATTCCTGCCCTTCTAACTTCTAGTGATTATCAACACTCATTGACTTATGGCTGCATCTACTTCTGCTCTGTCTTAATATTACCTTTCCCTTTCTAAGTATCTATTTCAACACTTCCTCTGCCCTTCTCCTATGAGGACATATGTGATTGCATTTTTTTCAGAGTTCACATAATCTAGGATAAACTCCTCCTCTCAGATCATCAATCTAATCACATCTTTGCATTAGAGGGTCACCTTCACTCTTTTGCCATATTAGGTGATATTGACAGGCACTAGGATTAGGATGTAGACTCATGTTTTCAGAGACCACTATTCAGATTACTTCAAGCACTTTGTCAAAAATTTAAAGTACTAAAAATCACTGTTAGGTCTGAGGGAAAGGGTATTCATTTAATGGTTGACAAACTGATACGA
This sequence comes from Canis lupus dingo, assembly GCF_003254725.2. Lineage (NCBI taxonomy): Eukaryota > Metazoa > Chordata > Mammalia > Carnivora > Canidae > Canis > Canis lupus. The sequence continues at coordinate 70,681,113 of NC_064249.1, forward strand.
TCTCTTTGGAGGTCAGTTCAGCAAGGTCAAGAAAAAGCCTTTTAAAATATGCATATTGCCTGCAATTTAATAATTACAATTTTAGAAGTCTATCCCAAGAACATATTTGGTCATATATGAACATGTAAGTGTGTTCAACAGTTTTTTTAGGGACGCCTGGGTGGCCCAGTGGTTGAGTGTTTGCCTTCTGCTCAGGGCATGATCCCAGGATCTGGGATCGAGTCCCCCATCAGGCTCCTTGCACGGAGCCTGCTTCTCCCTCTGCCTATGTTTCTGCCTCTCTCTCTCTCTCTCTGTCTCTCACGAAGAATAAATAAAATCTTTTTAAAAAAAGGTTTTTTTATGTCCTAAGAGAAAAGCTAGATCTAGCCTACAATGCCCAACAACAGGGATCAAACTGGGTTTTAAATTATATTTTTATGTATATGCATAAACATATATATAGACCTATACATGTATACCAATATACACACATATACATAATGCATATAATACACACATTCATATATTTGATTCGTACAATGACATCATTCATGTGTAGTATTTAAACTAGGTAATAAAATTCCATGTTTATAGCATGTAAAAAAAACCTCACAATATCATCAAATTAAAGGATTATAAAACAGTATATATAGTAGGATCACATTTTAGTATAAAGGTACATCTAAAAGAATATAGATGAGGGGCTCCTGGCTGGCTCATTAGGTAAAGCTTGTGACTTGATCTCAGGATTGGGAGTTCAAGTACCATACTGGATGTAGAAATTACCTTAAAAATAAAATCTTTTAGGAGTGCCTGGGTGGCTCAATCAGTTAACCATATGACTCTTGATTTTGGCTCAAGTCATGATCTCAGGGTCATGAGGTCAAGCCCCATGTTGGGCTCTGCATTGTGGAGTCTGCATAATATTCTCATAATATTCTCTCTTCCTCTTCCTCTGCCCCTCCCCGCTTCCCCATTCATGTACCCTCTCTCCTCTCTCTAAAAAATAAAATATTTTCAAAATAAACATGATAAATAAAAAATTTTAAAAATCTGAATGAGTTGATCATACACATATTAATATCAGTAGGATCAATGCAATTTTATTCATTTTTATCCATGATTTTTGAATTTTTTTCTTCAATGAGCTTATTTATAATATTTTTAAACAATCAAAATGTGACTTCATTTGTTAGATATGTATTAACTCTTCTTCAAAAATATATTTATAACTGTTCTTTTTTTTAAAGCTTTTATTTATTTGTTCATGAGAGACACAGAGAAAGAGAGAGAGGCAGAGACACAGGCAGAGGGAGAAGCAGGCTCCACGCAGGGAGCCCAACGTGGGACTCGATCCTGGGTCTCCAGGATTACACCCTGGGCCAAAGGCGGCACTAAACCACTGAGCCACCCAGGCTGCCCTATAATCGTTCTTAAACATTCAGGTATTTCATTGGAATTTGGCCAGAAATTATCTTCTGATAGATTAAAAAAGAAAACTATATAAATATATATGAATGAATTCATAAATATGTTTTCTAAATATTACAAGGTCCAAATGTCACCATTTGAACCACCTATATAAAATATTAATACTAATATCATCTATTTATAACAAATAAAAATTTTATTCCTGAGTATAATAAATATTCCTTATTTAAGAAAAAGCTAGCCTATAGCTGTAAGTATACTCTACAAGCCATTTAAAAGCCAATTATGTATGTGTGCCTGGTAAATGAGACTGTGAATGAATTACATCTATAAACTTAAATTACACACATAAATTATGAAACTTAATTGTTTCTGGAAGAAACTCTAATCTTATTAAGTGTCGTGATTATTGATACGGTTGCCCACAAAATGCATTTTTCAAGATTTAATTTGATTTATATTTAACTTATAAAAGAATGATCTTTTATGTTCTACCGGTACAGAGTATATTTTATAGCTTAAACCTAAAAAATATCATGAAATTGCTCTTTTGCTATCATTAAATGTGATCCACCAATTCTTCCAAAACCAATAAATATTCACTTCCACTGGTATTTGCTTCCTCATCTGGAAAATGGATTAATCAAAAAATGTCTTCTTAAGGCTTTATGGAGAACTTCATGTAGCTCTCCATAAAATGAATAATGGAAACTGTGCAGTGTTCATAGCAGAACATTTGCATTAATACTAAGGTAAGAAGTAGTGCACAGTTCATTTAACAACTGAAAATGATTAGGTTGTTAATTTTTTTTGTAATTCACTCTAGGACTGTTTGCCTACTAAATGCAAAACATTTCACATCAAGCTACAAGAATGGTTACCCTAAACTGTTACTGCAGGTTGTAATTCTCAGCCTTCTACAACAAAATATAGTAAATAATTCAACTTTGTTCACATCATAAATTACCTAAGAGGAATTTTTTCCAAATTCATATTTTATCAATAGAAGTTGCTAGAGTATTCTAACGTCTGATAGGAAAACTAGGGTAGAAACGTTCATTCACATCTCTGTCATTGAGAGAAATTAGTGCTTCTGCAATGAACCTTTTCTAACACAGATGCTAATCATGAAATACCTGTTTCAACTGTGTCAGTTCATAGGATTCTTAAAAGGTTGTTCACCTCAGAACGACATCTATAGATAATCTGAAAAGGGTGATATATCATGGGACCCTGAGAGTGTGAGGCAGCAACAAGTGGGAGGTGGCCAGAAGAGACCTTATCAATGCCTAGGGAAGAAGAGGGCAGAGAATTTGAAGCCATTCAAATATACTATGCACTTGGGGGAGGTTAGTGGAGAGTTCTAAAAGGATGCAATAAGATCCATGCAGGTCAGAAGAGTATCTAAGCAAACTTATGTCTAATTTTACTTGATTCCAGAAAAACAACTGAGTTGACAACATGCAGGGTGCCATTCCCAGAAGCCCAGAATCCTCATTCCAGTTTGGAGAAAGCTTAAAACATTAACACACATTTGCTAGAATCCAACTCTTCTGTTTCTGGTTGTTATACCATCTTCCCAGTTTTACTATTATCCAAATTCTTATTGTACATTTAAATTCATGCACACTTCATATGAAGATAATACAGGTGACCATGGTCACTTAGATAGAGGGACCTTTAATAATTTCAAAGATAAAATTAGTCATTCATACTGCATTCTCTTAAAATTAGTTTTTCTCTAAAACCATATGGGGATGCCTTCAAACTGTGACCAAATATTGAGCATACTGTTCTCTGTGAGATTCTGATTCAATTCACTGCATATCTGAAAGCACAAAGTTATTAATCACAAATTGGAAAAAAGAAAAAGTAAGCAGCAGTTTTGCTTAAGTATTTATTTCTTAGAAGACTTTTTTCTTTTTCTTTTTTTCCTTTTTATTTTTGGAAGGAAAGTGCAAATACAAGAGCTGGTGAAATTGACGACTAAATAGTCACCTTTTCTCCATTTACTTTCCCAAAACCAATTTATTGGTAGATTACCCTAGCAGCATGGATTTAACATTTACTGCTATTGTTTATTCTACTGGAAAAAACTTCTTTTAAATCTAAAATATAGCTATGTCCAGCTACCCATTCACTCCAATACATTTGTAATGCCTAATACTCAACAAACTCCATGCAAGTGTCCAGGGAAATTAAACATAACTATATATTCTTCGGTGAGCATTGTATTTAATTTTGGTGTTCCTTCCTCAAGCTCCAAATCTAGGAAAGTCTTTCAAAACTAGCACAAGTATTAAGTTTAAAAAATAGATGGTTTCACAAATCATTACTACAAGATAGTCAGCAACACAGTTAATTCATATTTGAGTATAACAATATACGGTATACTGTTTTGAAACCCAATTGTAAATCTGTTTCATATTTGGCCACAAGTACAAAAGCTGGACACCAGTGACTAATCAAGCTCATGCTCTTAATTTGAGCCAGATTTGAGCTCAGGCACCTTCTGTCTCACTGCTGAAGTTAAGGTGAAGGAAGGTGTCAGCTCCACTTCCCAGGGACTGGCTCAATGGCACAGCCACTAAGACAGGGCACACTTAACACAGCCTTGCAAATAGAATTGAACCCGGGCCACAGATGCTTACCCCTCTACTTAAAGACACAAAATATAGTCAATTCTCTCAACATTACTTTCAGGCATGCAATCAACCATCCCCCTGTATCTTTCAGACCACATGCTTCTTCATTCATGCCTTCACACATTTACTGAACATCTGCTACAAGGATAGGCATTATGCCAGGTGCTGAAAACACTGTAGTGACCAAGGTGGACCTGACCACTGCCTTCATGTAACCTAAACAATAAGATTCACTGAGGGAAGTTTGGAAGGAAAATGGACAACCCTATTCCTTTCCTCTCCACATCTGCAACCTCCTAATACCATCATACTATAATGGTTTGATAGTAACTTCCATAAAGTCTTCTACTAATTTTCCCCCCTAGTGAGTTTGGGTGAGTTTGGTTGCACCAGTCTTTTCTCTCTGACATGATAGTAAATTCCTTAAGGGCAGGAACCCTACAACCATAGATATTTTTATGACCTCCTGTAATATCCAACTGCATTGACCCAGTATTTTTCCTACAAAATGGATAAGATCATATTATCTTCCAGGGAAAAGCAATAGCAAAGGAAAGTTATAGCACCCAGAACCCTGAAGCACAGATATGGTAAAACTTCTCAATGGATCAGGGTGTGATGGTTGGCTTAGTCATGTAACAATTCAACTGACATTCCATATGCACATTAACTGTCAATCAATTCTAGTCCCCCCACCACCCTAATTCCCATCGCCACATTCTTAAAGCATTTAGGAAATCAGTATGGCATGACTTGAGGCCAATGTAGAAGCAGATGTGCTCTCCTTAAAAATCTCTCCCTAAATGGTATTCATATATCATTTGAAAGTCCTGACCCATTCATGCATTTGAGTTAAAGTCCACAAGCATCTTTCTTTGTAAATATAAATATTGGCTATGATAGCTTCTGCTCTTGAATTCTTGTACTACTTTTTGCCCATATTCTCAGAATAAGAAACATTTATTTATTTAAAAATAAATATTTTTTAAAAATCCATCTGGAGGGGGCACCTGGGTGGCTTAGTTGGTTAGGAGTCTGACTCTTGATTTGGGCTTGGATTGTGATCTCAGGGCTGTCGGATTAAGCCCCATGTAGGGCTCAAGCAGGAAGTCATCTAGAGATTTTCTCCTTCTCTCCCTCTGCCCCTCCCCATCTCTAAAATAAATAAATAATTTCTTTTTTAAAAAAAGGCATCTTTGGGTACCTGGCTGGCTCAGTCAGTGGAGGATGCTACTTGATCTCAGGATTGTGAGTTCAAACACCATGTTGGGTACAAAGATTACTTAAAATCTTAAAAAAATAATAATGGTAAAAAAAAATTTAAAAACCCATCTTATTCAGGGAGGATTTAAAGAGGATGAAATATGTATGAAATATGTGTACTAATAAGAAAGTGGAGACTAGTGATGAATATGCTGGGTCTAGAGCGAGGCTTCTTGTGCCTGCATTCTGTCTCTATGCGTTGCATAAATTACTTCCTCTGTAATCATGGACAATTCTATGCCTCAGTTTCTGTATCTATAAAATGGGGATAATAATACCATTATATCATGCATTGTAAAAATTAAATGATAATACACATAACATACTTAGCAAAGCACCATGTGTTCAGGCCAGGATAAGATCTCAATATATTCTAGATCTTGTTAAATTATCATGTTTTCCCCTTAGATATATACCAATCTACCCAACTAGTTCTAAAATTATGTAAAACCAATAACATGTGATTGAGTATCTCAAGAATACTGAGTAGCACTGATCAGAAGGAAACACATCGCAACGAAAGAGGAAATTTATGACATTAAGTTAAAAGATATGAAATTGGTGGGGTCCCTGGGTGGCTTAGTCAATTAAGCATCTGACTCTTGATCTCAGGACTGTGAGTTCAAGACCCATGCTGGGCTCCACAGTGGGTGTGGAGCCTACTACAAAAGAAATATATATATATATATGAAATTGGCACATGATAAGGTACTTAATATAACTAATCATCAGAGAAATGCAAATCAAAGCACAATTATATTGGGGAAACCTGGCTGGCTCAGTCAAAAGAGCACGTAACTCTTAATCTTGGGGTCATGAGTTCAAGCCCTCATGTTGTGTGTAGAGATTACTTATACAAATAAAATAAATAAACTTTAAAAAAAAACACCACCCACCTGTTAGCTAGATTTTTTGTGGTAATTATTTTGCAATACACACAACTATAAAATCAGTATATAACACACCTGAGTTAATATAATGTTTTATGTCAATTAGATATTGATTTTGAAAAATGGGTAAGGGTGGGATATGACAAGTACAAATATTGCTACTTCAAGGAAAGTGGGAGCAGCAATCATCTTATGGTCAATGTTGGGCAGCACATGGGGATTGTATAAATAAGTGCAGAGGCTAGGTATAAAAATAGAGATAAATCATCTCAGGAGTTCCAGATGGAGGAAAGGAGGTAGTATGGAGGTGGGGGGGACACAGGAAGGCAGATATTGGGGAAGATACAGGACTAGGTCCTTGTATTGTGGAAACCAAGGGCCAGGTATGTAGGAGGTGAAACACTTCCCAGGGAGTCAGGGATTCATGGTGACCTTAACAGTTCTTCTTTGTTCCATTCATGATTCAATGTAAAGCTCTAATAATGGTTGAGAAGTATTAAGAGCAATGTGGATGCAACCAAGTTAAGAATGAAAAGCCATATGCTTTTGAGTAAAACTAAACATGATAAAGAACCCATGCAGCCTCCTCTAAAACCCCTGAAAGCACCAATGTCCTATTCAGAAATCTGACTGAAGGCTTCATCTACCTTATCCAATACTCCTAATTAAACCAGCTTCTCTTCAGATACCAGCATTAAAACCTGTGTCTTATTCAACTGTATAGTTTGCTTCCTTTAATTATTAGTACCACAGCATCATTTCTCATACCAATTTTCATAACAAACATAACAGCATTTCAGCTGAGTCAAGGGACAAACTGGATTTACAGATGCAGCTATAGAAGTACCCATTGTGCAGCCCAGGTGGCTCAGCGGTTTAGTGCCGCCTTTGGCCTGGAGCGTGGTCCTGGAGTCCTGGGATTGAGTCCCACATCGGGCTCCCTGCATGGGGCCTGCTTCTCCCTCTGCCTGTGTCTGCGCCTCTCTCTCTCTCTCTCTCTCTCTCTCTGTCTCTCTCTCTCTCTGTCTCTCATGAATAAATAAATAAAATCTTTAAAAAAAAGAAAAAGAAGTACCCATTGTTAGAAAGTTCCTGACATAAAATGTATTCCAAGTCCCAAGCAACTGCCTTACAATCCACCTTTAAAAGCACCACCTATTCTATATTTATCTATGTGTTTATCTCTTGCTTCATCAAACAGCCCATAAGCACCTCCAAGTTAGGGAAGCTGCCATGTTCATCTCTTATCCCTCTCATGTTTCCTTGACTTTGGGCCAGGCATACAGCCACCATCTTCTCTAGGGAAGAGGACAGGATTCAGATAAGAATCAGTTGAATGATAAACTAAACCTGGTATCTCCATATCCATTCCTTGTACTTTCTCTTCCTTTATACTACACTTCTGAAAAGAATAGTCTTCAGGACAAGTCACTCAACTTCTCTGATTTAGCTTCCACTCTTTCATCTTGGGGAAATGGTAATTTACTTAACTGATATAAAATGTTGAGGACAGTGTCTGGCTATTGGTAAAAGTAGTCCATTATTATTATCTTAAAAAACAGAAGTATGGGGGTGCCTGAGTGGCTCAGTCAGTTAAGTGTCTGCCTTTGGCTCATGTCATGATCCTAGCGTCCTGGGATCGAGTGCCTCGTCAGTGAGGTGTCTTCTTCTCCCTCTCTTCCCCACTCATGTATCTCTTGCTCTCTCTCTCTCTCTCTTTCAAATAAACAAAATCTTAAAAAACACAGAAGTATACAAAATGTATTTATTTCAGAAGATCATCTGTCGATATAGGACTATGAGATCATTAATGTTTGAGGTATTATGGATTTTGAGTTCATAGAAATAGAAGACCTTAATATAGTGGATTTTGGAAATGATTGTTTGGTGTGACATACAAAGAAAACTAAGAAGGGAAAGTTTCAGAGTTTTTATAAACTTGTAAACATAAGAACAAGGTGAGCCACAGACACAGTCGGAGATTAATTAACCAAATGGAGCAGAGATACTGCTTTCCCATGCTACTGATATCATATTGAGCAAAAACCACATGCAGAGGAAGAGAAAAATAAATGGGACAGAACAACAAGCAGATGGGTTAGGTCCACCTTGGGTGAAGGTTGGAGGTGGAGTAGTGAAGGGGGTTATATAATGAACAAAGAGTGGGACCCAGAGGGACATCCTTGGCTATGATTTGTCAGTTCTTAAATCCTGCAAATCTGCCAGTGCAAGTAAAACAGGTGTTTGGGACTCCACAGACCCTGAGCTTTTCTACTGGGCCTCATCATGCAATGAAAGAAGTTTGGATTATTAGAGCTTTTTCTTTGGGGAGCTTTTGTAAGTTGACTTGGTTTCTGACAATTTTCACAGCTTGACATTTAGATTGTGATCTTTGCTGTCACCAAAGGCTGGAACCCACCTAGAGGGAGTAGGAGGGGTGGACAGGAATCAAGAGTGACTAGGCCTGTTCAATCCAGCTTCAGAGAGAAAAAAGGTTCACTGCTGTCATCCATTTTTATGAAATACTCTGGGATGGTCACAGGTTTCAACTGTAAATTGTAGGGGAAATGTTGACTCCAAGTGGATCCTAAAGTAAACTTGGCCTCCTAATTCATCCTTTCTGATTATTGATATGTGACCATCCCAGGTCCTTATGGCAAATGTAATGTCTGACATGATCTTGTTGTGCCAATGTTCAATGTCTCATTACAAAATAATTTCATACTACAAATACAACCTTTTCTTCCAACCCTAAATATAAACTGTACAGATCTGTGATCAGAGAGGGAGGCATTGATTAAATCTCATTTAATTTTGGGCATGTACCAGGTCTTTATCAAAAGATGCTCCACTTCTCTGAGTGTATTCTTCTATTTTTGGTAACAAGTTATTATAGCAAAGGTGCCTTTACTTTACTCAGTGGAGGGTGGGAGTGGGTACTAGGGTTTCCAATGCTTTACCACCACATTAAAATAGTAAGTGGAGGGATCCCTGGGTGGCGCAGCGGTTTGGTGCCTGCCTTTGGCCCAGGGCGCGATCCTGGAGACCCGGGATCGAATCCCACATCGGGCTCCCTGGTGCATGGAGCCTGCTTCTCCCTCTGCCTGTGTCTCTGCGCCTCTCTCTCTCTCTGTGACTATCATAAATAAATAAAAATAAAAAAAAATTAAAAAAAAAAATAGTAAGTGGAAAAAAAAAAGTGGGTGTCACGATATCAAATCCTAACCTATAACATGAGCCAGGAAAGCCTGTGTCACATCACTACATACATGTCATACAATAGGCATAACCAGAGCACTTTTTAACCAAGGACCTAAGAGGGTTTTAAAAAGATTAAATTGTGAAAATCTCAAAATGGCTTTTAGAGGTAGTGTTATTTTTTTCTAGAACCTGCAACATAATCAAGTTAGTGAATATATAATTTCATCCTGTGTCTTTTATATATATATATAATTCATATATAATTTATATATATTTTTTCTTACTATATTATTTTCCAAGATGAGTTAAAACAGAGGATAAAATGAATAACTACGAATAAATTGAACTTCATTTTATTGATTCAAGATCACCATTAAATATTAATGAACATGAAGGTGTTATTGCTGATTTTGTCAACAACCATCACTCTGAATGTGTGAAAATATCCTCTAACAAAAATATTATAGATTTTCTTCATGTAAATGTGTTGTGTTTTTCCTAATCATTGTCTCAAATGAATATTTATAAAATGTCTTCTTTTTGAATCTCCTTGTAATTTTGTATGTGTATTTCTTGTGGAAAAATAATAGACCACAAATCACAATAAAAATAACCTGTGAATGCTAATATTCACCCAGCAGATTGGCAAAAAATTAAGAAGATTGGTGAGACTAAGTATTGGCAAAGATTGAGAACACTGGGGACTCTTATGTACCACTTGTGGGATTCCAAATTGGCACTGCCACTTCCTAAAACAGCTGGGTATTATGTTGAAAAACTGGCACATTGCATAGCCCAGCCTCTAGCACAGATTTATCACGAGGCATGCATAAGAATGTATGTGGCAGACTGGTTGGTAAGAGCAAAAACAAACAAACATACAGACAAAAACAACTATCTAACAAACCAAACACAAAAATGGATGGAATAATCATAAGCCAGAATTTGTACAGGACTGAAAAGATATTAACTGTATTTCAGCATGAATGGATTTTTGAAGCATACTGTTATAAATTTTAAAAAAGCAACTTACAGAAGAATTTGAATATTTTGCTGCCATTTTGACAAAGTTCAAAAAAGCAAGCCAAAAAAAACAGATTGTTTAGGAGTAAGGCATGTAATGGTAAAAGAATAAATGGCAAGAGAACGATAAGAAGGAAAAGCTTTGGAGAATAGTTCATTGTGGAAAATGAAAGGGGACCAAACATTAGGAAATCAGCACATGGAGTGATGATGATATTATCATCACGGCAGCAGGTTGGTGGTATCCTATTTTGCATAAAGAGGTCCTTCTGTTGGGGCACCGGTGGCTCAGTCGGTTAAGTGTCTGACTCTTGGTTTCAGCTCAGGTCGTGATCTTGGGATTGTGGGATGGAGCCCTGTGTTGGGCTCCGTGCTTGGCCAGTAGTCTGCTTGTCCCTCTCCCTCTGCTCCTCCCCAGCTTGTGCACCCTCTCTCTGTCTCTCTTTCTCTCTCAAATAAATAAAATCTTAAAAAAATAAAATAGATAAAACATTTTTGAAACACACCACCTTAAACTCAAATATTTCCTTTAAGCACGTGCATTTTATCCCTGAAAAGCAGTACTTACTTCTCCCATATTAAGAGTTCTGATTTCCAGTTCTGATAACATCATTAATAGTTTTGAAACCTTGGGGGCATTAGTGAATCTCTTCAGGAATCCTCTATTTCCAACCTGAAAATACAGGTCCTAGGTAACAATCCTTGAGGTTTTTTCTAGAGAATATATTTTATGTATTTTTTATATATTCTTTAGAAAATATATTAGAATATATATTATATTTATAATTCTATAAATCACTGAGCCTTCTACTCTAGACAAAATCCAGTCTACCTGAATTCAATTCTGGAAAATAAGCCCACAAGAAGTTAATCAAATGTAGGAGCATCCACATAGGCCTTTTCAAACGTGAAGTTATTTAACTGCACCACACTGCTAATTTCCTCTCCTTTCCTGAGCTCTGCCATTCTAGGATTTAAATTTTTCAACAGCCACATGAGGTGGCTTCTCCCTTTGGAAATTCAGCAAAACCAGATGGAGATTCTTTTTTTCCGTACAGTTCAAGCTAAGATTTGACTTTAAAATCAAAGGGGGCATACAGCTTTATAGAATCAAAACAACACCAGACTGCATATTAGAAGCCTACTCCTAACCTTGGCTTTGACATTTACTAGTCAGGTAACTGTGGTGAAGTCATTTAACTTCTCTAGGTCTCAATTTATTCATCTGTAATAAGGTGCTGAAAATGGACTAAAGCTCTCTGGAAACATTTTCTGTTCCAGCATAGTATAATTCTACATAATTTCAGTTTGTTCTTGGGAGCTCTTTTTTTGACTTAATCATCAACTCTTTAACAAAAAGCATTCAAATAGCTTGTAGGTATCAGTTACCAAAACCAAACTTCCAAAAACCACCTAGTTCTACCAGGAATACCATGTTTCTGAAGAGGTTAAAGGGAAATGGCTATATATGACAGATACACATAAAAAAAATCCTCTAATTCATGTGTTAACCTAACATTTACTAATATACTAGCCACTGTTCTAGCTTCTATATATATAGCAGCCCTCACAGAGCTTAGATTCCTGTCCCAACCAAGGAAGTAAGTATGCTAAAAGACACTGCAGTGTACAGAGGAAGGATCATTCTCCTCAGTTTGACCATTTACTCCAGAGTCATCACCAGAACCTTAAAGCATCTTACCTATTAGAGATTTGAGGACATAATCCCCCTTTACACATCTACTTGACTCTCATCTATTCCCTCTTCGGTCACTTCCAAAATATGCTAGTGATGAAATCCAGATGGGCTCTAGAAGAGACAATTCTGCTAATTAATTAATTATATTTAAAAATCACTGATTCTGGCCAGCTCGGGTGGCTCAGCGGTTTAACACCGCCTTCAGCCCGGGGGCTGATCCTGGAGACCCGGGATCGAGTCCCACATCAGGCTCCCTGCATGGAGCCTGCTTCTCCCTCTGCCTGTATCTGCCTCTCTCTCTCTCTTTCTGTCTCTCATGAATAAATAAATAAAAAATCTTTAAAAAAAAATCACTGATTCTTTGCAGCATAATACTAATAAAATCAAACTCTTTAGTTTATGCTCCCAAACTTCTCTAGGATCTATGTCTGGCCACACACCCTATGCTTCAGTTACCACAAATTACGCACTGCCTAAACATACTCAGCCCTTTCATTCTTCACTCAAACCTTGAATGTAACTTCTCCTTCAAAGCCCAACCCAGAAGGTAACTCTTTCATAAAGTTTTCTCCATCCTATTTTCTAATTCATGAATTAAAACCTGTTTATTACCCCCAAAGTATTATGTCCCTATACGATAGCATTTTCCTCCGCTGCTTCATATCAAAGATGCTCATCTACATATGTCTCTCCAACAAGAATGTTATGCCCTATCTTAACTCTTGCCCCATGGAATCTGCAAGCATAATAAATTAGTTGTTTTATATCACTGTTTTGTAGTGACTGGTTAAGCAACAAAAGATAATTGAACTAACTTTCTACTTTTTCCTTTCTCTCGCTTTGTTTTTTGAGCTATACTGTCTTCTGAACTTCTCTCCTAAGCCTTTATTCTTCTTGAATCTGCCCAAATTAGATGTGTCTCTATTCTAGTCTACACATCAGTCTCTTTCCTTTTTTCATGCAGCTAGGACTCCATCCCCCAGTTCACCATCCTTGGGTTCCCCATACTTAGTGTTTGTTCCCATACTGTCCTGTCATATTTCCTACTCCCAACCTTCTTTCAGGGGAAGAATGCTTCTTCGGATGGTCCTGTAAGAAGCTGGATCTTCTCAACTAGGTCATGGTTGCTCATTGGGAAACTAGCATGGTGGCAACATTTTGCAACCTGTCATAATAGGTGTTTTGCAACATGTCATAATAGGTACACATGAGATAGCCAAAGGAAGTGGTATTGTAAATCCTTCCAGGTAAGCTGCAGAAGCCTCCATCTGTCCTGAACACTGGTAAGAGGGCTGCCTTGCGCTCAACCTCTGATTGAGTCCCACATGGGGCTCCCTGCATGGAGCCTGCTTCTCCCTCTTCCTCTCTCTCTCTCTCTCTCTCTCTGTGTGTGTGTGTGTGTGTGTGTGTGTGTGTGTGTGTGTGTGTGTCTCAGAAAGAAATAAATAAAATCTAAAAAAAAAGGACTTCCTTGCAGGAAAGGATGGCCTGAGGGGAGGAAACCACAGGGGCAAGACTTAAAGAGAAACATGACATCATTGACATCATTTAGGAAATGACAGAGAAGATGGCCTGAGGCATAAAACCACATGACAGTAGGCAAGTGTTAAGAGTTAAGGCCAGAAAATAACACTTGACCGGGTTATAACAGCTCAAATGCCACACTAAGTTGCAACTTTATCTTACAGGTCATGGAGGGCTAGACATCAAAATGATTTAATTTGGAAAGTTGGCTAAATAAAAACATTTCAAAATGATTTATCTAATATTACTTCAGAGGGCAGTTTGGAGGAGGGTGGGAGGCAACCTAGATTAGACATTAAGGAGTCTCTTAGATTAGCAGAGAAAAGAGATGACGAAGGTGACCAGGTAGGCTGAGGTTCCCAGGTTGTGGAAGGGAAGTTTATTTGAGAGAAAGGTAGGTAGTTGGTAGAATTTGATGAGTGAACGTGAGGAAGTGAAAGTGGAGGCTACCTCATTTTGACTTACTTGAAGGCTACCTCAGAAACTGTCTCAGATTTCTGGCTTGTGCAACTAGATGTATAAGGTACATGAAATGCAAAATAGTCACATAAAAATACTGGCAAAGAATTCTAAATAATGGAAAGGTAGTACAGTACAAAAGAAAAAGAGAGAATAGGGCTCAGGAAAGATAATTCCTACCGTCCCAGAAAACGCTGTACAAGATAGAAGAGAGTGGAAATTTAAGTAGAGGAGTTAAAAATGGTCACAAAAGGGCTGGCCATATTCAGTCATCTGTCAATCCCCACACCACTGGAGGGAGGGCACTGATGTGAGATTACCATGATTTAGCTGCATCGATAATTTAACTCTGGAAAGGGTTTTGGTAATATTTGAATGCAATTGCTCCAGATGCTCTACAAACTCTTAAGTCTTTAATCACAGTAATAAAATCACTCTACAAAAATGTAATTCTGAAGAAATGGAAGCTGCCTAATTTCTGAATTCTTTTTTTTTTTTAACTCCCCTCTCCCAGGACATGAAAAGATTAAACTGCATAGCCCCCAAAGCAGGTTTAGCAACAGGTCACAGCTTCAGAAAGTGAGGCCAGGGAAGCTGAGGATAGCCTATAAGTGCACAAATAACTTCAGGGGTTCTCAGTAGCTCAAAGCCAAGGAGGTGCACATGGGGGTATCATAATTGAGGTGTTTAGAAATGAGTAGACTATAACAAAAATGGCCAATACAATCAGCAAAGAAGTGCAAAATGTAAAAGATTATTTTGGTAGCAAAGAAAAGGTCAGGAGCTCAGAGAAATATTCCTGTAAGTAGTCAGGGTAGCAAGTCCCCAGGGAAATGGTAGACAAACATGTCCAGGTTAAGGAGACTGTATTAACAAGCTCTTGTCTCAAGCAGTGATCTGTTATATGTTTTCTTCTTATAAAAAGAGCCAGTTCCCAAGCATTACTGTCTGAGACCTACAGGCAGAGACATACAAATAGCAGTACCTGGCTGGAGGTGGCAACCTAATGGCCAACGGTTCAGTTTCTGATTCATTAAGTCCTAATTAGGCCCAAATATTTGCATTTCTAACAACTTCCAGATGATGTGATGCTGCTGGCCTAGAGATCATATTGTGAGAACCACTGCTAATGGCCATCCAGGTTTATTCCTAGACGTGCCCCAGATTCATGTGACAAGCTTGGTAAATGCTCATACCTGAACCTAACCTAGAGATGGAGATTGAGGCAGTCTAGGATAGAACCTGAGATCAGTCTTTTTTTTTTTTTTTTTTCTTTTTCTTTTTTAGATGATTCCAATACCTAGGCAAGGTCGATGATTACGTGGACCCATAGAGTTAAATGATGGCAAATTAATTCTTAATTTGGATTCGGCAAGGCAACTTTCTGAAGGGGAGCTAGCTTCTTTCTTTAGGCCTATAAGTTTAAATTCATGAACTCTAATCATGATCATGTTTAACTAAAGCACTTTACTAACAGTTCCTATTCAATCAAAGTCCAATTTATGCCAATAAAGTATTTAGGGAATATCATCAATAATTTATAAACCATTATAAAAGGTTCAATTTATCTTTAGGCAACAAAGAAACAACCTCTAACAATGGAAGGAAGACTTTGGTTTTCTCCATCCATGTCACCAAGACATAGAAGAAAAACAATTTTTCCAAAACAATAATAAAGCAGCCAAGAGGAAAATCCAATAAAGTTGCCGAGAAATGACAGTGCTCTAGGAACAGATGGACTGCTTCATTTCTGAAATCTTATGAAGAATATCGACTGACTGAAACATTGACAAAGATTTTTTTAATGCAACTTTAGAGACAGGGAAAATAATCAGGTCCCTTATTAACATGCAAGCTGGGTGAGATGCTTGAATCTTGAGATAACATTTGCAACCTCTTTTGCATTTTTCAGAATTACTAAATAATTTATCAATTAACAAGATCTAAAATAATATACCATACTAGTATGATCTTGATTTTTGTTTAAAGCCAATTTCCCTTCCTTGCACAGTAATTATGGTTTTAAAATTATCAAATACTGAAATGGCATTTCTATTTGCTTCTTAGAACCTTTGAATTGCCCACTTCATATAGTTGGAAGATATTTTGAGGTAGAGAAACAGGAATTATCAGGGAGAGGGTATTTATTTCCTTTCACTAGGGCTAATTTTTGTCATCAATATAATGGACTGTCCCCTTCAAAAAACAACTCAAGAACTTACATGGCTTCCTTTGGAAGATTTACTTACATACCACCTCTTCTGGTTCTACCAGTATCTCTTGTGTACTTACTACAACATATTGCCGAATTTTGCTTATATACTGGTTTCTCCAGGACCTGGTACTTTTCTACCGCAGTATCAAGCATAATACGTGGCAAAAAATCACCAATAAATGTTTCTGAAATATTAGACTGATGGTAGCACCTAATAGGTCCCACATCACTTTAATTCCCTATTAAAAATCATTCTAGCTGTGATGTTTCAGCCCATGATCCTTTAAAGTAGTCATAACTTTTATTTATTCATTCTTATTAGTATTACATTCTTATTACATAGCAGTAATGCTTAAAGCCTAGTTCCATCTGATGGATTAAAAAATGATTCCAGAAATTATGAAGAATAACGTATATCTTTCTGTAGGATTTCTACATAGTGTATGATATAGAAAACTTCTACAAATCCTTCTTAGACATTTAATTCCCAAGATTTTCAATCCACACAACTGTTTAAAATATCTCATGCTCCCTCCCAGTGCTCACTTACTCCCAATACCACCCCTTACTTACCCCCCAACACCACCCCATTATTTACTTCCAACATCACTCCATTACTGACCCCAACCCCACCCCATTACTTACTCCCAATACCACCTCATTAGTTATTCCCCAGGACTCCCCCATTACTTATCCCCAAAACCACTGCATTACTTACCCCCAACACCACCCCATTGCCCTCATCCTCCCGTTGTCCCTTCATCACATTTATCAGGCTCCTTGTCCAAAAATATATCCCATAGTTACCCAAAGAAATGTAGTTCAGCTTCAGCTTCCTTTGTTACACTTACTACCTACTAGTTTACATAAAACATACTCAATCTTCCTCCACAGGCTTCCTAGCGTTTCAAAATTTAACTGCTGGGTCTCTAGCCAATTCATCATTATAATCACATGATTTGTAAAGTCATTCAACTTCAGTGTATATTACATATTTCACTGAAACTTCCACAGAACACCAGTCTTATCTAAAATTACAGTGCATATTAGTATTTTTAAAGAACTTCAAAATCACATGATCATCCCTGTCAGTTGACAAAAGGATAAACAGACCTTGAAAGAGGTGCACATTACATGCCACAGAGCACTGCTTTTGGCAAGGTAATGGTAGGAAGAGAAGGAGCTTCCTGTGAATTGCCATAAAAGGCTCAGTAAAGAGCTATAGCACTTCTTTCCCACCACTTTCTTTGCATCATTGATCCCCATCTCTGAGAAACCCTCCTCCCCTGATACTCACTTGCTGAGTTAGTGATCCTGTGTAGTACTGCCTTAGCAACATCTAACACCCCATCATCCTAATAACCTCAAAGAATTGAATCCTATTAACCTTCTTTCTCATTAGTCTGTGAGTTCACTGAAATAGGGATGATTCTATTTTTGATGATGAGTTACAAACAACTCAAAAGGAGTTGACATATTTGTAGGACTCAGAGTTAAAAACCAAAACTTTAAACTCCATTTATTCAACTAATGATGACATAAACTTTGTATTCAAACATGCCTTGTTATTATAAGCAAGAAATTTAAATTATTGAGTTCTTGCTTCATATTCCTTTTCTGGAAGAACTTTTATTAAGAAACAATATTTGACAGGGGCACCTGGGTGGCTTGAGTGTCTCCCTTTGGCTCAAGTTGTGATCCTGGGGTCCTGGGATTGAGTCCCACATCGGGTTCCCTGTAGGGGCCCTGTTTCTCCCTCTGCCTGTGTCTCTGCCTCTCTGTGTCTCTCATGAATAAATAAATATTTTTTTTAAAAAAGAAGCAATATTTGACAAATATTTATTAAGAAATTCTATGCTAGAATGCTGAGAAAGAGAATAATGGGGATAGGTTGAAGTATTTATCAAATGTAGTCATAAGTGGCATTAATGAGGAAAAAAAAAGCAGTCATGTGAAAAGGAGTTGAGAGTAGGAGTGAGGCAAAATTACAGACAGATGGAACAAAATATCTTTGAAAATGTTATTCTTACACCTTTACCTGAACATATGTAATTGTGCGATGTGAACTTCTCAATTTCAATTATACGATTTCTAATAAAATGTTTTGACCCATGTATACTCCATACATGTCTATACAAATTAATTTTAAGAAGATGTCTAATATAAATTGAATTCAAATTTCAATGTAGGACACTTGTAGATTGAAAAATAGCCAAGCTTATAGCCATTTATTTTCTGCCTTCAACAAATTAATGCATTCTTATTAGTACATTGTTTTTACTAGTACCTGTCTTGAACTTTCACTAAGTTTATGTCCCATGTCAATTGGACATTCAAATGCATTTGGGATCAGGAATATAAATTCTGAACAAAAGCCTTAGAAATAATCTATATAGAAACATGGAAAGAAAGATTTATGATATTTCATTTATAAAATGATTTGTTGTCTGTGACACTATCAGGACAGCAAGGACTTCATTAAAGGCATTCAGTTTTATCTGTACTCAACTACATTTCAGCTTCTGTTAACTGACCTGAGCTAAAAACCCTGTGTCAGTACTTATACAACTAATTTACCTTTTTCTTAAAAAATTAAAGTTAAAAAAAAAAAAACTATAGGAGCATTCTACTGCTTTATAGTTCAGTTGAGTCACCTTATTCTGGAGTTAAGGATTTAACAATGTTGATTTACCAATGCATATTTATTCAGTTGTAAGTTTTTTAATCCCATCATACCGAAATGCAAAGAATCCTAAGAAGCAAGAAGTAATAAACTCTTTCTTTCAGAGCTATTTTAGGAGGATGATCTAACATCTTTGTTTCCCCTTGCCACTAAAGTCCTAATCTGGACCTTGCAAAAGATGTGTCAGGTTTGTTAATTGTGTTCTCTAAATTGCAGTCCTTATTGAAGAGCTCATCTGTGTTTGTACTTCTTTGTCTTTGAGGAATGTTCTCATTTATCCTTTCAAATAGATTACTCAACAGGAAGCAGACAGCTCAAGTTTCTCTTGCAGCCAACAGACCCTTTCCTGGAAAGAAGGGACTGATTTTCCTCAAAGCAAGCAGATGGTCACACCCCTAGAAGGTCCCACTGAGATTCACCTCTGTCACACAAAATTTCTCTGACAAGTAGGAAGAAGCAGGTAGAAAGCAAATGTTAAGCCAAATCACAACCTATTTATGCACTTGGTTCTTGAAGCCATCAAAATGCCTGCATCTTGAAAGAACCCATTGAAGCAGGTACCAAAAAAAAAAAAAAGAATCCTTGGAGATTCTTTATTATAACAGATGTTATAGGGCAAAGTAGTTTCACCTTCAAACTAGAGGGCAGTGATTTCAACAAAAGTAATTCTACTTCTATTGTATTCGCCACATATGAGATACATGGAAACAGGAGGAAGAAATTAAAGAAAAATAAGCAAAGTGTGTCACTTCAAGAAATTTCCAAATAACCACTTCTTGGGTCAGCTAGGCTGTGAAGTCAAACAATTTAAAACAAGAGAAGGGTATAATTTGCAGACAACTGGAGACACATTTGTGAGACTTATGAGTTTCACAATATTACAGCTTATTTGATTTCCATTTCACTCTTCATTTCTTGGATGCCAACCAAATACCAGGCACTGGGTTAGGCACCAGGGGAGTACAGAACCCAGTGCTAATGAAAAACAAAACAAAACACACAAAGAAAAAAAGAACTTCGTGCTAACAGACCTCAGTACAATTATCAGCTCTACCCATGGTAGTTCTATGGTCTAAGAAGATATTCTATAAACCATATCACTTTCCACATAATGTTGGCATAATGTGCTTAGTGCATAGCAAGCATTGATTAAGATATATAATCACTATTGTTATTACTAGCAGTATTATTGAAGGAAGGTAAGTTTGTAAGAAACATGTTTTATGTTATAATTCATAGTCTAGTGGGAGACTTAAAAACACAACTAGCTACCATGTAATATGGTAGATACTATTGTCTGAGGAGTATACACACAGATTTTAAAACAGAAATGATGAAGAATGACACAACAGGGAAGGTAATCACACATCTCTCCTAGAGCCTTGTCGAATCCTAAAGCTAGAACATTTCAAGTGAAGGTCTGAATTAAAACACAAACAAACAAAAACTTCATTTCCTTCTATATCAGAAATCTATCAAAGAATAGTACTTCAATGATCCCTTTCATCAGATCCAATTTTTTTCATAGCTGTCAATCCTTCTAACATTGTAAATGAAGAGTTTATTATGCTTATTGTTTATTGTCTGTTTCTTCCCACTGGATTGCAAATTCCTCAACTGGCATGCCTCTTTTGCCTTTGTTGTTCAGCACTGAATTCAGAGCACCTAGAATACTGCCTAGCATATACTAATTCTTCAATAAATTGTTGTTGATTAAATGAGTGAATGAATGAATTGGGAATTCCCATCATCCAATAGTGGGCATCTCTAGGATCTGAAATGCATAGGGAAAAAATATCTGGCAAAAATGACCTAAGTACAAAGAAATACAGTTCTACTTATCACTCCCAATCTACCAACATCTAACTTATAAATAACACACCTGTCTTGATCTATTCTTGAGCTTCCTTCCTTTATTCAAATTTAGGTAAAGAGAAATAGTTTACATAATTGTAGACATTTAACAATTATTAGTGCCAATAAGTAAGAACTTTTGGTTTCCTTATCCCCTCACTGGATTCTGGTCCTGGATCAATGGAAACCATATCACTGTATTGCCTGAGTATCATCCAGCATCTGACCATCAGCAGAAGCAGGCAGTTCCTAACTGCGGTAGAAGGAGTAGTGTGTGTTCCCAGTCAAAATTTAGAATCCCTTGTGGCACCTGGCTGGCTCAGTCAGCAGAGCAGACAACTCTTGATCATGGGTTGTAAGTTTGAGCCCCATGTTGGGTGTATAGATTACTTAAAAATAAAATCCTTTAAAAACGTAGAATTACTTTTTTTCATAGATAGAGTTCTGAATTTTAGATAGTTGTGGTATTCATTAGAGTAATACTGTTTGTAGAAAATGGGTCAAAAATACTCTAGAAATTTAACTTGAGAAGTCAGTTACATTAGATAGCACCATTTCTATGGGATAATCCTGTTTGATGTCCAAAAATATTCATCTTATAAGTACATCTTTGGAACACACCTTAGAACTGTAAATTAGTATTGCCAACATTTAAATTACATTTAATGTGACTTTATCATCTCTCTATGAAGCGTATATCAAGCCACTTGATGTGTGCCAACATTTCTACCCAAAAGGAATTCCTGAAAAAATAAAGATTTGAAAAAAAAAAAAAAAAAGATTTGAGAAAAAAATATTTTGTATGATGTTCTATGGGGTTTTAAAGCTAAATCATGGGGCCACCTGGGTGGCTCAGTCTATTAAGTATCTGCCTTTGGCTCAGGTCAAGATCTCAGGGTCTGGAGATGGAACCCCATATGGGGCTTCCTGCTCAGCAGGGAGTCTGCTTCTTCTTTCCCTCTGTCCCTGCCCCTCCCCACTCATTGCTCTCTCTCTCAAGTAAAAAAATAAAAATAAAAATCTTTAAAAAACAAAAATCTTAAACCTAAATCATAAAAATAAAAAAATATTGTGTTACTTAATAGATTAACAAATTATAAAACTCAAATCATCTAGCTATAACTGCCCAGAAACATGTCCTTTGATGAAAAAACAATGGAATTTCCCCACCTAATTGATGAGTAAAGTTCTGATTTGTACTGGTTTTCATCTGCTGAGCCCTTTCTAGGAGAAACTGTAAGCTAGCTGACTGAAGAAGGCAGGAGGCAGAAGGTACACCCCATGGAGCAGGGAAGGTGGATGCAATAAGAAGACACCTGTGCTCCACCTGCCAATGTACAATCATCCCAGGGCTCACCAGAACCTTAAGGAGAGGTTTCTCTGGGGTGCTTAGGTGTCTCAGTGGGTAAGTGTCTGCCTTCAGCTCCCAGGATCCTGGGATCGAGCTCCACACTGGGCTCATCCCTGAGCAGGAAGCTTGCTTCTCCCTCTCCCTCTCCCTCTGCCTGGCATTCACCCTGTTTGTGCTTTCTCTCTGTATATTAAATATATGAATAAAATCTTTTTTTTTAAAAAAAAGGAGCTGCTCCTCTGTGCAGATCCAGCATAACTTCCTCTTTCTGGTTAGCCTTTGGATTTTTTTCCCTGTCCTAGTAATATGCCTAGTAAATATGTATTCTGACCAGAGTAAATTAAAATTCACATTTTGAATGTTGCTTGAAAGGCACTGAATTGTTTCACAATTGAATTGTTTCATAATTCTCCACCCCTTGGGAAGAAAAAGATGGCTGATTATTATTATTATTATTATTATTTTTGTAATCTCCTCACACTATCAGATGAGGCTGGGCTGTAGAGTCCCTACAGGGACTTCTTTCCCTATAGATGTAGCACATGGAGCATACAGGCAATACTGAAAGTTAAATTCTGCAAGACCACAAATACCAGTGTGTGCTCAATAAACATTAGCTATTACTGAACTTGTTCAGTAAATTGCTGTCACTGGGGTCAGATAATAAAGGAGCATGAAATAAGAGTTAGAGGGCAGCCCCAGTGGCCCAGTGGTTTAGCGCAGCCTTCGGCCTGGGGTGTGATCCTAGAGACCTGGGATCGAGTCCTGCGTCGGGCTCCCTGCAGGGAGCCTGCTTCTCCCTCTGCCTGTGTCTCTCCCTTTCTCTCTGTGTCTGTCACGAATAAATAAATAAAATCTTAAAAAAAAAAAAAAGAAGATCTAGGAATTTTCTATAGGAGAAGAAATACTTCATGAGTAGACAAGTATTTTTAAAATTCTTGATGCTACTTTGATGTAAAAAGATAGTTGGCAGATTAGGTTTTACAGATAAAATACATTATTAATAACAGCATTTATTAAGTGACCACCATTGAATTAGATACTTTACATAGGTTAGCTCATTTAATCCTTTCAAAAACTCTGATAAGTAAATATAGTTACCCTCATTTCTCAGATAAGAAAACTAGGCTCAGAAAAATTAAGTAACTTGCCCAAAGTCATCTAGCTAGTTAGATGACTCAGGATAGAAGAATCAAGCTTGGAGTTGGGGGAACATCCCTAACAGCTGCTGGCATCATGAATCTGCTGATCACCTTCCCGTAGTTAACTCTCTAGTTGACACCTTAAATTTTGTCATTTTTTTTTAATTTTTATTTATTTATGATAGTCACAGAGAGAGAGAGAGGCACAGAGACACAGGCAGAGGGAGAAGCAGGCTCCATGCACCGGGAGCCCGACGTGGGATTCGATCCCGGGTCTCCAGGATCGCGCCCTGGGCCAAAGGCAGGCGCCAAACCGCTGCGCCACCCAGGGATCCCAATTTTGTCATTTTCTAAAACTCAGTTTTAATGTTTTCCAAGTTGCTGATGGGACATGTCCAATATTGTCTCAAAAATCAACATAAACAAAATAGAGCTCAATTTATTCACCAAGAATTAGCTCCCTATCCCAAATTCTTATACATTGTAGCAATGTTACTAATCCCAATGTCTTCACATTCCAAATCCTCACTCACCCAATGTCATCTCCAGTAACTAATTATTAATCATCGAAAAAGCAACTGTGACCCATTGAAAACCCACTCTTTTGGCTCTTTGCTCAGGCTTTAGAGAAATACAGAAGTGCCTAAGCCAAGAAATCCCTAAAGGAGCTTAAAATCTAGGAGTATTCACATAAAAGTTCTAAAATGTAAATCACAGGGATGCCTGGGTGGCTCAGCGGTTGAGCGCCTGCCTTTGGCCCAGGGCGTGATCCTGGAGTCCTGGGATCGAGTCCCACGTCGGGCTCCCTGCATGGAGCTTGCTTCTCTCTCTGCCTGTGTCTCGGCCGCTCTCTCTCTCTGTGTCTCTCATGAACAGATAAATAAAATCTTAAAAAAAAAAAAAGTAAATCAGAGAGTAAATGATCCAGAAAAATACAACTAGAATTCAGAAGAGAGTTTATCCTGGACTAGAGTCATTATAAAATGCTTTGTGTGACAGGTGAGATTTGACCCCCCTTCCAGGATAGAGGGGGCTTTGAAATAATCATTTTAAAAGAAATCTCTGCTTGTGGTAAAACATTCAAACTATCTAGAAGGACATGAAAGGGGCTTACACAACACCAAAAAGCCAAATAATCTGATTTAAAAATAGGCAGAAGACACAAATAGAAATTTCTCTAAAGAAGACATACAGATAGCCAACACACATGAAAAGATGCTCAACATCACTCATCATCAGGGAAAAGCAAATCAAAACCACAGTGAGATATCAACTCACACAGGTCAGAATGTCTAAAATCAGGAAGACAACAACACTCGGAAAGAATGTGGAGAAAAAGAGCCCCATGAACTGTTGGCAGGAATGCAAACTGGTGCAGCCACTGTGGAAAACAGTATGGAGGTTCCTCAAAAAATTAAAAATAGAATTACCATATGATATTATACTACTGAGTATTTACCCAAAGAATACAGAAAACATTAATTTGAAAATATATATGCACCTCTATGTTTATTACAATACTATTTAAAATAGCCAAGATATGGAAGCAATCCAAGTGTCCATTCATTGATGATGGATAAAGATGTGGTATATATAAACATACACAGTGAAATATAAGTCATAAAAAAAGAAAGATCTTGCAGTTTGCAACAACATGGATGTATTTAGAGGGTATAATGTGCTAAGTGAAATAAGTCAGAGACGAAAAAAAACAAATGGTTTCACTCATATCTGCAATTTAGGAAACAAAACAAAGAAAAAAAAAAGACAAAGAAATCAGACTCTCCAACACAGAGGACAAACTGGTGGTTGCCAGAGTGGAGGTAGGTGGAGAAATGGGTGAAATAAGGGGATTAAGAGTAAACATACTGTGATGAGCACTGAATAATGTATAGAATTGTTGAATCATAATATTGTACACCTGAAACTAATATAACACTGCATGTTAACTATACTGGAATTTAAAATAAAATAAAACAATCTTTTCACCCAAAGACGTTTTAAAAATGAAAGACAAAAAATAAATAAATAAATATGAAAGACAAGCCACCAGTTGGGAGAAGATCATTGAAATGCATATTACAGAAAAAACATATATATTCAGAATATATAAATAACACAAATCAATAACTTTTTTTTAAAGCTATGGGAGATTGGACAACATGTATGAGTAAGCATTCCAAAGAGACCTAAATGTTATTCAAGAGAGTAAAAAAAAATGGTCAACATTACTAGCAGTCAGTCAGGGAACAACACATTTAAAGTATAAAGAGCTATCATTTCACATTCATAAGACTCAGAAAAAATAATACGTATCACCAAGAATTGGCAAAGATATGGAAAAATAAAGGGGGGGGGCTCCTCTAGATTGCTAGTGGTAGCATAAAGAAGTAGAACATTTTTTGGTAATTTGGCATTATCTGCTAAATATGAAGGTACAAATCCCATCCTCCCATAATTCTACCCCTAAGGAGACGGGTGAAGGAGGCCCCTTTGTTAGTACAGGAAATATGCATATGAAGGTTCAGAGCAGTCTTGTTGGAAAATGCCCTGTCCACCAACAGAAGACTGATACATCAATCATGATATATTATGCAATGGAATATCATATTGCAGTAGAAAGGACTAAAAAGGGTCTACATCTCTCAACAAAATACTAATTAATTAAAGTAAGGTGAAATAAGACTATAGAGCACGTTAATACTTACATAATTTAAAAACAGCAAAATGAGACTATACAGCTTAAGTACCCATAAATACATAGCAAAGCATAAGGAAATGTATGGGAATGATAAACACAGAGTTCAGCACAGAATTCACCTCATTTTATTGCACTCCACTTTATTGCATTTTTAATAAATGGAATGTCAGTGGCGACCCCGCACTGAGCAAGTCAGTCTATCGGAAAAATTTTTTCCAACAGCATTTGCTTACTTCATGTCTCTCTGTCACATTTTGGTAATTCTCACCATATTTCAAACTTTTCATGATTATTATATCAGTTATAGTGATCTGTGATCAGTGATCTCTGCTGTTACTTTGTCATTGTTTTGGGGTGCCATGAACCATACACATGTAAGATGGCAAACTTAATCTACTGTGTGTTCTGATTGCTCAGCTGACCAGCCATTCCCTGTTTCTCTTCCTCTCCTCTGGCTTCCTTATTCCCTGAGACACAAAAATATTGAAATTAGGAAAGTGAATAACCTTACAATGACCTCTCAGTTTTCCCGTGAAAGGAAGAGTCAATCAATGTGGCAAACTTCATCAACTGCCTTCTTTTAAGAAATTGCCACAGCCACCCCAACCTTCAGCAACCACTGCCTTGATTAATCAGCAGCCTCTCTGAGGCAAAAAATTTACAACTTGCTGGAAGCTCAGAGGACAGTTAGAATCTTTTAGCAGTAAAGTATTTTTTTTCATTAAGGTATGCATATATACATCTATTTTAGAAATAATTCTATTGCACATTTCATAGTGTAAACATAACTTAAATGCACTGGGAAACCAAAATATTCATTTAACTCATTTTACTGTGATATTTACTTTATTGCAGTCATCTAGAACTTGGCAATATTTCTGAGGTCTGCCTCTTGAGAGGTTTCCATGAGGCGAGATATGCTTGGAGAAAGTACTAGGAGTATTAACAGTAATGACTTATTTCATAACCTGGGGGTGGATACATATGTATTTATTTTAATATTTAATTTTTTGGTGTTATTGAAATAGTTCACGATTTTTAATTAATTATAAAGAGTTAAAAATAGTTTGTGACACAGGTAAAAAAGAAAGGAGTCAAATATGACTTGAATTTTTTTCCAAAACATTTCAGGTCTTCTCTTCCCCATTCTTAAGTCTTTAGACCTGGTTCTCATCATTTATGCTTCCAATTAATGCAACAGCCTCCTAATGCTTCTCTGTTCTAATCTGGTGGTAGACTGATCTACTTCCATTAGCCTAAGAGGCCACTTCTCTGTGTCACTGTCTTTTCAAAATCCTTCAACGTTCCTTATCAACTCTAAACATTCTCCATCTTTCTCAATCAAATTCATCTCCAGGTCTAATTAAAATGCACTAGAGGAATGAGAACAGATGACTATCTCCTTGAACCAGGAATACTTCCACGTCTTTGTAAATGTTTGCCTTATCCCTTGTTCCATTTAACTCTTACTTATCCAGGAAGTCCAGCCCAAGACCTACCTCTCCAGTGAGGATTCCACAATGATCCCATTTTTTTTTGTTGTTGAGTTCTGTCCCTCCATAAAAGCCCAGGGTAAGTATGACTGGTCCCAGATACTTGAGCCCTTAGTTTTTTTCTGTAACATGTTCTAACTAATTATTTTCTTCATTTTAATCTTATCCTTTGGATTAGATTTTAAGCCACCTAAGGATTTGGACAATGTTTGCACTTCTGTATTCTCCAGACTAATGAGTACATGGGAGATAATATAATTTTGTTGTCTGTTTGCCCATACTTGGAGGCTACATTCATGACAATATCTGTATTAATCATCCACATCTCCTAAGATTCTTATCATCAAAGCAATATATTTTAAATTATCAATTAAAAAATCAAATCTTAAATAAATTATTACACATGATAGTTTCTAATAACACGAGCCATGTCTCTGTTGTGTCTTATTTTTCCTCATTTAAGGCTGAATCATGGATCCAGCAAGTAAAGCAGGGTCCCAAGTGCAAGTTAAGCCCATTTCACTGCATCATTCAAGTATCTCAGAAGCACAGAGAGGGATGGAATATATTCTATACTACATGCTTGGCCAGAAACTAGTGTAAAAAAAAAAAAATCATGGGGCAGCCCTGGTGGCGCAGCAGTTTGGTCCTGGAGACCCTGGATCGAGTCCCACATCAGGCTCTCTGTATGATGCCTGCTTCTCCCTCTGCCTGTGTCTCTGCCTCTCTCTCTCTCTCTCTGTGTCTCTATGAATAAATACAAAATCTAAAAAAATAAAATAAAAAAAAAATAATCATGGAACTACTTAGAAGGCTGTGATTCCATATAATTTTAAATGGCAGATTTCAATATCACCTACGAATGAGAGCCACCCCACAGAGGTTGTACGTACATACACAGAAATCAGCCTCAAGTAATAAAACCAGTTGTATCCACTACTCTCCATCCCACTAGATTTGTCTCTCTTGTGATCTCACTCAATCTTTCAATATCCATTGAACACCTGTATCCCTTCCATATGCGACTCCTATACTAGCTTATGGTCTATCTCCTATCTCTCAGCTTATGGTCTTACAGAGATAGGCACATACACAGAAAATGGAATACAAAACTAAGAAATAAATATGTATCAATTCCATGGAGCTGTAGGAAGGAGTGCTCAATCCTATGGGCTGGAGAGTAAGAAAGAAGCTAGTGCTAAGCCTAGGGAGGTGGGCACTCCATGCACAATGCAGATGGGGTGATTAAGCTGTCATTATTTTTATTTTGAGTAAGAAAGAGAAGAAAGAGGAAGGAATGGGAGGCTTTTCTGTTTATTTGTTTTCTGTTTCTTTATCTTATTTCAGAACCTTTCTCTGTTTTCTAGTAGACTGCAGTTTCCCTAATTGGGAAATATAGCACAACCTAACCCATCACATGTCGGCCATGATGGGATCAGCCCTGTGTTTACCAAGTATTATCAGAGCACATAATGTAGAATTTAGGACTTCAAGGAGCAGGGAGGAAGATGGGGTGGGGGGAGCTGTAAAAGCCACATAATACTACCTTCAGTGTCACGGTCCTTCCAGTTAGAATGCAGATTTGCATTCACTCGTTTGCTTATTAATTCACTCACTTAACTGATGTTTACTGATCACTTAGTAAGTGCCAGGAGCTGCACCATGCATTGCTGATATCTGATGAACAGGCTATATTTAGTTCTTGGTCTCAAGGAATGCACTGTTCAGTGGGGAAGACGATAGGATAAACACAAAAGTCAAAGCAGCATTATTTACTGTGAAAGAACCATGAGAAAAGTATAAAGCACTAAAACGGCATTCAGCTGGAGCACCTCGTTGATTAAATTACTTTCAGCTGAGGTCTAGGAAAGAGGAAAGTAATGTAAGAAACAGTGGTCCAGGGAAAGTAGGGAAGAGACATTTTACCCTGCTTCACAGAAGCTATAGAATCAAGTGAGTCTCCTCTAAACTGCCTAGGCAAGGATTCACACAATAAACCTGTTTGTTTTCTGTTTCTTAATCTTGACTGCTTAATGTTTACTACTTCAGAGTCCCAGCCCCACGCCCCTAACCCCAAGGCTCTAATGGAAAAGAACACCCCCGTTTGAAAAACTGAAAAGGTTACTTTGCCTTCTGGGTTCATGTCTGGGAAAGGAGCTTTCCAAGGGAGTGACTACACACCTTGCCTTTTTACTAGAGTAGTGTGATGAATCATATCATGGAAGATCTGTTTGCAAAATCCGAGACAAGATCAAAATGCCATTTGCCTCTGAAACTGCAGCATGTGTTTTGTAAAGAAATCTCAGTGATATCTAGCAGGGAAATTTCTAGTCCAGAAATAGACTTCACTCTGAGTTTCCACGGAAATTAAAACCAATAAAGGGTCTCCAAAGAGAGGACATGATCTTGAGGTCAGAGTAAGGGTTAATGCCAGTCCTCCTATCATATACTACTAAGCGTTCTCCGGTAGTAGAATTATAAAGGGAAGTTACTCTAGCAGATGTTTTCAAATTAGCCAAAACCATGTCACAGAGTAAAGCAGCAGGGCTGGAAACACGCCCAGAGAGAGAGAGAGACCTCCCCCTAGGCCGCCTGAGGGAGCCATTTCAATGTCTCTGAGCCCTCGCGGTGCAGCCAGGGACACACAGCTAGGGAGACAGGCAGCCCTACTACAAACCCTCCTCTCCTAATTGCTTATCTATGGCTTCAACAAGCCCCTACTTAGCTGAATACTAAGAAAATCTGGCAGGATTGGACAGCTAATGCACTGCCAAACTACATTCTCCATGGTTTGTTTTGTGTTGTTGCCTACAAATCTAACAAAATGTTGAGAGAAGATATCGAAATTGTCAATGACAGCAGGTGAGCAAACTATGCTAAGTAAATATAAAAATGCACCTTTTAGTTTGGGGCAAATTCCAGGAGGAAAGCGGGTTTGCTTCTTCACGGCGGATTCGAAGCATTGCTATCTCTTGTTGACAACACCCCCAACTGGAACAATCATATCCCAGTTTTACTGGTTCTCATCTAACCAAGATGAGAGATCCAGGAATCTGGGCCAAAGATCTATGGCTGTATATCCAGAGGGCTTCCTGTGTATGAGTTGGCCTTCTGAAGTGGGATTTACTTACCTCGCAATCATTAACTCCTACAGGAAGCAGAAAACAATACACATCAACTTTTAGGTCAATAAAGGAAGAGAATAACTCTAGTTTCTCATCTGTACACCACCTGTCCAGCCCCTGCCATTTACTAGAATGAAGAAAGGAAAATTGATGAGTCAACACATCTCATATGCAATACCAACTTTGGGGGAGGGGGGAATGTGGCAAATATGCATAAATGCTTTAATGCTTTATGTATTAATGGGATTTAATATATATTTTAATTTAATTAATTTATTAATATTATTTTTGCATAGACCAAATATGTGTTAGAAGAAAAGAAACTGGTACCCGGTATCTCATACAAGGAGTTATCAGTGGATGTTTAATAAATCAAAGCAAATGACTGAAGACTAGTTCTAAATCTTGCACTGTGATAGAAGAAGGAACATTTCCAGCAATTCCTAAGAGACCACACATCCAAAGAAAGTCATCTTCACTGGGCAGTGACAGGAATCAGATGACAAATTCGCCATGATTTGAAAAGGGAGGTGGGAGTCATATGAGGGCCAGTGAAAAGATTCTTCTCTTTGAAAATGGAGAATTAGAAGCCCTTAAGATCTTCTGGAAATAAAAGAAGCTCAAGAAATGGGGTGCTTCTGAAGCTCCAAGCGTCTCAGCAGCACAAGAATTTTTAGAATGCTGGAAAAGGGCCTTCTTGTGATTGTGTTTCTTTAAAATAAAAATGTATCAAGAGAGCAACATACCACAGATATAAGGCAAAGATTATAAGTGTGAGAGGTGAGGGGTGGGACAGAGTGTTAAGACGTTTGAAAAGTCCATGCCTGCCGGCCTTGTGCTTTAAAGATGCTGCTCCTCTAGCAGGGAGAAATAATTACCAAGAAAAAAAAGAAAAGAAACAAAAGAACTTACACTGTTTCCTTAAATTAAGCAAAGAGAGGCAAGTGTGGTTTCTATAGAGATGCAATCTTCATAAAAATCCTCCAGTTCAATGCTTCCTGAGAGGAACAGAAAACTTGTGCAGGGAGCAGAGTTGATCTGATAAAGGGCGGAGCAATTTGTAGGAATGCTCGAGAAGACACTAGAATATGAATCGGAGTCTATCATACAAACTTCACTATAAGAACACACATTTAGCATTTTACTATCCTTTCTCAATTCAAAATATTATATGAAATCAAAATCAGAATGCTGAATGCTTTGTTTCCAGAAGTTGCCATACATAGACTTTGGGACTTGCCTCTATTAAGTTGCAGCTGAAACTATTACTATGCTACATATCTCTAAATGAGGAGTTAGTAAAAATTCAGTTCCCCTCTTCCCCATTTTAAGTTTAGATTTTAAAAAATAAGGAATCTAGATGGCTATACAGAAGAAAGGCACACATATCTAATAGAAGAGTTAAATCACAGTGTACGCAATTTATATTTACAAGTTTGATTCAATAGAACACTGAAGCTTAGAAGTTTTTAGAAAGTTAGTTTTAAGCTATTTCTCCATAGAGGCTATGTAATATTTTAAGAAGGTCTTGCTTTCAATAATTACTGATTTGTTTCATCAAGGTTTTAGTCCCGGCAGAATAAAGTTTATGTTGAAGGAGAAATTAAAGATACTAACCCATGCAAATCCCCCACAGGGAAAACTCATGTCCCTATTATCTCTCAAAAGCACAACTTATGTGTTATTTTGAAGAGTTTTGTCAGAAAATCACTTCACAACTTTTTAAGCAATCTCTCAACCAGTTCAGTTTGCCAATATTAATACTGCCTACATTATCTGAGAGAAGATATCTTCTTTGCCAAACCAATCTTAGAATGGAAACCCCGATAGAAACATATAGAGAAATAGAAATAGGTCCAACTTTTTAAAATATCCTAGATTTGCAAAGGTGCTCAAGTCTTTTCTCATTCAAGTAACATTTTCTCTTAAGTGAGTCAGTTGTTTGTTTGTTTGTTTTTCCAGAAGTAGTTATGGAATTTTAGATCTGAAACCTGGACTATTTCAAAGCAGTGACTTCACCTGCTGCCACTTTAACCTGAAGAGATAAATCTGCGGGAAGTTAATAACATAGCTACTGACATCAAATTTCCCATTTATGCCAGAGGATAGATTTTCTGAACCGAGTAATTTTTATGACCTGAATGGGCATTTACATTTCACGTATTCTGCTCAAATACATATTCAGTGTGTTTCGGTGGCTCTGAATCTCCCTTGTAAAAATTTAAGCGAAGAAAACTTTATCCTTTTGACATTTCAGAAATTGGGATCCTTATACCATTTCTTGCCTCCATGTCATTTCTGTCCGAGTTGGAATAACGACTAGGGCTATATATGCAAAATCCCATTGGCCAATAGCAAGTTGCTTCCTGAGACTGAGATTCTGCTATAAATAGCAGTCAAAAGGCAGTTCGCTTCTTCCTTGGTAAAAATAATCGCAAGATGTTTCTGAGTTCGGTCCTACAATCGCTTTCCTAGTTCTAACCATTCTTCCTCCCCGCGTCCGCCTGCTGCAGCTCACATTGGTCCATCACCACTCTACGGAGCCATTCACGAACACTATAAAAGATACAGATCTGGCTTTAATTGTCACTTTTATTATACGTCTTTCATCCTTGGAATTCCGTAACTTCACACGGTCTGCCGGGGAGACGGGAGGCATCCATCTCTCACAACCCGAGCCAGGCTCACCGTGTCAGGGGTGTAAATGGGGTCTCGCCCGAGTCCATAAAAGAAGCAACATCTGCCCGCCCGCGACGCGGTCTGGGCCCTGCAGCCACGGCAGGCCCCCTCCCCTCCGCTCCCCTCCCCTCTGATCCCCTCCCCTCCGCTCCCCTCCGCACGGCCCCCCGCTTCCAAACAGAAGCACCCGCCGCGCTACGGGCCGGGAGGAAGGCGAGCCCGGGGGCCGCGGGCGGGAGCCGCGCTCGGCACAGGCGCTCAGTGTCCCCAGCGCCCGTCGCCCCTTCCCACGGCCTCCCGGGGGCCGCCGGGTGAAGCAGGGACAGCTCGCCTTCCTCGAAGAGCGCAGCAGCCGGAGTCCTGAATGCAGGGTCTTCATCTCCACGCGGCCCTCCGCAGGTCCCTCCCGCAGCTGCAGCCGCCCCTCGATCAAAGTGCAATTTGTTATCGCTCCCAGCCCCGCGGAGAAGTCCCTGCTGGGGCTCGGCTCGGCTCGGCTCGGGCCCCGCTCGTTCAATCCGCTGAATACCGCGTCTCAGCGTTGGCCCCGCGATGTGCCGGGAATTGGCCTCGGCCCGCGGGCGGGGGGCGACTCTACGGTGACCTCCCCCTGAATCCCGTCCTCTGTGTGGGTCTCTCTTTCTGTATCTCGGTCTCCCCTGCGTGCTTCGGTCTGTCTCTTTGTCTCTGTTTCCCAGGCTTTCTCTCCCTCTCTCTCTCTCTCTTGCGCGCGCGCGCACACACACACACACACACACACACACACGGGAGGAGGCTCTTTCCACCCCGAAAGCCAAAATGTCACCTAAAAAGCAAGTGCAACAACTTGCTTTGCAAACGACCCAGGAGCCTGTCGAGAACTCCCCTGCAGTGAGCAGCACCCCCTCCCGTGCAAGGTGTACCAGGGGTTGGGGGCGGGGGGGCGGGGAGCGGGGAGATGTGAATTTGGCCGGTGGAAATGACGGGAACTAGTGTTCTTCTCCCCTCCCCCTTCCAGGACCCTGTCGCAATTAGAAATGTGTCCCCTCCCGGGCCCCAAGGGGAGCCGCCAGGACCGCAAGCCCGGAGAGGGACGCGCAGACCCCCCGGGGTCCCGGGGTCCCCAGGGGGTCCGGGATGCGCCGCAGGCGGCGGATGGCGGTGGAGAAGCGGCCAGGGGAGCCCAGCCCACCGTCCCTGCGCCGGCGACAGCAGCGGCGACCGAGCGGCGGGCGACAGACACCCAGCGCGCCGGGCTCGCGGTGGTGGCGGCGGCCCGGGCTCCGGTTGCCGCCGCCGAGCGCGCACGCCCCAGCCCCGCCGCGCTGCCCGGCGTTACCTTGCCGCTGCCCGCAGTCCGGCCCTGGATCCCTGCGTCCGTCCGTCGGTCCCACGAGCCTCGCGGGGAGGACGAGAAGGGGTGTCCCCGCGGCCGGGACAGGGTCTCAGCGAGGTGATGGGGAGGACGCGAGAGAGGAGCCGAGGCGGCTGCGCCCGCTCCCGCGGAGGAAGCCGCCGACTCCCCGGGGCTGGAGGTGTCGGGGAGGCCGTGTCCTCGGGATTGCGGCGCCCGGGGCGCAGCGCTCGCCTCTGGCACGGAGGCTGAGCGCCGGGACGCGGCGAGCTGGGGCGGCGAGGCTGGGCTGGTCACCCGCCCCTGGGTGCATGTTAATACGGCGGGGAGGAGGAGTCCCGCGCTGCCTCCGCCCAACCACCGGAGCCGGCGGGCGGGCGGCGGCCGCGGCCCGGAGCCAGCCTCTCCTACCCGCCCAGCTACTACGGCGCGGCCACTAGTCCTGGCCCCAGCCCAGGCACGTGCGCCCAGGCCGCGGGGAGGCGCCCGGCCGCTCCCGGAGCCTGCTCTCGGCCTGCGCGCTCTTGGCCGCGCAGCCTTCCGGGGTCAAGTGCGCTCCCGCGCGCTCGAACCGGCCGGAGGCGAAGCCTCGCGTCCCTGGGGCGGGATGGCGGGGCGGCCACCCGCTAGTGGGCGGGCCCCCTCCGGTCCCCGCGCGGCGCGGCCCGAGGGCTGGACCTTCCCCTGCACCTTGCCAGCCCTCGTCCCTAACCTTGCCTTTTTAAGAGAGGGAATCAGAACTCACAGCAGGTTTCTATCCCAGGAGATCAAGTTGGCGGGCAGGCGGTTTGCTGTCCTCTCCTCGCCATCCCCTGGTCGGTGCTAGAATTCTTAGAAGTAATCGCCAGCGAGGAGAGGGGGGAGTGGAAAGGGTCTGGACTCACAAGAACTGGGGTTCACCCCCCGCCCCGTGCCATTACTTTCAAACCTTTATTCCTCGGAACCTCCGTTTCCCCGTCTATACCCAGATGGGTCTTGGGTGGCCGTGTGGATTAGATCACACAAGATTAAGTCCGTTGGTCCCTCTTGGAACTGATCTAAGGGCAATCACAAAAACGAATCTCTTTTTTTCTCCCCTTCGTCCTCTGACCTCAGTAAACTCCCCACTACCCGCCCCCTACCTTGTGTATTTGGAAGCCAGGCGGGTTCACGGAGGTGAGGACCGCATCCCTCACGTGCTCTGCAAATAAGAAGAATCCACGTGGCTTCAAAGTAAGAATAGAGATAGTGTGAACAGGCGAACTGAGACGTGGATCAAAGAGGAAAAGTCAATCAATTAAGTATTTATTGAGCTTCTGCTCGACCCACTTAAATACTAATGTTCTGGATAATAGTTAAAATAATCATGGTTAATCACCATCTTCCTGTTTTCCTCTAGTTAAAGAAAGAAAAAAAAAAGACGTCTTCATGGAGAATGCCCTTTGTTCTACAGCTCCTAGAGAGGACATCATGCCAAAGAGCATATAATCTTCTTTATGTAATTTTACCCATAAAGTTATAGCATAAGATTTAGCATCTGCTTTGTGTGATATCTAATTATAAATATTAATAGAATATCCTTTTTAAAGAAACACTTCTAAAAATGCAGAGAAGTGGAAAACGGGTTCCATAAAAAATATGACTCAGATAAATATTCACTTTTCCGCAATTTCACTGAGTGATTTTCCATTAAAGACAAAAAAAAAAAAATCTTTAAACCACAAAACATCCAAAGAAGTGGAGGTAAATCTTCAGCATTGTAGTACCATGATCATCAATGCTTTAACAGAACTCTAAAAGATATCCCCAGCCAGTTCAAGAATGGTTGTACACAGGTGCTTAGTGCTTCAACTAAGATTCCATGAAAAGGCAAAGTAATAAAATAGGCTTCCTAATCTGGAAAGAGTTGCCTTTCTAGATCTGTAAATACGTTTAATCCATAGGATTTTAATGAGATCACATAAATAAGAATGTCTTAACTCAAATTAGGTGACATTAGTGAATAAAATTACTTGAAGCAGAAAATCAATTTTCTCACACAATTCTTATGGTAGTTGAATCTACCAACAATATTATCTATGTAACACCACAATGATTGGGGTTTTCTGACTGTAAGCAACAGAACCAAATTTGGCTAACTTGTGAGAAGGTGATTGATTGGAAAGATCCTGAAAGCTTCCAGAAATGAGGGGATGGCTGGAAAGCAGTCTGAGAACCAGTCAGGATTTAAGGCAATACTGGAAGTCTAGGGGGCCTGAAAGAGCAGTTTGGTTTGGTGCTACATGGTCCACATGAGTAAATGCCAACTGTTTCTTCTGACGTCATATCACCGGATCAAGATGCAAGTCACAGGGTAGAGCATCTGACCTGCCCAACTTCAGTCAGTCAGTACCAGGAGAAAGAGCGAAAATATTTGATTCCTTGACTTCTAGACCAGAGGGCAGGTGCCTGGCTTTATCATCCTTCCATGGGTGGAAGGCAAGTGTAAAACAAGTTCAGGGAGATATTAAGAAGGATAATTTGATGCTGAGCTTTAAAAAAAGAAAAAAAATGTCTGTTACATCGGCTGGCTATAAAATTCACATAATTCTTAGAATTACTTAGAAATAAATGGTGATATTTGTGCAAGTAAAATTGATAGCACCTATTTTCTGGTTATTGTACATATGCATTTTAATTAAGGAATGCTATTTAAATATATGTATGACCAGTTACCTTATGTATATTTATAGTACCTATAAGTACTACTGCAATCCAGGCCTAGCAGCTGTGTTCATTTCCAGTTATAGACAATGTGGTAGCTATATAGCAGCCACAGAAAGATGTTCACATCCTAATCTCTGGAACCAATAAGTGTTCTCTTTTTTTTTAAGATTTTATTTTATTTATTTATGAGAGATACAGTGAGAGAGGCAGAGACACAGGTAGAGGGCAAAGCAGGGTCCCTGTGGGGAGCCTGATGCGGAACTTGATCCCAGGACCCCGTCATCACGACCTGAGCCAAAGGCAGATGCTCAACCACTGAGCCACCCAGGTGCCCCAGTAAGTGTTCTCTTATATGGCAATTTGCAGATGTGATTAAGTTAAATATTTTTTAGATGGAAAAATTATTCTATATATTATCCTGATGAGGCCACATGTAATCACAAGGGCCCTTATGAGAGGGAAACAAGAAAATCAAAGGCAAAAGGAAAAGATGGGATGATGGAAGCAGAAGTTGACTTGGAAGATGGATGAAAGCCACCATGAGCAAAGGAATATAGATAGTTTCTAGAAACTAGAAAAGGTAAAGAAGTAATTCTCCCCTAGAGCCTCCAAAAAGAATGCCAGTCTGCTAGCATCTTGAGTTTATCCCAGTTAAATTGATTTCAGACTTCTGATCTCCAGAACTGTAAAAATAAATGCATGTTGCTTTAAGCCATCAAGTTTCTAGTAATTAGTAACAGCAGGAGCCATGGAAGACCAATATAGACAGCACCCTCTCCAAAGCATACTGTTGGTAGCAGGCAGCATGAGAGCCCTGCCTATTGAAAAAACACAGAAAGTTATAGCTACTTTTGGAGTAGATAACTTAAAGGAGGGCACCTGGGTGGCTTAGTTGGTTGAGCATCTGCCTTCAGCCCAGGTGGTGATCCCAACGTCTTGGGATGGAGCTCCACATTGGGCTCCCTGCTCAGCGGGGAGCCTGCTTCTCCCTCTCCTGCTCCCCCTGCTTGTACTTTCTCTCTCTCTCTCTCTATCTCTCTGTCAAATAAATAAAATCTTTAAAAATAAATAAAAGAGGCTAAGTCAGTAATATATTGGTAAAAAGAGAAAGTTAGAAACCACCGACAGACGGAGTTACTATTCAGAAGGTTCTGTGTCTTTGGTTAAATTGAAATGGGTGCATTTCTCCTAGACCACAACATGGTCAAACAGGTAAAATTCCATTAAAATGAAGCAAAACTATTAAAGAAAAAAGAACTGAAAGGGAAACTGAATGGTATGAAAGATATACAAGTTTCTTCTCCATTAATAAAGCATTCTCCTGGTTTTAAGTAACATTTAAATGGTGATCTCAGATTTTTACCTTCCGCCTTGATCCCTCAGGTAAGTTTTATATTTGTGAATCCAAAGACAAAGCCACCTGAAACTTCTACTTGTATCCCAAACTCAACAAGTACAAAATAAACTCATCACTTTATCCCCATTCTCTCCATTCAAATTTTCTTTCTTTTCTTGTTTTACTATATATGGGTTCATGGCACTGTGATCAACTAAGTCACCAACATGAGAACCTGGGACTTATGCTGGATTTCTGTAGTTACTCATCACCTCTTGTCCATCACCAGTACTCTTGACTCCTCTTACCCTCTGATTTCACCTTGGATCCTTCCTATATTCCCATGTCCCCATTGGGCTTTGTCATATTGCCTCCTAACTTCTTTCCTAACCCCCTACTCTGCCATCTTTCCTGCTCTTCATTGTAACAAAAATGATCTTCTAAAACCAACTCCAATCATGTTACTCCAGTGCTCTACCTACAGTTTAGTTCCTTATATAGTTATAAAATTTATTGTCTTATAACAACATACAAGGCTCTCCATAAACTTGCTTTTGTCTGTTTCTTCAGCCTTGACTCTCATGACTTAAATATTATGCTTCAGTAAATCAGACTATGCTTATAATGCCATTCAAGTAACACGCTCTGGAGTATATCTGTATTTTTCTCATATTAAATTCTCTGTCTTGAATGCCCTCTCTCTGCTCTTGCTGGCTAATATTTATTTCTCCTTCAAGGTTTGCTTCAGTGTTCCTCATGCCTGAATCCTTAGGTTGAATTAATTTGCCAATGCTCACAGTACCTACTACTATCTTGGTTTTTACCACATTATATTAAAAGTTTCAGGTTATGTGCTTTCTTTTTGAATCTGTAGTTATCCCTATTTGGATCCCCTTACCTAGCACACTAATTGCCTCTGAATAGAATATCAATACATATTCGTGGGATGAATTAACCCAAATTGCTTTGAGAATGTTTTGTGATGTCAGTATACATCTTAATGTAATTTAGTAGAAGCCTATGTGTGATAAAATATAACCTGTAGTGCACTTTTAAAACCCATCATTCATCAAGTTTAGAATATGGAAAGCTTTCTTCTTCATACTTAAACAAAGACAAAAAAATATTGAGGAGAGATATATGAAGACATCATGTCTATTTTTACTTTTTAATACAGTGAAATAAAAGTCTTGTTATTCTCATGTTTTCCAGTGAACATTTTTGCATTATGCTTTATTTAACATTTTTATTAAAGATATAAATGCTGGAATACAATTTAGCTTCTGCCCCAAGCCATCTTTCTTTTTTTTTTTTTTTTTTTTTTATGATAGTCACAAAGAGAGAGAAGAGAGAGAGAGAGAGAGAGGCAGAGGGAGAAGCAGGCTCCATGCACCGGGAGCCTGACGTGGGATTCGATCCCGGGTCTCCAGGATCGCGCCCTGGGCCAAAGGCAGGCGCTAAACCGCTCCGCCACCCAGGGATCCCCCAAGCCATCTTTTATACCCTGTCCCATTCTCTTTTTCTTAAAGATTTTATTTATTTATTCATGAGAGACACAGAAAGAGAGAGACAGAGACATAAGCAGAGGGAGAAGCAGGCTCCATGCAGGGAGCCCGATGTGGGACTCAATCCCGAGACTCCAGGATCATTCCCTGAGCCAAAGGCAGAAGCTCAACCACTGAGCCACTCAGGCATCCTTTTTTTTTTTTTTTTTTAAGATTTTATTTATTTATTCATGAGAGACAGAACTCTGTCCCATTCTTGTTCACAAATTAAGCTATGTACACTATCTCCTCTTCCTTGTTACCTCCCCCACACCCCCTGCCCTCACCCTTGCAATGTGGTGTGAGCACTGTACACTGCAATGTGACTTTGTTCTGATAAAGGTGGCCTAATTTTCTCAACAAAAGACCCTCTGCAGTTCCTTTTACTTGATCTCTAACTACAATGATCTGCTGTAAATAATTGATTTTTCAAGTTTCCCACCAGAAACTTCCATTACTTGAGTGTCTCCTGGTTTTCCTTCTAGCTCTCTGCCCCCAAGCTTTCTCACCACCTCTCTTACACTGCAGTTATCATGTTTCTAGGATAGTAGCTGAGGCCAGTGGTGAGGTAAAGTCTATGAAGAGAAAGGGCCTCGGTCAGAACCTGGAGGGTCTCGGCTATACCCACTGGTAAAGGCAGAGAAGCCCAACATTACAGTGGAAGGAAACCCAGAAGAGCAGTGCCGTGAAATCAGAAGTTCCATGGAAACCAAAGGATGAAAGAATTTTAGGAGATAGACCTGTTTGATGCTGAATTTCAAACTAGCATTTCTACACATATATCCACCTGCAAGAAATGTATAGATCTGACAAATTCAGTAGATGCACACCAAATGGGCCATCTTAGCACTTTTCCACACAGCCTTCCCACTGACAATCCCTTCCACCGTGTACCCAGATACTGAAGCCAGAAATATAGAAGTCACTCTGAGACTCTTCCTCCCACCTTATCCACTACATCTAATTAGTCATCAAGTTTTATCAAATTCCTAAAACAATAATAAGCTATCTATTTCACTGTACAACTTAAAGTTTTTCAGAACATTCTTGTGGCTTTCAAGATAAAATCTAAAACTTTAGGTAGGGCATGCAAAGCCCTTCATAATCTGATTCTTCATTAAATTCATTACATCAAAATAATTCATTTGAATAGGGTGACTTTTCACATTCTGGATTAAAAATGTTTTAAAAATGATTTTAACAGGTTGGAAATTACTCATAGTTAAAAATAAATATAAATGAATTTTTAAAACAATAAATACAAAAAAAGTACGTATGTTTACCCATATATACCAGGGACTGCAGATAGTACATGACTCTGGGCCAATTACATATCAGCATAGTAGTAAATGGGAGAAAAAGAATTTGAATACCTCAATGACAAAAATAAATGAATGTATTATTGTATACATTTTGAGATAAAATTCCAGATTTTTTTGTATAGAAGTACTATATGTAAGAATTCCTTTTAAAACAATCCCATTTATAATAGCATCAAAAATAATAAAATATTTGAGAATAAATTTAACCAAAAAGTTGAAAGATGTGTACACTGAAAACTATAAACAGTGATGAAAACATTGAACAAAACACAAATAAATGAAAGATATTCTATACTCATGGATTAGAAAAA
Organism: Canis lupus dingo; assembly: GCF_003254725.2. NCBI lineage: Eukaryota > Metazoa > Chordata > Mammalia > Carnivora > Canidae > Canis > Canis lupus. The sequence goes on from NC_064249.1 coordinate 70,723,004, forward strand.
TTAACATTGTTAAAATGTCCATAGTACCCCCAAACAATGTACATATTCAATGTAATGCCTATCAATATTCCAATAGCATTTTTCCTAGAAATAGAAAAAAAAAACTCTAAAAGTTGTATGGAGGGATCCCTTGGTGGCTCAGAGGTTTAGCACCTGCCTTTCGCCCAGGGCAGTGATCCTGGAGTCTCAGGATCGAGTCCCACATCAGGCTCCCTGCATGGATCCTGCTTCTCCCTCTGCCTGTGTCTCTGCCTCTCTCTCTGTGTCTCTCATGAATAAATAAATAAAGTCTTTAAAAAAAATAAAAGTTGTATGGAAGCACAAAAGACCCTGAATAGCCAAAGCAATCTTGAGAAAGAACAGAGCTGGAGGCATCATATTTCCTGACTTCACACTATATTACAAAGCTATAGTAATCAAAAAGTAGGATACTGGCATAAAAACAGACATATGGACCAGTGGATCAGAAATAAACCACACATTTATGGTAAACTGATCCTTGACAAAGGTGCCAATAACATACAATGGAGAAAGGATAGTCTCTTCAATGAAGTGTTGGGAAAATTGGATAGCCACTTACAGAAGAGTGAAACTGGACTACTCTCACACTATACACAAAAATCAACTCAAAATGGATTAGACTTGAACATTAAGGCTGAAACTATAAAACTCCTGGAAGAAAACATAGGGAGTAAGCTGACATTGGACTTAGCAGTGATTTTTTTTTTTTTTTTTGGATTTGATGCCAAAAGTAAAGGCAACAAAAGCAAAAAACAAATGAGATGACATCAACTAAAAAGCTTTCATGCAGCAAAGGAAACCATTAACAAGATGAAAAGACAACGTATGAAGTGGGAGAAAATATTTGCAAACCACATATCGAATATGGGGTTAATATCCCAAATATACTAGGAATTCATGTGGCTATGGATAAAGGAATCCCTTTTACATTGTTGGTAGGAATATAAATGTGTCCACTTCCTTAGGAAAACCATACGGAGAACCCTCAAGAAATCGAAAACAGAAAATAAAGCATAGATTCAAAGTCAAACAAGATGGTGACATGAGACTCCTGAGCCTCCCTCTGCCCATTGATGCACTGAATGTATAGCTACACACAGAGCAAAGTTCTTTGAGAAAGAGCCAGAAACCAGATGAGTGATTCCTATACACAGGATGAATGAGATAATGTCCACATCAAAATGGGTAGGAAAGGCTGAGACATATTCTTAAAATACAGACCACCCAGGCATCGCAGCACATTATCAGGAGGGAGCGCTCAAATCTTCACTTTTCCCTGTAAGATGAAGGGTGGGACCCCACATCTGGCACTCCAACTTTTAAGACCCCAATTAGGGATCCTTGGGTGGCGCAGCGGTTTGGCGCCTGCCTTTGGCCCAGGGCACGATCCTGGAGATCCGGGATCAAATCCCACGTCAGGCTCCCGGTGCATGGAGCCTGCTTCTCCCTCTGCCTGTGTCTCTGCCTCTCTCTCTCTCACTGTGTGCCTATCATGAATAAAAAAAAAAAAAAAAAAAAAAAAAAAAAAAAATTAAAAAAAATAAGACCCCAATTAGAGGAAGGGATCCCCAAATACCTAGCTCTGAAAGCCAGTGAGATTATGTCTATGAGATTCCTAAGACTATAGCAAAAAAAAAAAAAAAAAAAAAAATCCATCTGAATGGGCACGAGCTCTCACTTGGCCTTTACCTCCCAGGGCTTAGCACAGAAGGAACAGGCTAAATCTCCCTCCCTTTCCCAGTCTTTCTCTTAAAGAGGTTTCCCTACAATCTTTAAAAACCACTGCCTGATGGTCAGACTTATAACTTAGCAAACACTAGGGACTGGCTGTAATCCTCCTCAGAGAGGAGAGAAGCTGGATTACTCTCCCATCTCTTCCCTCTGGCCCTTTCCAGTAATAATGCCAAAGTGCCAGTATCTTCCTGGAAGAAACGTGTATATGTATTTGTAAGTGTGCATATGTATCTGTGTATATATGTAAAGCCCCAGCTTTTACAACCACTACCCAGGACGGGCTTCACATTTCCTGATTCTAATAGTCAATGGGGCTTGTATTCATGAGTCTCACAGGACTGTCGCAAACAAAGAAATAGTGTATGACAAGGGCAGCAAACCCCTCCCTTGGCTATCCACCTGGGCCCAGCACAGAGGAAGCAGACAAAATCCCCGCCTCCCAGGTACCCCCTGGAAGGGACTCACCTAACTACTATCCCAGCTGCTGTCTGAGGGTCCACCTTCCAATCCATGTGCATCTAGGTGCCGACTAAAATTCTCCAGACCTTTGGTGCACAGAGGTCTTGGCACATCTTCAACTACTGGGGGCCACTGGGAACAGAGGAAACCAGGACACTCACAAAAGTTTGAAAGTTAACTCAGCGCTTGGGCCAGGCTGATTGCATCCTTATTTGCCATGGCCAAGCCATAGAAACAAGCTAGGTGTTCATTCTAAATAAATGGATAAAGAAAATGTGGTGTGTCAATAAGATGTTACTCAACCTTTAGAAAGGATATCTTGCCATTTGTGACAATACAGATGAAACTGGCAGACATTATGCTAAGTGACATCGGCCAGACAGAGAAAGACAAGCACTGCATGATGGTCTGTGGAATATAAAAGAAACGAACTCACAGAAACAGAAAATAGAAAAATAGTTATCAGGGTTTGGGGAATGAGGCAATAAGATGAGGTTAGTAAAAGTGTACAAACTTACAGTTTTACCATGAATAAGATCTGAGGATCTAATGTAAAAGATGGTGGCTGTAATTGATAACACTGTTTTATAAGATTGAAATTTGCTAACTAGCAGAGCTTTAATGTTCTCACCAGAAAAAGAAAAGAAAGAAAAGGAAGGAAGATAGGGAGGGAGGAAGGAAATATGAGAAGTGATGGATGTGTTAATTAACCAGAAGAGAGGAGATTTTTCATTTTATATATATATATCTCTCAAATCATCATGTACACTTTAAATACTTTACAATTTTATTTGTCGATTATAATAAAGCTGGGGAAAAAAGAGCTCTCTTTTAAGCATTTTAATTGAGCAAGACATTTTACCCTTTCAAGAAATCGCTCATAATAATGTAGTATTCTAATTTCTCCAGAGACATAAATGTTCTTGACAGACTACATTAAGTAAAATTGTTTTAAAAACAAATAATGGGATTAGAATTTGACCTTTACTTTTATATGCAATATATCCAGCCAACTGAAAGAGTAAATAATTACATTATTAATTTCAATATTTTGTCTCTGCATTACACTTGACTCTCTCAAAGCAGTTTATATTTAAATTTTTCATATAAAGATAGATATGGTTTTGATTTGTCAGGGAAAATGCTACATAAATGTGACCCTTGTTAAGGAGAATCTAGATTAAAGGCTAATTCATAAAATTGGAATGACCTGAAGTTAACAAAAGCTAGTAACTAAAGCAACAATAAGCATGTACATTATTTGTATGGAGTTTTATTTTGCTTTTACTGTTGTGTGCAGCAGGTTTAGAAGGAAAACATCTTCCTTTTCCTATGAAAGAAGATATAATTTAGGGAAAGTCAGCAGTGAATTTCCAGTGATTACATGAATAGCTGGATAAGTTACAAAGAATACTGTGAATAAGCCATATTCTTTTAAGAATCAGTTTCTTTAGATAATACATTTTTCATAAGATATAATTTATCGAATCTTCAGAAGAATAACCTCCAGACATGCATTATTAATATTGATATGTCTGCCCATACTAAGACATTTTAAGATAAATTTAAAACTTTGGTAGTGTACATTCATGTTTGGGAAGCTAGAATGACTAAGATAGAGTTCCTAGGGGTTAAGATTCTGTTTCCGATATTCATTCTTTCAAAAAATATCATAGCCTGTTTTTACTCAACATCTTGAGACTTGCAGCCAAACAAAACAAAACAGAACAAAGTATGTCTCACTCCTTAAGACTTATTCATTCTAAAGCAGAAATTGATGAAATATTATTGATAAAATACATAAGTGATGCTTGTTGGAAAGTTGGCTTTCAAGAAATGGTAGTTGATGAGGTCCACAATGATTATCGTTACTATAGTTTTGTAAGCATTAGTGTTTGAGTGAGAACACCTTGCATAAGAATTTACATTCCAGCAATCAGAACTGAGATATGCCATAAGCTCTGCAGAACAAAGGGGCATTTCTCAGGCTATATCCTAAAGCTCATTTGACTGTTCCTCAGATATTCATTCTTAATCTATACAAGGAATATGGTAGCTATTCATCAAAACTTGATTCCCACTCCTTCCTGGGCACAGAGTTCATCTGCCTTTCCCAGATGACCCTGCAGTTATGGCCATATGACTGCATTCTGGGGACGTTGAATACAGGTAGAAATGATGGATGCTACTTGCAAAGCCTGGCTCAAAGAAATGCCTTATGCCCTCCAGTACCTCACTCTGCATGGCTGGCTGGATAACACGTGGAGTGTGCCTTACAGTGAAAATGGCAGGGACCTCCAAAGAACACTCGCTTATCCCCTGCTACCAAATGGATATTCTATGAGCAACAAAGAAATTTCTATTGCACTTAGCCACTGAGGTTTGGGAGTTTATCAGTTAGAGAGCTAGTATTAATTCATCTAATAATACAGTGAGATAAGGAATGGAGTTTTTAGAGTGTCCACTGTGTACTACATCTTGCATACACACTGTTTATTCTTCCAATCAATCCTATGAATTCACCAAAAGCAGTCCCACTCCATGACAAGGAAACTGATGCTTGAGTTTCCTGGGATCCTCAGCCACTAAGTTGAAGAATAAGAACTTGAACCTGAATTTACCGGCCTTAAAGATTGTATTTTCCACAACATATCCTCTTAGACTCTCTGGCTGACTTTTAACAACTGCATGATAAGGTGTAAGGCTATAAATCAGAAAAATAGGAATTCCGATATCTGAAATCATAGAAAACAAATAAACTATAAAAAAACTGAAACAAAATTTCACAAACCATAGAGGCTCTGGACCATTGTTTACTATGGTCCTAAAACATGGTTAATATACCCTATAATTTTCCCGAGTTAGAACAAAAGAGGAAATGTTATTTTTATACAGTGTTTAAGATGGCAGAGTACTCTGCAGTTTTATGAAACAGCTTTGTCGAAATAGAAGTGATAGACGATAAATTGTACCTTAGATTGTACAATTTGATCAGTTTTGGTGTGTGTGTGTGTGTGTGTATGTGTGGCATATATGTAAAAGCATCATAAAACTACCATCAAATTCAAGATAATGAAATATATAAGCATCACCACCGTCATTTTCCCCTGTCCCTTGATCTCCTTCCCACCTTTTACTGTACCCACTCTTTCCCTGCAATCTCTGTTTTGCCCTCTTGTTACCATAGATTCTTTTCTAGGAAATCATATAGCAAGTATTTTTTTTCCCCTCTGTCTTATTTCACTCAATAAAGTGTATCTGAGAGTCATGTGTGCTGCTGTGTATACTGATAACATTCACTCTTTTTTATTCCGAGTGATTTTACATTGTGAGCATACACACTATTTGTTTATCCATTCACATATTGATGGATATTTTTTTCTCCAGGTTTTGACTGCTACAAAATAAACTTTTATGAACATTTATGAGCAAGCCTTTGTATGGACATATGCTTTGGAAAAATACACCAGAGAGTAATAACTTCGGTCATATGGTAAGTGTGTGTTTAATCTTTGAAAAACTACCATATTGTTTTCCAAATGTTTGGACCATTTTACATCCTCACCATCAGTGGATAAGAATGTAAATTCCTCCATATCCTCACTAATATTTGGTGTGCTCAACCTTCCTAATTTTAGACATTTTAACATGTGTATAGAGGTATTCCCATGTGGCCTTAATTTGCATTTACCTACAAACTAATGATCTTGGACATGTTTGTAATGTGCTCATTTGCCATTCATATATCTCCTTTAGTAAATTTTTTTAGCCGTTTTAATTGGTTGTCCGTTTTATTATTATTGTTGAGTTTTGAGCTTTCTTTTTTTTTTAAGATTTTACTTATTTATTCATGAGAGACACAGAGAGAGAGAGAGGCAGAGACACAGGCAGAGTGAGAAGCAGACTCCATGCAGGAAGCCTGACGTGGACTCGATCCCAGGTCTCCAGGGTCACACTCTGGGCTGAAGGCGGCGCTAAACCACTGAGCCACCCAGGCTGCCCAAGTTTTGAGATTTCTTTATAGATTTTGGGCAAAGTTCTTTATAAGATATATTACTTGCAAAGCTTTTCTCCTAGACTGGTTTGTCTTTTCATTTTCTAAACAGTATCTTTCCAAGAGCAGAAGTCCTTAATTTATGAAATCCAATTCATTATTTTACTTATTATGGGCCATGCAGTTGGTGTTGTATCTAAGAAAATTTTGCTTAAATCAAGGTCATAAATGCTTTTTTTCCCCTTTGTTTTATTTAAGAAGTCATAGAGTTTTAGGTTTACTATTTCAGGTTGTGATCCATTTTGAGATCATTCTGATGCTCAAAATTCTACTATTTCCATTCTACAATGTTCATCAGTTTTACTTCATGAGCATCTTTATTTTCTAGGCACACTGAGAAATGTGCAGCTCAGAAAAGCCAAGTGACTTGCATCAGGCCACATATCTACTATGCATTGTGGTTGACATTTGAACCCAGATCCCCAGTCTTCTCAGTCTGTCCCAGACTGCACTGCCCTCTACTAAATGCTTGGGCCTTCCTACATGGTTGCTGACTCTGGTCTGTGTGCTGGTGGGGCTGGCCAAAGCAGCAAATCTTGGAGAAAACTAGACACCGGGAAGTGTGAGGTAGTTCTGAAAAACTCTGGTCTTTATTTTTCTTAAGGATAGAGAGAATGGGAATAGTAGTCAGATACTGTTACTTTCATACCTGTTGGCAACCAAAGTAGAATCATAGCAGTCCTGGGTACACGTATATACATGTCAGAAATCAGGGGTGAGATGGGGAGGAGCATAAATACCTGTGGCAGAGTTACATCAAGTGTGACACCAGAAGTAAAGCCATTTAGTCCTGGGCCCAAACTCAGTTGTAAACTCCACGAGAGTTACATTGACTGCTTGATATGTGCTTTTCTTTTCTTTTCTTTCTTTCTTTCTTTCTTTCTTTCTTTCTTTCTTTCTTTCTTTCTTTCTTTTCTTTCTTCTTTCTTCTTTTTGCAGCTATACTCTTAGCATGTAAGTGGGCTAGTGCATAGTAGGTACAAGGCAATATTTTTGGAACCAAATGAGTTCATTAATAATTAAACCTCACTTTCAATTGTAGTCATCTCCTCTATCTGAGCCCCACCTGACTAGTCCATCGTTCCTCCAATATTTCATTTTAGCAAGCATTCTTTGAGCATCTCATATGTAGAAAGCATGGTAATAGACACTGAGGGGGTTCAGAGATGTGTAAGTCTTAATCTTTGCCCTCAAACAATTTGCAGTCTAGTCAGAAATGAGACATAGGAACAGCTAATATTACACACACACACACACACACACACACACACACACCACAATCTATAGAAGCATTGCTTTGGCAAGAATGAGTAATTACATTTAATAGAGATGCCTCCTTCTGAGTGCTAGGATGATAATCTGTATGAAGTAGGTGCTAGATAAATGTTGCTAGTTTACTGGAAATTTGGTAATTTTAACTTAATTAGTCCTGTGATAAATGGAGGAATCTTTCCCCATAGAAGAGATGCTGCTTAAAAAGACCAATGATGTAAGTGCCTTACGCTTTTAAAACATCTCCCCTCTCTTACATGCTGCTTTTCCATCACCTTGACTACTCAGTTTTAGAATCTCAGGTGCCTGTTCTAGTCAAGTCTGCAACTAGTAGCAAAGGTTTATGCTCTGTGCAGATATTAAAATAGACCCTCATGATATTTCAGCCAATTCCCTTTTCCCCCCTCGCCCCCCTTTTTTTACTGGTTGATAACACTCAAGAATAATGAGATGGTCACAAAAAAGTACCTCAGAGAATTTAGACTTTGCATAGTTCCTGTCTTAGACACATTCCAATACTGTACAGAGTAACTTGGAAAAAGATTTCAGGTGGGAGTGTGAATATTTTATGTTTCAAAGCTCAGCTCCTCGAGTTCTATTTCACAACATAACACCTTAGACTTTGTTGCAGTGGGGCTCTCAACTCTGTTTGCTACCCCTAGGAAACGAGGGGGTCAAGTGACAGAGGTGCCAAAGGGCTGTCTGCCTCTGTTGTACACATATACACATTCCCCAGTGTGAGGAAAGCCATCTCACCCTTCTTAAGCAAGATACATTTACCTTTAATGTAGTTAGCAACAGGGAGCTGCTGAGGTGTTTTAGTTGGCAATGATGGACACTTAAAAAATCAGGTTATCACTCACCAAAAGGTGAAAGAAATAATTTTTTTTTAACTTTTAGGATTTAAAATATATTTTATTTATTAGAGAGAGAGAGAGAGAGAGAGAGACTGAGGCAGGGGGTGGGGAGCAGAGAGCAGAGAGGGATAAGTGGGCTCAATCTCAGGACCCTGAGATCATGACCTGAGCCGAAACCAAGAGTCCAATGCTTAAACTGACTTAGCTATTCAGGCACCCCAAGAAATCAAATTTTTAAAAAGCAACATTCTTTAGAGTTTGTCTCCATTCAAATAAGGTCCTGAAAAATATTCAACTAGTTTGCTCCTTTAATCAAAAATAGGAAAAGGCAGGGAAATAGAAAATAGAGAATTAAAAGAATCAAATAAAGAGAAAGGGCAGTTTGGAGGCCTTTCCACTCCTGACATGATTCTGGTAGGAGTAAAACAAAACCCCAACCAGTGGGAAACCCATTTCCAACTGATAGTCATATCTTGGCTGGCCTCAGTTAAGGAAAATCTGAGCAGGTTTGATCCTTAAAACAATGAGTTTAACTCATTTTGGCAGAATATTTTTCTTTTTTCCTTTTTTTTTGCCTTTTGAGAAAGTATAAAAGAAAATCACCTTAAATTTTAAAATAGCCTGAAAAATGCATTTTTCAAACACTCTTATTAAACAAAGCTTCTGAAAGAGCAGAATTTTAAAAATCTTAATCTGTCAAGAACCAGTAAGTTTATAAAATATAAAATGTGTTTGAATTTCATAGCAGTGTCAAACTCATACATTTTTTCAAATGTTTACTCTTACTTTGGGTTCTTACCTCCCCATGGACTAGCACTGAATATTTTGCAGGATAGCTCCAGTTCACAGACTTCTTAGAGAAGTTGATCAAGAGCATAGGGGTCAAACGGTTGGTCATATATATGTATATATTGTAGGTCAAATGATCCATTCAAGTGCAAAGGAGGGCATGCTTCTAGAATGTCATTCAGGCTCTAGTCTATTTCTGTTTTTAATATTCTTCAAATGACATTTACTCAGTGATTTGATGCCATTTATCCAGAACCTACCAGGCTCCCCTCTACCCCTCATCAGATAATTAGCCTGTTCATTTCACCTCCCTTGACAAATGAAGGATTGAGTTGGCTCCTTCCAGCACCGTGCTTTCCTGAATCTCTGCTGGTGTGTTTCAGACACTGCTGGAGGTTTTGTCTTGAACAGTTTTCCACCAAGTGGATCCAACAAGACCTGTCTGGGAAGTATACTTCTGCCTCAGCCAGTGATTATCTGCCTTTCCTCTCCTTTCCCCTTAGAAAGGGCTCCACTACATAAAAAATAATCAAGAAAGGGATAAAATACAGGGGGCAAAGTCATGAACAGATGAGAGGGCTATTTATTTGTGGAGAATTCTAGAAAATCCTGAAATAGAGATTGGGTTTGGGAAAATTGAGACTGGGTAAAAACTGATGTGAAAGTTTGTGATGAGAATCAAGTAGATAATTGCAATGGATTATGATAAGATTTCAGAACTTAATGTATGTTATTACACTGAGCAAGACTCCCACTCTCCACCTGTAATGTATTCACACTGGGCAGATAAATATGGCTCGAGATAGAGAACAGCCAGGCTGCCCTATCTTGCTTTAAACAGAAGATCTCTAAACACAACCAGCCCTTAATGTTGTTCAATTATCCCACTACATCTACCTAGCCCATTAGTCTGTCTTCATCTGCAGCTACATCTGCAGATGACTAGAGCTGAGGATGGTCAGGAACTAAGCCTTCTGATCGGTTCGGCACAATGCTCTGTCCCACTCTGTAGAGGAGCCCTGACCACTAACATGAAGATAAGTTGCTCCAGTTCTCCCAGAGAATGAGGCTCAATTCTTTTGATGAGAGCCTAGGTGATTTCTTCTGGGCAGCTTATCATCTAATGCAACTATTCCAAAGGCCAGGCTTTTTGTTCCAAAGGCCATCCCATTTTCATCTCCTTTGTTTATTCCTCTTCTAACTCCTTCTCTCCTACCAATACCTTGCATGTGCTGGCCCAGAGCATCCTGGAATCCATTTCACCTGCCAGCATGGTTTTCTTGAAATATCTTACCCATTGATGTCTGCAACCAAGTATCCTGGGTGGCTCAGCAGTTGAGCATCTGCCTTTGCCTCAGGTCCTGATCCCAGAGTCTCGGGATCGAGTCCTACATGATGATCCTTGTATGGAGCCTGCTTCTCCCTTCTGTCTGTGTCTCTGCCTCTGTCTCTCTCTGTCTTTCATGAATAAATAAATAAAATCTTTAAAAAAAGTCTCAAACTAGGGTATGTCACCAAAACATTTTAAAACAAACTAGAGCATATCATCATAAAATTTTGAAATAGTGCTGATAAAGAGAAAATCTCAGTATTCTATGAAGAATAAATAAGCAGGACTTAGGCTACAAATGATATTACCCTTCTAAAACAGCAGGCTTTGAAGAAAGAAGACAATGAAACATTGACTCTCAAATGAGTGCTATTTAAGGAATTAATATAGATATTTGTATGTCAAAAAAACAACAGAAGTCTGATTTATGCTTTGGATATATTAGGCATACTTCATAGACATTGCAGGTTCAGTCCAGAACAGACCACAGCAATAAAGTGAGTATCACAATAAAGCAAATCAAATGAATTGTTTGGTTTCCCTGTACATATAAAAAATATGTTTACACTATAAACTTGTCTAAGTGTGCAATAGCATCATGTTTAAACAAATAAAGTACATGCAGTAATTAAAAACACATTCTTGCTAAAAAAATGCTAACATCTGAGCTTTCCAGTGAGTTATGCTTTTTTGTTGGTGGATAGACTTGTCTCTATGATGGCGCTGACTGATCATTGTGGTGATTGCAGAAGGTTGAGGTGGCTGTGTAAATTTTTTTTTTTTTTTTTAGTTTTCATTTAAATCCCAGAGAGTTGACATATGGTATAATGTTAGTTTCAAGTGAGTGTATAATATAGTGATACAACAATTCCATACACTACCCAGTGCTCATCACAAGTGCATCACCTATTTAACTCATCCTCCCGCACCCACCTCCCTTCTAGTAACCATTAGTTTATTCTCTAAGGTTAAGAGTCTATTTCTTGATTTGCCTGTCTGTTTTGTTGTTGTTGTTGTTGTTGTTGTTTTCTTGCATTTGCTCATTTGTTTTGTTTCCCAAATTCCATATGTGAGTAAAATCATATGACATTTGTCTTTCTCTGACTTACTTATCTCACTTAGCAAAATACTAACTCCATTGACATTTTTACAACTGGAAAGATTTCTTTCTTTTTTACAGTTGAGTAATATAACATTATATATTATGTATATGTACATATATTATATACATATATATTATGTATACACACATACATATACCACATTTTCATTATCCATTCATCAGTCAGTGGATTGTTTGGGCTGTTTCCATAATTTGGCTATTGTAGATAATGCTGCTATAAATATCAGGGAGCATGTATCCCTATGAATTCATATTTTTATGTTCTTTGGGTTAATACCTAGTAGTGCAATTGCTGGGTCATAGGGTAGTTCTGTTTTTAACTCTTTGAGGACACTCCATAATGCTTTCCACAGTAGCTGCTCCAGTTTGCAGTCCCACCAACACTGCAAGTGGGTTTCCCTTTCTCCACATTCTTGACACTACCAGTTGTTTCTTGTGTTGTTGATTTTAGCCATTCTAAAAGTGTGAAGTGGTTTCGTTGTAGTTTTGATTTGCATTTCCTGATGATCAGTGATGTTAAACATCATTTCATGTGTCTGTTGGCCATCTGGATGTTTTCTTGGGAAACATGTCTACTCATGTCTTCTGCCCAATTTTTTAATTTGATTGTTCTTTGGGTATTGGGTTTTATAAATTCTTTATATATTTTGGATAGTAACCCTTTATAATATATGTCATTTGCAAATCTTCTCCCATTCTGTAGGTTACCTTTTAGGTTTGATCATTGTTTCCTTTTCTATGCATAAGTTTTTTATTTTAATGAAGTCCCAATAGTTTACTTTTGCTTTTGTTTCCCTTGCTTGAGAAAATATATTTAGAAAGAAGTTGCTATGGCCTGTGTCAGAGAAATTACTGCATTTCCTTTCTTCAGGGACTTTTATGATTTCAGATCTCACATTTAGATCTTTAGTACATTTTGAGTTTATTTTTGTGTATAGTGAAAAAGAATGGCCCAGTTTCATTCTTTTGTAATTTGCTGGCCAGTTTTCCCAATACAATTTGTTGAAGAGATTGTCTTTTTTCCCATTGCATATTCTTTCCTGCTTTGTCAAGGATTAATTGACCATATAATTGTGGGTTCCTTTCTGGGCTTTTTATTCTGTTCTATTGATTTATGTCTCTATTTTTGTGCCAGTGTCATGCTGTTTTGATTACTGAAGCTTTGTAATAAACTTGAAATCTGGAATTGTGATGCCTGCAGCATTGTTCTTCTTTTTCAAGATTGCTGTGTCTATTCAGGATCTTTTGTGGTTCCATACAAATTTTAGGATTTTTTGTCCTAGCTCTGTGAAAAATTCTATTACTAGTTTGAAGGAAAGTGCATTAAATGTGTAGAATGATTTGGGTAGTATAGACATTTTAACAACATTTGTTCATCCAATCTATGAGCATGAAATGTCTTTCCATTTCTTTGTGTCATCTTCACTTAACTTTCAGCAGTGTTTTATAGTTTTCAGAATACAGATCTTTTACTTGGTTACGTTTATTCCTAAAAAAATCTTATGATTTTTGGTGTAATTGTAAAAGGGATGGATTCTTTAACTTCTGTTTTTCCTGCTTCATTTTTGGTGTACAGAAATGCAACAGATTTCTGTACATTGATTTTGTATCCTGAGACTGTACCGAATCTGGGGATCAATTCTAGCAGTTTCTTCATAAAGTCTTTAGGGTTTTCTATGTAGAGTATCATGTCATCTGCATATAATGAAAGTTTTACTTCTTCCTTGCTGATTTGGATGCCTTTTATATCCTTCTGTTGTCTGATTGCTAAGGCTAGGACTTCCAGTACCATGTTAAGTAACAGTGGTAAAAGTGAACATCCCTGACTTGTTCCTGACCATAGAGGATAAGATCTCAGTTTTTTCCTATTGAGGATGATATTAGCTGTGTGATAAGGCCTTTATTATGTTGAAGTATATTCCCTCTAACCTTGCTTTGTTGAGGGTTTTTATCACAAATCGATGTTGGACTTTGTCAAATGCTTTTTCTGCATCTATCTAAATGATCATAGGGTTCTTATCTTTTCTTTTATTAATGTGATGTATCACGGAGATTAATACGTGAATACTTAACTATGCTTGCAACCCAGGAATAAATTCCACTTCATTGTGTGAATGATTTTTTTAAATGTATTGTTGGATTCGGTTTGTTTGTATTTTGTCAAAGATTTTTGTAGCTAGGTTCATCAGGGATCTTGGCCTATCATTCTCTTTTTTGTTGTGTCTCTATCTGGTATTGGTTTCAGGATAATGCTGGCCTTATAGAAAGAATTGGGAAGTTTTCCTTCCCTTTTTTCTATTTTTTTTTATTAATGTGAGAAGAAATGTTATTAAATCTTTACATGTTTGGTAGAATTTGCCTTTGAAATCATCTGCTCCTGGACTTTTGTGTTTTGGGAGTTTTAAAAATTACTAATTCAATGTTTTTGCTGGTTATCAGTCTGCTTAAGTTTTCTATTTCTGTTTCATTTTTTGGTAATTTATATGTTTCTAGATATTATGAAGGCATTTCTTCCAGGTTGTCCAATTTGTTGACATATAGTTTTTTTTATAACATTCTCTTATAATTGTATTTCTATGATGTTGGTTGTTATTTCTCCTCTCTCATTTGTGATTTTATTTGGGTCCTTTCTCTTCTTTTTGATACATCTGGCTAACGGTTTATCAACTTCTTTAATTTTTTCAAAGAACAAGCTCCTGATTTCATTGACATGTTCTATTGTTTTTTTCAGGTTCTGGTCATTTATTTCTGCTCTAGTCTCTATTATTTCCCTCCTTCTGCTGGCCCTAGGCTTCATTTATTATTGTTTTCTAGCTCCAGTAAATGTTAGCTTAGTTGTTTATTTGAGATTTTTATTATTTCTTGAGAAAGGCCTGTATTGTTATATTCTTCTCTCTTAGAACCACTTTTGGTGCATGTTAAGGGTTTTGGACTATCATGTTTTCTTTTAAGATTTTATTTATTCATGAGAGACAGAGAGAGAGAGAGAGAGAGAGAGAGGCAGAGACACAGGCAGAGGGAGAAGCAGGCTCCATGCAGGGAGCTTGACGTGGGGCTTGATCCCGGGTTTCCAGGATCACACCCTGGGCTGAAGGCAGTGCTAAACCGCTGAGCCATCCAGGGCTGCTCGGACTGTCATGTTTTCTATTTCAACTGTTTCTATGTACTTTTTTACTTCTTTTATTTTCTGGTTGACTCACTCATTCTTTAGTAGTATGTTGTTTAACTTCTGTGTTTTTGTGGTCTTTCCAGAGTTTTTCTTATGCTTGACTTCTAGTTTCATATCATTGTGATCAGAAAAAGATGCTGCTATGAATTCAATCTCTTTTAATTTGTTGAGGCTTCTTTTGTGGCTTAATATGTCATCGACTCTGGAGAATGTTCTATAGGCACTTGAAAAGAATGTGCATTCTATTGTTTTAAGATAGAATGTTCTGAATATATCTGTTAAATCCATCTGGTCCAGTGTGTCACTCCAAGCCATTCTTTCCTTGTTGCTTTTCTGTTTAGATGATCTGTCCATTGATGTAAGTGGGATGTTAAAGTCCTCTACTATTATTGTATTATTGAGTTTATGTTTGTTATGGTTTTATATATTTGGGTGCTCCCATGTTGGCTGCATAAATATTTATAGCTTCTTATTATAGCTTCTAGTTGAATTGTCCCCTTTATTATTATTTAGGGCCCTTCTTTGTCTCTTGTTACAGTCTTGTTTTAAGGTCTAGTTTGTCTAACATAAGTATTGCCACTCCTTTCTTTTGACATCCATTTGCATGATAAATGTTTACATATGCCTTCATTTTCAAAATGTAGGTGTCTTTGGGTCTAAAATGAATGTCTTGTAAGCAGCATATAGGAAGGTCTTATTTTTTTATCCATTTTGATTTCCTATGTCTTTTGATTGGAATATTTAGTCCATTTACATTCAAAGTAATTATTGATAGATAAAATTTATTGCTATTTTCTTACTTGTTTTATGGTTATTTCTGAAGATTTTTTCTGACCCTTTCTTGTCTTTAATGTTTTGTTGATTTTATTTAGTGATGTATTTGGATTTCCTTCTCCTTATTCTTTACATGTTTATTAGTGGTTTTTGATACATGATTACCATTAGGTTTGGATTTAACCTAACTCTTCTGCATATAGAAATCTATATTAAATTGATGATTAAGTTTGAAACCATTCTTTATTCATTTTTCCCTATGTTTTAGGTATATAGTGTAGTATTTTACCCTTTATTTTAATATTTTATTTATTTATTCATGAGAGAGACACACACACGCACACACACACAGAGAGAGAGAGAGAGAGAGAGAGAGATGCAGAGACACAGGCAGAGGGAGAAGCAGGCTCCATGCAGGGAGCCCAATGTCAGACTCAATCCCGGGACTCCGGGATCACACCCTGGGCTGAAGGCAGGCAGTCAACCACTGAGCCACCCAGGGATCCTCTATTTTACGCTTTTTGTTTGTGAGTTCCTTGACTGATTTTTTTACAGAAAAATTCATTCTTACTGCTGTTTCCCATCTTTTTACTGTAACTTTCAACCTCTCCTTTCCACTCAAGGAGACCTCTTTAATATTTTTGCATGGCTTATTTAATGATCACAAACTCCTTTTGACTTTGTTTGTCTGGGAAACCATTTATTTCTCCTTCTATTTTGAATGATAGCCTTGCTGGATACACTGTTCTTGGCTGCAGATTTTTCTCTATCAGCACTTTGAATATGTTATGCCCTTCCCTCTGGCTTGGAAAGTTTCTGCTGAAAAATCTCCTGCTAGCTAATGGGATTTCTCTTGTAAGTTAATGACTTATTTTGTCTTGCTGCTTTCAAGATTTTTTTAGCATATATTTTGCAAATTTAATTACAAAATGTCTTGGCATTGGCTTGTTTCTGTTGACTTTGATAAAGTTTTCTGTGCCTCCTCAATCTAGATGTCTATCTTCTTTCCCAGATTAGTGAATATTTCAGCTATTATTTCTTCAAATAAGCTTTCTGCCCCCTTTCTTCTCTCTTCTTCTTCTAGGACTCCAATAATGAATCTTAGTACATTTGATGGAGTCCTTGAGCTCCCTAAGTCTATTCTTGTGTTGCATAATTCTTCTTCCTTTTGTTCAGCTTCATTGCATTCCATTACTTTGTTTTCTAGGTTATTAGTTCACTCCTCTACTTCTTCCATCTGCTATTCATTGCATCAAGAATATTCCTAATCTTGTTTTTTATAGTCTTCATCTCTGATGATTTTTTAGTTCTTTTATCTCTATGGTAAGGGTCTGACTGGTGTCTTCCAATCTGTGCTCAAGTCCAGTGAGTATTCTTATGATCATTGCTTTAAATTCTCCATCAGCCATTGTGCTTTAAAAAAAAAAAGATTTTATTTATTTATTCATGAGAGACACAGAGAGAGACAGAGAGAGGCAGAGACAAAGGCAGAGGGAGAAGTAGGCTCCATGCAGGGAGTCCAACGTGGGACTCAATCCTGGATCTCCAGGATCATGCCCTGGGCTGAAGGCAGTGCTAAACTACTGAGCTACCCAGGCTGCCCAGCCATCATGCTTATATCAGTTTTGCTTAGATTTCAGATGGTGACCGTATGTTGTTCTTTCATATGGGATAAATTCCTCTCTCTTTTCATTTTGTTAAATGTCCTCTCCTCTGCCTGCTTCTCTGTGTTAGAAAAGGCAGTTATGTCTCCTGCTCCTCAGGTAATGGACTCATGAAGAAGAGATCATGTCCTGCCCAAGGCCTGGCATTTCGGGAAGTATCTCCAGTGTGTACTGTGTGTGCTCTGCTGTTTTGTTCCTGCTACTCTACCCTTTAGGCCAGTCATCTGCAGAGGCTCTCCTTTCTTCCTGTGGGTAATGTTTTGCCCTGGATGAATGTGGCAAGTTTTAACTTGGTGTGCTCTTGTCTGCTTGTGAAATGAGAACCAGCTACACTCAGGCCCTATAAAACTCTTTGTTTGGGAGATGTAGTGTGAGCAGGGGTTTGTGCTGATCTTCCAGGAAAGGGGACTTCCTTGTTGGGAGTAAGGCAAGCATGACTGAGAATGGTAGTTCTACCCAAGCACAGGGGATGGGGCTTACTGTAAGCAAGTTAGACGCCCATTGCTGGTGCTGTGCTGTTTCCCGAAGGTAGCTCTGTGTTGGTACTGAGGGGCAGGGTAAGGAAATGGTGCTGATCAGCATCTTTGTTCCTGGAGAGGTGTCTTCATGAACACTGCCTCTCAGGGACATGCTCCAAGATGAGCAAATGATCTCCCCATTGTTGCCCCAGGTATCTTCAGATCTCTGTTTTCATGCTGTCTGCTCCCAGGTTGTTTCCCTGCCTTCCCTCTAAGAGCAGTGCAGTGTCCTTTGGGCTCTGTCCCAGCCAAGCCGGTCAACCTTTAATACTTCAGGCTTTTAAGACCCACTGGTTGCAAGAATTCAAGAAATTCAGCCCCTCATGCTCCAAGCCAATGGCTATGGGGGCAACATTCTCCTTGTGCATTTCCCTGTGTGTTCCTGTCTCTCTTACCCTTCTCCACAACTGCCGCAACCTTCTCTCCATATCAACTAGATCCATTTCTCCCTTAAACCATGTTTCTGAGTCTCCTACTTTCTTCAGTGTGTCCTTTCTCTTTAGTTGTGGAGTTTGTTCAGTCAGTCTTCAGGTCAATTTCTAGGGTAAATTATCCTCCTAAAGGATAACTTGATAGTTATCTAGTTTTATTCCTGAGAGAGAGTGAGCCTAGGTTCCTTCTACTGTGTCACTATCTTCTTGTTAACCTCCTATGGCAATTCCTTAAAATAGAACATTAATGAACTTTGTCACATGAACTGACTCTTCCTTTCACAAATTATTTCTCTATAGTAATGTGATGTTGTTTGATAGCAATTTACTTACAGATCAATAAATCTCACCAGACTTGTGGAAGAAGTAGAGCTTCTTTCAAAATTGGAGTAAATCCTCTCAAACTCTGTTGCTGCTTTATCAAATAAGCTTATGTATCATTCTAAATCCTTTGTCATTTCAACAATCTTCACAGCATCTTCACCAGGAGTAGATTCCACCTCAAGAAATCACTTTCTTTGTTTATCTATAAGATACAAGTCCTCATCTGTTGAAGTTTTGTTTAATGTTTTATTTATTTATTCATGAGAGATACAGAGAGAGGCAGAGACCTAGGCAGAGGGAGAAGCAAGCTCCATGCAGGAAGCCTGATGTGGGACTTGATCCTTGGACTCCAGGATCATGCCCTGGGCCAAAGGCAGGGGCTAAAACTCTGAGCCACTCAGGTGTCCCTGTTGAAGTTTTATCATGAGAGTGCAACAACTTAGTCACATCTTCAGACTCCACTTCCAATTCTAGTTCTGTTGGTATTTCTACCACATATGCGGTTACTTCCTCCACTGATGTCCTGTGCACCTAAGTCATGTATGAGGATTTAAAGCAGCTTCTTCCAAACTCCTGGTAACGTTGATATTTTTTACCTCTTCCCATGAATCTCAAATCTTTTTTATTAAGTTTTTTAAAATTTTAACTCCAATATAGTTAACATATATTGTTATTTTAGTTTCAGATGTACAATAATAATTCAATAATCCTATACATTACTCAGCGCCCATCTCAATAAATGTACTCTTTAATTTCTATTATCTATTTCACCTATCCCTCCACTCACCCCTACTTTGGTAATCATCAGTTTGTTCTCTATAGTTAAGAGTCTGGTTTTTTAAAAAAATTCTCTCTCCCTCTTTTCTTTGCTCATTTGTTTTAATTTCTTAAATTCCACATATTGGTGAGATCAGGGGTATTTATTTTCTCTGATTTATTTCACTTAGCATTATACCCACTAGATCTATCCATGTTGTTGCAAACTGCAAGGTCTCATTCTTATTTATGGCTGAGTAATATTCCATTGTGTGTGGTGTGTGTGTGTGTGTGTGTGTGTGTGTGTGTATCTAACATTTTCTTTATCCATTATTCTAACCATGGACACTTGGGCTGCTTCCACAATTTGGTTGTTGTAAATAATGCTGCTATAAACATCAGAGTGCATGCATCCTTCTGAATTAGTGTTTTTGTATTTTGGGCAATGGCCAAAGGAAGTAAGTACCCAGTAGTGTGATTACCAGATTGTAGGGTGGTTCTAGTTTTAATTTTTTGAGGAACTCCATACTGCTTTCTACAGTGGCCACACCAGTTTGCATTCCCACCAAGAGTGCTGAGTGTTCATTTTTTCCACGTCCTTGCCAACACCTATTGTTTTTTATGGTTTTGCTTTTAGTCATTCAGACAGGTTTGAGGTTCTAATTTGCATTTTGTTGATAAGGGATGATGAGTATCTTTTCATATGTCTATTAGCCATCTTTAGAGAAACATCAGTTCATGTCTTCTGCCCATTTTTTAATTGGATTGTTTTTTGGATGTTGACCTGTATTAGTTCTTTATATATTTTGGATATTAACCCTTTATAACATAGGACCATTTACAAATATCTCCTCCTATTCTGTAGGTTGCCTTTGGTTTTGTTGATTGTTTCATTTACTGTGCAGAGGCTTTTTATCTTGATGTAGTCTCAAGAGTTTATTTTTGCTTTTATTCCCTTGCCTCAGGAGATCTATCTAGAAAATCTTGCTATGGCCAATGTCAGGGAAATTACTGCCTGTACTCTTTTGTAGGATTTTTATCATTGTGGGTCTCACATTGAGGTCTTTAATCCATCTTGAGTTTATTTTCGTGTATGGTGACAGAAAGTCATCCAGTTTCATTCTTTTTCAATGAAAAAGAATGTTTTCCCAATACCATTTGTTGAATAGACTCTTTAGCCCATTGTATACTCTTTCTCTTTTGTTGAAGATTAATTGATCATATAATTGTGGGTTTATTTCTTGGATTTCTATTCTGTTACATTGACCTATGTGTCTATTTTATTACAACAGATTTGTAATATAACTTGAAGTCTGGAATTGTGATACTCCCCCAGTGTTATTTGTTTGGAATATTCTTTTTTTAAGATTTATTTATTATATTTATAGAGAGAGTGCACAAATGGGGGTAGAGGCAGAAAGAGAGGGAGACAAGCAGACTCTCCACTGAGCAGGGAGCCTGACAGAGCACCTGATCCCAGGACCTTGAGAAGAGTTGGGAGACTCAACCAACTATACTACCTGGGTGCCCTTATTTTGAATATTCTTAATGGCATCTAGAATGATGACTCTTTTCCAGAAGGTTTTCAATGGACTTTTCTCACATCCATCAGAGGAATAATATATATAGCACCTATAGACTTACAAAATGTATCTCTTAAATCATAAGACCTGCCAGTTTAAATAATTCCTTAATCCATGGGCTGTGAGATGGATGTTGTGTTAGCAGGCATTAAAACAACTTTCCTCTCTTTTAAAAAAAATTATATATATATTTATTTATTCATAAGAGAGAGACAGAGAGGCAGAGACACAGGCAGAAGGAGAAGCAGGCTCCCTGTGGGAAGCCCAATGTGGGACCTGATCCCAGAACCCTGGGATCATTACCCAAGCCACAGGCAGACACTGAACCACTGAGCCACCCAGGTGCCCTAAAACAACATTCATCTTAATGTACATCTCCATTAGAGCTCTGGGATGGCCAGGTGAATTGTCAGTGAGCAGTAATATTTTGAAAGAAATCTTTTTTCTGAGCATGTCTCAAAAGTGGGCTAAAAATATTCAGTAAACCATGTTGTAAACAGATGTGCTGTCACCCAAGTTTGTTGTTCCATTCATAGAGCACAGGCAGTGTAGATTGAGCATAATTCTTAAGGGCCCTAGGTTTTTAGGAATGGTAAAGGATCATTGGTGACAACCTAAAGTCACCAGCTGCGTTAACCTCTACCAAGATTGTTGGCCTGTTCTTTGAAGCTCTGAAGCCAGGCACTGACTTCTCTATAACTATGAAAAGACTAGATGGCATTGTCCAACAGAAGGGTGTCTCATCTACACCAAAAATCTGTTTTTTTTTTAGTGTAGCCTCCTTCATCAATTATCTTAGCTATATCTTCTGGATAACTTGTTGCTTCTTCTTACACTTTCACGTAATGTAGACGGCTTCTTTCCTTAAGTTTCTGCTGATCTCACACTTTTTTCTACATCTTCCTTACCTCCCTTAGCCATCACAGAATTGAAGAGAGTCAGGGCCTTGCTCTGGATTACGCTTTGGTTTAAAGGAATATTGTGGCTTGTTTGATCTTCTAACCAAACCACTAAAACTTCCTCCATACAGCATTTTGTTTTCTTATTCATGTGTTCACTAGAGTAGGACTTTTAATTTCCTTCAAGAACTTTTCCTTTGCATTCACAACTTGGCTAACTTCCATAAGACCCAGCTTTCAGCCTATCTCAGCTTCCAACCGTAACTTCCTCACTAAACTTAATCATTTCAGCTTTTGATTTATAGTAAGAGATATGTAACTCTTCCTTTCACATGAACACTTAGAATTATAGAATTAACTGGCTTAATTTCAATACTTGAGGGAGGCTCAATGAGAAGGAAAGAGATAGGGAAATGGCAAGTCAATGGAGGAGTTGTAATGCACACAACATTTATTAATTAAGCTTGCTGTCTTATATGAGTACAGTTTGTGATGCTCCAAAATAATTAGAATGGTAATATCAAAGATCACGGATCACAGATCACCATAACAAATGTAATAATAATGAAAAAGTTTTAAATATTGCAAGAATTATCAAAATGTGACAAAGGGACACAAAGTAAGCAAGTGCTATTGGAAAAATTGCACCGATAGACTTGCTCAATGAAGGGTTGCCATGAACCCTCAATTTGTAAAAAAACAAAACAAAAAAAGAAAAAACACACAAAAATACATAAAGAAAAAGAAAACAACAATAAAATACAGTATCTGAGAAGCAACAATAAAATGATATGCCTATAAAACATTAAATTCAAAATGGATCATAGAACCAAATATAAAACTTAAAACTATAAAACTTATAGAAGAAAATATAAAAGAAAATACTTGGCATCTTGAATTAGGTGAAAAATTCTTACAACTCAATCATAAGAAACAACCTGATTACAAGCTGGGGAACATATTTGAACAAGACAGTTTACTAAAAAAGATATACGGAGGAGTGATGCTGGCATCTTAATCATGTAAGTCATTTCCTTTGTCTTTCTCCTTCAATTTACAACCAGCAGGACATCTATAACCCAATAAAGATTTCCCTGCATGGCATACCAAGACACCAGGGTGATTCATACATCTCTCCATCTGAAGGTGGATTGATTGGACCCACTGGAGTTGGGGGGATGTGGAGGAAGAAGTGTCAAAACCTGAGGAGTTGTTGTGGTGCATGTGACTCCCCGTGGTTCTGGAGCAGTGGGGCACCCAGGATCCTAGTGATCCCAGCAACATTTATGATCCTGGCAGCACTAATGACACTGGGGACCTTCCTTAGAAATTTTATACTCCTAAATATAGCCACGAAGTAGCTCCGTTAAGAGAAACTAAAAACATGTGTGTTTTTCTATCACCACTTGCTGGAAACAAAAGAAGGGCCTCTAATTTCCAACCTGTTAAACTATTAAAGTTTATCTGAATAAAGAAAGATGTTCAGTACTTCAAATGCACCTGCAGAGGCACATCTCATAATACACCATGAAAAATCATGATAATATGGTATCACGAAAAGAAAATGACAATTCCCCAGCAACCAAACTCAAAGTCACGAAAGATTGGGGTCTAACTTACAGAAAAGTCAAAATAGCTAACATGAAAAATTTCAACAAGTCACAAAGAAAACTCAGAAAGGAAATTTAATGAGCTTAGGAATAAAATTAATAAACAGAAGGAGTACTTCACCAAAGTCTTTAAAATTCTGGAAAAAAAGAAATTTTGGAGCAGAAGAACTCAATAAATGAGATGAAGAATGTCTTGGAGATGGAACAGATCAGATGGAAAAGATACTAAGTAATCTGGCAGACAGGAATCTAGAAATGATTCAGGTGGAAGAGGAGAACTAATATTTTTTAGAAATGAAAAAACACTGGGGGCCTAGGTGGCTCAGTTGGTTAAGCTCAGTCTGACTCTTGATCTCAGCTCAGCATCAGGAGTTCAAGCCCCATACTGGGCTCCCTGCTGGGCATGGAGCCTGCTTTAAAAAGTGAAGAATCTCTACAAGAGCTAACAGACTCTATTAGGAAAGCCAACACAAGAATAATGAGTATACCAAAAGGAGAAGAGGAGAAGGGCAGAGAGGTTATTTAAAAAATAATTGCTGAGGGCAGCCCCGGTGGCTCAGCGGTTTAGCACCGCCTTCAGCCCAGGGTGTGATCCTGGAGACCCGGGATCGAGTCCCACGTTGGGCTCCCTGCATGGAGCCTGCTTCTCCCTCTGCCCCTCTCTCTGTTTCTCAAATAAATAAAAATAAAAATAAATACTTTCTTAGAACTTCTCACACCTGGGGAAATAACTAGACATGTAATTCCTTAAAGCTAATAGATTACCTTACATTCTCGATGCAAAAAGACCCTCTCCAAGACAATGTCATGAAGTTGTCAAAAGCCAATGACAAAGAATCTTGGAGGCAGCTAGGGGAAAAAGAAAGCTCTACAAAAGACCCCCCATTAGATTATCAGTAAATTTGTCAGCAGAAGCTCTACAGGCCAGGAGACAGTGGAATGATGTATTCAAAGCATTAAAAGATAAAATCTGGGGATCCCTGGGTGGCGCAGCGGTTTGGCGCCTGCCTTTGGCCCAGGGCGCAATCCTGGAGACCCGGGATCGAATCCCACGTCGGGCTCCCGGTGCATGGAGCCTGCTTCTCCCTCTGCCTATGTCTCTGCGCCTCTCTCTCTCTCTCTGTGTGACTATCATAAATAAATTTAAAAAATAAATAAATAAAGGGCAAAGGTTTAAAAAAAATAAAAAATAAAAAATAAAAGATAAAATCTGTCTGCCAAGAATACTCTATCCAGCAGTTTTTTCTCAGATGTGAAAGGATAAATAAAAGCTTCCCCAGTCAAACAAAAATGAGGGACTTCACCACCACTAGACCTGCCCTACAAAAAATATTGAGAGGAGCCCCTCTGCTTGAAACAAAAAGACAAAGTATACAAAACTTTGAGTAATGTCATCAATAGAATCAGAAAATTTTAACACTATTTTAGAATAAAGGGTTAAACAATTACAGCATAATGGTTATAGGAGAAAATGACATTAAGATAACTAATAATATTACAGTTTGGTAATAAGCTCATAGCATAAGAAGGGATAATTTTACAATAAAAATATGAAAGGGGAGGAATAAATGACAGAACTTGTGTAAGCAAATGATGGCAAATGGCTGTCAGCAGAAAAAAAAGACTATTTTATCTAAGAGTTGTTTATGCAAACTTTGTGGTAACCACAAAACAAAAAATCTAGGAGATCCCTGGGTGGCTCAGTGGTTTAGCACCTGCCTTTGGCCCAGGGCGCGATTCTAGAGTCCGGGGATCGAGTCCCGGGATCAAATCCCGTGTTGGGCTCCCAGCATGGAGCCTGTTTCTCCCTTCTCCTGTGTCTCTGCCTCTCTCTCTCTCTCTATGTCTATCATGAATAAATAAATAAATAAATAAATAAATAAATAAATAAATAAATCTTAAAATAAAAACAGAAATCTAGGGATGCCTGGTTGGCTCAGCAGTTGAGTGTATCTGCCTTTGGCTCGGGGTGTGATCCTGGGGTCCCGAGATCAAGTCCCACTCCTCTGCGAGGCTTCCTGTGAGGAGCCTGCTTCTCCCTCTGCCTATGTCTCTTCCTCTCTCTCGCTCTCTCTGTGTCTCTCATGAATAAATAAATAAAATTTTTTTAAAAATCTAGAGCAAAAAGACAAAACATGAAAAAGGGGAAACTGAGCAAATCATCAGAGCAAATCACTCACCTAAAAAGGCAAACAGAAACACAGAGAAAAAGAAACAATGGAGATACAAAACAATCAGAAAACAAAAGATAAAATAGCAATAGTAAGTCTTTATATATCAATAATTGCACTAAATATAAGTAAATTGAATTTACCAATCAAAAGGCACAGAGTGGCTGTATGGATTAAAAAAAACAAGACCTAACTATATGCTGCTTTCAGAAGACCCATCTTGGGGACACCTGGGTGGCTCAGTGGTTAAGCACCTGCTTTCAGCTCAGGGTATGATCCTGGGGTCCCAGGATTGAATCCCACATCGGGCTCCCTGCATGGAGCCTGCTTCTCCCTCTGCCTGTGTCTCTGCCTCTCTCTCTCTGCCTCTCATGAATAAGTAAATAAAATCTTTAAAAAAAAAAAAAAAAAGAAGACCCACTTTGGCTCCAACACGTACACTCAAAGGGAAGAGATAGAAAATGATATTCTAAGCTAATGGTAACCAAAAGAAAGCAGATGTAAGCTATACATAAATCAAACAAAATAGACCCTCAAGCCAAAAATGATAATGAAAAGTAAAACAGATCATTATATAATAATAAAGGAGTCAATACATCAAGAAGATACAACAATTCTAAGTATATATGTTCTCAACATATGAGCCCTAAAATATATCAAGCAAATACTAACAAATCTTAAGGAAGAAATAGACAGCAATATGATAATAATAGGGGACTTCAATACTCCACTATCAGCAATGTACAGATCATTCAGACAGAAAATCAGCAAGGGAACATTACAATTAAGCCACACTTTAGAATAAGTGGACTTAACACACATTTATAGAGCAGGCCATCCAACACCAGGAGGATATACATTATTCTCAAGGGCACATGGAACATTCTCCAGGATAGATCATATTATGGCCTTAAGAATTAATCTTAGCAAATTTAAGATTTAAAATATCAACTGTTTTATCTGACCACAAGTTGAGAAATAACAAATCAACAAGAAGAAAGAGAGCAGATCTCCAAATATGTGGAAATTTAAAAACACACTTTGAAGTGACCAATGGATCAAAAAGAAATCAAAAAGGAAATTTAAAAATTTATCTCAAAACAAATAAAATGAAAATACAATGTATCGAATTTTGTAGGATGCACAAAAGCAATTCACAGAGGAAAGTTTATAGCAATAAAGCATATACTAAGAAATTAGGTATCAAATAAACAACCTATATTTACACCTTACGGAACCAAAAAGAGGAAAAAAATTTAAGGCCAAAGTTAGCAAAAGGAAAGAAAAAAAAATCAAAGTAGAAGTAAATTAAATAAAGAACAAAAAAATTAGAAAGAATCAATAAAACTAAAAGCTGATTCTTTGAAAAGATAAACAAAACTGAGAAACTTTAATCTAGACTAAGAAAAAAGGACTCGAATTTAAAAATGAAAGAGGAGATACTATAACAGATACTATAGAAATACAGAAAATTCTAAGAGACTACCATGAACAGTTATATGCCAACAAATTACATAACCTAGGGAAAAGAGATACATTTTTACAAACACATACATACCTAACAAGACTGAACCAGGAAGAAATAGAAAACCTAAATAGACCAATAAGTCAAAGAATTGAGTCATTAGGCAAAAATTGCTCATCATAGAAAACTTCAGTGTTAGATAGCTTCACTGGTGAATTCTACTAAATGTTTAAAGAATTAACACCAATCCTCCTTAACCTTTTCCATAGTATTGAGGAAGAGAAAACTCACTCTTTCCCTTTCTTTTCCCTTTCCTTCCTTTCCTTTCCCTTATTCTCCCTCTCCCTCTCCCTTACCCTCTCCCTGTCCCTCTCCCCCATTTTCTCCCCCTCCCTCTTTCTCTCCCTCAGTTAGCTGTGGGTTTGTCATATATATCCTTCATTATGTTGAAGTATGTTGCTTCTGCACTAATCTACTTAGTGTTTTTATCATAAAAGGATGCTGGATCTTTTCAACTGCTTTTTCTGTGTCAAGATGATCAGGTAATTTTTATCATTCATTTATTGATGTAATAATTTACATTTACTGATTTACACATGTTGAACCATCATAAATCTCACTTGATCATGGTGCAAAATCCTTTTAATGTGTTCTTGAATACAATTTAGTAATATTTCATTGAGAATTTTTGCACCTATATTCATCAGGGATCTTGGTCTATAGTTTTCTTATGGTATTCTTATCTGACTTTGGTATTAAGGTGATGCTGACTTCATAGAGTAATAGTGAAATATATGGAATTGTTGAATCACTACATTTTATACCTGAAACTAATATGACGCTGTATGTTAAGTACACTGGAATTAAAATGAAAAAAGGAAAGAGAAAGGAAAAAGAAAGGGAGAGGGAGGAGGAGAGGGAGACTATTGAATATAGTAGTGGAAATCCTAGCTAGGGCAATTAGTCAGAACAAAGAGAGAAAAGGGATCCAAATCAGGAAGGAGAAAGTAAAATTGTTGTTATTTGTTGACAATATGATCTTACATATAGAAGATCCAAAAGAGTCAATACAAAAATTGTTGGAATTAATCAGTGATTTCAATAAAATGGCAGGTTACAAAAATCTACTTAGAGAACTCAGTGGCATTCTTTTACACTAATAATGAGGGAAAAAAGAAAGAAAGAAAAGAAAAAAAGAAAGAAAGAAAGAAAGAAAGAAAGAAAGAAAGAAAGAAAGAAAGAAAGAAACTATCTTAATTACAATAATATCAAGAACATAAAGTACTTAAAAATAAACTTAACCAAGAAAGTAAAAGATATATATGATGAAAACTACACAACTGTGATGAAAGATATCAAAGACACAAACAGAAAGACATCTGTGTTCATGGATTAGAAGAATAAATATTGTTAACATGGACATACCACTGAAAACCATCTATTGATTCAATGTAGTCCCCATCAGAATACCAAAGTCATTCTTCACAGAAATATAAAAAACAATTCTAAAATTTGTGTGGAACCACCAAGACTCCAGATAGCCAAAGCAATACTGAGAAAAAGAACAAAGTCAAAGGTATTGCATGTCCTGATTTCAAACTATACCCCAAACCATAGTAATAAAAAGTTTGGTACTGTCACAAAAATAGACACATAGACCAATGGAACAGAATAGAGAGCCTAGAATTAAATTCTGGCACATATGGTCAACTATTATTGCACAAGGGAGCCAAGAACACCTAATGGGGGAGTGATGTTATCTTCAACAAATGGTACTGGCAAAACTGAAAAGACATATGCAGAACAGTATAAATGGATTCCTATCTCAAACCAATCATAAAATTAACTCAAAATGGATCAAGTACTTAAATATAAGACTTGATATCATAAAGCTCCTGGAAGAAAATATAGGGAAGAAGCTCATTGATAATGATCTTGGCAATGATTTTTTGGGTATGACACCAAAAGCACAAACAACAAAATCAAAAATCAGCAAATGATACTACATCAAACTCAAAAGGCTCTGCATAGTAAAATAAACAATTAACAATATAAAATAGCAGCTTATATAATGGGAGAATTTTTTTGCAAATCATATATTGGATGAAAGGTTAATATCCAAAATGTATAAAAAATCTGTTTAAAAAATGGGCAGAAAAACAAGTAGACATTTTTCTGAAGAAGATATAAAAATGGCCAGTAGGCATATGACAAGATGCTCAACATCACTAATTATCAGAAATATGTGAGTAAAAACCACAATGCAATATTACCTCACACTTGTTAGAATGGCTATTCTCAAGAAGGCAAGAGACAAGTGCTGGTAAGGATCTGGTGAAAACAGAATCCTTATACATGTTAGTGAGACTGTAAATTAGTCTAACCACTATGGAAAACAATAGAGAGGGTCTTCAAAAAATTAAAAATAGATCTATCATATGAACCTGCAACTTCACTTTTGGGTATATACCCAACGGAAATTAAAAGAGGAATTTTAAGGATATATATGCACACCCATGTTTATCACAGCATTACTCATTATAATCAAGATATAGAAACAACCCAAATGTCCATCAGTGATAAATGGGTAAAAATATGATGTATCCAAAATATATAAAGAACTTACAAAACTCAATACTCAAAAGCAAATAATCCAATTAAAAAATGGGCAGAGCATATGATCAGATATTTTTCCAAAGAAGACATCCAGATGGCTAATGGACCACATTAAAAGATGTTCATGATCACTAACCATCAGAGAAACACAAATCAAAACTACAATGAGATATCACACCTGTCAGGATGGCTAAAAACAACAACACAAGAAACAGATGTTGACAAGGATGTGGAGAAAAAGGAACATTCATGTACTGTTGGTGAAATGCAAACTGGTGCAGCTACTCTGGAAAGCAGTAAGAGATTGCCTCAAAAAGTTAAAAAACAGAACTACCTTATGACCCAGAAATCACACTACTGGGTATTTACCCAAATGATCCAAGAACACTAAGTAAAATGGATACATGCATCTTATGTTTATAGTAGTATTATTTACAACAGCCAAATTATGGAAGCAACCCATATGTCCATTGATTGATGAATGGATAATGAAGATGAATGGATTAAAAAGGATATAATATATAATATTAGAATATTATTGGAATAATAATGAAATATTATTCATCCACCCAAAAGAATGAAATCTTGCCATTTATACCTTATATGGATGGAGCTAGAGAGTTCAATGCTAAGCAAAATAAATCAGTCAGCTTAAGACAAATACCATACAATTGCACTTATATGTGGAATTTAAGAAGCAAAACAAATGAACAAAGGGGGAAAAAGAGAGAGAAATCAATAAATGGATTCTTAATCATAGAGAACTGATGGTTACCAGAGGTCAAGGGAAGGGGTGGGAACAGGATGTGTTAAATAGCTGATGGGGATTAAGGAGTGCACTTGTGATGAGTATCAGGTGATGCATGGAAGTGTTGAATCATTCTACTGTACACCAGAAACTAATGTAATGCTGTATGTTAACTAATTGGAATTTAAATAAAAACATTTTTAAAAATCAAAAGTTAAAAAAAATATGTTGTATATATACTATGCAATATTAGTCATCCAGAGGAAGGTGGATATTCTGCCATTTATGACAACATGGATATACCCTGAGCACATTATGCTGAGATGTCAGAGAAAGGCAAGTACTGTATGATGTCACTTCTATGTGTAATCTAAAAAGAATCAAACCTATAAAAAACAAACAGATAAAATGGTGGTTACCAGGGGACTGTGGGGGGATAAGATGAATGGTGCTTTAGGGTACAAACTTATAATGCGTAGTAATGAGCCAAACTTGTAATGAGTAGTAAATAAGCCAGGGAGATCTATAATGAATATAGTATAATGAATGCACACACACAATAATAATTATACTATAATGATATGATGTGATAAGTATTATTTTAATAGCAATAATATTGCAATATACAAATATATCAGATTAACACAGTATAAACAGATGTTGACAAGGATGTGGAGAAAAAAGAACACTCATGTACTGTTGGTGAAATGCAAACTTTTAAATCTGTAAAGTGTATTATGTTAAATTTATCAAATTTAAAAAATACAGATCACAAATTAGCCCATGAATAAAAGTTCAGTATCATTAGTCATGAATGGTATCAATACCATACCACCAAAATACCCAATATTGAAAAATGTACAGTACCAAATACTGGTGGCAATATGGAACAACTGGAACTTTCATGCATGGCTGGCAGGACTGCAAAATTTTGTAGCACTTTAGAAAAGAGTGCAGTGGATTCTTATATATTCAAACATATACTTGCTATACACAGAACAAAATCCCTCCTAGGTAATTATCCGAATGAAATAAAAACCTATGTTCATACAACAGCCTATATGTGAATGCTCATAGCGGTTTCAGTTTATAATCATTCAAAACTAGAAATAACCAAATGTCCTTTTAAAAGGTGAAAGGGTAAACAAACTTGGTACATCCATAGAGTGGAATACTACTCAGTAGTAAAAGCTATAAAGAATAAAAAACTAGTGATACAACACAAATGAATCCCAAGGGCATTATGCTAAGTGAAAGATGATAGATTCAAACTCTGCACATGGTATGACTCTATTTATACTACAAATTTGTAGGAAAGAGTTTCCACATCAGGGATTACCAGGGGGTTAGACATGGGGAGGAGTTGACTGAAAAGAGGCAGTGTATGAGGAAATCAGAAGAGTTTTGTATCTTGTTTGTATTGCTTACACTTTTGTCAAAATTCATAAAATTACACACTAAAGTGAATTCTATTGTATAGAAATTAAAAGCACAAAAGCAAAAACAGTGAAGACAAAGATAAGAAACACCATCAAGTATTTGGTTGGTTTAAAAAAAAATTAAACAGATCCATAAAATGTAGAGATGAGTCCTAAAAATACATATATATATATATATATATATATATATCCCTACAAACTCTTATAACACTAATAATCAATAAATATTCTAATACCTGAGAGAGAGAGAGACAGAGATAGAAATATACACACAAAGATAGACAGAGGACAGCAAATTTAAAAACACTTAATCTACAATTCTATACCCATTCAAATTGTTACTCTGTTTTAGGTGCAAAATAAAGACAATGTTGTAATTCTTACAACAATAAAGAAAGTTCACTCTTTTTAAAAATTGATTGATTTATAATTGATTGATTTTAGAGAGTGGGGGAGGGGAGAGAAGAGGGAGAAGGAAAGAGAAAACCTTAAGCAGGTACCATGTCCAGCACACACACAGCCTGATGCAGGACTTGATCTCCCAATCCTGAGATCATAACCCTAAGATCATGAACTGAGCTGAAAGCAAGAATTGGTTGCTTAGCTTATTGAGCCATCCAAGCACCCCAAGGAAGCTTATTTTTGATGAACCCTTTCTGAAGAAATGTTTTGAGATTGTACTCCAGGAAAACAAGGATAATAATCAAGAAACAGGAGCCGTGCAGTAGAGTTAGGAATGTGGTGGAACAAACCCTAGAATGCCATATCTGTACAAGCCTAGAAAGTCATTGGTTCAAATTAGGTTTCAAGTCATTGGTTCAATGGACTCTAAGAAGGAATGCAAAATGTTACATATCATTAAAAAGAATGGGATAAATTCTAATTGATATGTGAAATAAATAGGGAATTGGAGATTCCTAGTATTATATTGAGGATTGCATATATGTGTTCTCTCATATAGAAAGTGAGAAATCCTAGGAAAAATAAGGAACTATAATAAAAATCTGTGATTAATTGATGAAACAAAATACAGCAGCATTTCCTGCAACTGATGAAATCTTAAAAAAAATACGTTTAAGCAACATTCTTCTCCAGTGGATCCTGGGCATGTGACATGAGGCATGCAGAGATTAAAATAGTATGTTAAACCAGTATGTTGTTCTTTTTGGTATACAGCTGTAATTGCATAATACTTTTTTCTCAGTTTTAAGAATCAACTTAAATAATATTTTATTATTTATATGATGTTATCACTATAGCTATTGTAAAGAAAGGCTTTACCTCATAGAATTTGGAAGGTGAATGTGAAGAAGATGAAGAAAAGTTGGAGAGCTAATATCTTCAGCTAAAGGATGGACTATCTTAAATTGCTGAATCAAGATGTATAAAATATTCCATGCAAATAAAAGTCAAAATAAAGCTAAGGTACTTATCTCAGACAAAATATACTTTAAGTTAAAGAATGTATAATGTTAAAGAGATCAATCCAACAAGAGGATGTAACATTTGTAAATATCTATGCACCCAGTATACATAAAGCAAATATTAACAGACTTAAAAGGAGAAACAGACAGCAATACAATAATACTAGGGGATGTTAATATCTGACTTTCATCAGCGGACAGAGCATCCAGACAGAAAATCAATAAGGCAACATTGATCTTAAACAACATATTAAACCAGATGAATTTACCAGCTATATACAGACATTCCCTCTAAATGGAACAGAATATATGTTATTTTCAAGTGTACATGATTTTTTTGGATATGACACTAACAACAAAGACAACACAACCTAAAATAAGCAAATTGGACTACATCAAAATAAAAAGCCTCTGCACATCAGAGAAAACCATTCACAAAATAAAAAGGCAATTCACAAATTGGAAGAAAAGTTTGCAAAGTATATATCTGATAAGAGGATAATATTCAGAATATATTAAAAACTCATATAACTCAATAGAAAAAAATAACTATCCAATTAAAAATGGAAAGAGGACCTGGATAGATGCTTTTCCCAAATAAACATACAGATGGTCAACAATTACATGAAAAGGAACTCAATATCACTAATCATTAGGGAGATGCAAATAAAAACCACAATGAAATATCACCTCACACCTGTTAGAATGACTCGTAAAAAAACACAACAAATAATGAGAGTTGCCAAGGATGTGGAAGAAAGGGAATTCTTGTGCACTGCTGCTGGAAATGTAAATTGGTGCAGCTACTTTGGAAAACAGTATGAAGATTTCTTTAAAAAGTAAAAATAAAACTATCATATGATCTGGTAAATCTACCTCTGGATATTCATCAGAAGGAAATAAAAACCCCAACTTAAAAAGATTTATGCATTCCCATGTTCACTGCATCATCATTTGCATAGACTAGATATGGAAGCAACCTACATGTCCATTGATG
This sequence comes from Canis lupus dingo, assembly GCF_003254725.2. Lineage (NCBI taxonomy): Eukaryota > Metazoa > Chordata > Mammalia > Carnivora > Canidae > Canis > Canis lupus. The sequence goes on from NC_064249.1 coordinate 70,757,231, forward strand.
GATGAATATATAAAGAAAATATGGTGTACATATAATGGAATATTATTCAGTCATAAAGAGAAGTAAATCTTGCCATTGGCAACATCATGGATGGACCACGAGAGCATTATGCTAAGTGAAATAAGTCAGACAGCAAAAGACAGTTATCATATAATCTCACTTACATGTGGGATCTAGAAAAGCTCAAACATAGATAGAGGGAACAGACTGGTCATTGCCAAATAAGGCTAGGTGACAGGCAAAATGGGTGATCAAAAGATAACAAACTTTGAGTTTAAAATAAGTAAATTCTGGGGATGTAGTGTACAGCATGGTCAGTATAGTTAATAACACTGTGTTGTATATTTGAAAGTTGCTAACAGAATAAATCTTAAAAGTACAAACAAATTTTAACAATGTGTGGTGGCAGATGTTAATCACTTATGATCATTTTTCAATATATACAAATATTAAATCATTATATTGTACATCTGAAACTAATAAATGTCAATTATGCCTCAATTAAAAGGTATATTTGTATAAATATATTATAAATAAATAAATTATAAATCTATATATAGATATATAAAATATCTATGCAAATATAGATATTTAAACCTATAAAACCAAGCAATGACTGAACTAAAATAATAATGGTTATTATTGAGAACATTATGAGACAGCTAGATGGGGATATTTGAAATGAGCTAATTCTTAACCATTCACAGGAGAATCAAAAATGTGTTTGATAAATCAAGAAATAGCTATAAATTCTTAAGAGTTACAGTTTTGGGAGCTGCCTGAGTGGTTCAGTTGGTTAAGCATCTCCTTCAGCTCAAGTCATGATTCCAGGGTTCTGGGATTAAGAATCACATTTGGGGGGATCCCTGAGTGGCTCAGCAGTTTAGCGCCTGCCTTTAGCCCAGGGCGTGATCCTGGAGTCCTGGGATTGAGTCCCGCATCAGGCTCCCTTCATGGAGCCTGCTTCTCCCTCTGCCTGTGTCTCTGCCTTTCTCTCTCTCTCTCTGTGTCTCTCATGAATAAATAAATAAATCTTAAAAAAAAAAAAACAAACACTTTGGGCTCCTTGATCATGGTGTCTCTGCTTCTCCCTCTCCCTGTGCCCTACTTGTGTTCTCTCTCTATCTCTACTCTCTCTCTCTCTCTCCCCCTCATAAGTAGATAAAATCTTTAAAAAAAGGAGTGATAATTTTGGGGCACCTGGGTGGCTCTCTTGGTTGAGCATCCTCTTGGTATTGGTTCAGGTCATGATTTCAGGGTGGTGGGATCAACCTCATGGCAGGCTCCTGACTCAATGAGGTGTTTGAGTCTTCTCTCCTTCTCCTTCTGCTCCTCCCTCACTCACGTTTTCCCTTCCTCCCATTCTCTCTGTAAAATAAATAAATAAATCTTCAAAAAAAAAAAAAAAAGAGTTACAGTTTTAAGCACCAGAAGAATCACTGTAACAACTAATAAAAATATTTACTTCCCAGTAGTTAAGACTGGAGGTGGTGAGGTCTGAGATGAATACCAAAAATCATTTAATGTTATTTAAGTTACTTTGATACAAATAAGGGAAACCATAAACAAAAATTGGAATTCTTAAAGTGCAAATGACGTAGGAAGAAATTATAATGATAGAAAAGATATTAAGTACAATTAAAGATTGCTCCCTCACTTCCAAAATACACAGAGTAAAAACAGATATGGTCTAACAGTGAGAAGCTCTTAAATGGAATAGTATTCAACAGGGATAAAACATTCAAAAATTAGTACAATCATAATTACTCTGAATTGACAGGGAGCAAATCTTCTGAAAAAACAAAATGACAATGAAGATAAAGAAGATATGGTATATATACAATGGAAAATTACTTAGCCATCAAAGAGAATGAAATCTTACCATTTGCAATGGAATGAATAGAACTAGAGGGTATTCTGCTAAGCGAAATAAGTCAGAGAAAGAAAAATATCATATTTCACTGATATGTGAATTTTAGGAAACAAAACAGATGAACATAGGGAACAGGAAGGAAACATAAGATAAAAACAGAGGGAGATAAACCATAAGAGATTTAACTATAGGAAACAAATTGAGCGTTGCTGGAGGGTGTGGGTGGGTGTTGGGGTAACTGGGTGATGGACATTAAGGAGGGGACGTGATGAAATGAGAACTGGGAGTTATATGCAACTGACGAATCACTAAATTTTACCTCTGAAACTAATAATACACTATATGTTAACTAACTTGAATTTAAATTAAAAACAATAACAATGAGTTTCAAAGAGAGCTTTCTGTTTAACTCCGGGTTTGAAAATCACAGTTTGAAATGTTGAAAAGAAACATAGAACCAAGGATATCTCTGAAAAACATGACCAATCTCCCTTCTTATGATTTTTAAGATTTTATTTATTTATTTATTTATTTATTTATTTATTTATTTGACAGAGAGAGAGAGAGAGAGAGAGAGTAAATGCAGGGGTAACACCAGAGGTAGAAGGAGAAGCAGGTTCTCCACTCAGCAGGGGGCCTGATGTGTGACTCCATCCCAGGACCTTGGGATCATGACATGAGCGGAAGGCAAACACTTAAGTGACTGGGCCACTCAGGTGCCCTCCTACTTATGATTTTTAGTTTAAAGAATAGGACTTTAAAGATTTCAGTATAGGGATGCTTGGGTGGTTCAAGGGTTGAGCCCCTGCGTTCAGCCCAGGGCATGATCCTGGAGTCCTGGGATCAAGTCCTGCATCGGGCACCCTGCATAGAGCCTGCTTCTCCCTCTGCCTGTGTCTCTGCCTTTCTCTGTCTCTGTCTCATGAATAAATGAATAAAATCTTTAAAAAGAATAAAGATTTCAGTATAAAGTATAGGGCTTTTTAAAGCAAAATTAGAGTAAGACCAAAGACGGCCTAAACACAATGCTTAGATAGCAAAATGCTACCAAACTACTTGACTTATGTTCAGTGTCCTTTTTGTTGTTACTATTTTTTTTAATCAAAGAGAAAATTTTGTAATGTAGAAAAGTTTTTAGAACTTTATTAAGAAAGATCTGAAACCCTTTGGAGGTGAGATATAGTGTGACAACCTTAGGTACTTAAAATGTACTTATGGAAATATGTATTGGATGAACTTGCAGATACAATTAAGGAAGTATTGTAAATAAGCTTAAAAATATCCTGGATATTGAGAGGAGTATTAGGTGACTTTTGTTGTACCAATCTCAATATATTTTTCTAGAGGGACTAAAGACAAAGTTCTGATATTAAATATTGTCAAATTTTATATCAGTTCCCAGCAAAATTCTACAAAGGGTTATGAAATAGATGCTGGTCACTGTTGTAAATAAATGTACATACATAAGGAATAAATTCTCATAGGCTAACTTGTAACAAGATAGGATTATTGATTAGACCAGAAGCTTACAAATACTGGAAAGATACCTTGATTTTCAGCAATGCACGTAAGTCACTCATATCCAGTACCCAAGATTGGAAAATGAGAACTGTATTATAGTCCAATTAGTTGAAATCACATTTATTTGAACAATTTTATCCCAAGAGTGTTGATTAAGGCACTTTGTCAGTCACTGAGGATGACAAGTAGAAAAATCAATAGTGACATAGAACCGGGTTCTTCTGTGTCCTTTTTACAATTTTGTCACTAGATTGAATAAAGAACCAAAGTTGATTAAATCTGATAATGCAAGGTGTTCCGAGAAATGGCACCACATAACACTGATAAACTGACAATTTATACAAGAAACCCACAAGCTTAATATAAGCTCAGTGTGAACCAAAAGTAGGCATGTTTCCTTTAAAATTTAAAAGAAGATATAATTGCATTAGCAGACACACTAGCTTTCTGACCTGGAGAGTTGAACCTTCTACTGTTTCTAGCTTACCTCAGTCAATGGCTGGAGGGTTAGAATTCAGTCTGCTAATTATATTTCAGTTTGGTAAGAGACTGTACTGTGTCCAGAGTAGGGCAAGCAGAATGATGGCAGGACTGGAACCCGTATTATAGGAGAAAGAAATAAAAGCACAGAAGTAGTTAGCCCAAAAGACAAAGGACTTGTTCATTTTGTATTTTAAGTGTCTGATAGAATTGTCAGCAAATGCTTATGGAAAGATTGAATGTGTTGAGTATAAAACAAAGCCAAGAGCTTTTATATTCCTCTAAGATAAAGAGGTCTTTTTAAATGTTGACATATAAATATCTCTTGTGGTTTTGGTTTGTTGTTTGTTTGTTTTTGCCTCTCATCTTGATTTGAGACCTGTCCTCTTGTGATAGCTGGAACACTATTTCCTTTGTCTTAGGACACTAAAAAGTGAGTCAAACTACAGAAAAAAAAAACTTTCTCCCACCTTTTTAAAACAATTTCAGTGAGTAATCTTTTTGGGCAAGTGACGTCATGAAGAAAAGCTGTACCCTTGTTCACACAGGATTATTCAGAGTTAACTGATCAAACTGGGGTTCAACTAAAATAATGGTACTTGTCTGGTATTTGAATTTTCATCATTTTGTTTGGTGTTTATATCCTCTAAATAAGAAAACAAAGTAAAGAAAGATAATATTAAGGTAGAGGTAGCAATATGGCTACTCTTTTTCAACATTCCTTCTGGTATGCAGGAAATTCACTTTAATCTTTGAGTGAAATTTGTCCAATTCTAAATCAAAATTTTGTCACGGGCAGTAACGTTTCCAACATACTCAACCTTCACAAGTATGGGAATAAGAGCCATGTTCTAAACCCTTCAAACATCTGAAATCTTCTTTCTGGAAAAAAATATCTCCTCATTTTAGTCAACCTCCTATATTCTTTATCTCAAATAATGTGTCACTACCTACCCAGTTTCTCAAGCTCAAACCTGAGGAATATTCCACGACTTTCCTCCTTTGCTTCACACATCTAATATGGGCACAATTCTTGCCCTCAGAAATGCTTTTGATATTCCCTCTTGTCTGCCACTGCTAATGTCAGGCTCTTACTTTTTAATTACTTCAGGAGCCTCTTCTTCATCATCTGACCCTGATAAATTCTACCACTGCCCAGGACTTATGACCATATGCTCCAGTTTCACCAGATTGATCACTATTTGAACAGAAGCACATTTGAACATGGAACTGAAGGACCATAGGATGAATAAGACTTAGCAAGGGAGATACGAAGAATGAGGGAAGTCCTGGGAGAGAGAAGTCCCTATAGCATAAAACCTATTATGCATAGGAAAAGGTGAATCATTTGATATTGTTGAAGCATTGGAAGAACCTGGAGATACAACTGGGGAAACACAAAGGAGTCTGAAGGTAGATGTTTGCCAAAGGGTTTAAGACCTTGAGATGTGGGACACCTGGGTGGCTCAGGGGTTGAGTATCTGCCTTTGGCTCGGGTCGTGATCCCTGGGTCCTGGGATCAAGTCCCAAGTCAGGCTCCCTGTGTGGAGCCTGCTTCTCCCCCTGCCTGTGTCTTTGCCTCTCCCTCTGGGTCTCTCATAAATAAATAAATATTTATTTATTAAAATAATAAAATAAAATAAATAATAATAATAAAATAAATAATATTTATTTATTTTAAGATTGTATAAATACAATCTTAAAAAAAAAAAGACCTTGAGATGTTATTCTGTGAAATTTTAACTGTGGTACATTTTAAGTGAGAGAGTAATAGGAGGGTTTGTAATTGATGAGATTATTCTGGTAACAGATACTTGAAAGCAATCAGGCCTGGTGGTTAGGAAATCATGATTCTGGTCCAGAATGGGAAGACAAGTGTTGTCATACAACAGGTTGAACAAAGGGATGGATGATTGGGATATTAAAGAGTTTGAACTCAACCATAGGTATAGGTTTATCACGATGAAAAGTTAAAGTAGAAAGGCAGCCTTTGTTCAGTCTGTGCTAAGTCCTAAGTTTCTGTATTCTGTGACTAGGTAACTGGTGTTATCATTGGCCAAGACTGAAAATTCAAGGGAAGGGCCCTTCAGTAGAGGAAGGTAGGCTCATTTTTGCCTATCCTGTATTTTATTGCCCTTGGGATATCTAGGAGAGAAAGCAGAGGGATGAAGGGGTAGCAGTTAGATACCCAGGTTCACCATCACCACCACCAGCTTCAGGGTAATTCTCTCCAGTGGGGCTACTCTGAGTAACCAAGGAAATCTGAACAGTGTTTGCTAGTACTAGTTAAATGAACATCTGTAGACAGCGTTCTTCATCTTTACCCATTCCTTCACATTCAATAAGCTCTATGATTCTGTGCATTTTTAAAAGTTTTATGTGATCTGAAGTTTTATAGTTAGGTCAGACTCTACGTACAAATTCCTCAAAACGCATGTGAGTAAGTGCTTCTAAGAACCTAACCTTTTTTTTTTTTTAATCAAGCTTTCATCTCAAATTCCCACTGCCACAGTTGACAGTCATAGCATAAGAAGAGACATTTGTATATGGCATATAGTCTGCACTCCATAAATGCTACTAAATGGATATTTTACTGAAAAAACCCTGTATTGTTTTAACATTGCCGGCATAACATATTAATAAATTCTTGAATGGAGAATAGATGCTAAATTTTACTTCATTAACAACAAAAAAAAGGAAATTGATATCATGTCCTTCCTCCTCTTATTAGTGACCTGCATGAACTATTGCTACCAGCAACAGCACAGGCTTTTCTTAGCAACAGTTAATACTATTAAGTATATTGTTGTTAATATTTGTTTTAGAAACCGAAATTATCACCACATGTAATTGATGGAAACTATTAAGGTAAATGCTGTTTCTTACAATTGATTCATGATTTACTTTGCATTGCAAATAATTTTATTAGTTGTTTTTGATTTCATAAAAATGTTTTTGTTTATTTAAAAGTGCATATAGCTATAATTTCTACTATTTATCTATAAACAGCTTAATATGCCCCATCAGTGAGCACTTAAAACAAAACACAAAAGTTTTGACTACAAATAATATATGCTTCTCAATAGTTTTGATGTGCTCCATTTTCTAAAAGTTTATTTTTATACATGTCTACTTAGAATCTTTATCATGCATGCTTGTGACACCTGACCCTTCTCTACTAGCCTGTCATTGAAAATGCTGGTTAACTCCAAGCACTTATGTGCAACTTCTTGTACTTTCTTGAGGAGATAATAGATTACCCCTTCCTCTAGCTAGATTGTTATTTGGATCATCACTTAGAAAACTTCACTCTAGCTTTTTCCTGTTGTCTTCTTCCCAGAACATCTCTCCTTTCACATAAAATAGGTTGTGTGTGTCTACACTGTGGCTCCCACTCCATCAAACCTCAGTTCCAGTAGTTCATCTTGCATCTGCACTTTGCAACTGAGTTCCTTGCTTTCTGAAAAGAGTGAATGACAAGTTAATAGTTGATTTGGGTTTTCTGATTCCTAACAAATGATTAACAGAAAACAACACCATGAATCTCAAGCTCATATTTCGTAATGTATCTGATAAGTTTCCTTCTCTGACATCAATTCCTTAACACTATCAAAATCTTTCTTCTGATTTGCATATCTTAAGATATAGAGCAGCTTCATATCTACCTTATGGCTTTGGTGCACACTTTCTAGCTTTCTGGTGCTTCTTGTCCCACCATTATCGATGCTCAAGGAAAATAGTTTCTCACTTTTCTGAGAGCAAAGCAACTTGAAAATGTGTGGCATGGCCTTAGAAGTTCGTTGGGTATTTTAAATCATTGAAATGTGTAGGTCAATAATAGAATATAACCAATATAAAAAAAGAAATTATTTGTGTTTTATTTTGTTTTGTTTAGAGTTATCTCTGGGGATAAAAGAGAAATTTGAAGACAGGAACCAACTAAACAAATAAAACCACTAAAATCGTTACACCAAGCAAAATAAGTCCATCAGAGAAAGACAAATACCAAATGACTTCACTCAGATGTGGAATTTTTTTAAATTTCATTTATTTATTATTTATTTATTTATTTATTTACTAACTTATTTTTAAATATCCTCTTCAACAAGAATTTTTTTTTTTTTAGATTTTATTTATTTATTCATGAGAGGCAGAGACACAAGCAGAGGGAGAAGCAGGCTCCACGCAGGGAGCCGGATGTGGGGCTCAATCCCGGGTCTCCAGGATCAGGCCCTACACTGAAGGCGGTGCTAAACCGCTGAGCCACCCAGGCTGCCCTAAAAAAATTATTTTAGATAGAGAGAGCGAATGGAGGAGAGGAAGAAGAGAAAACCCAGAACATGCTCCATGCTGACTGCAATGCTGTGGGGCTTGATTCCATGACCCTGAGATCATGACCTGAGCCAAAAATCAAGAGTTGGACTGTAAAACTACTGAGCCATCCAGATGCCCACACTCATATGTAGAATTTAAGAAACAAAACAGATGAACATAGAGGAAAGGAAAAAAAAAAAAGAGGGAGGAAAACCAACAGACTCAACTATAGTGAACAAACTGAGGGTTGCTGGAGAAAAGGTGGGTTGAGGAAATGGGCTAAATGATTGATGGGTGTTAAGGAGGGCAGTTGTGATGAGCACTGAGTGTTATATATAAGTGATGAATCACTAAATTCTACTCCTGAAACTAATATTACACTACATGTAAACTAATTAAAATTTGAATAAAATCCTGAAATATAAAAAAATCACAAAATTAAAACCACAAAAATCACTTAAAGTATAAAGAACACATCATAATCAACTCAGATTAATTTTGCATCACCTTCCATACATGGCATATATCACAATAAGGTGAATTTAAAGTAGAAAATGACTATTAGTGGCACAGATACTCATAATTATTTTGGTGAACAAAATTAAATAATGTGGGGTCATACATCAATGCTAATGTTTAATCTGTTGAAATCTATTCAATTTTTTGAAAATTTTTTTTCAGGACCTATTATTACCAATTACTATGTGTAGTATTCTAGGAGATCAAAAATCTAAGGAAGAGAATAAAGAATAAATTCAGTAGAGAATGATGTAGTGTCAAGTATAATTAGAAGGTCTATGTAAAGTCCTCTGTGCATCATCTAAAATATTAACACTCAGTGAATAAAAAACCGGTAGATAAGAGCTAAAAATTGGAAAACTATAACATGCAAAATAGATGTGGATCTTAGTGAACTTAAACTAGGCAATGGTTTCTTATATATAACATCAAAATCAAACAAAGAAAAAATAGATAAATAGGACTTTATCAAAATTAAAAATGTTTGAGCTTCAAAGGACATTATCAAGAAAGTGAATAGACAACTCATGGAATTGGGAAAAAAATTTGCAAATAATATATCTGAAAAACTTCTAGTATTCAGAATGTATAAAGAACACTTACAACTCAACAGTAAAAAAACACAATTGAAAAATGAACAAAGGATTTGAATAGATATTTCTCCAAAAAAGATAAACAAATGGCCGATAAACACGTGCAAAGATGCTCAACATCATTAGTCATTAGGGAAGTGCAACCCAAAACCATTTCATACCTACTAGGATGGCTGTAACTGAAAAGTCAAATAATTAGTGTTGGCAAGGATGTAGGCAAATTGGAACCATTTGTACATGGCTGGTGGGAATGTAAAATTGTGCTGCATTTTGGAAAAGTTTGGTAGTTCTTCAAAAAAGTAAACATAGAGTTACTATATGACTCAGAAAACCTAATTCTAGGTTTATACCCAAGAGAATGCAAAACATATTCACATAAAGACTTGTACATACATATATATAGAAATATTAATCATAATAGTAAAAGAATAGAAACAACCCAAATGTCCACTGAGCAATGTAAAGATAAACAAAATGAGGCATATCCATATAATGGGATATTATTCAGTCATGAAAAGGAATGGAGTGATGATAGGTGCTATAATAGAGCTAAATCTTCAAAACATTATACCACATGAAAGAAGCCAGATACAAAAGGCAACATATTATATGATCTCATTTCTATGAAAAGTCCACATAGGCAAATCCATAGAGATAGAAAGTAGATTAGTCATTGCTAGGGTCTTGGTGGGGGGGGGAAATATGAATGAAGTATGAGGTACAGGGATTCTTAATGAAGTAAGGAAAATGTTCTGGAATTAAGATATTGGTGATAATAGCACAAATTTATGAATATGCTAAAAACTCCTGAAATAGTTTACTAAAGTATAAAGTATGCTAAATTCTATACCTTAATAGGATGGATTTTATTATTATAAGTTATATCTTAATTTTTAAAAGAGTAAAGAATTTTGTCTGAGTCTATCAGAAAAAGTAACAAAAAGAAGTAATATTTGATATGGCCTTGACATCATTAGAATATGAGCCAGAGAATGCTGTAGTAAAACAAGCAAATGAAGGAAGGAAATAGTTAACTCCTTTACTATCTGTAGGGGTATGTGTAGAAGGTATGAAAATACATTCTATTTTTTGGTATTCAATAATAAAAAATCACTGCTTTAGATGTTCCTGATCATCAAAAAAATGTATACACTGTAAAAATAAAACACATTTTTAAAAGTTCTATATAAATTGTCTTAGACTATAAATTTTTGCTTTTTCTACTGTTTTTCTATTTACAATTGAAATCATTCAGCATGACTTATTGAAAAGCACTTTCATAAGCATTGTCCCATATTTTCCCATATGGTTTCCCCTGTGATTTAAAGTTCTCCCAAAATGTATTTATTTCCTACATTCTTCAGTGGACTCCTCTAACCTTGGACATTTAAGATGTTTCTGATTTTTTAAAAATATGAATAATGCCCCACAACTACATATTTGCCCATATTTTGAGTTCTTTTAGGTTAGATTTCCTCTGTGTAATGAGGAGAAAACTATTTTTACTTATAAATAGTGCCACATAACTTTGCTCTATAATACTGATACATTTCTTTTTTAAAAAATATTTTATTTATTCATTCATGAAAGACCTAGAGAGGGAGGTAGAGACTAGGCAGAGGGAGAAGCAGGCTCCATGGAGGAAGCCCAATGTGGGACTCCATCCCGGGACTCTGGGATCATGCCCTGAGCCAAAGGCAGACACTCAACTGCTGAGCCATGCAGGTATCCCAATACTGATAAATTTCAGTGACAATTCTATACTGCATTGTCTCCCTCTAAGCCAGTAGATTATCAAATTCAACTCATCTGCCAAGCAGCTAGGCAAAATTTAATAGAGCTCTATTTGTATGGGTGAGTGCAACAATGTCATTGTACCATTTGACATTTTTATCACTGAAAAATAAAATGAACAAATTTCATATTATACAAATCATTTTTATGACTCTATATTCCATCAGAAGAATAGTCAACAAGTATAAACCTATTATTCAGATAAAGGCTGGGTTCCAACATGGAAATTAAAAAGTAGCAACAACTCAAGAGCATGATTAAGAGATGTCAATTTACTTTACTTGTTAAGGTCCCTAATTCAAACTGGCTAAAGGAATCTGGCTCAATGTACCCCAACCCTAGTTTTTATATAACTTGTGACTTGCTTGAAACCAGTAGCAAGAAGTAAGTGTGATGTTAGGTGACTTGAGAGACTAGTTGATAAAAAATGTACTTTATGCCTTTTTTTTGATGGATACTCATATTTGGGGCACTGAATACTCACAGATCTGAGTATTCTGAGACCATCACGTTGGAGAGGTCAAACGGATGCACAAATTGACAACCCAGCAAGTTCCCAGATAATAGCTGCCAGTCATGTCAGTGATCCATCTTGGATGTCTACTCCAGTCTACCTTCAGATGACTGCAGCCCTAGCCATGATATCACTGCATGAGAAATCATAAAGGAAGAACTCCCTAGCTGTGTTCCTCCCACATTTCTAATCCATAAATTCATGTTCAAAATAAAATGTCTTTTTTAAGCCTCTAAATTTGGCTTATAAGCCACATTCTATATATAAATTCTATATATAATTCTATGCATAAATTCTATACACAAAATTCTCTATGCAAATCTATATATAAATCATGATATCTATATAGTAAAAAATTAAAAATCCATATGTCATAAAAATGCAATAAAGTATTATATTTAATGTTCCCTCTCCTTTTTTTTAAACTTTGGTGGTTTAATACAGAAGACAGCCCTATAGCTATATTAGGTCTTAGAACATTTATTTCAATCACTCTCTTTCTTAACTGCACCAAATAATTGTTCAATTTCTGATTATGCTTTCAGGGATAAATGTCATCACTTTGTGACATAGTTTTGCCATCTTTTGGTGGCTTTCAGCTTCTTTGAAAGTTATTCTTACACTGAGTTCTATGTAGCTCTCACCTATTTGCCTTGGTTTTACTTTTCATTTACCCTCAAGAATATACCCTTTAATTTCTGTCTAAAATTCAAATTGTAATTGTGATATTTTATAAAGTCATAATAATATATAAGAGAAATAGAAAGTTTTGTGTATCATGATACTAAAAACAAGCTTACCTTCCATGATTATTACCACTTACTCATAATCTCTCTTTGTATTACTGCCCTTATAACTTGAGGATAAACTAAAGAAGATGCTGCTTTAATGATGATATGCTTCTGGACAAAATGAATAATCTCCCATTCTAGGATATTTTAGGACATGGGTAGAGTTGTAATTTAAAATGTCTAACATACATGAATTGTTGAATATTTAGTTGGAGAAAAAAAATCAGACATAGCTAAATAAAAACAGAGTAAAGATAAGTTTTCATCAATACATGAGTGGATAAAGATGTAATGTATATAAATATGTGTGTATATATAAATATAAATACACATACTTATATACACACACAGCACACACACAAATACAATGGAATATTATTTGGCCATAAAAAGAATGAAACCTTGCTATTTGTAACAACATGGATGGAGCTAGTGAGTATAATGCTAAGTGAAATAAATTAGTCATAGAGAGACAATTGCCATATGATCTCACTCATGTGTGGAATTTTAGAACAAAACAAATGAGCAAAGGGAAAAAGAAAGAAAGAAACCAAGAAACAAATTCTTAACTGTAGAGAGCAAACTGATGTTCAGTTCTAGTATATGTGCATTGTTATTTCAGAATTATTAGCCTGTACTTCCATGGGAAATGACTTTATTAACTACAGTACAAAGTTTGTGTGCTGTTCCACTCACTTTAAGTCTTAATACTCCACTCATTTTGAAAGTTATTTAATAGGTCAGCAACTTTTTACTCCTACCCCACTGGTGTTTCATATATTTCTAATCCAGTTAGAGTCATACTTTATGTTCCATCCTGAAGATCTTCCAGCTTCCTCGATGGTGCTTTTTTTGCCTATGTGCATGAAGACTTGCTCTGTTTACTGTAAATTCTATGGGTTTTGACAAATGCATAGTGATCTATAATCATGATATAATGTCATACAAAATAGTCTCAGCACACTAAAAATACCTCCTGTGCTTTATCTATTCAATTTCTGCACCCCCCCCCAACTCTCCCAGAAGCCCTGGCATTCATTGATCTGTGTACCAACTCTATAATTTGCCTTTCCTAAAATGTCATATAAATGGAGTCAGACAGGCTGTGGCCTTTTCAGACTGGCTTCTTTTACTTAGCAATGTGCTTTTAAGTTTCACCCATATCTTCGTGTGACTTAATAGGTCAATTCTTTTTATTTTTGAATAGACTCCATTATCCATATATTTTATGTCATATTTTATTGTTATACCATCATTTATCAGTTCTGTATTGAGAGACCTGTTGGTTGCTTCCAGATTTGGTGATTATGACAAAAGTTTCTATAAACATTGATGTGCTGGCTTTTGTACTGACAGTTTTAAAATTAGTTGGTTAAGTATGAAGGAGCACGGTTGCTGGACTGTATGGTGAAGCTATGTTTAACTTTATTTGAAACTACTAAATTGTCTGCCAAAGTTGTTGTAGCCCTTTGCATTCACCCCAGCTATGAACAAGCTCCTATTGTTCCATATCCTTAACAGCAATTGGTATTGTCAGATTATTTTTTCCTTTTTTTAGCCATTTTAAAAGTAAGCTGTGATATCACATTGTTGTTTTAATTAACATTTTCCTAATAACAAATGATGTTGAGCATCTTCCCTTGTGTTTGACATCTGTGCATTTTTTTTTTTTTTTGGAGACGTACTTTTTCAAATCTTTTGACTGAATTGATTTTTTTTATATTCCTGTGGTTGACTTTTAAGAGTGCTTTGTCTGTTTTGGATAGAAGTCTTTTATCAGATATGTGTTCTGCAAATATTTTCTCCCAGGCCATAGCTTGTCTTTTGATTTTGTAACCATGTCTTATGCAGAACAGAAGCTTTAATTTTAATAAAATTGAATTTAATCAATTTTTTTCTTGCTTGACTCATAATTTTTATATTACTTTCTTTAGATTTGAATGATTAAAAATAGCTTTGCTCTCCATTTGGGAATATAGTGCTTATGAAATAAATTGTACTTTCACTGTCTAAAATAATAGGACTGGATTAAAAATATCTTTAAGTTTCCTTCTTGCTCTAAAATTATTATCAAATACACACACCTCTAAATGGTAGTTATTTGTGTATTTTTTTCCACATTGTGTCTACATAAATTGTATACTTTATATTCTTTTGGCTGCAGCCTGAATTTTTTTATTCTTAGAATCTCCAAGTGTTTTTCTTTTTTTTTTTTTTTAATTTTTATTTATTTATGATAGTCACAGAGAGAGAGAGAGAGAGAGGCAGAGACATAGGCAGAGGGAGAGGCAGGCTCCATGTACCGGGAGCCCGACGTGGGATTCGATCCCGGGTCTCCAGGATCGTGCCCTGGGCCAAAGGCAGGCGCTAAACCGCTGCGCCACCCAGGGATCCCTCCAAGTGTTTTTCTATATCCTTTGTAGTTTTCATCCTTTAATGTGAAAAAAGTATTCCTGTGCCTACTCTATAGCTTTTTGCCTTCATATCCTAGCCATTTTTCTGAGGCCACAGACCAGATTATAATGGCAATATATTGGGAAATGTGACTTCAACTCAACAAATACTTTTCTTCTATTGAAGAAGTGGTTCTTAAGATATTTGTATTAACTAAGATTTGTCCAACTCTACATACAGATTGGTGTTCAATAGCTTGCTGACAAATTAAAGTTCACAGGGCCCCCACTCCCTGTGTGCTCCCCAAGTGCTCAGGGATCCTGGATTTAATACAGGAGGCAGAAGTACAGGATCTCAGATGTTCACTGGCAAAATCCTTTATCCACAGGGCATCTTTCCTGACACAAGCAGATGAGAATATTCTCATGGTGTCACAATGTGAAGCTGAAAATGTAACTTTGGAAATACTCTGTATTGGCTCATTAGGACGTAGGCTTTGGATTTAAATTCTCAGGCATCTGCAGAGGATTGGTAGGATATCCCGAGTAACTGATTTTAGATGAACTGTTAGGAACAGCCCTGAATAAAGTTGTGAAATTTTTGGTATTTGTTTCTGACCCACGTTCTTCCCCATCCTCACATTCCTCACTTTTCTCTCAAATATTCAGTTCAAACATTAGCACTTCTTCCTTCCTTACTAATAGAAGTTTGTTTTCAGAGACTCAATTCATGCAAATTACAAATAATAGTTAACAGGTGAGAATATCATGCCCTCAGGATTACTTAGGTCTTAATAAGGATTCACACCATAAACTAAAAAAGCCAAGCTTTTGTTAGTTTCATGGGAACTAGAGGGCTTTTCAACATCTCTCAAACGGCCTATAGAAGCAATTTCCTGTTCTGTCTTAAAGCCCGTTGTGGTTAAGAGTAAACTTTAATGGCAGTAAATTATTTGGTAAGAAATGCTTACTCTTCTTGTATATCCTCAAAAAGCAATTTTGAGTAAGAAAATATGTCTCACAAATGTATTATGGTTAAATAAGATGTTAACATTAGGGGAATCTGGGAAAGGTATGTACGATGTCTCTGTTATTTCTGTAACTTTCTGTTAATCTAAAATTATTCTGAAATAAAAAGTTAAAAACAACAACAACAAAACAACAAAAAAAGAAAATATGTCACAACTTAAGTATCACTATGGACCTGAAAATGCTTTACTGATTTAAATAATTACAAATATTTTATAGCAAAATCAATGTGTACATATTAGAATAATTTTATATAAATTATTTTTCACAATGTATTTTTTTCTTATTTTTAAAGGTTTGCTTATTGATAAGGAGCCCTAGAAAGTAGGTTTCTTTTAACTGGAATTGGTCTTTAAAATCTTTACCACATCCAAATTTCAGTCATGATTAAAAGTCTCAGCTTTTAACTTTTACTTTAATTTAAATCGTTTTTAATCTGTTCACTAGATTACTGCTTTGTCAACGTGAGTATTCACATTGTACATCAGTATTTAAATTGTGCCCCACCTATATATTTGTTTATATTTTGTGACCTTTTATTAAAATGTACGTTTTTAGGGGCACCTGGGTAGCTCAGTTGGGTAAGTGTCTGCCTTTGGCTCAAGTCATGATCTCAGGATCCTGGGATCAAGTCCCACTTCAGGTTCCCTGCTCAGCAGGGAGTCTGCTTCTCTCTCTCTCCCTCTACCTGCTTGTGCTCTCTCTCTGTCAAATAAATAAATAAATAAATAAATAAATAAATAAATAAAATCTTTAAAAAATAAATAAAATAAAATGCACGTATTTAAAATAATTTTGTGTCATTGCCATACATTTAAAATTATCTCACTTGTCATAAGCAGAGTAATTATAAGTGTATATATGCTTAAAAACAAATTTTTATGTTAAAGGATATATGTAGGTCATGCTAAATCTAATCAATCTACAAAATTGCATAACTAAAATTATATTACTCAATAAGAAAAATGTTTACATCTTTGATACATCAGTAATAAAGTCACATTTGGCTAAACATAAGGTGAAGATGAGGTTCATAAAATACTTTTGCTTTAAAAATTTTTGAGTTAAAGAATTAAAACTGCATATGGCATCAAAAGCAAAATGAACAAGTACTTAATTTTTCTGATATAATTAAATGCTGAGGATTAATTCCTGAAAAGATATGTGAACTTTGTTTAACTAGCTTTATTTTTTTAAGTTTTTATTGAAATTCCAGTTAATTAACAGTGTTATATTAGTTTCAGGCATACAATATAGTGATCCAACACTTCCATACATCACTTGTCACAAGTGCCCTGCTTAATCCCCATGACCTACTTAGCCTATCTCTCCACCCCCTCCCTCTCTGGTAAACTATAGTTAATAGTTCTCTTAGTTACTAGTCTGTTTGTTGGTTTATCTTTTTTCCCCCTTTGTTTATTTTGTTTCTTAAATTCCACATATGAGTGGAATCATGTGGTGTTTGTTTTTCTCTGACTTACTTCACTTAGCATACTACTAATTTTAATTCCAAATTGTCATCAGAAGTAATCCACAAAATGAATGAATCTAGTTATATTAGTATTTTTCCCACATATGATGGTATTTATTTTCTACTCACCAGTGCCTGACTGGAAAACATACTTAACTTTTTAAGTTTTTTAATATTTAACTTAAATATTTAACTTTAAAAGATATTTCAAGTGACTTTTTCTAATAACCCAAATGATTTTCAGCAAAATTTTCAAAAAAAGTTCAGAAGAAGTTTAGACAACAATCTACTCAAGAATAATTATGTGATACTTACATTCTTTTAGGCTTAATTTTTTTAAAAAATTCAAGTATGTTTAACAGATACTATTAGTTTTAGGTGTACAATATAGGGATTCAACAATTCTATACATTACTCAGTATTCACTATAAGTATATACTTTCAATCTCTTTCATCTATTTCCCCCATCTTCCCACCCACCTCCCCTCTAGTAACCATTAGTTTCTGTAGAGCCAAATCTGTTTTTTCTCTCTTTTTCCTATGTTCATTTATTTTGTTTTATAGATTCCACATATGGGTGAAATAATTGTATATATCTTTCTCTGACTTATTTCACTTAGAATTACACCTTTTAGAGCCATCAAAATTATTGCAAATGGCAAGATTTTATTCTTTTTTGTGGCTAAGTAGTATTCCATTGTTTGTATGACTACATATGTACCACATCTCCTTTATCCATTCATCTATCAATAAACACTTGGGTTGCTTCCATATTTTGGCTCTTGTAAATAATGCTGCAATAAATATAGGGATGCATCTATATTTCTGTATTAGTGTTTTTGTTTTCTATGGGTCGATATCTAGTAGTGGAATTATTGAATCATATATGATAATACTCTTTTTAAGTTTTTGAGAAACCTCCATATTGTTTTCCATGGTGGCTGCACCAGTTTACATTCCCACCAAAAGTGCATGAAGGTTCTTTTTCCTCTATACCTTCACTAACACTTGTTATTTCTTGTGCTTTTGATTTTAGCCATTCCAACAAGTGTAAGTTGATCTCCTTGCAGTTTTGATTTTCATTTCCTTGTGATGATGAGCATCTTTTCATGAGTCTATTAACCAACTGTATGTCTTCTTTGAAAAAAATGCCTATTTATGTACTCTGCCCATTTTTAAATTAAATCATTTGTATTTTTGGTGTTGAGTTGTGTATTTTTTAATATATTTTGTATATTAGCCCCTTTTGGATATAGTATTTACAAATATCTTCTCCAATTCAATAGGCTACCTTTTTTTTAAAAAAAGATTTTATTTATTTATTCATGAGAGACAGAAAGAGAGAGAGGCAGAGATACAGGCAGAGGGAGAAGCAGGCTCCGTGCAGGGAGCCCGATGTGGGACTCGATCCTGGGACTCCAGGATCACACCCTGGGCCAAAGGCAGGCGCTAAACCACTGAGCCACCCGGGCAGCCCAATAGGCAACCTTTTGTTTTGCTGATGTTTTCCTTTGTTGTGCAAAAGCTTTTTACTCTGGTGCCATCCCAATAGTTTAATTTTGCTTGGGTTTCCCTTGTCTCAGGAGACCCAGCTAGAAAATGATTTCTATGGCTGATGTCAAAAGGATTGCTTCTATATTTTCTTCTAGGATTTTTATGGTTATGGTTGTCATATTTAAGTGTTGACTCCAATTTAAGTTTATTTTTGTGTATGGTGTAAGAAAATGGCTCAATTTCATTCTTTTGCATGTAGGTGTTCAGTTTTCGCAACACTGTTTGTTGAAGAGACTGTTCTTTCCCCATTGTATATTCTTGCCTCCTTTGTTGTAGTTTAATTGACCATACAAGTATAGGCTTATTTCTGGGCTCTCTATTTGGTTCTATTGATCTATGTCGATTTTTTGTGCCAGTACTATACTGTTTTCATTACTACAGCTTTGTAGTGTGTTTTCAAATCTGGGATTGTGATACCTCCAGCTTTATTCTGACTTCTCAAGATTGCTTTGGCTATTTGGGATCTTTTATGATTCTATAGGAATTTTAGGATTATTTGTTCTAGTTCTGTGAAAACTGCTCTTGGTATTTTGATAGGGATGGCATTTAATATGTAAATCACTTTGAGTACTATGAAAATTTTAACAATATCGGTTTTTCCAGTACATGAGCATGGAATATATTTTATTTGTTTGTATCATCTTCAATTTCTTCCATGAATATTTTATAGTTTTTAGAGTACAGAGCTTTTACCTCCTTGGTTAAATTTATGCCTAGGCATTTTATTATTTATAGAAAGAGGGAGGAGGGGCAGAGGGACAAGGAGAAAGAGTGCAAGGCCCAGTGTAGGGCTTAATCTCACAACCTTGAGATCATAACCTGAGCAGATATCAAGAGTCAAATGCTTAACCCACAGAGCCATCCAGGTGCCTCTTTATTCTATTTTTTGGTGCAACTCTAAATGGGATTGTTTTTTACATTTCTTTTTCTACTACTTCATTATTAGTGTAGAGCAATGCAACAGATTTCCATATATTGATTCTATATCCTGTAACCTGAATTCATTTGTCAGTTCTAGTAATTTTTGGTGGAGTCTTCAGGTTTTTCTTTTTTAAAAAACAAACAAACAAACATTTTACTTATTTATCCATTCATGAGAGACACAGAGACAGAGGCAGAGACACAGGCAGAGGGAGAAGCAGGCTCCATGCAAGGAGCCTGATGTGGGACTCGATCCCAGATTCCAGGATCAGGACCTGAGCCAAAGGCAGACGCTCAACCTCTGAGCTATCCAGGCATCCCTTCAGGTTTTTCTATATATAGAATTATGCCATGTGCAAATAGTGAAAATTTTACGTTTTCCTTTCTAATTTGGATGCCTTTTTTTTCTTTTTGTTCCCTAATGGCTGTGGCTAGGACGTCCAGTACTATGTTGATTAAAAGTGGTTAGAATAGACATCCTTGTCTTGTTCCTGATCTTAGAAGAAAAGCCCTCAGTTCTTCCAGGTCAAGTATAATGTTAACTGTGGATTTTTAATATATGATTTATTATATTTGAGGTATGTTCCCTCTAAACTTACTTTATTGAGAGTTTTTATCATGAATGGATGTTGTACTTTGTTAGATGTTTTTTTTTTTCTGAATCTGAAATGATAATGTGGTTTTTATCCTTTCTTTTGTTAATGTGATATATTGCATTGATTGATTTACAAATATTGAGCCCTGCATCCTTGGAATAAATCCCACCTGAATGTGGTGAATGATTTGTTTAATGTATGATTGGATTCAGTTTGCTAATATTTTTTTGAGAATTTTTGCATCGATGTTCATAGGCATATTGGCCTATAGTTTTCTTTCTTTGGTAGTGTCTTTATTTGGTTTTGCTATCAGAGTAATGCTGGACTCATAAATGAATTTGGAAGTTTTTCTTTCTTTTCTACTTTTTGGAATAATTTGAGAAGAATAGGTATTAACTCTTCTTTAAATGTTTGGTAGAATTCACCTGTGAAGCCATCTAGTCCTGCACTTTTGTTTATTAGGAGTTTTTTGATGCTGGTTCAATTTAATTGCTAATCAATTTGTTCGTTCTTTTTTCCTGATTCAGTTTTGAAGGTTATGTTTCTAGGACTGTATCCATTTTTTCTAGGTTGTCTAATTGGTGGCATATAATTTTTCAGAACATTATTTTATAACTTTTTGTATTTCTTTTTTTTTTTAAGATTTTATTTATTTATTCATGAGAGACACAGATACAGATAGAGGCACAGACACAGGCAGAGGGAGAAGCAGGCTTCATGCAGGGAGCCTGACATGGAGCTCCATCCTGGGTCTCCAGGATCAGGCCCTGGACCGAAGGTGGCTCTAAACTGCTGAGCCACCGGGGCTGCCCAGTCTTTGTATTTCTGTGGTGCTGTTATTTCTCCTCTTTCCTTCCTGATTTTGAGTCTTTCTGTCCCTCTGTCTCTTTTTTGATAAAACTGGCTAATGGTTTTCCAATTTTGTTGACCTTTTCTTTCTCTTATTAATCTGTTCTATTGTGTTTTTAGTCTCTATTTCTGCTCTAATCTTTATTATATCCATCCTTCTCCAGGAGTTGGGCTTTGTTTTTCTTCTAGCTCCTTTAGGTATTTTAGTTTTTCCTATTTCTTGAGGTGGATCTGTATTGCTATAATCTTCCCTCTTTGAACAGCTTTTGCTGCATCCCAAAGATTTTGGATCATTGTGCTTTCATTTTCATTTGTCTCCATGTATATATTTTTTTATTTTGTCTTTGATTTCTTGGTTGACCCATTCATGTTTAATATCATGTTATTTAACTTCTGTGTATTTGTTATTTCTAGATTTTTTTCTTGTGATTACTAATTTTATACTATTGTGTTCAGAAAAGATGCATGATAGGATTTCAATCTTTTTTAATTTATTGGGACTTGTTTGGTGGCCTAATGGAGTCTATTCTGGAGAATGTTCCATGTGCACTTGAAAAGAGTGTGTATTGTTTTTGGTTGGAATGTTCTAAAATATGTTAGAATCTGGTCCACTATGGCATTCAAAACTACTGTTTCCTTATTAACTTTCTGCCTGAATGATTTATCCACTGATGTAAGTGGGTTGATTAAAGTCCCCTATTATTCTTGTATTACTATCAGTTTCTTCCTTTAAGTCTATTAATAGCTGCTGCATGTATTAGAGTGTGTAAATACTTAACAATTGATATGTCTTTTGTTAGGTTGTTCCCTTTATGATTATGTAGTGTCTTTCTTTGTTACAGTCTTTGTTTTAAAGTCTAATTGGTCTGATGTATTGCTACTCCAGCTTTTTTTTCACCTCCATTTGCATTTGCATGGTAAATGTTTTTCTATCCCTTTTCTTTCAATCTGCATATGTCTTTAAGTCTGAAATGTAGGCATCATATAGATAGGTTTTATTTTTGGTTTTGTATTTAAGCAAACTTCACTTGTAAGGTAAATATTGTCATTAGGGTACTCACAATCTTCCAGTTCTCATGCTTCCTGGCATGTGGTAGGCTTGCACGTTGCTGACCTCTTGAAATTTAGGCATGTGACTTGCTTTAGTAAATGGAATGATGTGGGTCACTTCCTTGTGCAAACTTTAAGAGTCCTTCTTGCTCTGCCATGGCAGTTGACAATGTTTCAGTGGTGGCTATCTGTCACATCAGTTCTAAAATAAAGGCCATCATTGTGGAGCAGAGTCCCAGTCAAACTGAGAAGGACACATAATCGTGTTTTACAAGTCAAGCAATATGGGGGATTATTTGTTGTCACAGCTTAAGGTAGCTCATTCTAATATACATATATTTAGATTTTTCAAATAAGCAGATATATGTACAAAATAAGTTAATTTGAATATTTCTTACATAAATCCCACTGATTAAATATTTCCTTCAGAGGAACTTGAAGTTCTAATTACCTGACAAAACACTTTAGACTTTTGGGATGGTGGCTCAGTGATTGATCGTGGGCCTAGAGCTCAGAGTGTGATCCTGGGATCTTGGGATAGAGTCAGTCCCACATGAGGCTCCCTCCAGGGAGCCTGTTTATTCCTCTGCCTATTTCTCTGCCTCTCTGTGTATGTCTCTCATAAATAAAGAGAATCTTTAAAAAAAAAAAAAACTTTAGATTTTCTGAGTGAAAGACAACATGTTTTGGTATGAAATAGTTCAATTTGAATAGATTTCCCATCTCTTCACAAACAGTCAGGAATTTGGGGGTCTATCTTTAATATAAGTGACAATTTTCACAGATTTTAAAATAATTTTTCTAAATAATTGTGTATACCCAATGCAACAAAAACATTCCTTATACATTCAACACAGAATATCTTAGCCTAAGAGTAAATACATGATTAGTATCAGTGCTTAACCCAGTATATCATGTTTAGTCCATGCTACTGTTTAGGATGAAGTTGTCAATTCATTTAGAGATCTCTAAGTACAGCTATTTGAAATGCTTGACCGAAAAAAAAAGTCTTCTTGGAATTCCTTATTCACTCATACTTGAAAAACAGTTAATGAGTTATATGTTGATACACATAAAATAGTAATCATTTTGTTGGTTTCCGCCGTATCGAGAACTTTAAAAATGTTTCATGTTTTGATGGAGGCACTTTATCAATTATTTCATTTGTTTTGTGTCCAAACATCATTTTCATCATTTTTTTTCACAGCACATTTACTAAGGATCCTGCCAATATTTCAGCATCTGTAGCAATTGTGTTAAATGTACACAAGTCTTCTAAAGCTTTTGCATTTATTCTCTGCTATAAGACACATTAATTTATTGGGACATAGTTGAATTTTCTTAAACTTAATTTCAAATATTTAATAGATACCCTTTGGTGTTCCTTGGGTACTTTAAAATTATGCTTGAGGATGATTAGTCTGTGTCTCCAAAAAATGATTCAAAATAGAATAAACTACATCGCTAGTTATAAAAATAAGGCACATTAAATATTTCTATAATTTTAATTTTTAATTGATATATAGTTTATATATGGTATTATATCAGTTTCAGGTCTCCAATATAATAATTCAATATTTATATATATTGAGAAATAGTCATCACATTAAATCCGGTTAACATCTATCACCATATACGATTACAAAAAACAATTTGTTTTTCTTGTGATGAGGAGTTTTAAGAACTTTCAAATATGCTATATAGTAACATTAATTATATTCACCATGCACTATATTATATCCCCATGACATTTATTTTCTAACTGGAAGTTTGTACATTGTGACCCTCGATACCCTGTTCACCTCTGGCAACCACCATTCTGCTCTCTGTCTATTAATGGGAAGTGATTTAGACCAAATTCTGCTTCCTAAGAGTGATTCTTCTGATCACTCACCTGTGTCTTCTTGTTTCTGATTTCTGAGTTTATTCTTCCTTTTTCATGAGAAATGGCCTCTGTAGGCAACTTAAGGAAATTTCCCAGTCTACTTTCTTTCTAATTTCTTTTTTATTATTTTTAAAAAGATTTTATTTATTTTGAGAGAGAGAGCATGAACATGCACACACACACACACTAGGGGAGGGGCAAAGGAGAGGGAGAGAATCCTAAACAGATTCCATGCTGAGTGAGGAGCCTGATGTGGTGCTTGATCTTGCGACCCTGAGATCATGACCTGAGTGTAAACCAAAAGTCTAACACTTAACTGACTGAGCCACCAAGGTGCCCCCTCAGTCAGCTTTCTGTTCTTAGAGTTATAGGGCTCAGAGTTCTCTTTTCTTCTTAGATTGTCTCCTTGCCATTTAGTCTGAACTCCTATAGATCCTGTGTGAACTTTTAAAGTCATCTATGTATTATGTTATAACCCATTCCATTAGACAGAAGCAATAAGCATAAGACAGGGTCCTTCCTACTTGGCTCATGGGTCAGTTTACTGTGGAACAATATCTATCTTTAAGATTCTTAGACATTCCTCAGACACTATATTATGTATCACAGGCAATATGAAGAATGTCCTTATGGTTTTGGAAGTCTTTTAGTCTATATGAGATAGCCTGCACATCTTACTTTAAATTCTGCTGAGATTTTTTACAAAGAAACTTACAGGTGCAACCCAGATCTCATCTTTTCCTGAGGTTACATTTTACTATAGATGTGGTCTTTGACCT
The DNA here is from genome assembly GCF_003254725.2 of Canis lupus dingo. Taxonomy (NCBI): domain Eukaryota; kingdom Metazoa; phylum Chordata; class Mammalia; order Carnivora; family Canidae; genus Canis; species Canis lupus. Next base: position 70,782,157 of record NC_064249.1, read on the forward strand.
GAAGCCAATTATTACTCTGAGAGTCTTTGTATAAGAAATACTTGGAATGATAAACAGTTGTATTTTCACTCTTGTCAAGCCCTGATTTCATTACATTCCTTCTAAATACTGTTTGTAAGCTGAACGTTCTTTAGCTTATCTCATGCCTCCCCTACCTCATCAAAAGAGCCAAGATAATTCAACTAGTACTTTCAACTCTGTCTGGAAATCACCACAGCTAAAATCACAAGTTCCTTGATGCCTTTTCTATTTTTCCACATTATCTCAAACAACTGTTTTTTGAATTTTCCATTATTATATAATGTGGGTTTCCTTTCCTCTGGCCTCCCATCATGGTTTCCATACTGTCTTTCAAGCCTTCATTAGTAATACCTTAAGGTCCTTCCAGTTTCTCCCTGCTACCTGCTAACAAAACCAATACCATACTTTTTTGCCACGGCAGACCCATTTCTAATATGAATTTCTGTTTTGGTTATCTCTTGTGGTATAATAAACAGCCCAAACCTTAGTGTCTTAATTTTTTTTCTATTTCTTCTGATTCAAGAGTTGACGGGGTAGTTTTTCTGTTAGTCTACTCAAGATCTGTTTTATTGCTGCAGTTAGGTGTGTTGAGGTTGGAATCTCCAAGAGGGCTTTATTCATGTGACTTGTGCTTCAGCAGGCTTAGATGGAATTCTGGAATCAGCTAGGATACTGCAAGGCCTGGGCCTCTTTTTCTATCAGCGTGGTTCCAGAGCTTCTCCCCTGCCACTTAGCTTTAACATGTGGCCTCATCATATAGGCTCTCTAGGAGGGAAAGATTTATTAATGGTGACTCAGATTTCCTAAATCTCAAAGAGTTGAAGGGTTCAGGTCTTCTTAAACATTAGGTCTGGAGATGTCATATCACTCTACCACATCCCATTAGTTAAAGCAGATCATCTAGATTTAATGTGGCAGGGCACTGAACAGTGGTTTGAGAACAGGAAGGAATGGTCCCATCATTTTTGGGAATTAGCCACCACATGTTAATACAAACATATTACTTTTAGAAAATGATGGTCTCTGCATTAACCTAAAATGCTATTTTGTTCCATTGGTGGTATTCAATCCACTTTTGGAGAAACAGTGGTTTAGCTGTGCTATCATTGTGTCAAATACTTATCTAGAAATACCAAAATTGGTAATAAACATTTAGGGAAATTTAAGTAGTACAATGTACCATGAAATTATTTAACTGTGTTTTTAAAGATTTTATGGTTATTAATGAATTGCTTTCCCCCCCTTTTTGCTTAATGTGCTGCAGACACTTCATATTCTAGTCCAATAGTTTCCTGCAAGCAGTGCGATAAAAAATGGTTTAGGCAGACTGTCAAATCCTTCTTTAGAAGAGTTCAGAGGCACTCAATAATCTGAAGAGATAAGCAGGTGATACATATTGGTTAAGAATAGAGTAGAAAATATGTGTGACAATAATTTATTTATAACCAAATAATATGCTTTTTTGCATAGCTGCAAAATAGGTATGAAATTGCCTGAAGCCCATTTATTCTGCTGAAGTGAAATATCAATTTAAAATAAGCTTTACAAAAGACAACAAATATGCCAGGTAGTTAAAAGTTAATATTTGTAATATATCCTCAAAACACATTAAGTCTCACCCAAAGTGGATTTTCTTGTACACAGAAGTGCCAAGTAAGCTGCCATTGTTGTAAAATACAACTCGTCTGTTGATTCTATTGACAGTATTGGCTACAACATTTGAAGCCACATGACACATTAAAATGTTAATTTTATCAAGGCTTTTTTCCCCTTAAATCAAGTTATTCATAATATGATCCTTATTTAAATATTTAAACTTTTGCATAATTTTAAAGTATTTTGATTTGTCTTTTACATATTCTTTTCTCTCCTAAATGGCAAAAAATCCTTCTGAGATGCTTTTAACATCCAAGAAGGAAGTGAATTATTTCAGCACCTAACAACTCAGTTTGCAGCACTAACCCCAGGGCTATTGCTGGCCATAATCCATAGTAGTTGCGCCGTTCTTAAACATTTTCCTATTTCATGTCAGAGGATTGGCATAATACATACTAATTGCTAAAACAATAAACTTATCCACCAAGCACCAGAAAAAAATGATATACCCAACATACAATTCTATGTTAATGATGTGATTGTTACCCTAAGTATTGTGCAATGTACAACTTTTATGTACCCAGACAAATGCTTGACCAAATCAAATGCTAGTCCATTCATTCATTTCTTCACTCACAAATATTTATTTAACATGTATAATAAGTCAGGCACAATTCTAGGATTAGGGGTATTTGAATGCCCAGAACACAGCTTATACTGAAGGAGTCTAGTCTCGATGGGAGAAGTTTAACTGGTAATAGCTTATATCTGTATATAAAATAGGCAATTCTTCCCTCAACATTATCTTTCAGAAAAAGTGTCATTTCATATTTTTGTCCTAACATACTCTACTGCATTACAGGACACTATCTCAATGACTCCATTTTGAAAGTTACTGCTTAGGGAAAGCTCAAACTATCGATAGTCTTCAGCTGCTTAGATAGGTCATCAGATGGAAGAAGTAAAAGTAGTTAAAGGAATTTAATATAAATTTGCTAATTATTCTTGGAGGTGTTATCTCAGGTTTCAAGTGCTGAATGTCATAAAAAAATCTATGTATAGAATCACTTTAACAAGCAATAGACTAAGTAGCTATCTGTGGAGAACATAAATATAAATACACAGGAAAAATTGACCAAAGCAAAGGAACTGCTAGTGTTATGCAAATGGGTCTCTGTGTCCGGAGTCAAATTTTCAGTTACAGTACCACACATGAGCAGAAAATTTGTATCTCAAACAACCACATTAGATCACTTACAGCTTGAGTAATATAGAAGGTATATTTTTAAAAAGGAATTACAGAATTAAATATTTTTAGAAACATATATGGAGGAAAATATCAGTATTTTCTTTTTAAAAGGTTAAATCATTTTTATAACTAAAACATTTCAGACATCCAGAAAAGTACAACAAAAACATAGACTATGTGCCTGCTACATAGCTCTAGCAAGGCACAGTGCCTTTTCTGAATAATTTGACATAGGTTAATCTATTATGTTCATATTTATTATGTAAAAAGAACAAAAGCGTTTTTCAATCTGTCCAAGTGTTTATGAAAAATTGTTATTTTCATAAAATTTTCCAGTGTGGGAAAATAGATAAGGCATCCAATAGTCATGTATTATTAACATGCATTCTTGGTACAGATTCAGGTCTTGTTTATCAGAGGAGTGGGCAAGGAACCACTGAAATTAGAGAGAATTTTCATTGACTTCAAGAAAATAGTGATTGGTGGTGGCAGGACATTGGTAGTAATCTACTAGTTAGCTATGGATGTTACCATGGTCACCAGTGCAGTACAGAAAATCATGAGTGGGAGCAAAAGAAAATGATGAGAACCAAGAATAGTTTCTTTATATAAAGTATGTATTTTTGAAAGATAATTATTTACTTGTAATTTTCTTATTGAAGTTTTCCTTTGTTTCAGACACTGGTCTTTTAAATGGCAAAGTCCCTCTTAATAGAAACATAAAAGATCTTGATGTAAGTATTATTAATAACTATTTCCATTCTATCTTATTTTGCTCTTTTCTTTTGACAGTTTGAAAAGACCTTTAGTGTTTACAAAAAAAGATTAGAGCACATGGGCTGTCCTCTAGAAGACACAATCTTATAAATGGTTTGCCTCATCAATGTTATGTAATGTTTATTATGGTGGAAATTCAAATATTGTAATTTAGCTTTTGAAGAAATTATTTCAGCTGGCCATTCAGCTCTAATTTCAAATACTTCATTCATGTATAGATTGATAATAATCTGAAATGATATTGAAATTTTGAAATAAATGTCTATTATACATGTATGTCATGGTAGTCACAAGTATCCTAATGTATTTCGAGACATTGATAGGGACAATTTCACGTTTTTGTTTTGGGCATGATGTATGTATGCAATGGAAGATAAGGCCATAGAGTGGTGCCCCATTAAGAAAAACTGGAACATCAGTCAAGTTTCAATCAGAGGAAAAAAAAAAAAAAAGAGTAGGTAAGAAGGACAGAGGGAAGGAGGGAGGGAGGAGGTCAATGATGATGAGGAAGAGCATGAGAAAAAAGACAATAGATTTGTTACAGGAGATTGGCTTACACAACTGTGGAAGTCTCTGTGAGACTGCTGTGTCCTCATATAATGCTAGATCCTGAAGTTGATGTGGGAGGCAAAGTGGTATGGATGCAAATGGGGAGGACCAAAAGTAAGGTGGAATCCATGAGATGAGCCAGGAATCCCACATGGATGGACTAAATGCATATCTTGTTTTCCCTAGCTTTGGTAATGAGGGTATCCTACAGAAGCCATACTTTGTCAAAGCTAAACATTACACATATGTGCATGAGTCAGACAGCTAAAGGAGGTTCCAGGGAAGGGCTCACTAATGAGGTGAGTCAGCAGATATGCAACAACATGTGTGAATTACAAAGTATTGCTCCTTATCTTATGTTTCCCAGGTAGCACGGGGATATCCCTTGTGGCCTACTCTTGTGCCTCAGTTGTCCTTTGCAGGCATAAGCAAGACGTTCTTCTCTTATTTTCTTAGCCTTCTGCAAATTATAATAGTTATAATGCATTGACTATTTGCCATGCAGCTGGTACATGGTTGTTTCATTTAATCTTTAATAATTTATTGTGAGATAAGGTTTATTAATAACCCAATTTTACAGATGAGAAAATGAAGGTTTAGAAAGGCTAATTAATTTACATGAGGATGTAACACTAAAACTGTTGAGAGACTTGGTGTCTAGGATAATGCACATATTCTGAACCTCCAAACCATGCCCATTTTTATTACAGAACACATGTGAATATATTCTGATTATTTTTATCTATACATGTCTGATGTCTTTTCCAGCATGCTGGAAAAACTCCTTTAAGGAAAGAAAACATATTTTTTTCTACTTGGATCACCAGTTTTGCTTCTGCTTTTCTTTGTAAAAACAGAGAATAAAATCTCATTTTAAGACTTCAGTAAATTATAATCAAAAGCTTTTTTTTTTTTGGCAGTGACTTTTAGGCAAATAATTATCAAAGCCTTAGGAAGTTTCCAGAAAATAGATTTTTTAATTGTATAAAAATTTCCTTAGTTTTTTTTTGGAGTGATAAACTACTGTCATAGTCTTATACATAAAATTCAGCAGCATCATATTTGATAATGACTGCCCCAGGGCTTATCAGCATAATCACCGGGAAGAAATGACTCTCTTGTCAGGCATCAGAGAAGTGCAATAAGGTCATTTCCCTTCACCCTGGAAACAATAAGAAAAAGAAAATAGATGTTTTGGTGATGATAAATGATAAAGAAATAAAATTAAAAGGAAATTAGAAAAAAAGGGGAAATATTAAATAAAGAAACAACAACAATAAACAGTGGTACCCATACTAAAAAAGGTGTCTTCACTATGAAAAAGGACCTTGCTGACAGCCTCCTGACCACAATAAGTACATTACTGGGAGAGATGTCACTAGACCTAATTTTAACATACAACATTTATTAGCACTGACTAAAGAAAAGTATTGAAAATAGGAAACTTTAAGAAAATAATTTGATGGGAAAGCAGAGGATTTTTATCATTGATTCTTGACTTCCACATTTAAAAGTATTAAATACCTGATACCAAATGCATTCTAAGCTTTTCTTAAGAGGCAGGCTTTCTGCTTGCTCTTGAACATATAATGATGAATGAGTCAAGGTCCCTCACCTTATGATGATGACAGTACAATAGGGACACATACAAAGAATGAGATGAATGCAAGTCAGGGTGAGAAGTGCAGCAATAGGATAAAGCACAGGAGGGGAACCAGACTGAGTGTTGAGGCTTCAGAGTAGACTTTCTGGAGACTGTCACATATATGACATGAAGGATGGATGAAATTTAGCTAAAGAAAAGAACATAAGAATAGAGAAAAACAGCCCAACTCTAAAATGATAGGAGGTAAGAAAAAAATATGGCATGTTCTAGGAATAACAATCCCTACAAACTCAAAGGTTATATTTTAGAAATGTATTGTAAATGACAAATCAGGGTGGGCATAGGCAAAGTCTCACTAAAGTCCTAAAGCAAGTCAAATAAACAAAAAGAACATATCTATGCTTTAGAAGGCAGCTTCTTCCAAAGCCAAGCAGTAAATTGGAATTAAATCTCTATTCTAGCGTTTCTTGAATATTGTGTTTATCTGGAAGTATTTTTGAGTTGTTTCTCATAAGCCTATTTTCCCACATGCTTTATGTTCTGTACCTAACTGTTAAAGTTTTGAGCAAGTTTTGTGCTTAAAATCTCCTTTACTTCATTTTTGCATGTCATGGTTTATTGATATTTTTATAAGTTATCATATAACTTAAGCACCTAAATCTAGTCTTGTAATTAGATAATGAGACATAAAATTTACTGTGCTCTTCCTTTGATAATTACATATAGTTTTCAAAATGGGAAAAACAATGTTTTTTGTGTTATTTTTCTTTAAAAAGACTCAACAGGGATCCCTGGGTGGCTTAGCGGTTTAGTGCCTGCCTTTGGCCCAGGGCGTGATCCTGGAGTCCCGGGATCAAATCCCGCATCAGGCTCCCTGCATGGAGCCTGCTTCTCCCTCTGCCTGTGTCTCTGCCTCTCTCTCTCTCTCTCTCTGTGTCTATCATGAATAAATAAATAAAATCTTTTAAAAAAAAGACTCAACATAACTTTATAAATCATGTAATTAAACAACACACTAAAAATATTTGTCATATGCAAATATATAAAATCATATTAAAATCAAGAGAGGACACAAACCCAAACCATGATGAGATATCACCTTACACCTGTCAAAATGGCTAAAATAAAAAAGAAAATAAATAACAAGTATTGAAGAGAACGTGGAGAAAAAGGCCCGCTGTGTACTGTTGGTGGGAATGCAAATTCGTGCAGCCACTGTGAAAAACAGTATGGAGCTTCCTTAAGAATTAAAAATAGAAATATCAAAATATCAATAATCCCACTACTGGGTATTTACCCAAAGAAAATGGAAACACTAATTTAAAAACACACATGCACCCCTGTGATTAACTGCAGCATTTTTTACAATAGCTAGGGTAAGGAAGTAACCTAAGTCCATTGATAGACAAGTGGATAAGGAGGATGTGGTGTGCACATACAATGGAATATTACACAGCCGTAGAAAGATGGGATCTTACATTTGTGACGACATGGAAAAACCTAGAGGTGTTTATTCTAAATGAAATAAGTCAAACTGAGACAAATATCATATGATTTCATTCATATGTGAAACTGAAAAACAAATGAATAAACAAACAAAAAGCAGAATCAGACCTATAAATATAGAGAAAAAAATTGATGGTTGCCAGAAAAAAAATTGCTGGTTGCCAGATAGAGGGGAGTTTAGGAGTGGGCAAAATGGGGGAAAAGGAGTAGAAGATATGGCTTCCAGTTATGGAATAAATAAGCCATGAAAATAAAAGGCACAATATAGGGAATATAGTCAATGTTATTGCGATAGTGAAATATGGGGACCGATGACAGCTACACTTGTGGTGAGCATAGCATGAAGTATACAGATTTTTTTTTCTCTCATTAAACTTCTGTTTTAATGGGTCTCAAAATTCTGTGACAGATTTTTGGTCAAGTTGTTTCCATTTAAAAAGTACTGATTTTAAAAACTAATAAAACTGCCACACACGCACAAAAAAAAAAAAAAAAAGGTCTACAAAACATTCTCCTTTCCTTCTGAAGGTTTTACGATGCATTGTTATCATTAACCAGTCTTTTACTATTAAACTTAAATAGCCAATTGACACAAACAGTTCTGAGACCGTTCTTCCACCACTGATTAAGACTGGGGTGGCAGGTATTGGGGATAATATTCATTTAGCCTTCTGAGCTTCCTGGGCAGACTCAGTGACTTTGCCAGCTCCAGCTGCCTTCTCGTCCACTGCGTTGATGACACCCACAGCAACCGTCTGTCTCATGTCATGAACAGCAAAATGGCCCAGAGGAGGATAGTCAGAGACGCTCTCAACACACATAGGTTTGCCAGGAACCATATCAACAATGGCAGCATCCCCAGATTTCAAGAACTTGGGACCATCTTCCAGCTTCTTTCCAGAACGACGATCTATCTTTTCCTTCAGCTCAGCAAACTTGCAAGCAATGTGAGCTGTGTGACAATCCAGCACAGGGGCATATCCAGCACTGATTTGGCCTGGATGGTTCAGGATAATCACCTGAGCTGTGAAGCCAGCTGCTTCCACTGGTGGGTCATTTTTGCTGTCGCCAGCCACGTTGCCTACGACGAACATCTTTGACAGATACGTTCTTGACATTGAAGCCCACATTGTCCCCAGGAAGAGCCTCACTCAAAGCTTCACAGTGCATTTCAACAGACTTTACTTCAGTTGTAACATTGACTGGAGCAAAGGTGACCACCATGCCAGGCTTAAGAACACCAGCCTCCACTCGGCCCACTGGGACAGTACCAATACCACAAATTTTGTGGACGTCCTGGAGAGGCAGACGCAAGAGCTTATCAGTTGGACAAGTTGGTGGCAGAATGCAATCCAGAGCTTTAAGCAGTGTGGTTCCACTGGCATTCCCATCTTTACGGGTGACTTTCCATCCCTTGAACCAAGGCAAGTTAGCACTTGGCTCAGCATGTTGTCACCATTCCAACCAGAAATTGGCACAAATGCTACTATGTTGGGGTTGTAGCCAATTTTCTTAATGTAGGTGCTGACTTCCTTAACGATTTCCTCGTATCTCTTCTGGCTGTAGGGTGGTTCAGTGGAATCCATTTTGTTAACACCAACAATTAGTTGTTTTACACCCAGTGTGTAAGCCAGAAGGGCATGCTCAGGGGTCTCCCGTTCTTGGAGATACCTGCTTCAAATTCACCAACACCAGCAGCAATCAGGACAGCAGAGTCTGCCTGAGATGTGCCTGTAATCATTTTTTTTGATAAAGTCTCTGTGTCCTGGGGCATCAATGATGGTCACATAATACTTGCTGGTCTCAAATTTCCACAGGGAGATATCAATGGTGATACCACGTTTATGTTCAGCTTTCAGTTTATCCAAGACCCAGGCATACTTGAAGAGCCTTTTCCCACCTCAGCAGCCTCCTTCTCAAATTTTTTGATTGTTCTTTTGTCGATCCCACTACATTTGTAGATCAGATGGCCAGTAGTGGTAGAAGACTTGCCTGAATCTATGTGTCCAATGATGATGATGTTGATGTGAGTCTTTTCCTTTTCCATTTTGGTTTAGGTTTAGCGGCGGTTTTCACGACACCTGTGTTCTGGAAGCAAACCCGTTGTGAAAAAGTGAAGTATACAGATGTTGAACTATTTTGTTCACCTGAAATTAATGTAATATTATGTATCAATTATACTCAAATTAAAAAAAAATAAAAATCAAGAGAGGACCACTGCACAGTATGGTTATTAGAGCATATAATAAAGTGAATGTCAAAGGATAAAAACAGATGAGGTTGAGAGATAACTCTAAAGCCTTTCCATATTCAATTAAACAGCCTGGGAATTATACTGAAAGGAATAATTAATAGCTAAAAATATTCAGTTAGGTTAATGTCATGAAATTTTACCTGGTGACCTTGAAGTTTGTAGGTTAGAAGTGGATGTGATTGAACACAAGAAAAACAGTGGATTTTGATGATAATGATAATAGATTGGAAAAAACCTCGGGAGATATTGATAAGCAATTCCTGTAGAGATAAGAGAAGTAGATGTATTTGAGATATATTTAAATAGGACCATCAACAAAACCAAGTGATTCATTGTGGTATATGTGCTGCCGAAGCGAGCACAAGTGATTCATTGTGGAATGTGAAAGAGAAAGAGTAAATGGTGGTGCTCAAGTTACTCACCTTGAACAGCTAAGTGTATTAAGAAGTCATATACAGAGAATGTAACAAGAAAGGAGCACAACAGTTGAACACCTACTATGTGGTAGGAACTGTGATGTAATTGCTTTCCATGCATTATCTTAATCAATTTTCCCAATAACTCAAATAACGAAAATAAGCCTCAGAGAGTTTATTTTAAAAATATATCCATAAATAAATAAATAAATAAAAATAAATAAAAATAAAAATATATCCAGTGTGGCATAGTTGAAAAATTGGGAAAGTGAGAGCCAAACACAAAAGCTCAGCCTATTTTTTTTTAAACCAGATTTCTGTATTTTGAGTTTGAGACCCCAATACAATTCAAAATGGAAACCTCAAAGGAAATGAGCTATCCCAATCTTTGAACTTAGGAGAAAGGCTATATAATTTATAAATATGGAGTCATGGGAATGTATGTTTCTGTCCATAGAGAGTGAGAAGATACAGATTCCACCCATGTCACAGATTTGTGGCATGCACATAGAGAAAGGAGGCTTTGCAAAGAAGACAGAGAAAAAGCAGCCATGAAAAGGAATTAAAGAAGAAATAGCAGTGTTCCATAGAAGCTAAGGAAATAAACATGTTTCTTTTTTTTTCTAGAGAGAGAGAGTGAGGGAATGAGCAAGGGGGTGGGCAGAGAGAGAGGGAGAAGTTCTAAAGCGGAGCTCAATCTCCTTATCCTGAGATCACAACCTGAGCCAAAGAGTCAGATGTTTAACCAACTGAGCCACACAGGTGCCCTGGAAATAGAAATTTTTCTACAGGAATTCTTCATCAGTGTCAAACGCTGTGTTAAGATCAAGTTAAATAATGATGCAAAGGTGGCCATGGAATAGAGCAATATGAAGATTATTTTTAACATTGACAATAGTCCTCAGTAGAGTGCTGAGAGTAGAAGCCAGCTTAAATTGCTTTCCTTTGATGAAACAAAGGAAAATGAGAAAGTAGAGAGAGCCAACTGTTTAAGAAGTATGACAGTGAGGGGGAGGAGAAATAAAAGGGCATATTGGTGCTAGGAAGGCTATTTGCAATTATTAGAGACACTTAAATATGTTTAAATGCTGTCATAAAAGAGCCACACAGACAGGCTTACTGCAGAGGGAATGTAAAAGGTCAGGCTTTGATTCATAGTATTTATTTCACAGTAACAAGGTAATGTTTTCTGCTCATTTACCAAACCAAGTCATTAGGGAGATGCAATATGTACATGCTGATAACTGACATTTTGTGAAGACGTGAATATTTTGCATCTTCTTTTCTCCTGGGTAGCATTGTCACTAAAGTTAAAAAGACTCAACTACGAGCTATGTTAAACAGAAAATATAAGTAGGGCTCTCTGTTGATATGAGCTTATATAGGCCATGAGGTTTTTGGCAACAATTATAAACCATCATGTGTGGCCATGGTCAATCACTATTCATCACCACTAAGATATGGAAAAAATAGAACAGGAGAATAAAACATGGACTGGGCTGTGTGGTTTTCCTCCTTTTTCTTGTAGTATCCACTGGCAATTCACAGAATTATGAAATTAGTGGAAATGCATTGAGACTCATTTCACATTATAATACCTCTACTCCTGAAATATTAGCTTTGGGCAGCGACAGTATAGTATTGGTATCCCCCACTTTTTCAAAGTTTGTTCTATGCCACTTGGCTTTCATGGAAGACTTATATGAGTACCAGCTTTCATTAACTGAAAGAAATGTGAAGAGGATTTATTTTTATGAAAAAAGGTGAACAGTGAAAACAGTCTTCAGCATTTGTTTTCCAGCAAGCTATTACAGATGCAGAGTGTATCTTGAACAGTGGGGGTGGCACTGCCAGGCTCATTCCCCAGAAACTACACTTGTCATCTCAGCATCCAGGCACCATAGCTTTGAATGGTATCATGAGCAACTATCCTTTATCTTGATTTATTTTATGCATTCACTAACAAGATGTGTCCTAAGGTAACAGAAAAGCCTAAGAGGGGTTATGTTTTGGGTGTGGGAATGCTCAAAATTTTTTCCATGTAAATTAAAATTAATAGAAATTATTTCCTTGCTTTGCCACTTCAGCTTACACAAGGTTCCATAGGAATCATCTATTTTCAGATAGTGGGGAAAACTATATTATTATATCAAGTAGTGGATTATTTATAACAAATATTGCTTTTATGATCTTACAAATATTCTATATTTTGAACCTATTCACAATCCTTTATTTCTATTCTTCCGGTAACCACCAAACTAGAAGAAAGTTTATATATATTGGCCTTTTCTGGTTTTAAATGTAACTCATGCTCATTACAGAGGCATAAATGATAAACATTTAAATAGAAAATGAAATATTAGTCATTTATTCTACCAACATATAGACACTATTTCAATTATGATTTTATTTCCTTTAGATTTAGTTTTTTAAAAAGACTAATTTACTTATTTTTAGGTGGGAGGCAGGGACAGAGAGAGACAATACTAAGTAGACACCATGGTAAGTCCAGAGATCATGACCTGAGCTGAAACCAAGAGTTGGTGGTCAACCTATTACACCACCTAGGTGCCCCATATTCTGTTTTGTATATAAAATTTTTCCTAGGTAATGCTTTCATAAAATGCACCAAAATCATCTTTTTATTCTATTTAAAAAGTAACATCATTTTATTATCTTCCTAAATGACAGCATTATTTAAAAACATGACTTTAGGGGCACCTGCATGGGTCAGTCAGTTAAGTGTCAGACTCCTGATTTTGACTCAGGACATGATCTCAGAATCATGGGATCAAGCTGCACATCCAGCTGCTTGTCTGTTTTAAGATTCTCTTTCTCCCTGTCCTTCTGCCCCTGCCCCCACCCTCTACCCCTGCTTGTGCACTCACATGCACAAGCTTTCTCTAAAAAAAAAAATAATAATAATAACATGACTTTAGTAGCAGTATAATATCCAATAATATAAGCATATAAAAATAAAATATTCAATAATACAAATTGCTTAACCGTTGTAATATTCTTGGACAGTCAAGGGTATTGTAAACAATTCTGGGGGATCCCTGGGTGGCGCAGCAGTTTAGCGCCTGCCTTTGGCCCAGGGCGCCATCCTGGAGACCCGGGATCGAGTCCCACGTTGGGCTCCCGGTGCATGGAGCCTGCTTCTCCCTCTGCCTATGTCTCTGCCTCTCTCTCTCTCTCTCTGACTATCATAAATAAATTAAAAAAAAAAAAAAAAACAATTCTGGGATCAAGATCTTTGTACCTACTTTCCTGTTTTGTTTTCTCCACCTAGGATAGGAATTATCAAATAGTATATTATATATGATAGAATTAGCTTTATCAAAGTCTAGCCATTTATTTATTTATTTATTTATTTATTTATTTATTTATTTTTTTTATGATAGTCATACAGAGAGAGAGAGAGAGACAGAGACATAGGCAGAGGGAGAAGCAGGCTCCATGCACCGGGAGCCTGACGTGGGATTCGATCCCGGATCTCCAGGATCACGCCCTGGGCCAAAGGCAGGCGCCAAACCACTGTGCCACCCAGGGATCCCAAAGTCTAGCCATTTAAATTCTTGGCAACATTATATGAGAATGCTAATTTCAGTGGTTTTAGTTTTACAAGGCAATTTTGAGATTTGATTCCACATTTTGTTTTAATCTTTGCTTATTTGAATGAGAAATGTCATTGTTTTAATTTATACTTCCTTGTCTATGATAAGACTTAAAAAATGATTACCATGCAAGATAGTCTAGTGGTTAAGATCATGGGATGTAAAGTCAGACAGATTAGGTTTAAACTTTAGAAGTTGCACTCATTTAGGGATATTCCTTTAGCCAGTAACTTAAGTTCTATAAGCATGTTTTTTCAATAATAATAATAATAGCTAGCATTTATTAAATGTCAGGCACTTTTCTAAGAGCACTTTATAAATTAATTCAGATGATCTCAACAACTCCATAGAAAAAAAGGTATTATTATTATTATTACTCCACAATCTCTGCTGTTAACAATTATATAATGCTGACCCACAATGTTGTTGGAAGCCTTTACATATGATGCTGTATATGTGAAAAACATTTGAGCACTATACTGGAAACAAAGAGAGGATACAATAATTAGTTGCCAAAAACATAGTTCTTTTTTCCCTCCTGTAAATTGACTATGTACTTTATTTGTTATTTGCTGGTGTTTCTGAAATTTTTTCAAAGTATATATATATATATATATATATATTTTCTTTTTTAATTATGTTACAAGCCATTTGTTTCTTATTTGTTGCCAACTCCCCCCTACCCCAAACCCTATTTAAAGCTAAAACAATCAAGTTTTTGATGTCCCTCAAAAACATGAATGATTAAACACAGGAAATTTATTTTTTTTTAATTTTTGATTTTTAATTTTTATTTTTTTTAAACACAGGAAATTTAGATGAAAGTCCAGTAAGGGCACAGAAACAGTTTGCTTTTAATTGCTTTGCTTCATTGCAATAGGCAGTGTTTCTATCCAGCATGGAACAGAGAACAGAAAGCAGCTCTGAGCAGTGACACATGGTAAGAAAAGCAGCTTCCCTACCTTCTGGAATCAATTCTACACTTTGTCTTTGTTATGAATTTTTAGACTGTTAGGCATACATATTCAAAGATAATAAGATAAGTTGAATAAATTGCAGTTGACCTGAATAATGACTTAGATTTGCATAAAGGGAAGGAAATAGAAAATATATTCTTGGGAAGGGAATAATGAGAGTAAAGTCAGAGCAATGGTAAGATGCCTGATAAGAGTTTAGCAAGGGACATTTGGGTACCTATAGTAGCAGGCAGTTGATAGGTACTGTGGACACAAAGATAAATATGATACAATCCCTATCCTCAGGTTTAGTGTATGGGGAAAATAAGTGTACCTACTATAGTATGAAGTAGCACAAAAATTAAGGTTGAAAATTAATTAGGTTAAGGAGCAAAATGAAAGATCATTTATATTTTGCAAAAAGGCAGAATTAGGAAAGAATTCACATGTTTTGTAAAAGTGATGAATTGTGCCATCAATGGCAAATAGCAGTTGGTTATCTGAGCAAAGATCAGTAGGGACAGCATGAAGGCTAAGGGAACTATACACGCAAAAGCATGAAGGTGAGAAACAGCATGGAATATTAGTATTCTGTGATTGTGCAAAAAGTATCATTACAAACTTAGCAGCCTGAAACACCTCATTTATTATAGCTCATAATTTTGGTGTGAGAGAAATCTGGGGACAGTTTCATTGGGTTTTCTGCTTCAGAATCTTAGTTCTACAATCCATTTGTCAGTAATGACTGTAGTTTCATCAGAAGTTCGATTGGGCAAAGATCCACATCCAAACTCATTCAAGTTTGTTTGCAAAATTAATTCAGTTCTCATCATAGAACCATTTCCTGGCTAGCAGTTGGCTGAAGGTTGCCTTCAGTTCCTAGAAGTCTACTCAGTTTTTTGGCATATGGGCTCCCCCAATAAAGTGCTTACTTTATTAAGCCAGCAAGAGAGTCTCCTCACAAGATGTGTGTTAAATTTCCACATGATGTGATCATATATCTATAATCTCGTGTATTTGAAGAGTACCTGTGTTATGGCCAAAATGCCATAATATATATGTAAGGTGGAAAGATTTAAATTTGGATAAACTGGAGGTGGAAGTATGAGACAAAACATAAAAAGCATAAGGAAATTGAGCTTTATGTTTAAGTAATACGGACCTATTGAAGGGCCTAAAGAATTATATTAATATATACTACCATATAAAATGTATAATATATGTAATCTATATATTAATATGCTCATATTGTGTTTTAGATAGTTCACTCCAGCAGGTCCTAGAAGGATACATTTGAAAATCATGAGATTAGTAGGAGAATTATTCATATATATAGTATAAGGAAATCAGTCCCTTCACACAATCATATTAAGCTCTCTGACAATAAATAAATATAAATTGTCCACTTATGAAATAGCCAGTAGAAATTTTATCTTTTGCCTCTAATGTGAAATTGACTCTTTTCTTGGAGATATTTGTCCCATCCTCCTACCAAAATTCTGCTTTTAGGTGGGTTAGCAGTTCTCTTGAAAATATCTATCAAGTAACAATTCTTACAATTTCCTTCATTGTGATATGATGCTGTATATGTGAAATAGAAAGAAAGCTGGAAAAGTTTTACTTACCTTAGAAATACAGGGTATAAGATGTGTTTAATACCTGATATGATAAACATGGTGACAATAGAAATAAAGAGTAGAAAGTAAACTTAATGCAGAAAGAAGAAATGATAGGGTATAATGACAAAATGGAAATAAAGGATTTAATTTGAAAAATGTTAAAGATGAAGTCTAACTTTGATTTTAATATTTTGTGTTTCTATGACTCCATAAAGCTAGGCTGGAGCTTGAAACAATTCATGAAATATGAAAGCAAGACAAAGTCAAAATGAGACCAAATGTAAAGTCAAGAACCCTACAAACTGCTTTTCTTTTCTTTCTGCCCAAGTACCTTCTTCAACAACGTGGACAAAAATTTACTAGTCTTACAATTAGCAAAGTGTAAGAGGTCCCTCTTCAAACTGCAAAATACTGCCCAAAACGTATTCCAATATCTTCTTAAATTAAGAAATACGAGCTTTAAAATAAAATTGTTTACATTTCCAATAAAGGTAGATTAGAATCTTGCTACTGAATCCTTCTACTGAGAGCAACAATAATTGCTGGGAATTAAAAGCATAAGTGTTAATCACAAAGCTAATGAGGCAGAAAGTATTTACTGTGTAAAGTTCCCAGAGAGAAGGGAAGAACCGACATTTTATCTAGCTTCTAATCTGTCCATTTGTCAAATCACAATGAGAAACTGTAAACTGAGCATGGATTCCAAAGTATTAATAGTTTGATATATAAAAGTTGAAGTTTAGAGCTCAGGAAGGGGAAAGGTTTTTCACAAGAATGCCTGAGGAGCTGGCTAAACATCAGAAAAAAGGAGTAAATTATAGATAAATCTGGTTTCCACAAAGGCTAAAGTATACTATGAAGTTAACTCAATCTCTGTGTGAAAGTGATCTGCCCTTAGATAACTGCTTTCTAGAATTAAAAGCAAATTCTTTCTGGAGGAAGATAACATTAGCCAGAGCCAAAAATTGTCTTTACACTTGTTTGTATACAATGAGCAGCATTCAGTCAAACATTACCAGATACATCAGAGAATAAGACCAAATGATTTAAAAAGAGGAAGGAGGGAGAGAAGGAGAAAGGGGAGGGTAGGGAAGTAGAGAGAGAGAGAAATAGATCTACAGAAGACCCAGAGCTTATAGTTATCAAAAACATAGTTATTAGTCACATAAATATCACAAGTGTAATTAGTATATTCAGAAATTAGATAAGATGAGGGTTTTAGAAAAGAACAAGAAGCTATAAAAAAGAACCAAATGGAAGTTCTAACTCAAAATACAAAAATTGGCCATAAAAATTCAACTACTATGTTCAGTAGTATATTAGATATAGTTGAAGAAAGAATTAGTAGAATGGAAAATATGCCAGAATAACACATCCAAAGTTTATATGAGACTTATGTAACATAATGAAAAGTCCTAATACAGATGTAATTGGATTCCACAAAATAGAGCACAGAAAGAATGGAACAGAAGTAGATTTTGAACAGATAACAGGTGAACATTTTCCGAAATTGATAAAAGGTATATTAAAAAATTAAAATGTATGCCAAACATGATGAAAACTAAGAAAATTACAACTATGTACGGAGCTACACTGTTGAAAACCAAGACAACCTGTTAACAAGAGGTTAAAAACATTTTGCTTTCAAAGAAGCGAAAATTAAACCAATAACTGATTTATCAACTACCAAAAAAAAAAAAAAATGAGACCAGAAAACAACTGAATTACACCTTCAAATGCTGAAAAACAAGTAAAAACCTTCTAACTTAAAATTTAACCCAGGAAAATCACCATTAAAAATGAAGGAAAAAGAAAGACATCTTTATGCAAAGTAAAGCTGTAAGAATGTATCAACAGCAGGCCCACTATAAGGAAATATATAGAAATATTTTTTCAAGGCAGAAGGAAAATGACCCCAGATGCAAGTATGGAGAGGTGAAAAGGAGAAAAGAGCAACTGAAAGAGTAAATACATGGAGAAAAGAGAACATTTGTGCACTGTTGGTAGGAATTTAAAATGGCATATCAATTTGGAAAACAATATTGAGATTCCTCGCAAAAGTAAAACAGAGTTTCCACATGATCTAGCAATATCATTTCTGGTTGTATATCCAAATGAATCAGGATCTTGAAGAGATATCTGCACACTCATGTTCACTGCAGCATTATTCACAATTACCAAGATATAGAAACAATCTAAATATCCATAGAAAGATAAATAGATAAGCAAAATGAATTACATACCTAAAATGAAGCATCACACAGTCTTTAAGAAGAAGGGAATTCTAACATTTGCAATAACATGGATAAAACTTGAAGACATTATGCTAAGTGAAATAAGCCAGTCTAAGAAAGACAAATACTATATGATTCCACTTATGACAAGTATCTATATTATACTTAAAGAAACAAAAAATAGAATGGCCATTTCCATGGCCCAAAGAGAGGGGGAAATGGGGAGTTGTTTAATGGTATAAGCCTTCAATTATTTAAAATGAATAAACACTAGAAATACATTGTACAAAACAGTGTCTACAAACAATGCAGTATGATATACTTAAAAAATTTGTTAAGAGAGTGGATCTTAGGTTAAGTGCTCTTATCTCCCTCTCCATACACATACATAAAAGAGAAACACAAAAAAAAACTTTTAGAGGTGATGGGTATGTTTGTTACCTTGACTGTGTGATCGTATCATGAGTGTATTGATAAGTACAAACTTCTTAATTTGTACACATTAAATGTGTGGAATTTTTTGTATATCAATTATACCTCAATGAAGCTGTTAAAAATAACACCCCTGACACTTCAAACTTCTTTTTTGATAACTTCTTCACAAATCTCCACTGAAATTAGATGTTAATACTGATGTGAACAGCAAAAGAATAAAGCTTATAGAATATAACATAAGGGAATATCTTTGCAAACAAGGAATAGTCAAAATTTCCTTTAACAAGACAGAAAAATCACTGACTCTAAGAGAAAAGGTTGGTAATTTGTACTGATCTAAAATTAGATATAATCAAAAGAGAACTTTATAAAAGTGACAAGGCAAGATACTAAGTGGGAGAAGATATTCGATATATGTAAAACCCACAAAAGACTTGTATCTTGAAAATTAACAGAACTAAAAACCAATAAAACAAAGAGGTAATAGTTTTTAGAAAGCAGGGGGAACCTGAATAGTCATTCACAAAGGATTATATCCAAATAGCCAATAAACATGAAGAGTTGTGAAATTTCATTAGTCATTAGGGAATTGCTAATTTGAACCACAATAGTGAGGTAGAAAAAACTGACATCACTAGTATTTCCTTGGGCAAAAGAGCTAGGTATAAAACAATATTTTCTATTTATATAAATTTCCCAAACGTTCTGATGTTGGAAGCCATGTTAGTTGTTACATTTGGGAAGGAGATAGGGAGATATAGTTAGAACAGTATACAAAAGAGAACTCTAAGATTATAGCATTGTTCTATTTCTTAACATGTTGATGGTTATACTAAGATTTTCATTTTGTTATAATTCATCAACTTGTACACATGCCACTTGGGCTTTTTCTTTAGGCAATATATATTTTAATAAAAATATTTGAAAGGAAACAATTTGTTCTTATATAAATAGAAATTTAGTCAGTATAAAAAAACAGAATGTTTGAAAAAAAAATTATAAAGTATGGAATGTGTGACTAAACTATTTCCTAACTGGTAAAATGTAACACTAGACATGACCGGCCGGATTTATATCATCTGTATTTCTCTGTTATGAGAAATATGAATCTTATTCCACTAAGAAGGAAGATAAACTATACCCCACTTCTCTAACTCCTGAAGATTATTATATTATTGTCAGTACTATATGCATATTTATAACATTTATATTCCATTTTTTATATTCCATTTTTAATCAGTGTTCACAGTTGTTAGCTCTTGCTTCATATGAAAATGATTCAATGCTAATAATCCATCTTTTATTGTGGCTTTACCAGTCAATATGAAGGTTGATTGGCATTTAATCTCAACAGGTATTTTTCAAGAAGTATATTCACAGATGCTGCAAGGTCTTAATTATTGAATGTTTAAGAATATGTGGGGTTTTTTTAGATTTTATTTATTTATTCATGAGAGACACACAGAGAGAGGCAGGGACATAGGCAGAGGGAGAACCAGGCTCCATGCAGAGAGCTTGATGTGGGACTCCATCCCGGGACTCCAGGATCACTCCCTGGACTGAAGGCAGGCACTAAACCACTGAGCCACTGGGACATATTCTGGTGTCCCAGAATATGGGTTTTTTTGTTTGTTTGTTTGTTTGTTTGTTTGTTTGTTTTAATCTGTTTCTTGAATAGCAACATGGTGGGTAAGACTGTCTTTCATTAGAATTTTAAGTATCTATTATCTCATCTTTGAATACAGCAGTGAAGAAGTATAAGACCAACCTAATATTTTGTTCAGATGTCCATATAACTACTTTTTAATCCTTAAAGTCCAGTAGCTTTACTAAGTTATCTGATGTTCATCATTCTCTATTGTTGAAACTTTTATTCTCTCTTTCTTTTATATCAAGGAAGTTTTGCTCTATGTATTTAAAATATATTTATCTTTCTTTTGTTCTAGAATACCAGATGTCAATTATGCTTTATCCATAGCATTATTTTTCTCTTAACTTTTTAAGCATTATGCTCTTTTCCATTCCATTTTTTGAATTTCTCAAGCCTGTCCTTCAGATCTGTTTTCAATGCTCTGTAATCTCTTTTTTATTGCTTTTGATGTATTATGCTTTTCTATAATAATTAAATTTTATCTGTTTCTTTTAAAAGAGCTCTTCCAACCCATAAAAAATATATTAAGCAACACATCATACATAAAATAACAGCATAACATGTAAATGCACAATATAAATAATAATGATGATAATAAAACAACCAAGTACAATCATCTCACTTGAAAAATAGAACCAAACAAACCTTTGGAATACCTGTGGACTGCTCTTTTCTCATTCCTCTAAGTAGATAACCTAATTCATTCACTTGTCTTTGAATTTTAAATTTTAGTGTTTTAAAATGCATCAATTTATTTATTATTACTTATACATTTTGGGGTCTTACTTTAGGGCCTCTCTATTACTCTGAGGTCAATTAATGCCATGAACAAATGCTATTATCTGAAGAATATCCAGAAGATTAGGTTGTCTTCAGTCTTTATTGAGACAGAGAGCTGTAGTCAGTGAGGCGAAACATAGTCCTGCAGCAAGACAATGAATACTATATTGTCTATTTCAAGAGAATACAAACTTCTGATTCTCCTTCTGGTGAAATTTAAAACAATACATTTACCATGTTAATAGCCAGGCATGAATTTCAGAGTCTGTGTTGATCTGATGAGACATTAGGCCTGTACAACATCTGTCATTATAATCCAACTTTGTTAAATTTCTGGTAGTACACATTATCCAGTATAAACTTGGTGGTTTTTCAAGGGCCAGGCTAGTTAATCATATGGGAATATTGTTTATTTAATAAAACACACAATGATAAGAAAGCAATATACGTTACACAACTTATACATAAATATACTGTTAGTTCACTATATATAATACAGTATATAGTTAGTATAAGCTATCTGTGTAAAATTTATAGAAATATAAATATACGCTGATATAGTATAAATAATTATACATTTCTCATTTTTATTTGACTAAAAATATTTTCAGCTTTTTTGAAATATAACTGACTATAACATTGTATAAGTTTAAGGCAAAAAGTTTGTTGATTTGATATACTTTTATTGTAACATGATTACCACCATGGTGTTAGCTAATACCTCTATCACATCACACAATTACATTTCTTTTTTCTGGTGAGAACACGTAAGATTTACTCTCTTAACAACTTTCAAGTATGTAATACATTATTTTCTTTTAAGATTTTATTTATTTGTTCACGAGAGACACAGAGAGAGAGAGAGAGAGAGGCAGAGACATAGGCAGAGGGAGAAGCAGGCTCCATGCAGGGAGCCCGATGTGGGACTCAATCCTGGGACTCCAGATCACACCCTGGGCTGAAGGCAGATGCTAAACTGTTGGATCTACCCAGGGATCCCCTGTAATACATTATTGATAAATATAACCAAAGTGTTGTGCTTAGATACCCAGAAATCATTTATCTTCTAATTGGAAGTCTGTACCCTTTAACCAACATTTCTCATTTCCCCAATCCCCTAATCCCTGGAAATCACCATTCTACTTTCTATTTCATCTCACATTTAAGTGAGATTATTCAGTATTTGTCTTTTTCTGATTTATTTCACTTAGCATAGTGCCTCCAAAATCTATCCATGTTGCAGCAAATGGAGAAATTCTTTTCTAATTACTGGATAATATTGCACACACACACACACACATTATATATCCATTCATTCTATTCATCTATCGATCAACACTTAGGTTGTTCTATGTCTTGGCTGAAAAATTGCATATATATATATTTATATATATCCACTCATTCTATTGAATATAGATTGATATATCCATTCTATCTATCTATCTATCTATCTATCTATCTATCTATCTATCTATCTATTACATTCATTCTATTCACCTATTAATGGACACTTAGGTTGTTTCTACATCTTGGCTATTGTGAATAAAACTGCAATAAAACAGGAGTGTAGGATTATTTCTTTGAGATCCTGTTTTCATTTTCCTTAGATAAATACGCAGAAGTGGGATTGCTGGATCATATGGTAGCTCTATTTTTAATTATTTGGAGGAAGTTTCTATGGTAGCTATACAAATTTACATACTCACCAACAGTGTATAAGGATTCCTTTTTCTCCACATCTTCACCATCACTTGTTGTCTCTTGTCTGAGGATAGCCATTCTAACAGGTATGGAATGATATGTTATTGTTGTTTTGATGCACATTTCCAAAATGATTAGTGATGCTAAGCACTTTTTCATGCACCCATTGGCCATTTGTATGTCTTCTTTGGAAAAATATCTCTTCAAACCTTAGTAGCCAATATATAGTACATCATTTGTTTCAGATGTTGTTTTCAATAATTCATCAGTTGCATATAACAACGCTCCTCACATCATGTGCCCTCAATACCTGTCACCCAGTTACTCCATCCCCTCTACCTCCATTTCAGCAACCCTCAGTTTGTTTCCCTAGTTAAGAGCCTCTCATGATTTGTCTCCCTGCTTTTTTTCCATTCATTTTTCCCTCCCTTCCCTTATAGTCCTCTGCACTATTTCTTATATGTTGCATGTGAGTGAAACTATATGACAATTGTCTTTCTCCAATTGACTTATTTCATTTAGCATAATACCTTCCAGTTCCATCCACATTGATACAAATAGTAGGTATTCATCCTTTCTGGTGTCAGCCATTTTTTTAAATGATTGTTATTTGTTTTTGAGTTGTATAAGTTCTTTTTTAAAGATTTTATTTATTTATTTATTATTATTTATTTATTCATTTATTTATTCATGAGATACAGAGAGAGAAAGAGGCAGAGACAAAGGCAGAGGGAGAAGCAGGCTCTTTGTAGGGAGCCCTGTGTGGGACTTGATCCCCTGGCCCTGGGATCACAACCTGAGCCAAAGGCAGACACTTAATCACTGAGCCACCCAGGGGTCCCTAGAGTTGTATAAGTTCTTTATATAGTTTGGACATTAAACCTTTATAACATGTATGTTTTGCAAATATTTTCTTCTTTTCTGTAGGCTGCCTTTTCTTTTTTTTTTTTTTTTTTTTTTTTACTGTTTCTTCTGATGTACAGAAGCTTTTTAGTTTGATGTAGTCCCACTTGTCCCACTTGTTGGTTTTGGCTTTTGTATGTCATACCTTTGATTTTGTTATTTTGGTGTCATATTCAAAAAATCATTGCCAAGACCAATGTCTTGGAGGTTTTCTTCTAGGACTTTTATATTTTTTAGGCTTTATGTTTAAATCTTTAAGTTAATTTTTATAGGTGGTGTAACATAGACGTCCAATTTCATTTGTCTGCATATGATTATCTTGGTTTCCCAACATTTATTTAAGAGATTATCCTTTCTCCATTGAGTATTTTTGGTTCCTTTGTGAAATATTAACTGCTCATATATGTGGGGATTTAGTTTAGGTTCTTGATTTTATTGCATTAGTCTATATGTCTATTTTTATGCCAGTTCAATATTGTGTTGATTACCATAGCTTTGTACTATAGTTTGAAATTAGGAAGTGTGATGCCTCCAGCTTTGTTCTTCTTTCTCATGATTCCTTTGGTTATTAAGAGTTTTTGAAAAAAAAAAAGAGTTTTTGTGGTTCCATATAAATTTTAGGATTTTTCTAGTTCTATTAAAATGTCTTTGGAATTTTGATAGGGATTTCATTGAATCTACAGATGGCATTGAGTAGTATAGATATTTTTAACAATATAATTTATGATTCATGAACATGGAATTTTCTTCCCTTTGTGTCTTCAGCTTCTTTAATCAAAATATATGGTTTTCAGTGTTTAAATATTTCACTTCTTTGTTAAATTTATTCCTAGTTATGTCATTGTTTTTGAGGCTACTGTGAATAGATTTTTTCTTTTATTTCTATAAGATATTTTATTGTTAGTGTATAGAAATATAGCACTTTCTGTATGTTGACTTTGCATTCTGCACTTTACCAAATTTGTTGAGTTCTAAGTTTTTTGGTGGAGTAATTAGAATTTTCTGCATATAAGATAATATCTGCAAACAAAGACAGTTTTACTTCTTCCTTTCCAATTTTAATACCTTTTATTTCTTTGTCTTATCGGATTGCTTTGGTTAAGACTTCTAGTACTATGTTAAATTAGAGTGGTGAGAGTAGGCACTTTTTTGTCTTGTTCCTAAAATTAGAGGAAAATCTTTCAACCTTTCACCATTTGGTATGATGTTAGCTATGGGTTTGTCATATGTGGCCCTTATAATTTTGAGGCTTTCTCCCTTTTATACCCAATTCATTGAGGGGTTCTATCATGAATGAATGTTGAATTTTGTCAAATACTTTTTCTGTATCCACTGAGATGGTCATCTGATTTTATCCTACACTTTGTTAATATGGTTTATCTATTGATTTGTATATGTTGAACTATCCTCATATTCCTGGACAAGCCTCATTTGGTCATGGTGTATAAACCTTTTAATGTACTGTTAAATTCAGTTTGGTAATATTTTGCTGAGAATTTTTATATCTATATTTATCAGAGATATATGTCTGTAGTTTTCTTGCAGTGTTCTTATCTGGGTTTGGCATCAGAATAATTCTGCCTTTGTAAAACAAATTAGAAAGTGTTCCCTCTTCTTTAACCTTCAGAAAGACTTAGAGAAAATTTGGTGTTAATTCTTTAAATGTTTGGTGGAATCACCAATTAAACCATGTAGTCCCAGATTTTTTTGTTGTTAGGAGATTTCTGATTGCTGATTAAATGTCCTTACATAACTGGTCCATTCATATTTTGTGTTTATGATTTAGTCTTAATAAGCTATATGTTTTTAGAAATTTATCCATTTCTTATAGATTATCCAATCTGTCATGTAATTATTTATAGTAGTCTCTTATGATCTGATGTATATCTTTCAGATCATTTTTAATCTCTCATTTTCCACTTATGATTTAGTCTTCCCTTTTTTTCTTTAGCTAAAAGTTTATCAACTCTGTTTATTTTTTCAAAAAATTAGCTCTTAGAGGCACCTGGGTGGCTCAGTTGGTTAAGCATCTGACTCTTGATTTTGGCTCAGATCATGATCTCAGGGTCCTAAGATCAAGCCCTCCCATTGGGTTCTGCACTCACTAGGGAGATTGCTTTAGGATTCTCTCTCTCCCTTTGCTCCTCCTTCCCCCATGACTTCTCTCTCTCTCTCTAAAGTAAATGAATGAATCTTTTTTAAAACACCTCTTAGTTCTATTCTCTTCTTTTGTTTTTATGACTTATTTTCCATTTTATTTTAGTTCTCATATTTGTTATTTCCTTCTTTCTGCTAACTCTGGGATGATACTCCTACTTGGTCCATTGGTACTTAGTACAAGATTTGATAACTCCACACAGACACTATTATTTGTGGATGTACGCCAAATTTGTTTGTTGTTAGATGGGTAAAACAAGGAGAGATGTCTTGTGTTCTCATGATACTAATGTCAGGAACCTAAATTCATATTTCTAAAATGCTTAGACTTAAGTACTTCATATTAAAGACATAAAATAAATAATGACAGACATACAAATAGGGAACATTTATTCAACTCAGATCTACCTATTTTCTTTTCATATGTTATCTTTTCTGAAATCTGGAAGTGTACATGGAATATGTAAATATTTTTCTTCACATAAAACTGCTACTAAGTTGGTGCATCTTACATTTTGCAAGTATAAAAACTTTTGTCAGATTTCTGTTAGCATAAAAGATTTATTAAAAGTATTTTGCTAAGGGTTAGGCAAGATGGCAGAAGAGTACTGGTCTTTGATTCATCTCTTCCCACAAATTTACCTAAATAACTTTCAAAACATCCTGAACATATACGAATTCAACCTGAGATGTAAAGAGAGAACAGCTGGAGCACTACAAAGAGAAAAGTGATTGCTTTGGACAAGTAAGGAAGGTGGAGAGGAGGAATGAAGGGGATATATTGGAAGATAAACGGTGGGGGAGGGGTGGAAAGCCATTGCAGGAAAGCCAGGCAGTGGACAATTGGGAACTTTAAAAATTTGTGCCTAAAAGAGGCTTTCCTGACAAAAAAGTGCTCGCAGGGAAATAGGGCAAATCACAGGAGGGGCAGTGAAGCTTCAATATTCCCTTAGACACAGTAAGAATAGGGGTGCCCAGGAGAAATCTCACTGCATATCCTGGTCTGAACTCGATAAAGGGCTGGAACACTGCAACCCCTCCAGCACATTTGGGAGAACTCAGCCGGTTATGTGGAGCTCCCTTTACCCTAGACCTCGGCAATGGATGGAGGTGGGCTGTCCTCTGTTCCCTTTGGGAGAGGCAGACCCCAGGAGGGCACAGGACATTGATCGAGAACTCTCCTTCAGGCACCCTTTAATTGTTTACAGATCAGTACCCCAGCCCCTACCCCCAGGAGTATCTAGGCCAGTGTGCAGTGGGAGACTGTGGTTGGGTACTCAAGGGGAGCTCTTGGCTCAGAGCTGGGGATCTGGCCACCGCCATTTTTTTATTTTTTACTTTTTTTTTCTTTTTTCACCTTTGACCTGGGAGACCTGCGGCCTCTAGGGAACAAAGGCCTCTCAGGATAAATAGCTCACACTGAGACCGGCCACTTGCCAAGGGGAGAGTCGTCTCTTCCCACCCCACCCCCACCCCCCGCAAGCACAGACACCTGAAAATCAGTGCAGCAGACCCCTCCCCCAGAAGAACTGCTGGATGAACAGGGGAAGACCAAGTTTACTGCCAAGCAGCACTGGAAAGCTCCAGGATTGAGGGAAAATAGTATATAGAATTAGAGAGATTTTTTTCCATACAATTAGCTTGTCTATCAGGTTAAAATATTCCAATATTTTTTCTATTTTCCTGCCTTAACTACAATATCTTACCAACCCTTCATTTTTCAGCTTTTTCCTTTTTGACTTTCATATCTCTACAATTACATGTCTTAGATATATTCTTCATTTTTGGATTCTCTTCAATGTATTCAATTTAATTTTGGTAGATATATAAGTTATGGGGTTTTTTTTTTTCTGTCTTGTTTTGTTTTACAATGGTGAAGTTAGTACCTTCTAACACAGAGACCAGAATACACCCAAAACCAAGTGGAACACCATGTTGGTTCATTCTATGAAACTATTCTCTCTTCCCATTCTACCCTACTCTTTTAACTCATTTATGGTTTTGTGGTCGATATTGGATATTTATATAAGTTTTGCTGGTTTATATAAATGTGGAATCAAGCATCTTCTAACATACAGAACAAAATACACTCAGAACAAAGAGGATAGCCCTCTAGGTCCCCTCGGGGAGACTATATTCTCTCTCTACCACCACTTTCTCATCCTCTTTTTGTTCTTCTTCTTTATTATTATTATTATTATTTTTATTCTTACTATTTTGTTTTAAAATTTGTTTTTCACTTTAGTGGTCCTTGTTTTATTTTGTTCTCTTCTTCTTTTTCTTTTATTTTCTTGTCTCTGATCTCTTTGGAATCATCTAGGATGTATTTTACTTAAGTCATGGTTGATATTTTTACTCTACTCACTCATAAAGCCACTCTGCACTGGGCAAAATGACTAGAAAGAAGAATTTACCACAAAAGAAAGAACCAGTAGCAATACTCTCTGCAACAGAATTGTTGAACATGGATTTAAATAATGGATGCCAGAAATTCAATTCAGAAGTACAATTATAAAGTTATTGGTGGCTCTGGAAAAAAAATAATAAAGGACTCTAGAGACTCTCTAACTGCAGAATTTAGGTCCAATCAGGCTGAAATTAAAAATACTTTAACTGAGATGCAGTTCAAACTGGGTGCTCTAACTGCTAGGGTTAATGAGGTAGAAGAGAGAGTGAGTGACATAGAAGACAAGTTGATGGTAAGGAAGGAAGGTGAGGAAAAAAGAGAAAAACAATTAAGAGACCATGAGGAAAAGCTTAGGGAAATAAATGATAGCTTGAGAAGGAAGAATATACATATAATTGGGATTCCAGAAGAAGCTGAGAGGGAGAGAGGACCAGAAAGCATATTTGAACAAATCATAGCTGAGAACTTCCTGATGTGGAAAGGAAACAGACATTCAGATCCAAGAAATAGAGAGGACTCCCCCCACCCACCAAAAAAAAAAAAAATCAATAAAAACCATTGAACAATTCAACATTTAATAGTGAAACTTGCAGACTTCAAAGATAAAGAAAATTCTTAAAGCAGAACAAGATATTCTTAACTTATTTGGGAAGAAATATCAGATTACAGCAGACCTCTCCACAGAGACCTGGCAGGCCAGAAAGGGCTGGTAGGATATATTCAGGGTCCTAAATGAGAAGAACATGCAGACAAGAATACTTTATCCAGCAAGGCTCTCATTCAGAATAGAAGGAGAGATGAAGAGCTTCCAAGATAGGCAGAAACTGAAAGAATATGTGACCACCAAACCAGCTCTGTAAGAAATATTAAAGGGGACCCTGTAAACAAAGAGGGAGCCTGAAGAAACAATCCACAAAACAGGGACTGTATCGGTAATCAAATGATGATAATTCATACCTTTCAATAGTTACTCTGAACATGAGTGGGCTAAATGATCCCATCAAAAGATGCAGGATATCAGACTGGATAAAAAAGCAAGACCTATCTATATGCTATCTATAAGAGACTCCTTTTAGATCTAAGGACACCCCCCAGATTGAAAATGAAGGGGTGGAGAACCATTTATCATTCAAATGGGGCTCAAAAGAAAACTGGGGTAGCAATCCTCATATCAGATAAATTAGAGTTTATACCAAAGACTGTAATAAGAGATGAAGAGGGACACTATATCATACTTAAAGAGTCTATCTAACAAGAAGACCTAACAATTATGAATATGTACACCCTTAATGTGGGAGCTGCCAAGTATATCAATCAATTAATAACCAAAGTAAAGAGACACATAGATTATAATACAATAATAATAGGAGACTTCAACACAGTGCTCTAAGTAAAAGACAGATCTTCTAAGCAGAATATCACCAAAGAAACAAGGGCCTTGAATTATACACTGGACCAAATAGATTTCACAGATATATACAGAACATTCTATCCTAATGCAACTGAATACACATTCTTCTCAAATGTACATGGAACTTTCTCCAGAATAGACCACATACTGGGTCACAAATCAGATCTCAACTGATAATCAAAAGATTGGGATTGTCCCCTCTGCATATTTTCAGACCACAGTGCCTTGAAACTAGAACTCAAACACATGGAGGTTAAAGAGCATCCTACTAAAGGATGAATGGATCAACCAGGAAATTAGAGAAGAATTAAAAAAGATTCAAAAAAAAAAAAAAGATTCATGCTGACTAATGAAAATGAAAATACAACTTCAAAATCTTTGGGATACAGCAAAATCAGTCCTAAGAGGGAAATACATTGCAATAAAAGCCTCCCTCAAAAAATTGGAAAAAACTCAAGTACAGAAGCTAATTTCACACCTAAAGAAAGGACAGCAAATAAAGCGTAAACCAAGAAGAAGAAGAGAGATAATAAAGATTAGAGCAGAACTCCATGAACTAGAGACCAGAAGAACCGTAGAACAGGAAACCAGGAGCTGATTCTTCTAAAGAATTGATAAGATAGATAAAACTCTAGCCACGCTTATTAAAAAGAAAAAAGAAAAGACTCAAATTAATAAAACCACAAATGAAAGAGGAGAGTTCACAATCAATACCAAGGGTATACAAACATTTTAAAAACGTATTATGAGTAAATATATGCCAACAAATTAGGCAATCTAGAAGAAGTGGATGCATTTCTGGAAACCCACAAATTACCAAAACTGGAACAGGAAGAAATACAAAACCTGAACAGGCCAATAACCAGCCAGGAAATTGAAGCAGTCATCAAAAACCTCCCAAGAAACAAAAGTCCAGGGCCAGGTGGCTTCCCAGGGGAATTCTATCAAATACTTAAAGAAGAAATAATACGTATTCTACTAAAGCTGTTTCAAAGGATAGAAAGGGATGGAATACCTCCAAACTCATCTTATGAGGCCAGCATCACCTTGATCCCAAAGCCACACAAAGACCCTACCAAAAAGAATAATTGACCAATATCCCTGATGAACATGGATGCAAAAATTCTCACCAAGATACTAGGCAATAAGATCCAACAGTACATTAAGAGGATAATTCACCATGACTAGGTGGGATTTATCCCCGGGATGCAAGAGTGATTCAACACTTGTAAAACAATGTGATAGATCTCACATCTATAAGAGAAAAATAAAAACCATATGATCCTTTCATTGATGCAGAAAAAGCATTTCACAAAATACAGCATCCATTCCTGATTAAAACTCTTCAAAGTATAGGGATAGTGGAACATTCCTCAATATCATAAAAGCCATTTATGAAAAGCCCACAGAGAACATCATTCTCAATGGGGAAAAACTGAGAGCCTTTCCCCTAAGATCAGGAACAAGACAGAGATG
Source organism: Canis lupus dingo (assembly GCF_003254725.2). NCBI lineage: Eukaryota > Metazoa > Chordata > Mammalia > Carnivora > Canidae > Canis > Canis lupus. Next base: position 70,813,478 of record NC_064249.1, read on the forward strand.
TCCACTCTCACCACTGCTATTCAACATAATACTAGAAGTCCTAGCCTCAGCAATCAGACAATAAAAAGAAATGAAAGGAAAGGTGTTCACACTCACACACACACACACACACACACACACACAACTGAATATTGCTCAGCCATCAGAAAAGATGAATACCCACCATTTGCCTCAATGTGGATGGTACTGAAGGGTATTGTGCTGAGTGAAATAAGTCAATTGAAGAAGGACAATCATCACATGGTTTAACTCATGGGGAATATAAGAAATAGTGAAAGGGATTATATGGGAAAGGAGGGGAACTGAGTGGGAAAAATTAGAGAGGGACCATGAGAGACTCCTAACTCTGGGAAACAAACAAAGGGTTGCAGAAGGGGAGGTGGGTGGGGGCATGGGTTAACTGTGTGACAGGCACTAAGGAGGGCACTTGATGGAATGAGCACTGGGTGTTATACTATATGTTGGCAAGTTGAGTTTAAATAAAAAATAAAGATTTCCCCTCCAAAAAAAAAGTATTTTGTAAAATAATATGTTGCAAAATGAATTTAGGTTTTCCATTTTGATTTACATCTAGGTCCATTTTGGTTTATATCTGACTATACTGCCATTAAATTAATAGTATTGCAAATTTATGTTTAAATAACATAGTATGCTTCTCATATAAAAGTGACAAAGTGAAAGTTGCATAGCCCTGAAATTAAATAAGTCAGTACACTTAATGTAAAGTAGAAAAATATATAATATTTAATTTACTTATTTGAGTTTGATTCCTTCAAAGTTTCACTCATAATAAACTTTGCCTTTTATAAGCTGTATATTTAAGGATGCCTGGGTGGCTCAATGGTTGAGCAACTGCCTTTGGCTTAGGGCATGATCCTGGGGTACTGGGATTGAGTCCCACATTGGGCTCCTTATGGGGAGCCTACTTCTCCCTCTGCCTATGTCTCTGCCTCTCTTTGTGTCTTTCAGGAATGAAGTCTTAAAATATATATATATATATATATATATATATATATATATATGTTTAACATAGAATGAAAGCATCCTAAAAGATCCACATTCAATTCTTTTAAAATATTTTAATAGGGCAGCCTGGGTGGCTCGGAGGTTTAGCACCACCTTCAGCCCAGGGCGTGATCCTGGAGACCTGGGATCAAGTCCCACATGGTACTCCCTGCATGGAGCCTGCTTCTCCCTCTGCCTGTGTCTCTGCTTCTCTCTCTCTCTCTCTCTCATGAATAAATAAAATCTTAAAAAATATATTTTAATAAATTAGAAGCAAAGAAATCAAAGAAATGTAGTAATTAATTTTAAAAGTAACCCAAAACTTATTTTACCCTTTAAAGAACATTATGTTTTTAGCCTGTTTGTTCATTCCTTTTCTTAGTATGTTGTAAACAATTATGACACAGAATTGCATAAATTATTCCCAAGATATTTCTCATATGTTCTTTCCTCATTTCAACACCACTCTCTAAAAAGTAGTTTAATTATTTTATGACTAACAATCAGTATCAGTTTTGATTATAAAAGGAAATTAATATACTTTAAGCATATGTAGAATAGCTTTTACAGTCATAAATTTTACACCTATCAACATATAATATAAGCAATTCTTGCATACAAGACACAATTTTAAGCACTTATGATAACTCCCTAAATCATTCCAACAATTCAATGAGTTTGATACTATTAATATCCTCAATTTACAGTTAAAGAAACTGGCATACCATGATTTAGAAACTTGCTCATGGCTTCAACACTTTGAGCATTGGCAGTTGGTCTGCAGATTGCATGTTCTTTTCCACTATATATAACTACTTCTCACAAGAGAGCTTACATTTGTATCATAGTCAAAAATAGAAATTATGTATAGAATTATCAAGTGGTAAGACTTTTCAAGCATACTATTTGCAATATATGAAGCTATAAGGCTATTGGGATAGAAAGCAAAAACTGAATTTGGAAGTATTTCATATTAGAAAATGGAAAGTGTTAGAAGGTACAATTAAAAGTTAATGTGAACCAAAGAGGTAGTGATGGAGATTTTTCAAGAAAAATTAGTGAAAGAGTTTGTAAAAATATTTATAAATACCAGAGGCTATTACAAAACTAAGCTATTCTGCAATTAAATATAATAAAGATAGATATAATTCTAAGGGCATTAAAGCAATTTCAGAAGTATTTCTTGTATTTTAGGAATGTTGACTTGTTTTCTGAATAGTTTTGAAAATTATTTCAAAAAAATGTGAACAAAACAATTCAGTATCCTGTTTTTTTCTGTGGTGCTTACTATAATGACTCATTATGACACTTGTTGATGAACTAATTAAGTATTTTAACAACTTTGTCTCCATGTCTTAAGGTGTTGCCTGAACTTAAAACTTATTTAGGCATTTTAAATGATCCACTTTGGCTCTTTTAGGCAAAGATATGTATATAACATGCATTTTTACTATAGAATGCTAAATATTTCAACAAGGTTTTATAACATACAACTTTAAAAACCTGTTGTAAGATGCACAAACTCATATATTTAATTCATTGTCTAATTATCCTCAACACAAAGAAGTAACCAGTAATATATTCAAAGTTGAATTCAAAGTCAAAAAGACTTACTAGAACATAAATATCAAAGAATGAGTGAAGCTAAAGCCCTGGGTCTTCTAGAAGGTGGCAGTGCAGCCTGGTATAAACTCTAGAACAGAGTTTAAGAGGGGTCAGTAAATTAGAAAAAAGTATTAGAAAAATCACCAAGAAACAAGTATAAAACATGAGAAACAAAAGTATAAGGAAAACTATGAAAAAAAGGACAAAAAAAAAAGAAAAATCACCTAGAAAACATTATAGGTACATAGTGAGTCCTCTACATTCATGAAACCACAAATTCAATAAGAGCCAAATGGAGCATCTGTCAGAGCAATATACTTTGAAGAAATAATTGCTGAAAATTTTCTAGATCAAAATTGTACTCCACATACTCAGTAGAATGATTTAAAATAAATAAATGCATAGACATATAGTAGTAAAGTTGTAGAACATTAGAATGAAGAGGTAATATTAGAAAGCACCAGGAAGAAACAACCTATTACCAACCATGGCATGACCAATTAAACCATGAGACATCAGCAACAATAAATGCTAAAAGACAATGGAATAATAAATTGAAAATGCAGAAGGAAAGTACCTGTAAACCTAGAATCTTATACACAAATTATTATTCATGACCACTTGAAAATTAAAGAAGTTTAATGCTAACACTTACCAAAAGAATTTATCACCTACACAGACACTTATTAAAAGACCTATTAAATATATATTTCAAAAGAAGAAAACCAAACAAAGAGGGAAGCTGTAGGATTCAAGAAACAAATGTGAGTTCCAAATTTTATTAAATTCCAGGAAATTTCGTGAACTATTTACTATAAATATTAAGGAAAAACTTATACTTTAAAATAAGGTTCTAAAGGTAACAGTCCATGTAGTAATGACAAGATCAGAGAGGTATCTTCAATTAGTAATGAAAGAATTTCATCCTTTCTAGTTTGGAAGAGGGAGAGAATACTGAATACCTTTGATATTTTCAAGGGAAAAAACGCAAGGATGGAAGTGCTCAACACTATAACTTTAAACCAGAAGAGGGTAATGAAAATATATTTTTTTAAGTTAACAGGAGAAATCAGGAAGACAAAGAGATTTAAAGTAAAATAAAAAATATGAATAGGAAATGATATAAATCCAAATATTTCAGAAATCACAACTATAAAATTTATGCACAAATATTGAGAGATGCATTGAGTTTTTAAATCCCCTTTATGATAATGAAATGAGTAACCAGAAACAACATTAGTCAGAAAGATTGAAAACAAAATGCAGACAATGGCTCAGAGTTGAGTGTCTGGCTTTGGCTCAGGTCATGATCCCAGGGTTCTGGGATCAAGTCTTATATCAAGCTCCCTATGGGGAGCTTGCTTCTCCCTCTGCCTATGTTTCTGCCTATCTCTGTGTCCTCATGAATAAATAAGTAAAATCTTAAAAAATAATAATCCAAAACCCAGAAATCATAAAGGAAAAGAGTGACAAAGTAGATAAAAAAATTTAATACCTGCATATCAAAAAATATAAAGTCAAAAGAAAAGTAAAAATTGGAGAAAAATAATTGCAACTCATATCACAGAAAAATGTTTAGTATTCTTGATATATTAAAAAATGTCATTATGTATCAATATATTTATATTATTAATTCATATGATATACATATCTTATGGAAACACATACCTGTAAGGCAGATATCTATAACAATTGTGTAGTGTTATTTATAATAGTGACGATTAAGTATGCAAAATGTCCATCAATAGGAGCGTTGATACATTATTATATTTTCATACAATGCAAAATTATGCAATGGTTAAATTAATTTGGGCTTCCAAATTATCTTACTATTCCCCTACATATTTTTATACTCATAATCATTACAAAGTGTTTGAATTGCATATAAATTGTACCATTCTTTCCTAATTTGCTTTTTATTCTTACCATTAGGGTTTTTACAGACTTATCTATATTGTTTCATGTAGCTCAAGTTTATTCATGTTTACTACTCTTGAATATCTTATTAGAACTGGATCACGAACAATTTTAGTTTTCCTACAGTTGACCACAAATGACTTATAAAGTAAACCAAACATTTGGAGTATATTTTTTTAGGACTTCCTTCATGATCATTTCCTTTTGAGTAAAAATGAAGCTGGTTTTCATGATCACTATGGGCCTCCAGAAATTTGTGCCAGCGCTATTAACCAGATGTGTTTCCCAAAATATGAATGGAGTCACATCATGCAAGCAATTGTCTCAACTCCTTGTTCCAATATGCGATCTGAAATGTGAGATGAAAATTCTCTCAGATATGGTGGGCTCCCATCCAGCCTCTAATCTCCTGGCTCTGACATCTACATTCTGTACTCCAACAGCAGACAGCATCCTAATATATCATACCTGAAGGTATTCTAGATACAGCAACATTTTAACATTATATGTTATAGCAATTACAGTGATCTTTGGGGTATCTGGATTTTGTTTCATGGTTTTACAGATCTTCACTCCAATTTTGTTCTACTAATAGCTACAATATTTATTTTTATTTATTATCTATCTATCTGTCATCTATCTATCTATCTATCTATCTATTTATCTATCTATCTATCTATCATTTTCCCTGAGTTTTGTGAATCATTCTAGCTAACTATTAAACCTGAGAGGATACTGGGAACAACCAAATTTGAAGCTAGCTTTTCAGAAAAGAATGTGATTTGGGGACCCCTGAAGTTGCAGCTGGTGTCTGAAGTGAGGGCCGTCTTGAGGGGACATACCCTTATCTGTGAAGTTTGATCTAACTTCACATAGTTGATATCTAAAGTCAATATGGCTGCAAAACAAAACAAAACAAAACAAAACAAAAAAACAAGAGACAAAGTACAGGGAGTTCTCATGTATAATTTACCTAGTTTACCACAATGACAATATCTTGCATAACTGTAGTATACTATCCACACCAGGAAATTAACATTGGTACAACTCACGAAGCCAATTCAGATTTATTCTGTTTTACAAGAACATAATTGTATATATGCGTATATAAATCTATGCAATTTTATTACATGTAACTTTACCTAAACTACACCACAATCAAGATATCAGACCTCCCCATCACCACAAGCCTTCCTCATACTATTCCTATAAAGTCTCCTTTCAGTCCCTAAATCTAGGCAATGAATAATCTGTTCATCATCTCTATAGATGTATTTCAAGAATGTTATGGAATGGAATCACAGTAAACAAACTTTTGAGGTGGACTTTTTTCACTGAGAACAACAACGATTTCCCCTCCAAAAAAAAAAAAAGTATTTTGTAAAATAATATGTTGCAATAAACAAACTTTTGTTTGTTCACTGAGAACAACCCTTTTGAAATCCATTAAAGCTGTTGCATGCATCACTAGGTCACTTTTTATTGATGAATAGTATTTCACAGTTTGGATAAACCAGTTGGTTTAACTGGCTACTTACCAACTGAAGGGCATTTGACTAATTTCTATTTTGGGGGGAGTATTATGAATAGAGCAGCTGTGAACATTTGTGTACAGATTTTGCTTGAGCATAAGTTTTCATTTTTCTGTGATAAATGCCCCCAAATACAACTGGGTTTTATGGTAAGTGCATAGTTAGTTTTTGTTTTTTTGTAAGTGAGAAAGCTAAGCCTCAAAGAGGTGAAGTGCCTTGCCTGAGGTCAAACAGCCTGACAGCCCCTACCAAGGTAGAGTAAGTCAATGGTAATCTTGGTCTTCACACAAGTTTTGGTTTGGGCTTACCCTGGCAGGCCTGTTCAGCTACTGGCACAAGAATGCAGAGAACATTTCTGAAATACCCCAGGGTAACACTTTAATGGTCTCCTTGGAATGTTTGCTGCCAAACAGAGTTAAAAGATAATTGGTATTTTAACAAAGTCCACCTTGATTATCTTTACCATATGTAGTAATGAGGCCCCTTGGACATGGTCTAAGCAAACTATGTCCCTTATGTCCCTGTTAGTACCAAACAGGGTGATTTTGAGGGTCCATATTCAAAAGGACTCTAATGTATAGGATCGTATAAATTATAATAGCAAAGAGTGATAGAACATGATCAGTATTCTAGCCAGTTCTAAGCATTGTATTACATTTACTGATTTCTCTGAAGCAATTCTGCTATTATCTCATTTTGTAGACAAGGAAACTGAGGCACTAAAGAGCTGAGCAATTTGAGTAAGATCACATAGCTAGAAAGTGATAGAACCAAGATTTAAACACAGGCATGTTAACTCCAGAGTTAATGCTTTGACATATTTTTCTCTAGGTTTTGACATGTTTTAATAACTATAAAGCAGTAGTAACTTGTTGGCAAGTCTCTTTATCCCATAGTCTCTCTAGTTTTAAAATATCAAAGTGAAAAATAACCATAGCACATGAAAGCTACCTTGTCATACACCACTGAAAGCTTCTAAGAGATTGTTGCTGCCCTCAGTGTGACTTATGAGGCCCTCCAAGCTCTGACTCCTGCCTTCATCCCCAGCTTGATCCCACAACTCCCTCCTCCACTCATACAGATGCATTTCCCTAGGGCATAGTTTTTAAAAGAAACTGACAACTGATTTTCCAGAATGGCTGAATCATTTTACAGCCCCACTGGCAATGTATGAATGATCTAGTTACTCTGCATCTTCAAGAGCATTTGGTGTTGCCATTATATTTCATCTTAGCTATTCTAATGGGTGGGTAGTTAGGCTTTTATTTGTATTTCTCTAATAGCTAATGATGTTGAACATATTCTTATGTGTTTATGTGCTGTATATATTTTCTTCAGTAAAATGTCTGTTTATTTCTTTTACCTATTGTCTAACTGGATATTTTTTTAATGTTAGGTTTTGATGATTCTTAATATATAATAGATCCTAGTCTTTTTAACCCATTCTGGCTGCTGTAACAACATACCAAGGCTGAATGGCTTATAACCAACAGAAATTTAATTCTTATAGTTTTGAAGTCTGGAGGCCTAACGTCAGGGTGTCAGCATGGTCTGGTTCTAACAATGGCCCTCTTCTATGTTGTTGAGTGCTACCTTCTTGCTGTGTCTTCATATGGTAGGAAGAGGACTAGCTAGCTTGGTGTGGAAGGGTCTCTTTATTACAACACTAATCCCACTTATGAGGGCTCTAACCTCATGACCTAATCACCTGTCAAAGTCCCCACCTCCTGGGACCATCACATGGTGGGGGTTAGGTTTCAACATATGAATTTTGTGCCATACAAACATTCAGATCATAGCAAGTCCTTTGTAGGATATTTAGTTTGCAAATGCTTTCTCTCAGTCTGTAGTGGTTGTTTCATTTTCTTACCAGAATCTCCTTTTTATTTCCTTTGTTATGCAAAAGGCTTTTATCTTGATGAAGTCCCAATAGTTCATTTTTGCTTTTGTTTCCCTTGCCTTTGGAAACGTGTCTAGCAAAAAGTTGATGTGACTGAGGTCGAAGAGGTTGCTACCTGTGTTCTCCTCTAGGATTTTGGACGGATTCCTGTCTCACATTTAGGTCTTTGATTTATTTTTAGTTTATTCTTGTGTATGGTGTAAGAAACTGATCCAGCTTCATTTTCTGACATTGCCTGTCCAATTTCCCCAATACCATTTGATGAAGAGATTGTCTTTTTTCTGTTGGATAGTCTTTTCTGCTTTGTCAAAGATTAGTTGACCATAGAATTGAGGGTCCATTTCTGGGTTCTCTATCCTGTTCCACTGATCTATGTGTCTGTATTTGTGCCAATTCTATACTGATTATAGCTTTGTAATATAGCTTGAGGCCTTGTGATGCCACAAGCTTTGGTTTTCTTTTTCAACATTCTTATAGCTATTCAGGGTCTTTTCTAGTTCCATAGAAATTTTAGGATTGTTTGTTCCAGCTCTGTGAAAAATGTTGATGGCATTTTGTTTTTTTGTTTGTTTGTTTTTATAAAGATTTTTTAAATAAATTTATTTTTTATTGGTGTTCAATTTGCCAACATATAGAATAACACCCACTGCTCATCCCATCAAGTGCCCACCTCAGTGCCCGTCATCCAGTCACCCCCGCTCCCCGCCCACCTCCCCTTCCACCACCCCTAGTTCATTTCCCAGAGTTAGGAGTCTCTCATGTTCTGTCTCCCTTTCTGATATTTCCCACTCATTTTTTCTCCTTTCCTCTTTATTCCCTTTCACTATTTTTTAAATTCCCCAAATGAATGAGACCATATAATGTTTGTCCTTCTCCGATTGACTTATTTCACTCAGCATAATTCCCCCCAGTTCCATCCACGTCGAAGCAAATGGTGGGTATTTCTCGTTTCTCATGGCTAAGTAATATTCCATTGTATTTATAAAGATTTTATTTATTTATTCATGAGAGACACAGAAAGAGAAAGGCAGACACAGGCAGAGGGAGAAGCAGGCTCCATGCAGGGAGCCCAATGTGAGACTCAATCCTGGGACCCCAGGATCACGCCCTGAGCCGAAGGCTTAACTGCTGAGCCACCCAGGCATCCCTGTTGATGGCATTTTGATAGGGACTGCATTGTACGTGTAGATTGCTACACATTTTAGCAATTTGTTCTTCCAATCCATGAGCCTGGAATGTCTTTCCATTTCTTTGTGTCTGTCTTTCTCAATTTCTTAATTTCTTTCATAAGTGCTCTATAGCTTTCAGAATACAGATCTCTTACTTCTTTGATTAGGTTTATTCCTAGGTATCTTATGGTTTTTGGTACAGTTGTAAATGGGATTGTGTCCTTGATTTCTTTTTCTGCTGCTTTACTATTGGTGTATAGAAATACAACTGATTTCTGTAGATTGATTTTCTATCCTACCATTTACTGAATTCCTGTATGAGATCTAGCAATTTTTGGGTGGAGTCTTTTGGGCTTTCCACATAAAGTATAATATCATCTGTGAAGAGTGAGAGTTTGACTTCTTCTTTGCTTTTTTGGATGCCTTTTATTTCTTTTTATTGTCTGATGGCTGAGGCTAGGACTTCTAGTACTATGTTGAACAGTGGTGAGAGTGGACATCCCTGTCATGTTCCTGACCTTAGGGGAAAAGCTCTCAGGTTTTTTCCCATTGAGAATGATATTACTATGGGATTTTCATAGATGACTTTTATGATATTGAGGAATGTTCCACTATCCCTATACTTTGAAGAGTTTTAATCAGGAATGGATGCTGTATTTTGTGAAATGCCTTTTCTGTATCAATGAGAGGATCATATGGTTCTTGTTTTATATTAATGTGATGTGTCATGTTGATTGATTTGTGAATGTTGAACCACCCTTGCAACCCAGGAATAAATCCCACTTGGTATTGGTGAAAAACCCTCTTAATGTACTGTTGGAACCTATTGGCTAGTGTCTTGATGAGAATTTTGGCATCCACATACATCAAGATATTGGTCTTTAATCTCCTTTAATTTTGATGCAGTCTGATTTCCTGATTTTTCCTTTCATGAATTATGGTCTTGCTGTCAACTCTAATAACTGTTCACCTAATCCCAGGCCCTAAAATATCCTCTGATGATTTTTTGTTTTGTTTTCCTATGGATATCCAAATGTTTCAGTACTGTTTGTTGAAAATAAATGACATATTTTTCTATTTTTGTGTTCCATTTTCTGTTTCATTGATCCATGTGCCTATACCTACAGCAACATCCCACTGCCTTAATTACTTCAGTTATATAGTAAGCCTTACCATCAGAAAGAATAATTCCTCTCATTTATTTTTCTAAATTGTGTTAGTTACTCTAGGTTCCTTTGCCTTTCCAAATAAAATTTAGAATGAGTTTGTTTAAGTCTACAATAAAACTTGCTGGCATTTTGATATGAATTGCAATAGACCAATAGATCAATTTGTGGAATATTGATATTTTTACTATGTTGAGTCTTTCAGTCCACATACATAGCAAATCTCTTCAATTATTTATACATTATTTATTTTATCAACATTTTGTAATTTTCAGCATATAGATTCTGTATATGCTTTTTATATTTATACCTAGGTTTTTCATTTACTTTTGAGTAATTATAAATGATATACTTTTTATTTTGGGTTTTCACATATTGCTTTAATATAGAAATTTGACTGATTTTTGTCTTAGTAAACTTAGTTTTAGTGGGTTTTGTTTGTAGATTCCTGGGTTGATGATAAAATCACAAAATAATTTGTAATTAGGTATATATATTAGGAAAATTTTTCTATTATATATGCCTTTCATTTCTTTTCCTTGCCTGGTTGTGTCAACTAGAAGTTCCAGAGCTATCCTGAATAAAAGCAGTGAATACCTTGTGCAGAAGCTTGTGGGGAAGCATTCAGTCTTGCTGATTTAAGTATATTAGCTCTTTTTCTTTACTGTTATAGATACTGTTTATAAAGTTTAGGAAGTTTCTTCCTCTCTTAGTTTGCTGAGAATATGTTGCATTATGAATATGTTGCATTTTGTGAAATGTTTTTCCTGTAGCAATTGCTATGATTATACAGTTTTTCTTCTTTAGCCTATTAATATGGTAGATTGCATTAATTAAATTTCAAATGTTGAACCAGGCTTACACATTCCACTTGATTGTAGTATTTAATTATTTTCATCCACTACTGAATTGAATATCTTACTGCAAGACAGTTATTGGTTAATAGTTTTCTTTTCTGAAATATTTTATTTATTTATTCATGAGAGACATACAGAGAGAGGCAGAGACATAGGCAGAGGGAGAAGCAAGCTTCATCCAGGGAGCCTGATATGGGACTCGATCCTGGATCCCAGGATCATGCCCTGGGCCAAAAGCAGGCACTAAACTGCTGAGCCACCCAGTGTCCCTGGTCAATAGTTTTCTTGCTTTGTGCTATCTTTATCTGATTTGGTGTCAGGGTAACACCGGCCTCAGAAAATGAGTTGTTAAGTGTTATGTCCTCATATGTTTTCTGTGATTCTGTCATTATGTAAATTTAACACTATTTTTTAGGTGAAATCCTCCAGAAAAACGACCTTTGCCAGGGATTTTCTTTTATGGAAGCTTTTAAATTACAAATTAAATTTATTTCATGGCTATAGAACTATTCAGATTATCTGTTTTTCTGATAATCTTTGTTGAATTATAATAGTCTGTGGTTTCAAGGAAATGGTCTATTTCTTCCATGTTGTCAAATTTATAAAAGCAACACTTTAAGTGCATTTAACTTGTATCTTTCTGTATGTATATATGCATTATGTTATATAGAGGTTTAATTTATAAAAATTGTACGGTTGCTCACATTTTTTTTATTATGCTCATTCCAGTCTATTCTTTGAGTATGCTCAAAAATATGGCTTCAAACTTCTATATAACACTACTTGGTGTCCATCTACCATATTTGATCTATGAACTTTAGGGATACACCCTAAATTGCCTGCAACTCTAAATTATCATGAATGGTTCAAAAAATATTGTGAACATATCCTCTTATGAATCCATGAGAAGATTTTTCAGAGTGCATTCTGTATAAAATATGTTCAGTTTTTTAAAAGATTTTACTTATTTATTTATTTAAGGGAGCCGGGGAGGAGTAGCGGGAAAGGGACAAGCAGACTCATCCTGAGCACAAAGTCAGTGGGTTGTGGGTGCCTGATCTCATGACCCCCTGAGATCAAAACCTGAGCTGAAATCAAGAGTAGGGTGCTTACCCAACTGAGCCACCCAAACACTCCAGAACATGTTCAGTTTTTAAAAATCTAATTATAGAGTCTCTGATGAGTTTAACTTATTTACATATAGCCTCATTACTTATAGTTTAGGAGTAATTTGTACATTTTAAATTCACACTTTTCATTTATTCTAGTTTTCTTGGATTTTTTTCTTGCCTGTTTTCCATTGGTCAATGTTCTTAACTTAAAACCCATATTCATATTTATTCACTTGTACTGATTACCTAAAATTTTCAGGGTCTATCTATAATACCTCTATAACATAACAGGTATATTAGCATGGCCTTCCTTAATCCCTGTAATTTTGAATATTTAAAAAACTCTGGATTAATATAATCTAATTTTAAAAAGCATAATTTATCAATGATAGATATGAATTTAAAAATTAATGCTGGGATGCCTGGGTGGCTCAGCAGTTGAGCATCTGCCTTTGGCTCAGGATGTGATCCTGGAGTCTGGGATGGAGTCCCACATAGGGCTCCCTGAGGGGAGCCTGCTTCTCCCTCTGCCTATATCTCTCTCTGCCTCTCTCTCTCTCTCTCTCTGCGTCTCTCATGAATAAATAAATAAAATCTTTAAAAAAAAAGAATTAATCCTATTACTATTTTTTAAAAGATTTAATTTGATTATTTGAAATTTAAAAAAAATTAATGTAATCTCTGTACCCAACATGGGGCTTAAAGATCAAGATTCACATGTTCTGGGCAGCCCGGGTGGCTAAGCGGTTTAGCACCGCCTTCAGCCCAGGGCGTGATCCTGGAGTCCCGGGATCGAGTCCCACGTCAGGCTCCCTGCATGGGGCCTGCTTCTCCCTCTGCCTGTGTCTGTGCCTCTCTCTCTCTCTGTGTCTCTCATTAATAAATAAATAAAATCTTTAAAAAAAAAAAAAAAAGATTCACATGTTCTACGGATTGAGCCAGCCAGGCACCCCTAAAAATTATTATTGTGATTACAAATGATTCTGACACAATTGTAGAGAAATAAAAATTGCAACAGAAAACAAATGTCTCAAATAAATATTGATCCTTTCAATATTCTAGGTACTTTAATAATCCCAATAGTGATTTTATATTATTGAATTCTAAAAAGAGCAACTATCCTTTACTGGGGATTAGAGAATGAGGAGTAAATGTAGTTTTTAATCTTAATTTAAATGTCACTGCCTCAGCGATATTTTCCCTAACTATCCAGCCAACTCTGTCATGTTATGTCATATCACTGTATTTATTTCCATAGTACTTATCATTATTTAATTTTTTCCTGTTAAGTTATTTTTTTATGGATTGTCAGCCAGCACTAGAGTGAAAATATATGAAAGTAAAATTTGATAATGAGTGAAAGATTTATAAGTTAGAAACAAATGAATAAAATATAGAAAAATCAGAAATTCACCTATGGCACAATTGGTAGGGCATGAAGATAAATCCAAGAGGAGAAATATAAGTGGCCTAATGACACATGTAAAAGGTTTTTTTCTCTAGTTATAAACACATATAGATCCAAAGAATAAAACTTTTTAATTTTTACCTAACAAATTTGCAAATATTTAAAAGCTATAATACTGAAGTTTGGCCAGTTGGGAAAATGTAGCCTTTTCTACAATATTATTGAGTAACTTGTTTCAGTCTTTCTGGGAGAGAATTTATAGCCTTACATGCCAACAGAGCAGACTATGGTATCCCATTCAGGGTTCTACATTCATAGTGTCAACCCAAAAGCTTTATCCCTCAACAATCCCTAAACTACCAACAAAATAAGCCATCTCCAGTATTCTCAAGCTAACTCTAAGAACAATATCATGCCAGAAAATATGCTGACAAAGCTAATTCTATGCGTCTTTTGCTCTCCAATATTTTGAAACATCACAATTTAAAAATATCAATAGTTCAGGCATCAATAACAAGAAACCCTTGTTCACAACTGGGGTGCCTTCTCCTGTTTACAAAACCTGTACTTAGTAGTTAGTTTTCAATCATTGTTTCTGATGCTGTAGTTGTTGTTTCCTCCTTTAGTCTTCATATCAGCCCAGAAGTCATATGTTGGGGTATTAGACATCTTTTTCATACCTACAATACTCTTTCCTTCTTTTTTTACTTAGAATCATCCACCAATAACTAAAAAGAGCATTGTGGGTAGCATTTGTTCAGAGACTTTTCTGCATACTCGCCATGGACCACATTGTATATTAATGCTACCCTCTCTTTCTTTGCACTCAAATTTCTCTTATCTTAGGCAGTAAGTACTTTGATAAAGGGATTATCAGAACTGTGAAAAAATCATGTATAAAAGGAAGAACTATTTTAATGATACGTTAATTTCTACAAAATAAGAAACCATGGTTATTAAACCACAGTATGTCATTCAAAGAAGTATGGTATAGTTTCTTACTGCCAAACTGATGTCAATATCGACAAAATTTTGAAATTATAATTTTTAGAGCACAGTATCCTGTCTTTGAAGGAGTCACTCCTGACAGCTTGATATACCAAAACAACAAGAACACTGAGCTTTTAAGATGTCCTTCCTTGAGCCTGAGACCAGGAAACACAGCCCAAGATCATTTATATCATGTGTAATAGATGAGGCACTTGCATGGAGATAGCATTTGCTGTGATATCAGGAGTAGGCAGTTAATGGAGTATACTAGCCTAACGAATGTGCTCCAAGCAATACCTCGTAGAAAATGATTTGTGAATTATGCTTGACAGATGTAAGATGGTAGAAAGATATATTTATATTCAATAATTTAGGATTTTTCCCAAAAGAAGATGAGTAGATTCTGTTTCAGCTATGTATCCTTCTTAGTGGAATAGTTTAAGATAGGACACATGATCTGAACTTTTCTATCCATAAAAGGTCACCAAGAGTATAGAGGTGTCCTTTGACTGAATGTTTATCACATGGTGTCATTTGAAATGAGGATTTATGGACCACAATAGGCTATTAGTGTGAGATGTGCCATATTAAAATTGGCATTGAGTAAAAATTCTCACCTACCAGGTTGAAAGAATAAATACCATTTATTATTAATTTTAAATGATCTGAAAGAATATGAAGAAAATAAAATGCCAGCTAAACAAAATCCCTATTTGAGAATAGACTTGACCTAGGCACTAGTCATCCTCCACACTGTGTCTTAGGGATAACTCTCAATGACTGAGAATGTAACTTCATTCTTTTAGTTCTTCAGTTGAAGGAAAATGTGATCCCTCATTAGATAAGTATAGCACTTGCCTTCTGTTATACAGATGTAACTAGCTCTATAACTGTGGAATTGTGGCAACTGTAACCATGAAGTATAGGATGTTAGTTCAGAAGTTAGAGTGATATTCATCAGAAGATACGATTTGGAGACAGATGATGGAGTAGGAGGACCCAAAGCTCACCTTGTCCCATAGATACAACTAGATAACACTCACATCAGCATAAATAACCCAGAAAATGATCTGAAGACTGGCAGACCACTGACACATATGGGAAGGAAAAGTGATTTACTCATCTTAGAGCATGGCCTGGAAAGGCAGGGGTCACAGGAGAACCTTCTAGGAAAAGATATGCTGGTAGGTACAATTTTCTTTTCTTGCCCTCAGCATAAACACACTACCATCAGCAAGAGCCAGCCCAGGGTGGACACTTGCTACCTAAGCTACTACTTACACCAAGCCCTGCCCCCCTGTGCCTCATTAGATCACCCTTCCCAGTCACACTTCCCTCAATCCCTGAGCCGTATGCCCCTCCCCTAGAAGACCGGTGCAAACCTCACCAGCACTATCTCCTGATCCTATACCTTGGTGGAGCCTCAGCTCTGATAGTAGTAGCAGCAGATCAGATTTCACAAACAGATCAGCATACATCTTGTTAACATGTACCTCAACCAGCTAGGGTCCAAACACTGCCCATAAGAAGCAAAGAGAGCCATTGTAGATGACTGGACTGAAATGGAAAGAGGTCAGGACTCAATAGCAGGGTACTGGCAATACACAGTGAAGACACTCCTTGGAGCACAAGGCCCTGGGGAACAGGGAACACCACACTGCAGGACACTACAGGACCTCTTTTTTTTTTTTTTTTTTTTTTACAAAGCCATTACCTTTAGGATCAGGAGATAAAGCTGACTTTCTTAACTCATAGAAACAGAAAAAGAAAGTTTGACAAAATAAAGAGACAGAGGAATATGTCCCAAATGAAAGAGTAGGACAAAACCATAGCAAGAGACCTAGCAAAACAGATATCATAATATGCTAGATAGAGAATTTAAAGTGACGGTCATAAAGATACTCACTGGCCTGAGAAAAGAGTAGAGGATATCAGTGAGACCCTTAGCAAAGATAAATAAGAATCAATCAGAGATGAACACAATAAATGAAATTGAAAATACACAGGATAGAATAAATAACAGACTAGAGGAAGTAGAGGAATCAATTAATGACCAGGAAGGCAGAGTAATGGAAAGTAATCAAACTGAACAAATGAGAGGGAAAAAAAAAAAAAAAAATTACACAAAATGAGAACAGACTCAGAGAATTCAGTGGCTCCATCACATGTAATAACATTCACATCGTAGGGATCCCAGAAAAAGAAGAGAGAAAAATGAGGCAGAAAATTTATTTGAAGAAATAATAATTTAAAAATTCTCTAATCTGCGAAGGAAACAGATATCCAGATCCAGAAGACAGAGATCCTCACGCCCCACCATGTAAAATCAACCAAGAAGGTCCACAGGAAGGCACATAGTAATTAAAATGGCAATAAAAATTGAAAAGCAGCAAGAGAATAGAAAAGCGTTACAAATAAGGGAAATCCCATAAAGATATCAGAGGACTTTTTTAACAGAAACCTTAAGGCCAGAAGGGAGTAGCATGATATTCAAGGTGCTGAAAGAGGAAAATCTGCAGCCAAGAATACTCTAGCCAGCAAGACTATCAGTCAGAATAGGAGAGATAGGGGCAGCCCCAGTGCCCCAGCGGTTTAATGCCACCTTCGGCCCAGGGCGTGATCCTGGAGACCTGGGATTGAGTCCCACGTCAGGCTTCCTGCATGAAGCCTGCTTCTCCCTTTGCCTGTGTATCTGCTTCTCTCTCTCTCTCTGTGTCTCTCATGAATAAATAAATAAAAATAAAATCTTAAAAAAAAAAGAATAAGAGAGATAAAGAGTTTCTCAGTTTCTCAGACAAACAAAAACTAAGGGAGTTCATGGTCACTGAACTAACCCTACCAAAAATGTTAAAGGGGAGACTTTGAGTGGAAAAAAAAGACCATAACTGAGAGTATGGAAAGTAAAAGCACAAAAGCAGTAAAAATGAGTATTTCTGTAAAAATCACTCAG
Organism: Canis lupus dingo; assembly: GCF_003254725.2. Taxonomy (NCBI): domain Eukaryota; kingdom Metazoa; phylum Chordata; class Mammalia; order Carnivora; family Canidae; genus Canis; species Canis lupus. The sequence goes on from NC_064249.1 coordinate 70,831,089, forward strand.
GGGATTCATAAACGAAAGAATATAAAATATGATACCATATACCAAAAATGGGGGCAAGAGAAGAGTAAATAATAGTTTCAAACGTAAGTGATCATCAACTTAGACTGCTATATGCAGAAGATGTTAGATACAAATATAACGGTAACCATAAATAAAAAGTCCAGTAACAGATATGCAAAAGATAAGGAGAACAGAACCCAAATATATCATTAAAGAGAGCCAACTAACCACGAAAAAAGAAATCAGAGAAAAACTAAGAAAACACACACACACACACAAATAACTAAATGTCAATAAATATATATCTATCAATAATTACTTTGAATGTAAATGGACTAAATGCTCTGATCAAAAAACAAAGAGTGACAGAGTGGATTAAAAAAAAAAAAAAGGCCCATCTGTATGTTGCCTACAAGAGACTCATTACAGACTTAAAAAAAGTCACCTACAGATTGAAAGTGAGTAGCTGGAGAAACATCATGCAGAAGGAAGCCAAAAGAAATCTGGCATAGCACAACTTTTATTGGACAAAATATACTTCAAAGCAAAGCCTGTAACAATAGACAAAGGACACTACATAACAATAAAGGGGATAATCCAATAAGAAGATATAACAATTGTAAATTTTTATGCACCCCAAATGGGAGCAAATACATAAAACAGGTAATAATAAACATGAAGGAAATAATCGATTATAATATGATAACAGTAAGGGGCTTTAACACCTAATATCAAAGACAGATCATGCAAACAGAAAATCAACAAGGCAACAGCGGCTTTGAGTGACATTCTGGATGAGATGTATTTAACAGATATTTCAGAACATTCCATCTGAAAACAGCAGAATATATAGTCTTCTCAAGTGCACATGGAACATTCTCCAGAATAGATCACATATTAGCCCGCAAAACAAGTCTCAACATTCAAAAGAATCAAAGTCATATCAGGTATCTTTCAGACCACAACACTGAGAAACTAGAAATCAACCAGAAGAAAAAAATCTGGAAAGAGCACAAATACATGGAGTTAAATAACACACTACTAAACAATGAAGGGGTCAACCAAGAAATTAAAGAATAAAAAAAATTACATGGAAACAAACAAAAATAAAAACACAATGTTCCAAAATTTGGGGATACAGCAAAAGCAGTTTTAAACAGGAAGTTTATAGCAATACAGGCCTACCTCAAGAAATAAAAAAAATCTCAAATAAACAACCTAGCCTTCCTCCTAAAGGAGCTAGAAAAAAAAAAAAAAAAAAAAAAGAACACACAAAGCCCAACTCTGGCAGAGGGAAGGAAATAATAAAGATTAGAACAGAAATAAATGATATAGAAACTAAAAAGAAAACAATATAACATATCAATGAAACCAGGGGCTAGTTCTTTAAAAAGATAAAATAAAATTGATTAACCACTACCCAGATTCAAGCAAAAAGGAGAAAGGACTTAAATAAACAAAATCAAAAATGAAAGAAGAGAAATAGCAACCAACACCACAGAAAGAGAAACAATTATAAGAGTATTATAAAAAATTATAAGCCACCAATTGGACAATCTAGAAGAAATAGATAAATTCCTAGAAATATATAGCCTACCAAAACAGAAGCATGAAGAAATAGAAAATTTGAACAGACCAATTACCAGCAATGAAATTGAATCAGTCATAAAATAAACAAAGAAGAAAGCAAAAAAATTCTCAACAAAGTTCTAAAACCAAATGGCCTCACAGACAAATTCTACCAGATATTTACAGAAGAGTTAATAAGTATTCTTCTTAAAGTGTTCCAAAAAATAGAAGAGAAAGGAAAACTTCCAAATACATTCTATGAGGCCAGTACCATCCTGATACCAAAACCAGGTAAAGACACCATAAAAAAAGAGTAAGAACTACAGGCCAGTATTTCTGATGAGCATAGATATAAAAACCCTCAATAAAATGTCAGCAAATGGAATCCAACAATACATTAAAAAAAAAAAAAAAAAAAAAACATTCACCAGAGGTGTCTGGGTGGCTCAGTCAGTTTAGGCATCTGACTCTTGATTTTGGTTCAGGTCATAATTTTAGGGTCATGAGATCAAGCCCTGTGTTGGGCTCTGCACTCAATGGGGAATCTACTTGGGATTATTTCTCTTTCCCTCAGTCCCTCTGCCTGCTCATGCATTCATTCTCTCTCTCCCCCTCCCTCCCTCTTTCTCTCTCTCTCTAATAAACGAATAAGTAAGTAAATCTTTTTAAAAACTCATTCATCAGGATCAAGTGGGATTTATTCCAGAGATACAATGGTGGTTTGATATTCACAAATCAATGTGATACATCATATGATTATTTCAATAGATGCAGAAAAAGCATTTGACAAGATACAACATTCATTCATGATAAAAAACTCTCAACAAAACAGGTTAGAGGGAACATACCTCAACATAATAAAAGGCTTAGATGAAAAATCCACAGCTAATATCATTCTAAATGAGATTTTCCCCTAAGGTCATGAACAAGACAAGGATATCCATTCTCACAACTTTTATACAACATAATACTGGAAGTTGTAGCCACAGCAATCAGACAACAAAAAGAAAGAAAAAACACATCCAAATTGGTAAGGACGAAGTAAAACTTTCACTATTTACATATGACATATTATATATAGAAAATCCAAAAGACCCCACCAAAAATCTACTAGAACTGATAAATGAATTCAGTAAAGTTGCCAGATACAAAATCAATGTGCAGAAATTTGTTGCATTTCTTTACACTAATATGAAGTAGCAGAAACTGAAACCAAGAAAACAATCCCGTTTACAGTTGCACCAAAAACAGTAGAATACCTAGGAATAAACTTAACTAAAAAGATGAAAGACCTGTATTCTGAAAACTATAAAACAGTGTTGAAAGAAATAGAAGATGACATAAAATTTTGGAAAAAACATTTTATGTTTATGGATTGGAAGAACAAAAATATTGTTAAAATGTCTGTATTACCCAAAGCAATCTACAGGTTTAATGCAATCCCTATCAAAATACCAACAGTATTTTTCACAGAACTAGACTAAACTATCCTAAAATTTGTATGGAACCACAAAAGACCCTGAATAGCCAAAGCAATCTTGAAAAAGGAATGCAAAACTGGAGGCATCACAATTCTGGGCTTCAGGTTTATTACAAAGCTATAGTCATCTAAATAGTACGATACTGGCACACAAATGGACATGTAGATAATGGAACAGAATAGAAAACCCAGAAATAAACCCACAATTATATAATCAATTAATCTTTGACAAAGGAAGAAAATCTACACAATGGAAAAAAACACAGTCTCTTCAACAAATTGTGTTGGTAAAACTTCAGCTACATGCAAAAGAATGAAACTGGACCACTTTTGTACACTACACACAAAAATACACTCAAAATGGATTAAAGATCTAAAATGTGAGACCTAAAATCATGAAAATACTAGAATAGAACACAGGCAGTAATTTCTGACATTGTTTGTAGCAACATTTTTTTCTAGATGTCTCTTGAGGCAAGGGAAATAATAGCAATAATAAACTATTGGACTACATCAAAATAAAAAGGTTTTGCGTGGGAAAAGAAACAATCAAAAGAATGGAAGAAGATATTTGGAAATGTCCTAATAAAGGGTTATTATCAAAAATATGTAAAAAAAAAAACTGATACAACTGAATCCTCCAAAACCAAATAACCCAATTATAAATGAGAAGACATGACTAGACATTTCTCCAAAGCTGACATACAGATGGTCAACAGAAATATGAAAAGATGTTCATCATTACTGACCATTAGGGAAATGCAAATCAAAACTACAATGAGGTATAGGTTCACTCATGTCAGAATGGCTAAAATCAAAACCATATGAAACAACAAATGTTGGTAAGCCTGTGGAGGAAATGGAAGATTTTTGCACTATTTATGGGAATGCAAACTGGTGCAACCACTGTGGAAAACAATATTGAGTATCCTCAAAAGGTTAAAAATTGAACTACCTTACAATCCAGTAATCAACCTGGGTGATACAAAAACGCTAAATCAAAGGGATACATGTGCCCCTATTTTTTATAGCAGCAGTATTTACAATAGCCAAATTATGGAAGCAGCCTGTGTCTATTGATAGATGAATGGATAAAGAAGATTTGTGTGGAATATTATTGAGTCTTAAAAATGAAGGAAATCTTTGTCACTTGCAACAACATGGATGGTCTAGAGATTATAATATTAAGTAAAATAAGTCAGTCAGACAAATATTCTATTATTTCCCTCATAGTTAACAACATATATGAGCAAAGGGGGATAAAAAGACAGAGAGGGACAGAGAGAGAAACCAAAAAACTTAACTATAGAGAACAAACTAATGGTTACCAGAGGAGAGGTAAGTAAAAGATGGGTGAAATATGTGATGGGGATTAAGAGTACACTTAGCATGACCAGCACTGAGCAATGTATAGAATTGTTGAATCACTAAATTGTACCACTGAAGCTAATATAACACTGAATGTTAACTATACTTGAATTAAATTTTTAAAAATGACTAGCACATGATTAAATTAAAAATAAACTCAAGTAATATCCAAGCATCTTTAAAATAGACATTAATTAAAATTCTTCATAGTTTTCCAAATGGCCATGAGCCAATGCCAAGAGGCCATTGGCAACCAGGGATGCTGTTTAAAGCTCTGAATTAGGGCAGCCCTGGTGGTGCAGCGGTTTAGCGCCGCCTGCAGCCCAGGGTGTGATCCTGGAGACCCTGCATCGAGTCCCATGTCAGGCTCTCTGTATGATGCCTGCTTCTCCCTCTGCCTGTGTCTCTGCCTCTCTCTCTGTCTCTATGAATAAATAAATGAGATTTTAAAAAATAATAATAAAGCTCTGAATTACAGATTATAAAGGATTATCTCAAAGTTTTAGCATGCATTTTTATAGTCTGCTTGCATGCACATGATAAATGGTTAGTGGAAACCTACTATATGTTTATCTGGTAAAAATCACCCATGTTGTGTGCTTTGTACTTGAAGGTAGAAAATGATTAATTTAAAATTTCATCAAATTATACCACTATAATAAGTTAAACCTCTTAGTTTTGTTATGGTATTTTATGCTTAAGTAAGGTTTGTGTGAGGAAAATTTTCAAATGCTGACTACATATCCATAAGTTCCTATTTATCATAAAATAAACTTCCATTTAAATGGACTGGGATTGTTTTTCCTGGGAATACCATTATAAATTCAGATTCAACTATATTTTTATGCTTTGAAAAATAAAAGATATTTGTTTAATATTTTGCTAAAATGATAGTAAAACTAGGAAATTTCTAAAATGTTCAAGCAAGGGCACCCTTTTAATTTTCTGAAGGAAGATAAATATTACTTTGTTGCTGAATTTATTCTTGCAATATTTACGTTCCAGGTAACCAACTAATCTTGACAGTCATTAAGTTCATCCAAGGTGCAAAATATTTAATATAAATATTTAATATAAACCAGAAAATAATGTTTAGCTTTATACAGACCAGGAAATGTTGATGAGGTTAAATGTCATGAGACAAAATATGCTGACGTTATGAAGACACTACTTCAAATTTCCAGATCCTATTCCCATTTCCATCATGGGACAAGTGAAATAAAATTGTTTATTTACCTTTTCTATCCACAATATCTAATTATACAAAAAAATGGAAATTAAATTAATTGTACAAAAAAACCAACTTAAATGTTGAAAACAGTTGTTTAAACTCAGATGCAACATTAAAATGTCTAATTTGGCAGTTCTAGTCAACATTATGCTGAAATTCCTAACAAACAGTAAGAAAATCAGCAAAATTAAATGCATACACACTGAAGTGAAGGAAATAAAATTGTTATTATGTTCAGATAATGGACTATATAGAAACTCTTCTCAAGTTTCTATATACAGATAATTAGAATCACTAAGAGATTCTACAGTAAGCTGCTGCATAGAAGAGGAATATAAATCAGTCAATTGTACTTCCATGCATGCAAACAAAAAATATTTAAATAAAACTTGAAAATTGAAAGCAATTATAATAGCATCAAAACTATAAATATTTGAGGATAAATCTAATGATGAAAGGGCAAGGACAACATGTAGATTGTTATAGAACTTTAATAAAAGATATTATAGATCAATATTCCATTTCATTGAGAATACTTAATATAGTAAACATGCTACTATTCTTCATGCTGAGCTTAAGGAAGATCTTAGAATTCATTGTAACTTCAAATAATATTCCCAAAAGTTATTTAACTTAAAAAGTTGATTCCAAATCATATAGGAAAGAGTAAAGCCCCAAGCTCCATTGAAAGAACGACAATTAGATTGACAACAGCAACAATGGAGGGAAAATATTATGAAATACTATCTTCAGTATGCTAAGAAAAAATATCTGTCAATTTAGAATTCAATAACAAGCAAATACATCTTTCCATAATGAGAGCAAAAATAAAGGCATTTCAAACAAGCAAAAACTGAGCAGATCCTCCAGAAAGAAAATGCTAGAGGATATTCTTTAAACAGAACAATTAGAATTCCCAAAGGAACAGCCAAGATATAAGAAATGATGAGACTTGCACAGTGAAACTACAAAACATTGTTGAAAGGGATTTAAAAGTCAAAAAAGATCCATTGTATGAATTGAAAGACTTAGTATTGTTAAAATGGCAATATTCTTCAAGTTAATCTACAGATTCAATGCCATTATTATCAAAATTTCAACTTCCTTGGCCAGCCCTGGTGGCTCAGCAGTTTAGCATCGCCTTTGGCCCAGGGCCTGATCCTGGAGACTGGGGATCAAGTCCCACATCAGGCTCCCTGCATGGAGCATGCTTCTCCCTCTGCCTGTGTCTCTGCCTCTCTCTCTCTCTCTCTCTCTCTCTCTCTGTCTCTCATAAATAAATAAATAAAATCTTTTTTAAAAATGTCAACTTCCTTAATTATAAAAATGACAAATAGATCCTAAAATCCATATGGAAATCAGAGAAACCAGTATAGGAAAATAATCTTGCAAAAGAAGAACAAGGTTAGAGGACTCAGACTTTCTGAAATTGAAGTCCACTAAAAACAGTCACCAAAATAATGTGGTACTGGTACAAATATAGACATGTAGATTAATGGAATAGAGCAGTCTAGAGATGAACTAAAACATCCATAGTCCATTGCGACAAGGGTGCCAAGACCATTCAAGGAGGGAAGACTACTCTTTTCAATAAATGGTGCTGGGATAACTGGATGGATACATATAAAAGATTGAAGTTCAACCCTCTACTTCACACCATAAACAAATTAATTAAAAAATATCTTAAAAATTAAATGTAAGACATAAAAATATAAAATCTGTAAGAAAATAAAGATGTAAATCATCATACTTGGCATTAGGCAATAGTTTCTTAAATATGATACCATACTGAAAACACAAGCCATCAAAAAAGGAATAAATAGAACCTCATCAAAATTAACAACTTTTGTGACTCAAAGAACACTATTAGGAAACATAAAAAAAAACAACCACAGGGTGGAGTAAAATTTGCCTATCATTATATCTGATAAGATATAGTATCCAAAATGCATGAAGACCTTCTTATATCCCAATAATAAAATGGCAGATAATCCAATTTAAAAATAGACAAAATATTTGAACAGACATTTCTCCAAGATAGATATAAATGGCCAACAAGTGCATAAAAAGATGTTCAACATCATTAGTCATCAGGCATATGCAAATTGAAACCAAAATGAGATACTACTTCATACTCGCTAGGACTTCTATAATCAGAAAGAAAAAACCAAACAGAAAACAACAAGTGTAGATCAGGATGTGGAGAAAATGGAACCTTCACAGATTGCTGGTAGAAATCCAAAATAGAGTAGACTCTGTAAAAATTGATTTGGCATTCACAACAGCATTATTCAAGTGACCAGAGGTTGGGCCAGCCCCGGTGGCCAGTGGTTTAACACCGCCTTCAGCCCGGGGTGTGATCCTGGAGACCTGGGTTCAAGTCCCACATCAGGCTCCCTGCATGGAGCCTGCTTCTCCCTCTGCCTGTGTCTCTGCCTCTCTCTCTCTCTCTCTCTCTCTCTCTCTTTCTCTCTCTGTATCTCTCATGAACAAATAAATGAAATCTTTAATAAAAAGAGAGAGAGAGAGAGAGACCAGAGGGTGGAAGTAATAAGCAAAGTGCTCATCAAGTGATGAACAGAAAAACCAAAAACAAAAAAACAAAAAACAAAAAACCCACCAAATGAGATATATGGCTACAATGAAATGTTTTTCAGTCATAGAAAGGAGGGAGGTACTAATATTACAACATGGTGGAAACTTGAAACATTATGCTAAGTGAAAGAAGCCAAACATAAAAGGCCACATATTCTATGATTTATAAACATAAATCTCTACAAGAGACAGAGAGTAGATTAGAGGTTGTCAGAACCTTGGGAGAGTGGGACAGGGAGTGACTAGTAACTCACATGGGCTTTGTTTTGCCGGGGGTGGGGGTGATAACTGTATTTTAAGATATTGGTGACAGTTGCACAACACTGTGAATATATTAAAAGCCATTGAACTGTACATTTTATAATGGTGAATTTCATCATACGTAGATTATATCATAATAAAAAAACTGATGAGAAAAAATATTGGTAAAAACATCAGTTAATGTAACAGTCAACTGTATTTTTTCTAACTTCTTAAAGGAAATATAACAATACTTATTTTTTGGTAGGAAAATAAGCCAGATCTAAAATATAAGAAAGTATTAGCATAATGCCACAAATGGAATGTTTGTGTTCCCTCCAAATTCACATGTTGAAGTTCTAATTCCTACTTTGATGGCATTTAGAAATAAGGCCTTTGGGAGGCAATTAGATTTAGATAAGGTCATGAGGATAGAGTCTCATGATGGGATTAATGCCCTTAAAATAATAAGAAGAGACCAGAGCCCTCTCTCCCTTCCATGTGAGACAGAACAAGAAGGTGGCCATCTGCAAACCAGGAAGAGAGTCCTCACCAGGTACTAAATCTTCTTGCACTTTATCTTGGGCTTTTAGTTTCTAGAACTATGAGAAATAAATGTCTGCTGCTTAAGCCACTGAGTTTATGCTATTTTGTTATAGCAGCCTGAACTGACTAGAAAACATATAAAGCTGGAAGGGACAATCAGAGTTAAAGTGTGGTAACATCTTTGCATTGCTTGGGACAAACAAAGTGGTTGGTTATTTTAAAAATCTGTTAGGTTTGCATATATGTCAAAATATCTAGGCTATACATTAAAAGAAAATCATAAAGTCTATATAAGTCTTTGGAAACATAATTTCAAAATCATAGAGCAAAAAGTGTAATTTAAAAAAGAAAACTCCACTATTTAATAAAAATGCAAATAGGTACCAAATCATCAGAAAAAGTAGGACAAAAAAATTCATTAAAATATATTTCACATGTGTGGGAAGGATATGAACTATATGATCAAAGGGAAGACTGTATGTAGCATGTTATATTTTCTTAAGATAGTTACAGTAGCAGTTTTGGTCTGATGTGCTCTTCAGAACTTTGGCAATCCTTTACCAAGAAGTAGAATCCATTCCCATTTCTTTCAAAATCCGGTGAGCTTACATGAGTACTATGACAAATAGAATGTGGTGGATACGATATTGCGTGGCTTTTAATGCTGAATCCTAGAAAGTGACACAGCTTTCATCTGGCTTCCTATCTAGACACTCACCCTTAGAACTGATACCATATCTTTGGGAAATCAGATTAGATGGAGATGCTGTGTGTGTGTAGTATGGCTGACATTTCCAGGTCAGGCTCAGCCTACAGCCAGTATCAAGAACCAGACGTGTGAGTAAATGAGGATTCCAGGCCTTAACCCTTGAACGGTCCCAGTAGATACCAAAGTGGGAGAGATACACTGTCCTTAATGAGGTTTGCCAAAGTTACAAGTTCATAAGCAAAATAAATGCTGTCATAAGCAAAATAAATGTCATAGCTTCCCTCAAACCTGTAAGTTTCAGGTAGATTGTTATGAAGTATATTCAACCCAAACCATTAAACTCTTTCGTATAACAGCCCCTAATTTTGGGATAGCTGTTTTCTGTTATACAGAAGAAAATATTAGGCTTCCTTTCAAATGGCTTTATTTATTAATGCAGTGGACTTAGTTAGCAATGCAGTGGGGTTCTCAACTTTCTGGAATCTATGACTTGCTTTTAAATCCTAGATATGTTGGCAGGCACTTGAAAAAGTTATATGATTTAAAACAATATGAAACATATCAGCAACAACCAATGCCTGGTTATTAATGAGAATCACAATATCTCACAAAATTTCTAGAAATCCACAGCTACACTATCCACTTGGTCCTCCCTCAAGGCTGATCTGTTTTTGTAGAACTCCTTATTGACAGAGAAATGAGTAAATATACTTATGGCATCAGTAAATCCATAACCTTCCTTGGTATTGGTTCTTGTTTCTCTTTCCCCTGCAGCCAATTGTACCCTCCTCTGAAGCCAGTGGTATAATGTGCCTAGCTCAATGTTCCTTTTGACAACTGGTACAAGAATAACCCAACTCATTAATTGAGAGTTGGTGTCACAATTGGGGTATCACCCACTACGCTGATGAGAAATAGCATCAATTATTATCTCTACAAGGGTTGGAAACATAGGAAATGGATGTTTCTATAGTATTCCAAACTTTCTAAGGAAATGCTTCAGCCTTACAAGATAACGAAATAAGGTGGCGTGGCAAAAATTGGAAAAATTACTTGCAGTTGTATAATTTTAGAAGAATTTACTACTATAGAAAGGCTTCTATTGATATTAAAGAGATGGATTTTTAGAAGAACAGTTTCCTTGGACTAAAGAAAATGTCACTGCTGTTTACTCTCTATGCATCTTCTTTTTCAGGCTGCAGATAGTAAACAGGTACAACTTATCATCTCCCTTAAACCTGCTTAAAAATTAAAACTGCAAAGAAACCCTGAGAGGAGCACAGGAAAATTAGTGGAGAGAATGAAGCAGGATTTTGTTATGAATTTACATTCTTCTGGCTTTCTAAGAAGACCCAGTTCATCAGAGTTTGAACTTGTCTAGATGATATATAAAAAGCTAACTATTGCTAAGAAGCACATTTTGCACAGGCTATCTTATTTAAAATAGGACATGTTTCTGGCTACTTATTTCACATATGGTTTTTAGGCACATATGCTCCTAGGAGCTGCATATAAGAATATATTATGATTTAAACATACATATAGATATCAGTATGGAATAGATATTATATATATATATATATATATATATTACACACATATATATAATCTATCTATACCATAATATGTAAATATATAATACAGATATGCATAACATCAACAAAATTTCTATCTTTTTGGTGTTCCTAGTCTATGTGGAGAGAAGCCCACATCCTTGGAAGTGATGATCTAGTCTCTTAGAATTACTGAATTCCATTTTCTGGCTCACTCTATGGCCACCCATTATTGGTGGAGTTCTAAGATCTCTGGAAAAAGCCAAACTAAGAAGCATCCAGGCTCCATGCACTTCACACTGCATCAACTGTTACTGGGATTGCCAAGAAAATCTGAGAGTTTAAGATATACTAGAACTTTTTAATATCATGGAGGGATAAATTAAGGTTAGTAAGCAAGGGAAAACTTAAAACAGAGGCATCAGGATTGTGCCAATTTTCATAGCTACTGTAATGGGGGGACCAAGGAGGAGTTCAGGAGCTTATATTTGATTCTATAGTTTCCCTCAATATCCTAAATATTTAGAGTATTTCTTGAGATATGAGAAGAGAAAATATAAATCATATTTCGTGATTACTGTAGGGGGGAAATGAGAACTTTTAGGGTTTTTTATACAGCAAAGCTAAATTAACTTCTAAACTGAATTACTTCATAACTTTAAAAACTTAAATTTGGCAGGATGTAATATGATAGTCTTAGCATGCCCATTTTCCTTTTTGGTCCCTGTTTTCTATGATATTGCAGGCATTTGTATTTCTGTGATAAAGTATTATGTGATTTCCTAAAATATGATTTCATATGGAGACCAACTGTTTTTGGGTGCTTCTGTAACTTCAAATACTACAGGATCATGAAATGAAACTTATACAATTCAATCTGCTACTTTTATTACTATACTTAGTATGCTAAATATAGAAATAAATATTACCCAGAAAATGGTTTAACTTTAGTAATTTAATTACATTTATGCAAGTAAGTATGTATGTTATGTATGCAATATATGTAATCTCTATACCACATGTGGGGCTTGCACTCATGACCCAGAAATCAAGCATCACATATTTTCTTGAATGAGCCAGTCAGTTTCCCCTAATTTAATTAATTTTAAAGATGAAATTTTATTCTTTATCATAAGTTACTTGTATTCCTGGAATATAGAATTTCTTAGTTTTTGCTAGTTTCACAAGGTTAGTAAAAACTTAAAGTCTACTATTGTTTTTGTAAAACAAAGAAAGTGACTTTTGGGCTCAAAGGTTTTTCATATATCCTGTTTTGTTATCTTTTCACTTCGGACCATCCCATCGTGTGCTGTTGTTAAACTGATTTAAACTTGGAAATGTAAGCATTTAAAAATATTTTTCTATGCTATAATACAGGTAAGCATAGAGGATAACAAAGCACAGAAGGGTGACATTATAAGGGCCTGGTTTTAGGATAGTGAGGTATAGGATTTTTATGTGGAAGTTACCCTTGAGTAGGAGTAGCCATGTGTGAAGGGGAAGAACATTTCGGGAAGAGAACAAGAACAAAAGCAAAGAGGAAAAGAGAATATGTTTGTGCAATTGCTAATAATCATGTACTCACTTATGGTGAGAGCAAAGGGTACATGTGGAGTGGCTGGAATGGCAGCCGGGATTGAGAGGCCATGTTTGCTGTGCTGTGCTAAAACACACAGACAGAAAGTCATGGTTCCAGGAAATCATGGTTTCCTATGAAGAAGGACGGCATGGTCAATTTTTAATGGCACGAATGGGTAGGTTATTTTTTAAGGTATCAAAAAATAAATATGTTTTGGGATGAAGAGAAATGAGTTACATTTTTGATATGTTGAATTATAAGTGTTGTTATGGTACCCAGCTAAAGTTATCAGCAAGAAGCCTAAAGATACGATTGTGGATATCAAGAGAAAGCTCCATGCTGGAAATAATTGCTTTGGGATTCATCGACATGTGCTAAAAGTGGAGAATGTTCATTAACACAGATTATACCACATGAAAAGTGAGTAAGAGGACCAAATCATATCTTGAAAAAATATTATCTTTCCTAAGTTTATTTCTGACATTGTTTCATTGTGCTTCTGTACATTCACAAATGTGGAAAAGATTTCAGAATGTGTAAATTGTCAATTAAGCAAGATGTTTATAAATTACATAAACTCCTCAGGGGCAAAATTTTGCATCTGTTTTACTCATTGCTATGTTATCAGCACCATGAAGAGTACCTACCATTTAATAGGTTATCAGTGACCTATTACAATATTTATTAGTTAAAAAATTAAAAAAGAAATTAATACCAAAGAGGAAGATGGTGGAGTAGGTAAATCCTGAGCTCAGATTCTCCCAAAGACAAACTGAGAAAATAACATGTAATGTAACTCACTCTGATAATGACCTGAGTTTGGCTGAGCAGATCTTCCACAGCTAGAGGCATAAAAGAGAAGACCCATCAAGAAAGGCATGAAGGGAAGAAACAGGGTAGGAAACCAAACACCTCGCATACAGTGATGCATAAGTGGGAGAGATATTACAAGTGTGGAGGTCCTCCCTGAGGAGCAAGGGATCAAATCTCACACTGGGTACCCCTGTCTCTGAGGATTAGGCACTGGGAGAATAAGCTCTCATAACACCTGGCTTTGAAAATTAGTAGGGCTAGATCTGGGAACTTTGAATACGAGTGGGCTTAACTCTGGGAGAGTGGAAGGACTATAGGAAGCTGAGTCTCTGCTCTTCAATGGCCTACACACTATACCACTTGGTCTAAGACTCCTCATGGAGGTGGCAGTTTGAAAAATGCCTGAGGTTTGGTAAAGATTTATTGGCTAATTTTAGGATGTGTCTTGCCTTCTTTTAGCCTAACTAGCCAAATGCTTGTGGGAACCAGTTCTGACTCTCCATGCACCTTGCTAGTACCAATTCCACACACCCCTCAGGCATTTCCTAGGAACCTGCCCTATCTAATTCACCTGCCCCAGCAGATGCCCATCCAAAGCAGCTCTGCCCTGCTACCTCCAGCAGGCAGCCTCAGTTGAGACCAGCATTTCCCCAGAGCAACTATCTCTATACCATATCTGGAAGGCAGCCCCAGCTGGGGCTGGTGCCCCTCCAAAGTGACTTCTGCCTTGGAGAGGGTGCCAGCTAGCACCACTGACCAGTGTACTCATAGTAGCTACAGTTGGGCTTATCAGTCAGCTGTAACAGGAGCCAGCCCCATACACCAGAATACCCATAGCAGTTGCAGCTCAGCCACAATATGAGGGCGCACACAGCCCACACAGGGGGACATACCTAGAGCACTTGGTTCTGGTGACAGGGAGGGATTGCCTTACAGGTACCAGAAGATGCCTTCTACAAAAGGCCACTACTTTCAAGTCCAGGAGATGTAACTAGCCAACTTAATAGTAACAAACAGATAGACAAAATGAGGAATATGACCCAAACAAAATAACAAAACCCCAGAAAAAGAGTTAAACAAAATGAAATTAAGCAAAATACTTGGTCAAGAGTTCAAAGTAATGGTCATAAAAATACTCATTGGACTTGAGCAAGAGTGGATGAACTTGTGAGAACTTCAACAAAGAAATAGAAAATATAAAAAAGAACCAGTTACAGCTAAAGAATACCATTACTAAAATGGAAAATCCACAAGAGGAAAACAAAAGGAGAGATTACAGGATGTAGAAGAATGCATCAGCAATCTGAAATATAGGATTAATGGGAAGTAAGCTGAACAACAAAAAGGAAAAAAAAAGAATTAAAAAAATGAGAAGAGGTTAAGGGGCATCTGTGATATCAGCAAGTGTAATAATATTTGTATTGTAAGGGTCCCAGAAGGACAAAAGAGAGAGAAAGGAGCAGAAACCCTTTGAAGATATACTAGCTGAAAATTTCCCTAACCTAGAGAATGAAACAGAAATGCAGGTCCAGCAATCAAAGAAAACCTTGAACAAGATGAGCCTATGAGGTCCAAACAAAGACACATAAGAATTAAAATGATAAAAATTAAAGATAAAGAATCTTTTTTAAAAAAAGTTTTATTTGGGCAGCCCAGGTGGCTCGGCGGTTTAGCGCCGCATACGGCCCAGGGTGTGATCCTGGATACCTGGGATCAAGTCCCATTTTGGGCTCCCTGCATGGAGTCTGCTTCTCCCTCTGCCTGTGTCTCTGCCTCTTTCTCTCCTTCTCTATGTCTCTCATGAATAAATAAATAAAATCTTTTTAAAAAATCTTAAAAAAAAGATTTATTTGAGAGAGAACATGAGCAGAGGAAAGGGCAGAGGAGGAAGGAAAGCAGACTCCTACTGAGCTTGAAGTCTGGATACAGTGCAACCCCAAGACTCAGATCATAACCTGAGCTGAAGTCAGATGCTTAACTGACTAAGCCACCCAGGCACTCCAAAGAGATCATCTTAAAAGCAGGAAAATAAGGCACAGTTATGCACAGGAGAAATCCCACAAGACTATTAGCTGATTTTTCAGCAGAAACTTTGCAGGCCAGAAGAGTGGCATGATATAGTCAAAATGCTAAAAGGAAAAAAAAAGAAAACAAACCCTACAGCCGAGAATACTTTACTTGGCAAAAAATATGATTCTAAATTGAAGTAGAAACAGAGTTTTCCAGACAAACAAAAGTTAAAGGAGTTTATCACCATTAAACCAAACTTAGCAGAAATGTTAAAGGGACTTCTTTAAAGGAAAAGACAAGACCATAAACAGAAGTAAAAAAAATTATGAAAAGAAAAAATTTCTATGGTAAAAGCAAATATAAAGTAAAAGTAGAAGTTTAATCACTTACAAAACTAGAATGAAGGTTAAAAAACAAAGGGTAGTAAAATAAATTATATCTCCAAAATTAGCTAAGAATTGCACAAAATAAAAAGATACACGACACCATATATGTAAAACACAGAAGGGAGACAGTAAAAATATAGTGTTTGAATCTTTTATAGTTCACAATGTTTTTGAACATAAGCGATTATTAACTTAACATAGACTGCTATATACATAGGATGTTATATATAAACTTCATGACAATCAAATAAAAAACCTATAATAAATTTAAAAAATAAAGAGAAGGTATTCCAATCATAACACTAAAGAAAGTCTTTAAATCACAAAGGAAACAAACAAGAGAAGAAAGGAACAGAGAATGGCAAAACAACCAGAAAACAATTAACGAAATGACAATAAGTACGTAATTACTTTACTTACTAATTACTTTAAATTGAAATGAACTAAATGCTCCAATAAATTACTTCAAATGGAAATGGACTAAATGCTCCAATAAAAAACATATGGGTGACTGAATGGATTAAAAAAATCAAGACTCATCTATGTGTTGCCCACAGGAGACTCACTTCAGCCCTAAAGACACATACAGACTGAAAATAAAGGGATGGAAAAACATACTCGTGCAAATAGAAGCAAAAAAAAAAAAAACAAAAAAAAAAACTGAGGTAGCAAAACCTTTATCAGACAAAATAGACCTTAAAACAAAGACTAGCAAGAGACCAAGAAGTATGCTACATAATAATATAGGGATCAATCCAGCAAGAAAATATAACAATTGTAAATATCTATGCAACAAACATAGGAGTACCTAAATACATAAAGCAAATATTAAGAGACAAAAAGGAAGAAATTGACAGTAATACATTAATACTATGCTTCAACACCCCACTGATATCAATGAATAGATCATTCAGACAGAAAATCAATAAGGAAAGATCAGCTTTGAAAGACACATTAGGCCATATGTACTTAACATGTGTTTACAGAACATTCCATCTGCAAACAGCAGAATACACATTCTTTTCAAGTGCACCTGAAATATTCTCCAGGATAGAGCATGTAAGGCCACAAAAGGATCTCAATAAATTTAAGAAGATTGAAATCATATTTATCATCTATTTCAACCACAACAGTAGTAGACTATAAATCATTGCAAGAAAGAAAAAGCTGGAAAAACCACAAACACGAGACTAAACAACACGCTACTCAACAACCAGTGTGTCAATGAAGAAATGAAAGAGTAAATTTTAAAAATTACCTTGGAGACAAATAAAAATGAAAATACAATAGTTCGGGGCAGCCCCGGTGGCCCAGCAGTTTAGCACTGCCTTCAGCCCAGGGCATGATCCTGGAGGCCTGGGATCAAGTCCCATGTCAGGTTTCCTGCATGGAGCCTGCTTCTGCTTCTGCCTGTGTCTCTGCCTGTGTCTCTGCCTCTCTCTCTCTCTCTGTCTCTCTCTCTGTGTGTCTCTCATGAATAAATAAATAAAATCTTAAAAAAAATAAAAAGAAAATACAATAGTTTAGTCTTTGGGATCTAGCAAAATAGATTATAAGAGGAAGGTTTATAGTCATTCAGTTCAACTTCAAGAAACAAGGAAAATTTCAAATAAATGATCTAACGTTATACCTAAAGAAACTAGAAAAAGAAAATCAAACAAATCCTAGAATTAGTACAAGAAAGGAATAAAAATCAGAGTGGAAATAAAGGAAACAGAGACTAAGAAAATAATTAAAAAACCCAGTCATGGAAATGAAGAGCTAGTTCTTTGGAAAAATAAATAAAATTGGTAAACCTTTAGCCAAACTAATAAAAACAAAAACAAAAACAGAGAACTCAAATCAATAAAATCAGAAGTTAAAGGAGAGAAGTTACAACTGATGCCATTGAAATATAAAGGACTGTAAGAGACTACTATGAAAAATTATACCTCAAAAATTGGGTAACCTTGAAAAAACGTATAAATTCCTAGAAACATATAATCTTCCAAGACTGAATCAGAAAGAAACTAAAAAACTGAACAGGCTGATTGCTAGTAGGGAAATTGAATCAGTCATTAAAAAAAAAAAAAAAAAAAAAAAACTCCCAATAAATAAAAGCCCAGGACCAGAAGGATTCACAGGTGAATTTTACCAAATTTTTTAAAGTAGAGTTAATTCTTACCTTTCTCAAAATATTCCAAAATATCCATGAGGAGGCAATGTTTCCAAATTCATTCTCAAGGCCAGCATTACCCTAATAACAAAATCGGACAAAGACACTACAAAGAGAGAGAAAGAGAGAGAGAGAGGAAACAGCATGCCATTATTCCTGTTGAACAGAAAGTAAAAATCCTCCACAAAAGAGTAGCAACCAATTCAAAAAAACATTAAAAGAATTATTCACAATGATCGAGTGAAAATTGATTTGTAGTTATTGAACTATCCTTGGAATCAATCAACATAATACACCACATTAAAAAGTGATGGATAAAAATCATATGATCATATCAATAGATCCATTAAACAACACTTAACATCTTTCATGATAAAAACTTTCAACAAAGTATAGAAGGAACATATCTCAGCATAATAAAGGCCATATATGATAAACTCACAGCTAATATTACATTCAATGGTGAAAATTTGAAAATTTTTCTTCTAAGATTAGGAAGAAGACAAGGATGCCTATTCTCACCACTTTTATTCAACATGGTGTTGGAAGTTATAACCATAGAAATTAGACAAGAATAAATGACAACGTGCAAAGTAGTAAAAAAGGATTCAAACTGTCACTATTGACAGATGACATAATACTTATATAGAAAACCCTAAAAACTTCACCAAAAAATGATTAGAATAAGTGACTTCAGTAAATCTGTAGGATATAAAATCAATATACAGAAATCTGTTGTGTTTCTGTGCGGTAATAATGAAATACCAGAAAGACAAATTTTTAAAAATCTGATTTACAGGGGCACATCATGGCTCAGTTGGTTGAGCAACTGGCTCTTGGTTTTGGCTCAGGTCATGATCTCATGGATTGTGAGATCAGGCCCCAAGTTGTGTTCTGCACTCAGTGGGGAATCTGCTTGATGATTCTCTCCCTCTCTCTCTCTAAAATAAATACATAAATAAATAAATCTTCAGAAAATCCCATTTACAGTTGTATCAAAGAATAAAACAACTAGAAATAAATTTAACCAAGGATATGAAAGACCTGTACTTTGAGAACTCTAAGACATTGATGAAAGAAACTGAAGACAAGACAATTAAATGAAAACATATAACATTCTCATGGACTGGAAGAATTAATATTATTAACATAGCTATACTATCCAAAGCAATCTACAGATTCAATGTAATGTCTATCAAAATACCATAGTACTTTTCACTAGATTGTAAAAAAAAAAAATCCTAAAAGTTGTATGAAACCCCTAAGACTCTGAATATCCAAAGCAGTCTTGAGAAAAAAAAAAACAAAATTAGAGGTATCATGCTCCCAGGTTTCAAGCTATACTGCAAAGCTATAGTAATAAAAAGAATATGATACTGCCACAAAAGCAGACATAGATACCAGTCAAACTGATTAGAGGATCCAAAAATAAACTCACGTTTATATCATTAATCAATGATAAAGGAGGAAAGAATGTACAATGGGGACAAGACATTCAATAAATGATGCTGGCAAAACTGGACAGCTACATGCAAAGGAATAAAATTGGATTACTTTTTTATCTCATTCACAAAAAATAGATTTAAAATGGACTAAAGAAGGCAGCCCTGTGGCTCAGTGGTTTAGTGCCGCCTTCAGCCTGGAGCATGATCCTGGAGACCCGGGATCAAGTTCCATGTCAGGCTCCCCGCATGGAGCCTGCTTCTCCCTCTGCCTGCGTCTCTGCCTCTCTGTGTGTGTGTGTTTCTCATGAATAAATAAATAAAATATAAAAAATAAAATAAAATGGACTAAGGACCTAAATCTAAGACTTGAAACCATAAAACTCCTAAAACACAACACAGACCATGTACTCTTGGATATTTGCCTTAGCAATATTTCTCTGGATATGTCTCACTAGGCAAGGGAAGTAGAGCAAAAAATAGAAAATTGGGACTATATCAAACTAAGAAACTTTTGTACAGTGAAGGAAACACAAAAAGCAACCCACAGAATGGGAGAAGATACTTGGAAATGATACATTTGATAAGAGGTTAATATCCAAAGTATATCAAGAACTTATACAACTCAACACCAAAAAACGTCTAAATAACCTGATTTAAAAATGTACAGAAGACTTCAATAGACAGTTACGTATTGAAGATATACAGATGGCCAACAGACACATGAAAAGATGCTCAAGACAACTAATCATTGGGAAAATGTAAGTTAAAACCATAATAAGACATTATCTTATACCTGTCACAATGGCTAATATTAGAAAGACAAGAAATAACAAGTGTTGGTGAGGATATGGAGGAAAAGGAACACTTGTGCACTGTTGGTAGGCTTGCAAATTGGTACACCCACTATGGAAGACAGTATAAAAGTTGCTCAAAAAACTAAAAATAGAAACATCATACAATTCAGTAATTTCAGTTCTAATTATTCACCCAAAGAAAATGAAAACAGTAATCCAGAAAGATATATGTATCTTTATGTTTATTGCAACATTATTTACCATAGCCAAGGTTTGGAAACATCCTAAGTGTCCATTGATTAATGAATGAATAAAGAAGATGCAGTATATGCACATAATGGAATACTACTCAGCCTATACAAAAGAATGAAATCCTGCCATTTGAGACCACATGGATGGATCTAGGAGTTATCGTGCTAAGTAAAATAAGTCAGAAGAAAGAAAGACAAGTACCATATGATTTCCCTTACATCTAGAATCTAAAAAACAAACAAACAAAAAACGAGAAAATAAACATATAAACACATAAACAAACAGAAACAGACTCATAAATACAGAGAGAAACTGGTAGTGGCCAAAGGGGATAGGGAGGGGCTAGATGAAATAGGTGAAGGGGACTAAGAAGTATAAATTTTCAGTAAAATAAGTCATGAGGATGAAGAGTACAGCATAGGGAATATAGTCAATTATATTGTAATAACTTTGTTGACAGAAGGTAACTATACTTATCATGGTGAACATTTCATAATATATATATAATGGTTGAATCGTTATGTGGTACACTTGAAACTAGTTGAATCTTATACATGAACTATACTTCAATGAAAACTATAGCAATACCAGATACTGTTTTAAGTGCTCGGGATGCAAAATGATTAAGGCATATCTCGTATGTTAAAGGAAGTCATTCTCTTGTAAGGAAGGCACATCACGAAGCAATAATTGTAAATAATATGATAAACAGAAATTATGGAGGACAGTTTGAGAGCACAGCAGGAGAAGAGGAATGAGGACATGAGAAAGCACAGTATTTACAGAAGAGTATTTGTTCAAGTGCCAGAAGCATGAGACGTTTCAAGTCCTAAACATGCAATATGGTTAATGTGGCTATATGTAGTAACTAGTCTCATGTTTCTGCTTTTGCAATTTATATACAAAAACTTTAAAGCTGAATACTTTTTATCTACAAATTTATTTGTTTGAAACTACCATTTACATTATCAATCTGAATTGCATCAACTGCAGTTAGCAGAGTCTGAAAAAAAAAAACAAAACACCTTTAACTAGAAAAGTAGTTCACTTTTATCATGCAACATCGAATTCCTATGTTGGGGTTCAGATCTGGGGCACCTGGTCAAGGAACCAGACTCTTCTGTCTTCTTCCTGCTTTACCGTCTTAATATGTTACATTCATTTCCTGGCTCCAAGGTGGGTGCTCCACCTCCAGGCATTGCTTAAACTTCCAGGAAGGAAGAAACAGTTCACCACCACCACCACCCCCTTTTTTTAATTAGGAAAGTGAAGGAAGCCTCAGTCAGTGGAATTCCACTTCCACTTCTTTGTCCTGAACAAGGTTACATGGCATAATCATGCCACTATAAATAATCTTAATGTGTGTGTGTATATTTTTAAAGATTTTATTTATTTATTCATGAGAGACACAGAGAGAGAGAGAGAGAGGCAGAAACATAGGGAGGGAGAAGCAGGCCCCCCGTTGAGAGCCCAATGTAGGACTCCATCCTGGGACCCAGGGATCACAACCTGAGCCAAAGGCAGATGTTCAAGCACTGAGCCACCCAGGTGCTCCCTTAATGTATATTTTAAAGAGAAGATTATTTAGAAACTATGGGACTAGACTTCCAGTTGTAACATTATGTCTGACTTGATAACATAAAAGCCATCTTTCTTAAAATACCTAGAAATTATGTAAAAAATAACACAGATTCGGTTATATACAAAGCTACAATCTTGAGAAAGATAACCAAGATGCTGAACATGAAAATGGACACAGAAATCACAGCAGTTAATGTTGATGCTCAGTGGGATGGGAAGGGGACTGGGTATAGTTCAGCCTTCATATTCTAGGGATTTGGGTGAGAGTAGCCATGTGTGGAGAAATCACAGACCTTGGGCTGCCTAAGGCAAGGTGTAAAGATTGAGAACCCACATTAAGAAAACACCCTCAAGTAATGATCCTCCCAATAAGAGGGAAACATCACCCACCTCAGAGAGAGATGATAAGAAAGGTATTGTTTTCTTTTCATGTTTTTATGGAAAAAAGTTTCTCCTGAGTCTCACCTGGACCTTATAAGCATTTAAGGTACAAATTCTGGTTTAATAAAATCTAAGCCAAGAAACTAACACACAATACAAGTCCCTAGATAGTGATACACCTAAGACCACAGACAAAGCAAAAGCAAACTGCTCTGAAATAATACTCCCATAACTCTGACCAGTGTGGATTCCCACAAGAAGCCAGCCTATCTAAAGATGAACTCACAACTTTGAAGTGATGTAACACTTAAGTAAACCACTCACTTTGATTAGAAAACATAACCGAAGAATTTAAAGAAAGAATGTAATAAGCTCAAGGAAGAATATAAAAATAATTTTAAAAATAATTACAAACATTAAAAAGAACAGAAATTCTATGGCAAAGGAAGCAAAATACTAAGAAAACAAGGTACTAAAAAGAAAGACATTTGAAAAGATCTAAATTGAAATTAAGATGAAGAAAATATAGTCAATTAGATGCAGGTGAAGAGACAAAGAGATGGTAAGTAGGGAGATAGGAAAGAGTTACACAAAATATTGTCCAGAGAGGTGAAAGGTAGGCAAATGCAGTGGGTGAAGGATAAGGAGGATAAATTTAAAGGATCTCATGCATAATAAAAGCATTCAGAAGAAAGAATATGGAGAATCAGTGAGAAGCAATATTCAAATAGAATGATAAGTAAAGGGTAGCCCCAGTGGCGCAGCGGTTTAGTGCTGCCTTCAGTCCAGGGTGTGATCCTGGAGACCTGGAATCGAGTCCCACATCGGGCTCCCTGCATGGAACCTGCTTTTCCCTCTGCCTTTCTCTCTCTGTATCTCTCATGAATGGATAAATAAAATATTTTTTTTTAAAAAAGAAGGATAAGTAAAAAATAATTTCCTAACTAAATATATTGTAGTGAAATTTTAGAAAAGCTAAATTAAGAGAACATCTTAAAATTAATGAGACAGGAAAAACAGTTTATTTCCAAAGAGACAGGGATTTGTTAGATCACTGACTTAACAATAACGTTTCATGCTAAAACATTAGACTGCGGAAATCAGTAGAACTGGGAATTTTTCTACAGCAGCAATTCTAAACAGAATTCAGCTAATAAAAACTTGGTACAGATCTCTTCCTTTGGGTCAAAAACCTACCTATTTCTGACCAGAACAAATAAGTATTGCAAAGAAGAATCCTGCAGTATATAAACACTTTTTATCTTTTTATACGTTTAGGATAAACAAATGGAAAGCTCTGTGCTCTAGTACTAGTCAGTGCCATGCCTTTGTGCTTTACATAGCTATAAATAAAAGGAATTAGTTTATATCTTAGGTGGTATTATAGGGAATAGAGGTTTATCTTTAAAAACTAATTGAGTCAAACATCTATCAATCTATCAATACAGAGGTCTGCAGCACTACAAGTACCCTAACATGTTACTAACAAAGCTTAAATTTATCTTTAAAAACTACATCAATTTACGAACCTTAAGAATGTAAAATATACCAGATCTTTTGCTACAGTCTTTAAATCAGGATAGTTCTCAGCAGGGACAATGCACAGTTCTAATCTTCTGAACCTAAAAAATATTTGGCACATCTATCTTATACAGATGAAATGTGCTCTAATATATCTAATGACAATTTTAAAAATCTATGAGCTCATCGTGATTCTAAAATGGGAGGAAAGAGCTTCTTTATATGGGTACCTGGGTGGCTCAGTGGTTGAGCATCTGCTTTCAGCTCAGGTCATGATCCCAGGGTCCTGCGATGGAGTCCTGCATCAGGCTCCCTATGGGGAGCCTGATTCTCCCTCTGCCTATGTCTCTGCCTCTCTCTCTCTCTGTGTCTCTCATAAATAAAAATAAATAAAATCTTTAAAAAAGAGCTTCCTTAGGAAGAATACCAACTAATAATTGCAGAAATAATGGTATAATTAGAAAACTCACCACATTAACCATTGTAACCATTGTTACATTATTCTTACAACTGATTCAGGCTAACACCTCAACTTTAATAGTCAAACTATTAGGTGAAAAGTTGCTGGAGAAGAGGACCTACCCATTCTCAAAGTGTTGCTTCACAGACTATCTTTCTGAAAAGGAACACAGAACCTGTATAATGATGAAATCTGGTAGATGATCCAAAAGATGAACCTTAATATCACAAAAAAATTAGACAGCATGCACTGCCTTTATGAGACACCCAGACATAGCACCAGGCATGGTAGTAACTGGCCAAGAAGCTGAACCTGAATCTAGGACTGAGGAAATAATCAGACAAGTACAAATTGAGGGACAATCTGTGAAACAAATGATCTATAGTCTTCAAATTAATGTTCATGAAAGATGAGAAAAAATGCTGGGGATTTTCTATATTAAGAAAACAGAACAACAAAAAGCAAATAGTGATCCCTGATCATTGTGTTCTGAATCAAAATAAAAATAGTTAAAAACAACATTATTAGGACAATTGGTAAAATATGAATATAAATAGTATGCTACCTAATAGCATATCAGTGTTAAGCTTCTTGAAGGTGATTCTTATACTGAAGGTATGTAGGAGAAGGTCCTTGTTTCTAGGAGATTGCACATATATATTAAAACATGGAAAAGGGCAGATACAGCTAATGTGGTAAAAAGTGAACAGTTGGTGAATCTTGGTAAATATATAGTGTTCACTGTACTATACTGGAAGCTTTCTATGTGTTTGAAATTTTTCAAAATAAAAAGTTGGGAAAATGTGATTGTCTTAAGTCATTTATTACACTTAGAAATACACAATTCCATTTTTTTAAAATAAAAATTCTCAGGAAATAGACAAAACTACTGCCTCATGATTGTAAGATTTCACCTATGTAATATGTTGATAATAATTATTCTTACCACTTATATGTCAGATACCATCCTAAGCACTTTAAATATATTCTCTCATTTGCCTCTCAAAGCCTCTAACTTGTTATAACTTTTACATTTCACATGAGAAAATTGGATTTTAGTAACATTACATTAACTTGCCTGAGAGGCTAAATTAAGACTTAAATGCATCATTCTGTTCCCAGCGTCCAAGTTCTTACTTGTAAAATCTCCCTAGGAAATGTCTTTACATCAGGACTGTGCATCTGAACCAGGAGAGGTGCATGATAATAAAACAAACAGTTCCGTATTCAGCTGCAACTGTGAACTTCCTGACACAGGTGGCACTTTATTCAAGAGAAGGGAAATGAAAAAAAAATTTTTTTTAATTAAAAAGAGAAGGGAAATGAATGAAAAATGCAGATTTAAGTCCAATTTAATAAATACAATCACTTTCAGAAAAACTAAATATTATTTTTATTGAACTGATACTATTTGACAGAGTCTATAAATACATTTTTGGTTCTCACATTCATGATAATCTTTTACTGGTTTATTGCTTAATATGTCCTATTATGATTCAGGTCTCATTCCTAATCAATGTAGATTAAAACATGACATGAGAATAAATCAGACTCTCTTAATAACATGAAGAAGATGAATTCTCTGAAGATTCTTTATCAGTTGATTCACACTTTTTTCTTTGATGTCTTTATTTTTCTGTTCTCTGAGATAACAAGGCATCTTCACATAATGCTTTATAGTTATTTTAATAATTAAGCTGGATAACCTCTAGCTTTTTTGGTTAAGATTATAGGAAACAATTTGTGAATAATATTTCAGCTATTGTATGTGGAACCAACAGAAACACAGCAAAATGGTAGGTACAGCATCAGGCAGATAGAGACATTTTTTACAGAAAGAATTGGAGAAAAAGCTTTGAAAACATCTGTCGTAAAAGAGAATTATACCCAAAGTGGCATAGTTCTATTGGCTGTAGAAAATATTTGTCTTTCCATCCCTTCTTACTTAAAGGAACACCTAACATAAATAATTTCTTTCAGCCTAAGAGAACATTATATACTTTATAGAAAATTAGTCACTCAATATAATCTTGTCAAAATGTAGAAAATGAATCCATTCATGTAAAAACTTATTTGGCTCTTTCTATGCCAGAAATTGTGCTAGTTGCTTGAAGGATAAAATGTCATTAAGAAAAAGATCAATTCATCAATGCCAATACCCTGTGTGCTAGTCCTGTAACACAGCTTCTACTGAACATTAAAAAATTTTAGCCATTGGCAAGAATTGTAGGTCAGAGCCAAAGGTTGTTAAATTCTCCGTAAACAAAATAGCTAAGTTAATTAAAATACAGGAAACTTTTTTTTTTTTATTTAAGCAAAAGAGTAATCGGCCTGATGACTCAGAATGAAACACTGCCATCTTCTAAAAGGTCAAAAATATATGACTTAGAGCTAATTAGCCAACCGACGAATGCAGTTAAGACTTGTTCCAAAGCAAGTAACTATTTTCTAATCATTACATGAAAGGTTAACTCCTACCCTCCTTGCTTTCTCTGAGCATACCAAGGTGAGCTAAATAGCCAGTGGCATCTCCAGATGCAAAGTGGAAGAGAAAAAAGTACCTGAAAGTGAAGGTCAAAAACCATCCAGCCAACCTTCACTGAAATTAAGGTAAATTCATAGGTTAACTTTTAAGACTAGATATTACAAAAGACAACATAAAAACTCTACCAAAAACAACAACAACAACAACAACAAAAAACAGAAAGCAGAAACAAACCAACATTTAAAGAATTCTAGAGGGGAAAAAAGAGAAATAAATTCATCAGTGACTCTAGAGTCTGCCAAGAGGAAAATTGAAGGCTGTTTGGGAGCAGGATCTGAGAGTAGGCGAAGGTACTAATCAAGGCCCTGACACTATTACAGGTATCAGACCAAAGGCACTGAGTGGGAGGAAGGTGGAGATGGAGTGGGTTTTGTGTTTTGGCATTTGGTCACTTTTTACTTGATATTCCTCTAATACTTCAAACATGCTGTTATTAACCTCCCCCATTGCACTGCGCATTATTACTAATGCCTCCCTGTATGACAGAGACTAGAATAGCTCCTGGCAGAGCCTCTTTGCATTTCCAGAATATATTTTTGAAGATTAAAGAGAAAAAAACTCACAAATACACCTAAAAGACAGAGTGAGGATAGATTATTTTTAGTGTCCCTTCAGTGTCCTTTTCTGTTGCAGAGACAGAAGTGGAACACAAACTAGATTAAACAAAAACGGAATTTATCAGATCATTAAACTGAAAAGCCAAAAGCTGGCATTGGCTTTATCTACAGCAGGATCCAGGGCTCAGAGGATATCATCAAGGCTCCTGTCTTCCCTGGAACTCTGGGCTCTGCTTGTCATCAGGCAGCTTTATTCTGCATCTACCTATAAGCATAGGGCATGTCGTCCACATATTAATCCCACAAAATGATTCTGATAGTCTCAACCTGGCTCTCATCTCACCTCTTTCTCAGGACTAGAGGAAGGTAGAGTGACCGAAAATTTTATCCTGTGAGGAGGAGGAGGGACTGGTTTTCCCAAGGAGAGGTTATTCCCCTCAGTATGCCATTACTGTTTCTTGAATGAATCAATCAATCAATCAATCAATTGGTGAAATCATTTCTAGAATATCAGACATTTTTTTGAAGTGGTCAAATTTCTGTATTCCTTCCCCTTACCTTATTTCTTGCTTCATTAAAATATTCTTAGCAACTAGAAAATAAAATGTTATAAATAGGAATAAAAAATACTGAGACAAGTACCTACTGTAAGTAAAATGCTACACGTGGAAGTGGAGACTTTAACAGTGAGGTAGTAAAACTGGCAAAGATGACCTGACATTTCATGAGATTCTTAAGGATAGGGTAGAGAGGTATGGGGAAGAAAGACAAATCCACAGAAGTTTGAGTCACTTGAGCAAAGTAGTGATTCATTTGTTTTCTATTTTTAATAAACTTCAATTTAGGAGTAATTTTAGATTTACAGAAAACTTGTAAAGATAATACAGAGAGTTCCTATATAACCTATATTCAGCTTCTCTTAATAATAATCTTTTTTTCAGCTTTATTAGGGTATAATTGAAAAATAAAATTAAAATATATTTAAAGTATCCAAACTAGTGATTCTTAGAGAATATAACTCAAGTAACCTTGGTAGCATATTCAAATCAACATCACTGTCCAAGAAAGATCCGATATGTCCCCATAGAATGAAGAAAGACAGCTATTCAAGATTTTTTTTTTTTTAAGATTTTATTTATTTATTCATGACAGACACAGAGAGAGAGAGAGGCAGAGACACAGGCAGAGGGAGAAGCAGGCTCCATGCAGGCAGCCTGACCTGGGACTCAATCCTGGGTCTCCAGGATCAGGCCCTGGGCTGAAGGCAGCGCTAAACCGCTAAGCCACCCGGGCTGCCCCTATTCAAGGTGTTAATAGACAAAACTCATTTGACATGCTTTTATGATGAGTGACAAAACTAGTTTTGTGTATTGTCACCTTGCCTTCTCCATATAAAATTCCTCATAACCCACATTTCTTAGCTCCCCTGGTTGCTAAGGTGAAGGCACATGACTTATATTCCACCTCTGGGATGTACCTACATATGTCAGGTCAGAATCAAGCTGCCCGAGTGGAAGGCATTGATTCTGGGGGTGCA
The DNA here is from genome assembly GCF_003254725.2 of Canis lupus dingo. Lineage (NCBI taxonomy): Eukaryota > Metazoa > Chordata > Mammalia > Carnivora > Canidae > Canis > Canis lupus. The sequence goes on from NC_064249.1 coordinate 70,860,396, forward strand.
GGTGGACTCTGTTATTGCCAGAAACCCTCTAAGCTGTGGTTCCAGGCATTGTTTCAGGTTGCTTTTGTACCTGTTATAGAGTTGACCAAGTTTCTGAGAGCTAATATTTTGAAAAACAAACAAGCATATAAATAAACAAATACAATTTCCCCACTTAAATGGGATTCTACTCTTTTTCTTTCTTTTTAAAAATATTTTATTTATTTATTCATGAGAGACACACAGAGAGAGGTAGAAACATAGGCAGAGGGAGAAGCAGGTTCCCCCTAGAGAGCCTGATTCAGGACTTGATCCCAGGACACGGATATCGCAGCCTAAGCGAAAGTCAGATGCTCAACCACTGAGCCACTCAGGTGCCCCTTTTGTTTTTCTTTCTGAACACTGATAACAGAGTCCTCTGCTGTTTCTTTGCAAAACTGAGATAACCATACTTTGCAAACCTTTCAGGTAGAATGAAATGAGGTGAGGTATGTTAAACCACTTGAAAAGGTACTAAGGAATGATAAATATGTAAGATTTAATGTGGAATAAACCTATTTTCAGATGCTCCCAAAGACAAACCTACGTCATACTGGAGCCACAGCAAAGAGAGAAATTCTGAACAAATATTCCAAGAGATTAGAGTTGTCCAGTGTTGGGACAGGCAGACTGGTAAAGGAGAGAGCCTCTCATACTAAAGGTATCAAAGCATAACTGGGTGATTAACAAATATACAGCAAATGGGATTTTTATTTCTGAAAGAGACAGACTAGATGCTACTAAATTTTCCTTATAACTTTACTATTCTCTGATGTTGCTTTGTCAATTTCACATGAAGAGATTTTCTGGCCCAATCTCTATATTTTTTTCCATGTGTACATTGATTGTATCACGTTTATTAATTTTATGCTATGATAAAATTATTTGATATCCCTTTAAATAATATAAATATTGAGTCACTTAATTCATATATATATGTATTATAGATATATCAAAATACCAAATATATATATGTGTGTATATATATATATACATATACATAATGTGTATATATATACACATAAATAAACTATTATATGTTATATACATAAATATATATATCACACACATATTTTTTTTTTGAGAGAGAGAGAGAGAGCATGAGCAGGGGGTGGGGGAGGGATAGGAACAGAGGGAAAGGAGGAGAGAGAGAATCTTAAGCAGTGTCCTGGCCTGGAGGCTGATGATGGGTTTGATCTCATGACCCCGAGATCATGACCTGAGCTGAAATCATGAGTCAGAGGCTCAACCATCTGAGCCACAAAATGCCAAATATACTGATACATATTTAAAACTAAAATATACTGATACATGTCAATTTTTTCAAGATATATGTATAAAATTCCCTTATATCAATTAATATAATTACATTGACTAAGAGCATGTAAAAACATGTATAGTTACACTGCATGCATTTGCAAAATAACTTATGATACAGTTTTGTGCTCATTTTTTTAAACTTTTTATAAAGAAAAGTACTATTTTGATCTCTATTTCAGTTTGAAATATATACTTTTCATCTGGGGTAAGTTTAGTATATATAAGTTTAGTATAGTAGAGGTGCTTCTGGGGTGCTGAGGTTACAAACTCAATCCCTAGAATTATGAGGGTAAATACACACATACATGAGCATGTGATAATGTGTGGCTTCCCCACACTCTGCAACAAGGGGACTTGACTCATATTTCTACTATCACTAAAGTATGTATTCATCTGCCATTCTATCTATTGGATTAGGAACTCTTCAATGACAGGGCTCATTAAAATAACAGCTTCATTAAGATACAACTCATACCTGGTATGATTCACCCATTTACAGTGTACATGGATATGTTAGTATAAATAATAATTGAATACGTTACTGATATCATGATTTTGAACAAACTATTATGTTAAATTAAGAAGAATGAAGGATTTTTTAAAAAAGAGTTTAGTTATTTATTTGAGAGAGAGTGTATATGCTCACACATGCACTAAAGTGGCAGGGGAGAGACAGAGCTGGAGAATCTCAAGCAGACTCTGCCCTGAGCATGAAGTCCAACATAGAGTTCAATCTTACAACCCTGAGATCACAATCTGAGTCAAAACCAAGAGTTGGAAAGTTAACTGACTAAGACACCCATGTGTCCCAAGAAGAACAAATGCGTTATTTATCTTTACTCTTCCTTCTTCATTGTTCAGATGTGAGTTTCTCATCTGTATTATTTTCCGTTTCCATAAATAATTAATTTTAACATTTTTTTGCAAGGCAGATCTATTGGCAACAAATTCTCTCAATTTTTGTATGTCTGAGAAAGTATTTCTCTCTTACTTATGAAGAATAATTTTACAGACTTCTAAGTTGGTGGACTTTTTCCTCTAAACACTGTAAATATTTCATTCCACTCTTTTATTATTTACATGGTTTTTGAGGAGAAGTTGAATGTAATTATCTTTGTCCCATTATAGGCAAGGTGATTTTTCTTCCCTCTATCTTCCTTCAGGGTTTTTCTTTTTTTTTTTTTTTTCTTCTTTTTTCTCTTTTTTTTTTTATTGGAGTTCAATTTGCCAACATATAGAATAACACCCACTGCTCATCCCATAAAGTGCCTTCTTCAGTGCCTGTCACCCAGTCACTCCATCCCTCTGCCCACTTCCCTTTCCACCACCCCTTGTTCATTTCCCAGAGTTAGGAGTCTCTCAGGTTCTGTCACCCTCACTGATATTTCCCACTCATTTTCTCTCCTTTCCCCCTTTATTCCCTTTCACTATGTTTTATATTCCCCAAATGAATGAGACCATATAATGTTTGTCCTTCTCTGATTGACTTACTTCACTCAGCATAATACCCTCAAGTTCCATCTATGTTGAAGCAAATGGTGGGTATTTGTCGTTTCTATGGCTGAGTAATATTCCATTGTGTACATAAACCACATCTTCTTTATCCATTCATCTTTCGATGGACACCGAGGCTCCTTCCACAGTTTGGCTATTGTGGACATTGCTGCTAGAAACATCGGGGTGCAGGTGTCCCGGCATTTCACTGCATCAGTATCTTTGGGGTAAGTCCTCAGAAGTGCAATTGCTCAGTCGTAGGGCAGGTCTATTTCTAACTCTTTGAGGAACCTCCACACAGTTTTCCAGAGTAGCTGTACCAGTTCACATTCCCACCAACAGTGCAAGAGGGTCCCCTTTCTCAACATCCTCTCCAACATTTGTTTCTTCCTGTCTTGTTAATTTTCCCCATTCTCACTGGTGAGAGGTGGTATCTCATTGTGGTTTTGATTTGTATTTCCCTGATGGCAAGTGATAGGGAGCATTTTCTCATGTGCTTGTTGGCCATGTCTATGTCTTTCTCTGTGAGATTTCTGTTCATGTCTTTTGCCCATTTCATGATTGGATTGTTTCTTTCTTTGGTGTTGAGTTTAATAAGTTCTTTATAGATCTTGGATACTAGCCCTTTATCTGATACATCATTTGCAAATATCTTCTCTGATTCTGTAGGTTGTCTTTTAGTTTTGTTGACTTTTGCTGTGGAGAAGTTTTTTATCTTGATTAAGTCCCAAGAATTCATTTTTACTTTTGTTTCCCTTGCCTTCATGGATGTATCTTGCAAGAAGTTGCTGTGGCCAACTTCAAAAAGGGTGTTGCCTGTGTTCTCCTCTAGGATTTTGATGGATTTTGTCTCACATTTAAATCTTTCATCCATTTTGAGTTTATCTTTGTGTCTGGTGTGAGAGAATGGTCTAGTTTCATTCTTCTGCATGTGGATGTCCAATTTTCCCAGCACCATTTATTGAAAAGACTGTCCTGTTCCCAGTGGATAGTCTTTCCTGCTTTGTCGAATATTAGTTGACCATAGAGTTGAGGGCCCACTTCTGGGTTCTCTATTCTGTTCCATTGATCTATGTGTCTGTTTTTGTGCCAGTACCACACTGTCTAGAGGATCATAGCTTTGTAGTACAACCTGAAATCTGGCATTCTGATGCCCCAGCTCCGGTTTTCTTTTTCAATATTCCCCTGGCTTCAGAGTCTTTTCTGATTCCACCAAATCTTAAGATTATTTGTTCCAATTCTCTGAAGAAAGTCCATGATATTTTTATAGGGATTGCATTGAATGTGTAAATTGCCCTGGGTAATATTGACATTTTCACGATATTAATTCTTCCAACCCATGAGCATGGAATGTTTTTCCATCTCTTTGTGTCTTCCTCAATTTCTTTCAGAAGTGTTCTTTAGTTTTTAAGGTATAGATCCTTTACCTCTTTGGTTAGGTTTATTCCTAGGTATCTTAGTTTTGGGGTGCAACTGGAAATGAGATTGATTCCTTAATTTATCTTTCTCCAGTCTCATTGTTAGTCTATAGAAATGCCACTGATTTCTGGGCATTGATTTTGTATCCTGCCATACTGCCGAATTGCTGTATGAGTTCTAGCAATCTTGGGGTGGAGGCTTTTGGGTTTTCCCTGTACAGTATCATGTCATCTGTGAAGAGAGAGAGTTTGACTTCTTCTTTGCCAATTTGAATGACTTTTATTTCTTTTTGTTGCCTTATTGCTGAGGCTAGGACTTCTAGTACTATGTTGAATAGCAGTGGTGAGAGTGGACATCCCTGTCGTGTTCCTGGTCTTAGGGGAAAGGCTCTCAGTGTTTCCCCATTGAAAATGATATTTGCTGTGGGCTTTTCATAAATGGTTTTTAAGATGCTGAAGAATGTTCCCTCTATCCCTACTCTCTGAAGAGTTTTGATCAGGAATGGATGCTGTATTTTGTCAAATGCTTTCTCTGCATCTATTGAGAGGATCATATGGTTCTTGTTTTTTTCTTGTTGATATGATCTATCGCATTGATTGCTTTATGAGTGTTGAACCAGCCTTGCATCTGGGGATAAATCCCACTTGGTCATGGTGAATAATCTTAGTGTACTGTTGGATCTTATTGGCTAGTATCTTGGTGAGAATTTTTGCATCCATTTTCATCAGGGATATTGGTCTACAATTCTCCTTTTTGGTAGGGTCTTTGTCTGGTTTTGGAATTAAGGTGATGCTGGCCTCATAGAACAAGTTTGGAAGTACTCCATCCCTTTCTATCTATCGGAATAGCTTTAGTAGAATAGGTATTGTTTCTTCTTTAAATGTTTGATAGAATTCCCCTGGGAAGCCATCTGGCCCTGGACTTTTGTGTCTTGGGAGGTTTTTGGTGACTGCTTTAATTTCCTCCCTGGTTATTGGCCTGTTCAGGTTTTCTATTTCTTCCTGTTCCAGTTTTGGAAATTTGTGATTTTCCAGAAATGCGTCCATTTCTTCTAGATTGCCTGATTTGTTGGCGTATAGCTGCTCATAATATGTTTTTAAAATAGTTTGTATTTCCTTGGTATTGGTGGTGATCTCTCCTTTTTCATTCATGATTTTATTAATTAGAGTTTTTTCTCTTTTCTTTTTAATAAGGCTGGCTAACGGTTTCTCTATCTTATTCTTTCAAATAACCAACTCCTGGTTTTGTTGACCTGTTCTACAGTTCTTCTGGTCTCTATTTCATTGAGTTCTGCTTGAATCTTTATTAACTTCTTCTGCTGGGTGTAGGTTTTATTTGCTGTTCTTTCTCTAATTCCTTTAGGTGCAAGGTTAGCTTTTGTATTTGAGTTTTTTCCAATTTTTTGAGGGATGCATGTGAGGGATGCATCCTTTTTTGAGGATGATACGTTGTGATGTATTTCCTTCGCAGGAATGCTTTTGCTGTATCCCAAAGATTTTGAATGGTTGTATCTTCATTCTCATTAGTTTCCATGACTCTTTTTAATTCTTTTCTAATTTCCTGGTTGACCTTTTCATCTTTTAGCAAGATGGTCTTTAACCTCCACGTGTTTGAATTTCTTCCAAGTTTCTTCTTGTGATTGAGTTCTAGTTTCAAAGCATTATGGTCTGAAAATATGCAGGGGACAATCCCAATCTTTTGGTATCGGTTAAGACCTGATTTGTGACCCAGTATGTGGTCTATTCTGGAGAAAGTTCCATGTGCACTTGAGAAGAGTCTGTATTTAGTTGCGTTTGGATGTAAAGTTCTGTAAATATCTGTGAAATCCATCTGGTCCAGTGTATCATTTAAAGCTCTTGTTTCTTTGAAGATGTTGTGCTTAGAATATCTGTCATCTGTAGAAAGTGCTGTGTTAAAGTCTCCCAGTATACGTGTATTATTATCTAAGTATGTCTTTACTTTGGTTATTAATTGATTGATTGATATAGTTGGCAGCTCCCACATTAGGGGCATAAATATTCATGATTGTTAGGTCCTCTTGTGGTATAGACTCTTTAAGTATGATATAGTATCCCTCTTCATCTCTTACTACAGTCTTTGAGATAAACTTTAATTTATCTGATATGAGGATGGCTACCCCTGCTTTCTTGTGAGGACCATTTGAATGGTAATGGGTTCTCTAACCTTTCATTTTCAGGCTGTAGGTGTCCTTAGGTCTAAAATGAGTGTCTTGTAGGCAGCAAATAGATGGGTCTTGCTTTTTTATCCAGTCTGAAATCCTGCGTCTTTGATGGGATCATTAAGCCCTTTCACGTTCAGAGTTGCTATTGGAAGATATGAATTTAGTGGCATCATTCCTATTCAGTCCCTGTTTTTGTCAGGTTATTTCTTTGGACTTCCTCTTTCTGTTACAGAGTCCCCCTTAATATTGCTTGCAGAGCTGGTTTGGTGGTCACATATTCTTTCAGTTACTGCCTATCTTGGAAGCTCTTTATCTCTCCTTCTATTCTGATGAGAGCCTTGCTGGATAGAGTATTCTTGGCTGCATGTTCCTCTCATTTAGGACCCTGAATATATCCTACCAGCCCTTTCTGGCCTGCCAGGTCTCTGTGGAGAGGTCTGCTGTTAATCTAATATTTCTCCCCATATAATTTAGGGATCTCTTGTCTCTTGCTGCTTTAAGGATACTCTCTTTATCTTTGGAATTTGCAAGTTTCACTATAGATGTCGAGGTGTTGAATGGTTTTTATTGATTTTAGGAAGGGATCTCTCTATCTCCTGGATCTGAATGCCTGTTTCCCTTCCCAGGTTAGGGAAGTTCTCAGCTATGATTTGTTCAAATACACTTTCTGGATCTCTGTCCCTTTTGGCGCCCTCTAGAACCCCAATTAAATGTAGATTTTTTCCTTCTGAGGCTGTCATTTATTTCCCTGAACCTTTCCTCATGGTCTTTTAATTGTTTTTCTCTTTTTTCCTCAGCTTCCTTCCTTGTCATCAATTTGTCTTCTAAGTCACTCACTTGTTCTTCTACCTCATTAACCCTCATTGTTAGGACCTCCAGTTTGGATTGCATCTCAATTGATTTTTAATTTCGGCCTGATTAGATCTAAATTCTGCAGTCATGAAGTCTCTTGAATCCTTTACGCTTTTTTTCCAGAGCCACCAGTAGCTTTATAATTGTGCTTCTGAATTGGCTTTCTAACATCAAATTGTAATCCAAATTCTGTAACTCCGTGGCAGAAAGTACTGTTTCTGATTCTTTCTTTTGTGGTGAGTTCTTTCTAATCATTTTGCTCAGTGCAGAGTGGCTAAAAACAAGTTGTACTGGAAAAAGGAAAAAAAAATAGAAAAAGAAAATACAAACAAAAACAAAAAACTAGGAGGAGTATCCTCTGGTTCTATATTCGTAAATCCCTCAACTTCCCCTGGACCTTTCCAGTGCTGCTTGATCAAGATCTTGCTCTTCCCCTGTCCTTCCAGCTGGTCTTCCGGGGGAGGGATCTGTTGTGCTGATTCTTGGTGTGTGCACCTGGGGGAGCTGCCCCGCCCCTCCTGCCAGTGCATGGCTCAGTGGGAGCTGTTTACCCCATGAGGCCTCTGTCCCCTGGGGTCTCGCTCTGTCCCCAGCACAGGGGGACACCAGGAAGAACAACCCCCCCACTGGTGGCGGCCAGCTCTCTGGCCCTGGAGGCAGTCAGCTCCCTCAGTAACTACCACAGCTCTCAGTCTGCTGTGGCCTAGACACTCCCACCGCAGAGGGTGCTGACCTGCACAACTCGGGGCCACCCAGTGGCAGGAGCATCCTCGCTGTTCTGTGCCCTCCCCGCTTCTGCCTGTCCCAAGGGGAGTGCAGGATCCTGGGCTGTGTCCCCTGGCGCCCTGGGCTCCGGGGCCTGCGCGGCTGGAATCTCGCTCCCAGGGCGCACAGCCCCCTCTGCCCAGAGCCACTGCCTGAGCTGCTCTTGAGGCCCCGCTGGGCATATGCTCCAGCCTTTTACCGGGTGGGCTGGTGGTGTGTGGCATGCTCTCTCCCAGGGAGCACTTCCTCTGTTAGTGACCCCGGGAACCTGGAGGCTCCACTGCTCCTCCTGGGATCCTGGCCAAGTTCCCTGAGAGCGCCTTTCCCTCCAGGAAGAATCCAGTGCAGATTTTAAAAGTTCCTGCTTTTCCGCGGCGGGGCTTTCCTTTCCCAGAGGCTTTCGCTGCCCACCTTAGCCCAGGTCCTCCCGGGGCTCCTCCCCCACTGGATGCTTGCTTGCTTGCTTATTTATTTACTTATTTATTTATTTCCATCTTCCTACCTTGATAGAAGCGCAAACTTCTCACCGTAGCATTCCAGCTGTTCTCTCTAAATCTCAGGCCGAATTCGTAGTTATCTAAGTATGTTGGTGTGGACAGGTGACTTGGGGACCCTACTCTTCCGCCATCCTGCCCTGCCTCTCTCAAGATTTTTCTATTTGCTGTTCTATAGTTTGAAAATGATTTGCCAAAGTTACAGTTTGGTTTGTTTGTTTTATCCTCCTTGGTGTTTTCTGTGCTGCTCAGATCTGTGGTTTGGTATCTGACATTTATTTATTCATGGAAAGTCTCAGTACTCTCAAAAATTTCTTCTATTCTTTTCTCTTTTATCTCCTTCTAGTATTCCCATTATGTGTATGCCATTTGTTGTAGTTGTTCCAGAGTTCTTGAATATTTTGTTATGTCTACTTCCCTCTTTGCTTTTTGGTTTTCAAGTATTCTATTGATCTATCCCTCAGGTCAATTTTTTTTTTTCATTAGCCATGCCCAGCCTATCAAATCTGCCCATTAAAAGTATGCTTCATTTCTGTATTTTTAATTTCCAGCAATTTTTTTTTTTTTTGGTTCTTAGGATTTCCATCTATCTATATTGTCCATGTGTTCCTGCATGCTATTTTCACCAATAGGGTTCTTAGCATGTAAAATCACAGTTTTTCCAGTTCTTGGTCTGACAATTCCACCAACACTGCCATGCCTGATTCTAATGTTTGTTCCATGTCTTCACATTGTTTTGTCAATTTTTTCCTGATAGCCACAGTTAATGTACTGAGTGAAAGGAACTGCTGTAATTTAGTCCTGTGGCAGTGAGGTGCAGGGAGGGCAGAAATGTTCTACAGTCCTGTGATTAGGTTTCAGTCTTTTAGTGAGCTGGTGATCTCTGGACTGGGAACTTCACAAATATTTCTTCATTGTTGGGTTTTTTTTTCTCCCCTCTTAGGTGGGACAAGATGGCTGTAGTGGGGTATTTACCTTTCCAGGTCTGTCAGGTTCTCATAGAAACCTAGCAGGTGAGGTCTGGTTAACCAGTTTCTCCCATGGTAAGTCTTTGTTAATAGGAACAGAGTGCTCTGGCATAGTTCAGAATAGTTCCTTTTCCTCTTCCCCTGCTATAACCATAAGGGGACTGTACTATGATATTTACTGTGCAAAATTAATGGAATTCCTGAAGCCAAATCTCACAATCTTGTGGGGCCCCCTCTGACTGAGTTCCACTGGAATATTTAACTCTGGTAGTTGTTCACACTGAGGCTCCAGGAATTCATCAGTATGGTTTAGGTTTTCCTATTCTGGCACTGGGTATCACAGATGTTCTGCTCGTGAGTCTCTGCTTTGGTAAGTGGCAATGACCTGTAGTCACCTGTCTTTACAATTTGGAGGTCAATGGTTTGTGCAATGTATTCCCTTCTCTTATGACTCCAACAAGAGTTGTTGATTTTTCAGTTTGTTCAGGTTTTTACTTATTGTTAGAGTGAGGTAGAAACTTCTAATCTCCTTGCATTTGGAACCAGAAACTAGGAGTCCTTGCTTATTGTATTTAAATTTGTACAACTATGTGTGGCACCTTTTTTTTTTTTTTTTTAACACAACAGTAGAGTAAAAAGAAGCATTTCAGCCCTTTAATTCTGCTATGTAATTAATGTGACAAGAGTGTCTAAGCTCATGGTACAAAAAAGGCCTGACCCAATGTCACAAAATAAAATCACTGTTTTTTAATATGTTTTTCTGTTATAAAATTATTTCTTGCCTGTAACATTCTATGTTCTTGTCAATTCCATTCTTGCATGTAGTGAAACAGTTAAATTTATAAGAATTTCAACTCTGTTTTTTTTTTTTTTTTTTGAAACAGAAAAGAGAGTTCATTTTGGTATTTTAGATCTTATATTCTTCGGAATTACATAAGTCCAAAAACTAGAAATGCTAAATGAGAATGCTAGCAAGCCACTTAAAGTATATCAGATATAATGTCTATTTTTACTATTTGCCAGGCATTGTGTTATCCTTTATGGACATGATCTCTTTTTATCTTTATTCCAACAATTGGAGGTACGTGCCATCAAACCGATTAAGAATAGAAAACCAAAACACAGATAGGTTGAATAACTTAACTAAAGTCATAGAGGAAGATAGATCTGGGGCCAGTTATTTTAGTACAGTTATGATCAATTTGAAAGCTCATAATCTCAACAAATAATTACAGTAGGGATTATTATGATTTCTTCATTTTATGAAGAAGGAAAATAAGATCTCAAGATATTTAATGATTAAACCTAACCATGCAGGGCCATGGAGCACAGTTGTTCAGGTTGTGTATTATACAAATGTAGGAGTATCACTTAAACCATGCTGCTAGAACTTAACTCATTCAATCTTTTTTTTTTTTTGCCATGATAGCCATGCAAATATTTGCAGATTCCTATCATGTGCTCCTTAAAACTCTATATAACTGCTTTTTATTTATTTAATTTTATTTTTTCTGCTTTTTATTTTTATTCATGTGGTCAGATTTAATTTTTGATCTAATTCTCATTTCCAATAGTTAGATTTGTTTGTCACAGCCTGCACTGTGTCCTGGGATCCTTGAGGTATTAGCTGAGTTTTTAAAAAGCTTTCATATGGTAAAAGTAACCTTTGGTTGTAACAAAGACATAGAACCAAGTATCTACCAAGCCAGTTCCAAAAAGAACACGTCCCTATAAAGTCACCAATAATCCTGGTTCACCTGGAAGAGAGATTCCTAGCACACAAGCTTTTGGTTTTAAAATTGGGACAGTCTTGAGCAAACTAAGAGGAATTGTCAGTCCCTATTTCTAATACCTTACAATTTCCTGTCTGCAGTGATTTCACTTATATGTGGAATTTAAGAAACAAATGAACATAGAAAAAAAAATAGGAAAACCAAGAAACAGACTGTTAACTATAGAGAAGAGACTGATGGTCACCACAAGGCAAGTCGGTGAGGGATGGGTTAAATAGGTGATGGGGATTAAGGGGTGCACTTGTGATGAGCACCAGATGTTGTATAGAAGTACTGAATCACTAAATTGTATATCTAAAACTAGTATTACACTGCATGTTGATTAACTGGAATTTATATAAAGACTTAAAAGAAAATTCCCCTTTGCAATCTCTTTGTAGTCATCCCGTTTCACCAAATGTCAACCCTTGGCAATCACCTATCTATTTGCTTCCATGTCTATAGTTTTGCTTTTTCAAGAATGTCATTTTAATGTTTTCATGTAATGTATCCTTTCAGAGTCTGGCACTGTTACCTCAGTTCTTTGATGGACTTATGAATATTCATTAATTTATAGTTTCTCTAGATTTTCTTTTATTGTAAGGTGGAAGTGCTGCTTTTTTCTTTTTCCAGTTTTCCACGATTCTAAGACAAAATCATTCATCTACTTTTTGAATGAAAGGGAAAAAAATAACAGAATCCAAATAGTGGTCTAAATTTATGAATTGCTTACATATGATAAGCAAAAATGAAACATGATATTTTGATAGTTTTATTCAAAAAGTTATGCCAGAAAAGGAGTAGGTCAAAACAAAGGGAGGAAGCAAAAATACTCAAAATTGTGTAGAACACAAAATGCAAGCCTCAGTGCTAGTTAGACTGTAGGAAGATAATGGTTCCCTTTTGAGTGTCTAGGGAAAAAAAGATACCTTTAAGCAGTTCTCTGCTAGCTGTTATTATACTCTGGTATCACCAATTAAAGACCAATGTTTCATGGCAAACAGTGATTGGTATCATAATTCTCTTTCCATGGTGCTATAAGGAATACACAGTTGGCAATCACTGTTTCCTAATAGACTCATCTCCTCACAACAATAATAAAATTATTACTCAGCAACCTTACAAATGATTACAAATTACAGCAATAACCAAAAGGTATTCAACCTCATTTTTACACAATATTAATATTAATCAAAGAAATCAGTAATGAGCAAATGAGGCATTTCTTCTTACAAATAGAATTGTATAGTTCTATTTAACCCCACTCCCCCCTCCCTGTAAATTATTTTCAGGTTTGATAATGTAAAAGTAAATTATGATCCTCTTCAAAACACTGGCACTCGCTACATAGCACACTTCCTAGATTCACATTTTAAGTCTCCTTTATTGAACACAAGAGTAATAATTTTATGTCAATATTTAAAGAGAGAAATTTTATTCTGGATAGCTGATGAGAAAGCAGCAAAAGGGAAAAGGCAAATATTGTATCGTGTAGTTCTTCAAATAATTTTCAGAAATCAAAACTGGCAAAAAAAATTTTATTCACTTCAGTAATATCATCAGAGACATAACAAAGCCTAAGGTCATACTGGTAAAAGCAAGAAAGGACCATCCCCTTTTTTTCTTCTAACACATGATCTAAGATATAAGTAAGAGAGAAACATAAAAACAGAAGCACACACACAAATTCATTGGCTAAAATTAGATGTACAGTGAGAACGACTTTGGGGAGCAAGATAAAATACCAGTTGCCAAAACTGGCACAAAGTCGATGCCAATTCCAAACAATTTGGTCACAGATCCTGAAACTATTTCCAAAAAAGGGTTTCAAAGTTAAGTCAGGCATTTTGAATAGAATGGTACATGTTAAAAATAGAAAAGTAGAAGAAATTGCTAACCTAGCAAAGTCTGAAATAGCTAGTAAAAATACACAAGTGTACTTGATAAAACATTGATAATGCCTATTCAATGCACCCTTCAAAATCCATCTCAAAGAGCCTGTACTAGTATACCTATGAGAGGCTAACTGTTCTTAAGGATTTCAAAGCTACCCTGTGAAGCAAAGGATACTTGTTTCCATTCCAACTTCAATTTTCCCTTTGAGAGTTAAAAATAGATCTGCCCTATGACCCAGCAATTGCACTGCTCGGGATTTACCCCAAAGATATAGATGCAATGAAACGCCGGGACACCTGCACCCCGATGTTTCTAGCAGCAATGTCCACAATAGCCAAACTGTGGAAGGAGCCTCGGTGTCCATCGAAAGATGAATGGATAAAGAAGATGTGGTCTCTGTATACAATGGAATATTACTCAGCCATTAGAAATGACAAATACCCACCATTTGCTTCAACGTGGATAGAACTGGAGGATATTATGCTGAGTGAAATAAATCAATTGGAGAAGGACAAACATTATATGGTCTCATTCATTTGGGGAATATAAAAAATAGTGACAGGGAATAAAGGGGAAAGGAGAAAAAATGAGTGGGAAATATCAGAAAGGGAGATAGAACATGAGAGACTCCTAACTCTGGGAAACGAACTAGGGGTGGTGGAAGGGGTGGTGGAAGGGGAGGTGGGCGGGGGGTGGGGGTGACTTGGTGATGGGCACTGAGGGAGGCACTTGATGGGATGAGCAGTGGGTGTTATTCTATATGTTGGCAAATTGAACACCAATAAAAAATAAATTTACAAAAAAAAATTTCCCTTTGCTTCTTGGTAACATAACCCCAAATTTTAGCTGGGCACATTGCCTCCTGGAACCAGAGACTACATTCCCTACCCTACCTCACAGCAATATATGGCCAAGTGACCAAATCGTGGCCAATGAGGTGTAAGCAGACATGAGACTCACAGGCTCCTTTAAAAGGGAGACAGACAGCCTTTCTCTCTTTTGTCCTTTTTGTTGCTGAGAGAAAAGAAATGAAGAATGGAACTCCAGAAGTTTTCTTGGACTGTGAGTTAACCTTGATAATAGAAGAGACCTGCTGAAGAGAGAACAGAAAGGTACATGAAAAATGGGACCTAAATCACTGGTGGAACAGAAAAGCCACCATAATAGTCCTGGGTAATGTATCTCTAGACTGTTTTTATGTGAAAGAGCAATAAAATATCTTTGAAACAACAATGTAATCTTGTTTTTGTTGTTGTGTAAAGTCAAACCTAATCCTAACAAATATGTTGTATTTGTTTTAGACTATGGCATATTACCATGTGACTGTGTGTGTGTGTGTGTGTGTGTGTGTGTGTGTGTTGGTTGGTTGGTTGGTAAAAACCTATCTAGAGTCTATAGACTTTCAGAATCATGAATGAATTATTTTTTAAAAGTAGCATATCTATGAATTCATATTCTCTGTGATGGTGAGTTCTATGTGTCAACTTGACCAGGCTATAATTCGAGTTGGTTCATCAGTCATTTAAGTGTTGCTGTAAGGTATTTTGAAGATGTAACTGAAGTGTAGTATCAGTTGACTTTAAATATGGAAGGTTATTTCAGATAATCTGAGTAGGTCTGATTCAATCACCTGAAAAGGTTTAAGGGAGAGTCAGGCTTTCTGATGAAGGAAAAACTCCACCTGTGTAGTTTCTGCTTCTGCCTGTGAATTCCAGCCTGCCTTTCCTCATACCTTAATACCCTGTCATACAGACTTCTCTCATGCTTACCCAGACTCCCAAATCACATAAGCCAACTCCTTACAATAAGTCCAATATATTTCTGCTACTGGTTCTAATTTTCTGGTTCTATCTTGACCAATACAGCCTGAGATTTAAAAAATAAATAAATATAGAGCAAAAGAACCACTGTGACAAAAAAGGAAAAACTTACATGAAGACATTTACAATTTTTAATCACATGTAAGTTTTAATTAGAGAATTTTGTTTCTTCATTTCTTCCTCCAGGCATTAGAAAATTTGCCATCTTAAGCAAAATTACTCTGCTTTTAAAAAAAAATTCTCTAAATACTCTCTCTCAGATTATTTTATCTAATAACATTTCATCGGATGAATTTTTTTCCACATTTCCCTATTAAGAGCACAGCCAATAGAGACATTGTACTTTGTCTTAGGAAAGAGCATTTGTGATAAACTATAGACACTGGCTTTGATTCAGCTACTCCATTAGTTTAATCCAGTTTTCCATTTCTCTTTTAAGATAGAGTCTATAAATGGTTTCCAGTATTCACAAATTGGCTTGTGGATGGTTAATTTTCATCACTTCCTGACCTCTGTCCAGAAATAATGTTAGGGTTTCTGCTTATGTTCTTTGTTCTAATAGATAAGAGAATAGGATGTATATTTTGAATGTTAACAATTGAGACTGCATTTTTGTATATACTAATTATCTCTCAGATCAGCCATGGGAGATCACCTCTCACAATATTCTGCTGGATCCAGAATCACTGTGGTCTTTTTAAGTATTTTAAAGATGGCAGTTAGTAATGTTGAGACAATTTGACTTTATAGGCACAGCACTTCCCCTGATCTGTTTGTTGTTTAAGACAAAATGATAGAAATATTAGCGTGTTTTATATGAAAAAAAAGTAAAGATTTCATAGTTGTTATGGGCTGAATGTTTGTGTCCTCCAGAACTCATATGTTGCAGTCTAATCCTCAGTGTGATGGTATTTGGAGGTGGGGTCTTCGGGAGGTAATTCAGTCATGAGGGGAGAGTCCTCATGAACAGGGTTAGTGTTCTAGCTTATACACTCTCTCCACCATGTGAAAAGTATAGCAAAACATTGGCAGTGCCCCACTTGGAAGAAGGCCCCTATCAGCACCTGACCATGCTGGCACCTTGACCTCAGACTTCTGGCCTCCAGAACTGTGAGACATAAATGTTTGATGTTTATAAGCCACGCAGTCTATAGTATGTTGTTATAGCAGCAGCCTGAATTGACTAAAGCAATAGTCAAGTAATTTGGGGAACAGTGAGTTAAGCAAAGTTAAAAGACGTCTATACTATAGGATTTCTGAGAGCCATTGACATGCAATTGTGCATCTTAAATTCTCAAATTACCCAGAAGCGGAGTCAGCATACAGCATTTCCTATTCTACAGAAACCAGATTTGAGCCAACTGCCCCAGATAATCTATTTGATGGATTATTGCCAAGTGGAATAGTCTGAGAGCTCCCACTAATATCTGAAATAGAGACATTATCTTGTCATAGAGTTACTCCAGGTAACATAATGTAAGATACTATCTATTCATCTATTTAACATTGATTTTGTGCTATACGGTATATAATTTAGAATTTGATACTGAAAATCCCAGAACCATCACAGGCCATACGTAATTTTTGCCTTATTTACAAAATGAGGTTAAGGTTTAAGATATTTTGTGACTACTTATTCATAGTTTCACTCCTGCTTCCAAACTCCACTGAATATTTTATTTCACTCCCCTCCAATACCTACTATATACAGGAATCGTCATCAATTTTTCACTACCTCCTCCTTGCAAAAGTATTCATGAAATCTTGCAAATGGGCAGGAACCTTACATGCTTTAAAATAACGATTTTCTAGTCTAGTCTGTGGGAGGCTAAAATTCATATAAAATTTGTTTTTGACTTTTAAAATATGATGTTTTTGCACAGCTCCTAAGAAAGCTGGGATCTTGGCCAATTTTCCCTTAGTAGGCCTTGGAAAATCTGCCTATTTAAAAAAAATGTGGAAGGGTATTATTTGCTCATAGAATTGGATATAGTCTTAGCTCATTTACATGGACAATGATAAATTGCCAAAATTTAGCACAACTGTAGCACTTGTGTACCTAGTACACATTCCATTTCTTTTCTGTGTTCTATTTTGTTTTCTTAGGCAGCATCTTTAGTATATATCCCTACTTGCTCTGATGCTAAAAGAAACATACACGTTGAACATTATTGGTGCACAGACCTTCAGCATACTAGGACTAGAACAGACACTGTCAAGGTCTATATGGTGTTATCACTTTTTCATTGTTGACGTCTAACATAAATGCTGTGGGGAAGGTGAAAAGATGTCTAGTTATAGTGAAAAAGGCTTATACTGATTCAGAAAATATTAAGGCAGAACTCAATAATATATTTTGAACTCTTCCTATGAAAATGTGTCCCTTTTCCCCTTTAGCCTTTTCTAAGGTTTTAATATTTGTCAACTTATTTAAAAAATACAAATTTTGGGATGCCTGGGTGGCTCAGGGGTTGAGTCTGCCTTCAGCTCAGGTCATCATCCCAGAGTCCTGGAATAGAGTCCCACATTGGGCTCCCTGCAGGGAACCTGCTTCTCCCTCTGCCTATGTCACTGCCTCTCTCTCTGTTTCTCATGAATAAATAAAATCTTTAAAAAATACAAACTTTAATTTCTCCAATATTCTAAAGCTAAAATAAATGTGATATGAATCATGCAGATTAACAATTAATTCTACAAAAATATTAAATTTGTTTTAAAATTGTAAGTTGATCCTCTTGATTAAGGAGCAGGGCTAGCTGAGGACAAAGCACAGCTGATATCCCACAAACAACCCCCACCCAGGATCGAATATGTGTGACATTTTTAGGAAGTTTCCAATTGTCTTAATGTTAATACTTTGCTAGAGGAAAAAGCAATCTTTGACAATGGCAAGGCCTTCAATATCTTGTAGGTCCTCCTTAGCATATGAAAATCCTTTTGGAATCTTCTTTTTGCTTACCTCTCCAAACCCCAGGGTGTATATAATCAGCCACTCCTCGCAGGCCTGGGGCAGCAGCTCTTCCTGCCCACCAGTCCTGTCCTCATTCTTTAATAAAACCACCATTTTGCACCAAAGATGTCTTAAGAATTCTTTCTTGGTCGTTGGCTCCAGACCTTACCCCACCAAATCTCACCTATATTCCAAAACTTCATCACTCTTACTTGGACAAGTTTTGTTTCCTTTTTTAGGCAATGCCACTTTTAAAAATGATATAACCAATTTGTAAAAGTCTTACACTTTCTACTTTTTAAAATATATGTTTCTGAGGAGAGAATAACAAAAATAAATATATCATATCTAAAATACAGAAGAAAAAGCTTTTAAAAAAAAAAAAAAGTCATTGGTGAGACGCCTGGGTGGCTCAGCAGTTAAGGATCTGCCTTCTGCTCAGGGTGTGATCCTGGAGTCCTGGGACTGAGTCCCATATCGGGCTCCCTGCAGGGAGCCTGCTTCTCCCTCTGCCTCAGTCTCTGCATCTCTCTTTCTGTGTCTTTCATGAATAAATAAAATTTAATAAAAATCATTGGTTATCCTATATCCACCCAGAAATAAAAAAAGCATTTGGTCCTTCCCTCCCTTCTTACAGAAGACATCAAATCTTTATAAGTTCAGACATTCTATGTCTATAAGGTTATGTGTAAACCATGTAATGCTGTGACACAGTTTATCCCAGGAGCACTGCGAGAAAAGAACTGAGTATATGAAAACAATGGAAGATATAAATAAGCCTAAGTGGTTTACAGTAAGTCTTCAATAATATGTTAGAAATTCACTTTTCCCCTCTCATTTATCACAATTGCTTCTGAATCTTTCTCCTTCACCAACCACAGAAAAACAACCCAAATCTTTCCCCAGGCTGCGTTCTCCACCTTCCCATTTTCCAGCACATTGTTGAAAGGATCTAAGAAGAGGGGAAGGTAGTAATAGACCTCAATTTATTTGAGAAGATAGACAAGAGAAATGCCTTGGAAAATCTGAATTATTGTTATTTTCAACATGCTCTTGTCTAGTGCACATGTTCTTATATAATTATGAAGCCTTTGGGAATTGTTTCTAACATTAGCCTCATCTGTTTGTCAATCTGGGGGGTTTACTCTTTATCTTATTAATCTTTATATGCACCTAAATTTTTAATTAGTTATGTGCATTACAAAAATAATTTTCCCCAAGTTTATAATTCACATTTGTGAATTGCATACACATTTCCATCACCTGTTTGTCTACCTGGGTCTTAGTTATTTATGTATTTATTTTTAATGTGCTGTCAGTTATATAAATTATAGTTTGCTCAGCTCTATTTTCAAGTCATTTATGAGAATTTGTCCATGCAGAAGTATAAATTTTCATGTATTTAATTCTATTGTTCTTTTCTTCTTTGTTAATTGCTTTGGGGTATAGGTCCACAACTCACCTTTACAACAACATTTTGATGTGTGCTTCTCCTAGTACTTTTAAGGCATTTAAAATAATTTGGAACTATTTATTTACTTAGGGTTTATTTTGGTGTAGTGTGAACTAGAGACCCTAACTTTATTGTCTCATATTTGGTGTATTTCATCATTAATATAAGATAAATTCAGAAGCTTTACTTTAGTTGCTAGGGACTTAAAAAAGTCTTAAGTACCTCTGCTTAAGTGCTGGAACACATTTATTCATAAGTCAGTTTGGGGTGAGGCCCTAATGTTATTAGGGAAAAATAATTTTTTGACTTCAACTCCATTATCTGTTTGTTGTGGTTTTTTGCCCTCTTGCCCTTTTTTGAGCCTGTTATTCTAATTTATATTAAAAATGGAAAGGTTTAAGTAATCTTAGAAAAGGGAATAATGTCGACATCATAGGTATTCAAATATATTCTCCAAGACTACCAACAACTTGTTCTCACTTCTCCTAGGATGAGAAACTGCTTTGGATTTGTTGGCATCCAGGACAAAGAAGGCACTGTTCTAGAGGAGAGAGTCTCATGGGTTGATATTATTAGAGTTCTTTTGAGGCAGGTTCTCTTTTTCCTTTCCTATCCATTTGTTTGAGATGTTTGCCTGGCCTAGAGCAATCCTTAACATTGCAAGCTGACTTGCTGTCACTCATTGTTTTCTGTCTTCCCTGGCACTATTTGGTGTATGATCAATCAAGGTCTGGGTTTTACCTTAGGAAATAAGGAGATTAGTTAGTTTGCTAGTCTAGTCGACAATATCCTAGGTCAGTTAACTCGAGTTAGATTAGTTCAATTTTTTGTGAGTTCCTGTGTCATCATTTTGTTAGGTAACTCCCTTGATAACCTCTCAGAAAAAAAGAGCCCGTGTCTGATTTATTTGCTTCTAGGTTTGTAGTCCTAGTACCATTTAACACAAATGCAAATTTGCCATTAGTTTTCAGAAGCATTATATATAAGGACTTTTAATGTGAAAGAGCTTCATTCATTTGAATACAAATTGTATGAAGGCTAATATGGGTGGAATTGAGAGAATCATGGAAGAATTTGATGAAAATAAGGCATAAGGGGCCCTGTGGGCCCAGCTTGAGCAGGATTTCCCAATAATACCTTGTGAAATACTGGCAATTTTCTCGTAAGAGTAATTGGGATGGCTTGTAAGAGTTTTAAATAAGGGAGTAAAATTATAATAATCTCTTAAAATTCCTGATGAAAAAAAACTATTCTTGGTTTTTCCTTGCTTGACAACTAGCTTCTAATTGTTTAACAATTTGGGATCCCTGGGTGGCGCAGCAGTTTGGCACCTGCCTTTGGCCCAGGGCGCGATCCTGGAGACCCGGGATCGAATCCCACATCGGGCTCCCGGTGCATGGAGCCTGCTTCTCCCTCTGCCTGTGTCTCTGCCCTCTCTCTCTCTCTCTCTCTCTCTCTATCATAAATAAATAAAAATTAAAAAAAAAAGAAAAAAAAATAATTGTTTAACAATTCTATCGTTAAATTAGAAGATTTATTAAGACCTCTATCATTTTTTTATTTTGCTTATTGATCAAAGACTTAAAATGGTATGTTATAATATTATTACTGTTGGTTTTCTCATTTTTTTTACTCATGCTGATGTAATTTATTCAGCACATAAAAGTTCCATGAAAAATATGTCTTTATGGTAAAGGGGAATCCTTATTAAAATGCCAAATGCACACAAATCATGGAAAAATGAATGTTTACCAATAATTAAATTAACCTTTGCAAGGTGTGTGAAATACTTTTTTCTGAATCCAGAATATAAAAAGCAAAATTTGAAAGTCAACACAAAAAATACGTTAGAATTGGAAGAAGGTAAAAGAAAACCACTAAAATTTTGTCATCACTTTAGCAGCATACCTAGCTCTCCAACTCATTGTCATTCACTGTTAGCTGGTCCCCTAGGGACCAATAAAAGATGTTCTGGTTGGGAAACTATAACTACTAGTGCAGAAAAGAATTGTGTTTGGTTTATTTTATCATGTCATGGAGCCTTAAGGAAGGCAATAAAAATCTCAGATGCTCTCCAGAAAAGGAGAAGCTTACCACATGGAAACAAATGCTCTGAAAAGCCTTTAGCCTTTGAAGAAAAGAGCTCAACTCCTTATTGGTGAAGGAAAAGAGAAGCTGTATATCCATGGAAAATGTAAGTATCAGACAGAATTAAAAGAACTCTATGGGAGATACAAAGACAAATAACCTGGATAAAAAATGGACAAAGGATCTGAATAGACATTTTTCCAAAGAATATATACACATTGCCAACAAGCACATGGAAAGATGCTCAATATTATCAGTCATTGGGGAAATGCAAATCAAAACCATGATGACATACCACTTCCTACCACACTAAGATATATAGAATTAAACGGTCAGATAATAGCAAGTGTTAGCAAAAATGTGGAGAAATTGGACCCCTCACACTGTTGTAAAATAGTAAAGTTGCTTGAGGAAGTGGTCTGTTGTTCCTCAAAGCATAAAACATATCTCTTAAGATCTAGAAATTCTACTTATGTATACTCTCAAGAGAAATGAAAATATATGTCCACACAAAAACTTGAACATGGATATTCATGAAAGAACTATTCATGATAGGCAAAAAGGGGAAACAACTCGTGTCCATCAGCTGATCAATGGATAAACAAAATGTGATATATCCATATGTCAGATTTTTTTTTTCATAAAACGTACAAGGATCTGATAAATACTATGACAGGGATGAATCTTGAAAACAATCTTGAAACCATGCCAAGTAAAAGAAACCAGCCACAAACCCATTCCCATTAACTGCCCTGAATAGGGAAATCTATACAGATAAAACGTAGATAAGTTGTATAAAGTTAGAGAAGACAAGGCTTTAGGTGGGGGGGACCGACAGTCATGAAGTTGGTCTCAAACTGACTGGTGATGATTGCACATATCCAGAAATATACTAAATATACTAAAAATCACTGAAGCTTAAAATGGGTGAGTTGTATGGGTATGTGAATTATTTCTAAATAATGTGGGTTATTTTAAAAACAAGAACTCAAGAAATTGTGCCATTTGCCCTACCTGTAACCTGTGATTTTATTCGATAGATTTTAATATGGATCCAAAAACCAAAACACAATAGTGCAGAATCATATTCCAATCATATTTCATATTATTGTGACACCTTAAAGAAGTAAGTACTCTGAGGTATTGCAAACTTTGCTGTTCAAAATTTGCTCCCTTTGACACAACATTAAAAACCTTCCCAGAGGTCAGATAGTATGTGGGTTACACTAGCATTTGAAAACTATTCCCTCTCTTGTATGCTATTTGGCAGAAAACATAAATCTTATTGGGGGCACATAATAAACCACTTACTTTTACAAATTATGATTCTACAAAATATCCATGAGGTTGAATTCCAGGTTTAAAAATAAGGTGATAAACAATACTTGTATTAATTACAATTCCAGAGCAACTATCTTATTCTTACCTAGGTTTTATGTGGCTAGTAACATGATACTAGTATAAACTGAGCACTGGAATCACAATTATATACACAGAGTTTTCTGTGACTTCCTCAGTTTTAAATCACCAGTTTCAGTGTTTCTACATATTCATACCTATTAGGCAGCATATCCAAATTTATCACTTGACAATATAATCATTCTGTTTTCATAGACTTATTGGGTGATGGACTTCAGAAATTCTCCCTGTCACTAAAATATATGTGATATATATATATATATATATATATATATATATATATATATAATATATATATGTAATTACATTATATATATGTAATTTTAAATATATATGAAATAATTGAGGGAGATTAATAAATTAATTCAAATCAATTATTTCATTTTAGAATTTTCTTTGAGAAGGTGAAATCAAGTATAGAGGCCATAATGTGCCACAATGACATCAAAATGCCATTTGCTAGGCTAGCACTATAAAACAGAAATATTACTGTGCAAGACAAAATAAACCTTTCTCTAAAGGGGAATTCTACCAGCTGGTTTTCTGGAATTGTCCCTCTAAGTATTCCCTTTGACTCAGGGTGATGGTAGAAAGCATGTGTTTTTAGATGCCTGCTTAAGTGCTATTATTCTCTACATTCCACAAAACCTAGTTATTTTAGACCTTGGCAACCAACTCTTTCCCAGAAGTCTCTATTTCTTAATTTTTTTTTCCCAGGAGATAACTGCTCCCACCCCATCAAGAGAGATTTACTAAGTCAGCGCAATATGCATTTGATTATTCAACTCATGTTTGCTAGATTGAACAACCAATTGCCTTTGAACTCCTTAGCTATTCTCATCTAAATAACTAGATATATAAAACTACTATCAAAAACTTAAAAGTACTAGTTTATAATGAGCCAGGTCCTTCCAGGACTAAAACTATGAACAGGCTTGGTTAGGTACTTTTAGAAGCTATATTAACTCTTTAAAACCACAAGGGATCTATTTAGTAAATTGTTAGTTCTGTGCTAATTTGCATGGCCGACTTGCTCTAATTTTTAGTTGGGATGGGAACTTGGTAGGACACAGTGAATGAGCTGTTATTTTGAATGACTATATATGAATGAGCCAAATTATAACCGAACATTAGAACTTGGTAAGTTTACAAAGTATTTTCAATAGTTGGCATAAAGGCTGAGTACTGTAACAAAGATGCTTTGAAAAATAGTGGTTTAAAGAAACTTAATATAAACATTTCTTTGTCACATAATATTCTACAGGTTAAAGGAGAATATGATAGTTACCCAAATCAGTGGCAAATTGCTGATGTAATGGTGTTGAGAACAATTCTGCTTCTTGAGATCACGTAGGGACTAAGAATCTTTCTATCCTGCTGCGTTACGTCTTTGTTCTGTGTCCAAGCTCTATGCAGCAGTATATTTTTTCTCACACTTTTAGGCAGGATGGAAGGGAAGATTTAGAGCAGTGACATTTCTTTTAAGGAAGTGGTACTCATCATTTCCACTCATATTCCATTAGTAAAAACAGTCACATGGTCATTGTAGGCTGCAAAAAAAGTTGGGTAGCCACGTGCCTTGCTAAAACACAGTGAGCTTCTGTGGCCAAAGGGGAGGATGCAGGATGGTTCTGCAGATGGAACGTAGATTTGAAACAGTGGTAATGATGTGGTTCATTTGAGCCTCATGGTGAGCTAGCTGTTGAATGCTTACTGTTTTCTTACCTTTTTACAGAGGATGAAATTAAACCTTGGGAGATGAAAATAAATTTAAATTTGTATCTATTATAACTGAAGCCAACAGATAATTTCTAAAGGAGATAAGTAAAGAATAAATATTAGAAGAATGCCAGAAGAAATGATTCAAATAGTTCAAAGTGAATGCCTCCAGGGAATAGGGCTTGAGATTTGTGGAGGATGAAAAGAGATTTGGTTTTCCTTGTAAATGTTTTGGTTTAATCTGATTTGCTAAAATATATGCATATATTGCTTTGATAAGAGTTGAAAATACAAAGAACAAATTTTCAAAAGATATATCCATTAAGTAAAATCACCAGCCATAATTGTAGCAGATTGCCTCTAGTTATCTCTAATGGCCCCTGATAATAGCAATGCTCTTTCTAAATGTTCTCTAGGAAATGTTAAATTCTAAGTCATGATATTCTTTTGAAAATAGATATGTCAAAAAAATTCATCTCATCGTACTGAAGTCAGTCCTTACCACCTCCACATCATAAATTCACCACAGATTTGGGTAGTTAGAAAAAAACACAGCTGTTATGCTTCATTTGGCTGAACATTTTCTAACACCTCCAATCTCAATGAGTAATGACCTTTACCCAGTTCTATTCAACTCTGGACAAATTGAAAATTTTTGTCATGGACACAGTCGTCACATGAATGGAAATTTATTAAATATATAAACCAAATTAGAGTTTGTGGACTAACTGTGGGATACATTGGGTTTGCTATGGCTTATACCTGTCTCCTGGGAACCTGGGTATTGGGGACAGTGTTATCATGAAGAATTTGGTTTTATAGAGTGCATACACATACACTTAATTGTTATTTTGCCATGCCCTGGATGGAGAGGTAAAAATGACTTTCAACAATTACACATTTAGAAGATACAATTCTTTTTTTTTTAAGATTTTATTTATTCATAGAGACACAGAGAGAGAGAGAGAGGCAGAGACACAGGCAGAGGGAGAAGCAGGCTCCATGCAGGGAGCCCAAAGTGGGACTCCATCCCGGGTCTCCGGGATCATGCCCTGGACTGAAGGCGGTGCTAAACTGCTGAGCCACCCGGGCTGCCCAGAAGATGCAATTCTTAAATTAATGACTGCCAACCACCAGTAAGGTAGGTCATGGAAGTAATGTTAGTATGTTGGAGGTCTCTCCATATAGAAATATGAAGAAGAAAGGCACTTCCCTTCTAAGATTATAGTTAAACCAGGCTTTCTCACACTATTTTATGCCATTAATTTCTATAATTGTACTGGGGGACTTTATTTTTTATTACTAATATATTTTTAAAGATTTTATTTATTTATTTGAGAGGGAGAGAGAGAGAGAGAGCACGAGAGCATGAGCAGAGGGAGGGGTAGAGGGAGAAGCTAACTCCCTGCTGAGTGAGGAGCCTGATATGCGGCTCAATCCCAGGACCCCGAGATCATGACCTGAGCCAAAGGCAGACGTTTAACTGACTGAGCCGCCCAGGCACCCCTGTTACTGTCTAATCCTATTGTTTATTTCAGATTGTAATTCTGAATTGTCAACTTTGTTCTATCCATCTGCCACTTAATGTACCAGCTTTGTGTAAATTAGGTTATTGATAAGTATTTCTATATTTATTAAAGTCATTGGCTTTTCTTTTCAACAGAATGATACAAGATCCTAAAATAGGCCATTAGAGACTTCTGATGAGTGTGAAATTATGCCAGGGAAGCTGTTGTACCTGCTGGTCCCACAGCTACATGTCTTTGTGTTATTGTACATGGTGCCCTAAAGCAGAAGCCACGTATTATCATTTGAGATGGCAAAAAAGAAACAAATGCTACATCCCTGCATTATCACTTCTTGTTCTTATCTGTAGATCAATTTACTTGACTTTACTTCAATTGGTAGACTGCTTCCAGTGTAGAGATATCCTCTTAAGGTGTAGGACTTTTCAGGAAACAAAATCAAGTTGAATACTCTTGATTTTCCTATTACAAATAATTCCCTGTAACCATGGCAGTCTGATCCCTTTAAGAAAAAAGTTTGCATTTAACACTTTATAGTTGCTGGCTATATTACACTTGTAGAGCTAATTCAGTCTTTCTATTCCCTTTCTTTCTTACAGATTTGTCAGGGAAGCAAGATTACCATGTGATTCACTCAAGGATCATTGCCCTTCACACATCTCAGAAGTGAGATTGTGCCATTATAGCTGTGTCATCTACAACTTTCATATTTTTGTTACTGAAAAAAATAGCCAAACCTTTTGTTTTTGAAAAACAAACAAAATTGTATTGTTACTGAATTTTCTATTTATAACATCAGAAAATTGTTTAGCACTTAAAAATGTTACATTTCAGTAAAATTGATCTATATGTCAGGATTTCTTAATTCTACTTTTACAAAAATTATTCAGATTCCTATTTTTATTCAAAGTTAATTCACATGTTTATTACAGATCTCAATTTTATATTATGCCTTTAAAACTCATAAGACCCACTGACTCATTTTTCTTTTTTGAGTTACAAAAGGAAATTATAAGTTCTTTCAAAAATAGCCTGTTCTTCCCATGATCTATTCTTTTGACATTTAAAAGAGTTCTTACACCTATGTTAAAAAAAAATTCATAATGAAGCACAATGGGTCACATCTAGTCACTCAAAACACATTTCATGCTGATGCTGCCTTATATTTGCACAACACATCACGACTGAAACATGACCTCACATGTACTGTCTAATTTGTCCTATATAATTGCAGTAAATATCCTGGATAGATGCTATTTCCTCATTTCACAGGTAAAGAAACAGAGCCTCAGAGATGTTATGTTCCTGTGATAAAACATCACTAGTGGCAGGACCAGAACCTGAGCCTTAGTCTGCCAAACCCATTCACTTTACTGTGACCAGTAATAGTAGGTGCTCTAAGAAATACAAAAGATAATGGTCTTTTTAATGGTAACCTACAATCAAATTAAGGAAAAGATAATGGTGGTTCTCCATCATATTTAAGATGGTGGTTACATTTTAAGACAGTTCTAGTTTTAAGAAGAGAAACATGTCCAAATAATTCTGTCCAATCCTGTTAAAGTCCCAGTCCTAGTGGACATTTTCCTCTTTTTGGGTTAGTTACCATTTCAATCAACCAATGCCAAGATATTGTGGCAGGCATTGAAGAGAACACTGAGTGCCATGACCATGAAAAATAGCTCTGCGTGTGTGTGCAGGTGCGCACACATGCAGAGAGAGTTGTAATAAAGCTAAAGCACCAAAGACCTAGAATAAGATGTGGTTCCTGCCCAACCTGGTCACATTCTACTCTAGTGACCTCAGCCTGATTCATTCAAGTCCTGGATTCAGGTTTTCCTTTGTGCAGTGTGCAAATAATAAACTCTCCCTCATAGTGTTGAGAAGGGGACTATGCATGAAAGTATTCTTGAATGTTTTTATAAACTACAAAGTATGTACAAATGTTAAAAGTTGTGGGGTTGTTTGTTTTTGCTTTTTAGAAAAAGAGTGTGAGTGGGTGTAGGGCAGAGGGAGAGGAGAGAGAGGATCTTAAACAGGCTCCACATCCAGCATTGTGCTCAATCTCACGACTCTGAGATCATGACCTGATTTAAAAATCAAGAGTCAGACCCATAACCGACTAGGCCACCCAAGCATCCCAGAAGTTATTTTTTTAATAAAGGTTTTATTTATTCATGAGAGACACAGGGAGAGAGGCAGAGAAATAGGCAGATGGGAGAAGCAGGCTTCATGCAGGGAGCCCAATGTGGGACTCGATCCTGGGACTCCAGTACTATGCCCTGGGCTGAAGGCAGGTGCTAAACCGCTGAGCCACCCAGGGATCCCTGCAGAAGTTATTTTTAATCCTAAATCATTTTCAGATTGGAGAAGAATATAATACGGATTAACTCTGCTTCTTGGAAAAAGCCTATAAACATAGATAACGTTCCCTTTTGAACAAATACATAAGCTACATCTAAGAACACAAAATTCAACCTCTGAATTGTTTGCTTATGCTTTATACCAATATTCTGGGAATAAAGAAGAAATCGTCCTGTTCTTTTGCTGTGAGTACAATATCCGCATATGCTATTGCACTTACCCCAAACAAGACATAATTTGGTCACTGGGAAAGGATGCTTCTACTCTGGTGGCATAGTAAAAGCAGTATTTCTATCAAGTAAAAATGTGATCTTGTTGATATCCTCCCAAACACAAACCTAACAGTTCACAGACTCAGAGAGGGAGGTCATGGCAAACACGGCTGTAATCCATAGGCCCACTGGACTGGTCTTGGGCTGCATCACCTGCAGCTGCAGCAAGGGGAGGGCAGCCAACAAGAAGTCACAACTCTGCACTGCTGATTTGCACATCTGTGTTGGTGTTCTCTCACCAGTTATGGTGCTACCAGGACACCCCACTGTCTTCTAGGGGAGCCCTCATTACTCTTTCAAGCTCTGGTTCCAGGTTGCTGATGAACTATGCCCAGTGTGGTCTGGCCTCTGAGTGGTGCTGTGATCACAGAAATTCAACCCAAAAATAAATTTAAATCCCCTAGAATTCTTCAATTGCTTTGCTTAAACTCTTTTTGGGTCTCTCATCCATATACATATATACTTCACCTGCTTCCCTACTTGTACTTGCAAATGATTCATCTCCAATTTTATAGGATACTTTTTTTTAAAACTCTCCCTCCCTAGTCTTTCCTTCAGATACTATATTGTATGCATATGTGCATGAACAGGCACACGGGCGCAAATGCACACACAAGCTGTCTGGTAGGGCAGCTCTGTCACTCAAGTGCAGAGAAGGGAAGACATTGAGAGAACCAAGGTGGAGTCCTCTGATGGAAGGCAGCAAGGCAACATTGAAGAACCTTCTTATTTTAGTTTTTATCCCCTGATAGTTCTTTCTGTGGTTACTTTCAGAATAGCTAAGATAAAATGTAATACTCCAGGAGAATTTATTAAACATCAAGGGGACATATGAAAGTAACCTCAAAATTCATAAGGAATCAGCTTCCTCCTATGGCCAGAAACACTGCACTATATATAAAGTCTGATAAGAAAAGAGAACCTTGTGCTAGATCCAAACTTAATGCGTGGCCTCAGACACTATTTGAATCTCTTGCTCTTGTCATTTCATTTTTTCCCCCAGAATCCCAGAAACAGTTTTTACTTGCTCCAAATTCCTGCTTTTGGCTCCAGAAGGTACAGTCACCTTTTTCTTTCTTCCTTTTTTAAATGTCAAATAATTTTCTTTCCTGGAATAAAGAGAAAGATGTGAGATCTTCAGATGGATTATTGGTCACCGCCTCTTGAGGAAAGTCAAGTATGATTCCGTGCAGTCGCTTTAAACTTCGTTGTGGCTCAGAATCCTCTGAACCTTGATAAATGTAGATTTGTGGATCCAACACACAAAGATTCTGATTCAGTTAGTTTTGTCTGGAATTCTGTATGTGCATTTTTCATAAGTGCCATTTTGTTTTCTTATATCATCCATGAAGCATGGACCATAATTTAAGAGCCAATGATACACTGGAAAAGGCATTTGCTTTGAAGAGGGCAAGATAATGATCAGATCCAAGCTTTGTCATCTATCTACTCATTCTGTCACATTCAAGGAATGTTCCAATTTCTGAGCCTCAGTTTATATTTTTGCTTAAAAATAGAATAAACCACCAAAAAGGTTCATAAAATACAAAATTTCAGCTTGGCAAGTGATTAGAAAACTACAGTCTGTGAGAACCTCGGGTTCAAGACAAAATAACCAGCTCCCCCAGGTCATTATTCTCAGTCATCACCTCCTCCTGCCTGCTGGCAACAGCCACTCTTCAGAATTGTAAGGCACTCCTTTCCTCATTTTTCTTCACAAGTGTATTATCTATGTGTCTCTAATATGTATAATTGATTTCTACTTCCTTTTTGAAGTTTATACAAATGGCATGATGCACTGTTCATTACCATGTGTCTGCTTCTTTTTCTCCACATTATGCCTTTATGATTTGTCCATGCTATTGTATGTCTGTAGTTCATATCTGATGCTCTCTAATGCCCAAGGTTTGAATATACCACACTGTGTTTATCTATTATATTATTGGTGGGCACGGACTGCTTTCCTATTTGGACCTCTTTTTGAACACTGCACTCTATACTCTTTTGCATGTATCCTAGTACATATAAACATACATTCTGCAGACTATGAAACAAGAACAGGAAAGGGTAGATGTATCTTCAGCTGTAGTCAGGACTGTCGAATTGTATTCAAAGTGGTTTTATAAATCTATATTTCCATTAACTGTGTATAGGAATTCGATTGCTTCATTTCCTCGCCAACACTCGCTATTGTCAAGCATTTTAATTTTTATCAATCTGGTGAACTCATACTGATATCATTGCTTTTAAAATTCATTTTGGGGGATCCCTGAGTGGCTCAGAAGTTTAGCACCTGCCTTCGGCCCAGGGCGTGATCCTGGAGTCCCAGGATTGAGTCCCACATTAGGCTCCCTGCATGGAGTCTGCTTCTCCCTCTATAGAGCCTGCTTCTCCCTCTGCCTGTGTCTCTGCACCTTTCTCTCTCTCTCTCTTTCTCTCTCTCTCTCAGGAATAAATAAATAAAATCTTTAAAAAAAATAAAATTTGTTTTGGTTTAATTTGTATTTCCCCATAGTTAATAAGGTTGAAAACATTATTATAGGTATATTAGCCCTGTTAAAATTCTCTTTTGTGATGTATCCGTACACATCCCATGCTATTTTTTATGAGATTCTTATTTTTCCTCTTGTTAATTTTGAAGATATTTATGTATTTTGGTGCATCCCTTTGTTGATAATGTGAAAAATAGATTTTTCATAATGTGGCTTTCCTATTTCCTCTATGTTCCGTTCAATGATTTCAAAAACTTGGTCAAATTTGTCAATTTTTATCTTATTGATTAATGCTGAGTCTAGTTTTTTTGAAAAAATGTGTTTTTTTTTTAACCTGGAGATCATGAAGATATTCAATATTATATTACGGTCAATATGAATTGATTTTTTTGTGTGCACAAAGGTAGAAGTAGGTTTCTTCCATTTTTTTCCCCTCAGTATGGATAGCTAACTGTTCCAGCATCATTTCTTCAAAAGACCACTCGCTCTCCATGCTCTGCAGTCTGCCTTTGTCATAAATCACGTGTTCATAGACATCTAGTTCTGCTCCTATTCTGCTGCACTCAGTTTTTCTATCTCTGAGATAGGATCACACCCATTCCCATTGTTTTAGGCTAAATCTTGACTCTTGATGAAGAGATCCTCTCCCCTTGGCTCTTCCAGAGTTTCTTTGCTATTTTCTGTTTATCACATTTTCCTGTAAGTTTTAGAACCAGGTTTTCAAGTTCCACCAAAAATAAAACAATTTTTTAAGTATTCAGATTTTCATTAGGATTGTATTGAATCTATAAATCATTTGGGGTAGAATTGACAACTTTTAAATATTGAGACTTTGAATCCATGAACATGATTTATGTCTCCCCATTCCTATATTTCTTTAGATGTTTCTCTCATTATAATTTTACAGTTTTCTTTGTTGCATCTTGTGTATCCCTTGGGGGATATATTTCTAAGTACTTAATAATTTTTCTATAGATTCTTTTGCATTCTCTGTATATCAACCACAGTAGCATCATAATATTTTAATTTCTTCTTTCAATTTTTAAAATATTGGTACTCTATCTTGTCTTGCAGCCCTGGCCAAGACCTCCAGTACAATAATGAATAGAAACAGACAGAGCATACATCAGGTTTTTACCCAATCTCAAGGGAAAACATGTATCCGATTATGATTCTTACTGTAGGCTTTTTGTAGATAGAGTTAAATAGTAAAGAAAAAACATTAAACAAGAAAGTTATCCAAGACTCTTATCAATCCCTTACTTCCTACATCTTTCCTGCCAGCATTTCTCACCACTTTCAGGTAAGAGTATCAGGGACCAAACAATCATTACCTCTTGCCTGAATTACTTGAAAAGCTCCTAAGTGCTCTATCTGATTCTACCTTTGCCTGCTTCCTCCAAACAATCCTCGGATGGCACTTTATAAGGAGATTGTGCCTTTGCTCTGCTTACCCACCTTCAGTGACTTCCCATCCTACTTGCTGAGAGCCAAACCCTATGTGGCCCATAAGACTCCCAGTATGGGACTGATAGATGCTGATGTCACTCCTCCTGTTGTACCTTCATGCCTCACATGCACACTCCAGCCACCTGACCTCCTCTATGCCTGTCTTCAAACACTCCAGACTGCTCTTGCCTGAGGGTGTTGGCCTGAAAGTCTCTTCTCATACCCCCATATCTGCATGGGTCAACTCCTGGTTTTCTTTAGGTTTCAGCACAAATATTATATTCACCTTAGTGAAGCCTAAGATATTACTTTGACAATAAGACTTGTGCATTTATACTTACTCTTTTGGGGGCCATATCTTTATCCATAGACCTTATCACTATATTTAGTTCCTCATTTTCAATTTGTAATTTCCTTCCAGTATAATTTTCTTCCAGGTAATGACAGCAGGGGGCTTTGTCTGTTTTTGTCCACTAATACATCCACCATACCCAGAATAGTCCCTGACAGTCAGTAGTCACTTAAATCATTTCCAAATATTTTAGATCTGTGAATATAAATTAAGGGATAGCAAACACATTTGTTATATTCTCAAATTTCACAACTTATTTAAAGTTTGGCGCTTTCTCCTAAAGGACCTGGTATTTAAATTAAGAATCTAGAAATTACTGTTTTTCTAAACAAAAAATAAGCGTATAAATCCTAAGTTGTATATAAAAGTTTAATGAAATGCCTTATTGACACATACATCCAGTCTGCAGCCTGTGTCTGCGCCCTTTGCTTTACAGATAATTTTTGTCTCTTAGTGCATTCTGGCCAAGCCGTTGGACTTAGGAACAACTCCATGTCTATCCTCATCATCAAGTTATTCTCAAAGACATAATCCATTAATAAAATGGATAATAAAAATGCCATTTACCATCTCTTATTGTTTTTTACTTTGTACTTTACTGTGTAACTGATATTGCTATATTTGGATTTAAGCAGGCTTGGTTCTATTTGACATACAACTTTAAAAATGTATTTTAAAACAATGCTGTTAGCATGCTGAAACCATTCAGCAAATCTAACATTTTCTTTCAATGGCATGACAGTATTCTTCAAAGTAGTCCTGCAAATCAGCTTCTATTAAAATGAATGTGAAAGGAGAAATTGGAATATTTTCATAGCAGAAAGTAACTTGCAGTTATCTTAAGGGCAGGGAAGTTATTTAGGAGATCAACGTGTCAAATTTCACTTTTTGCTACCTAATTTTTGTGGATACCATCTCTTCAAAAAAGTTTATAATGCCCAAAACTTAAAATCCGTTCCAAGTTAAAGTTGTTCTACAAAATGCAGTACAAGGACAGTTTAAATGATGTTACTAATATTCTCTGTTTTGAATTGAGGGTTATTCTACTAAAACCGCTAATCAAGTAGTCTACCAGTAGGTTGCAGTGCCCTTATGGGCTCAAAGTAAATGTGTGCTGAATTAATAATTGAAAGAATTATCTTATAACTTTTTGCATGAAGTTAAAAAGATTTAGAAAGAGTAGAAAAATAATTCTCCTGACTTTGTGAGGAAATTCTAATCATCACTAAAATCATATAAAGGCTAGAAGCAGAAAACTGAAGAAATTAAAATATTCTATAAACTGTAACTATTCTCTATTTTATATTATGATGTTTATAGTAGCAAATAAAACAAAAAAAATCTTATTTACCCAAAAATTTATAGTATATCTAGACAATGAGCCTTGAGCTAAGAATTTTGCTTTTTTGAAGTGGTTTAAGAAAAGAAAGAAAAAGCAGCAGTAGCACCATCAATGGAGACCATGTGTTTTCTGCAAAGCCTAAAATATTTGCTACCTGGCCCTTTAAACAAAAAAAATTGTCCATCCCTGATCTAGAAAATTGAATACTACACAGTCATCAATCATGACAATGTAAAAATTACTTTTAAGGTAAAATAATGTCATTATTGATTAAGCTCAAAAAGCAAGTTAAAGGATTTTGGGAAGCGGCCCCAGTAGGAATTAGCTAGAATCTATCTCCTCACCTAGACAACAATTGTACCAGTAGAATCTGTCTGATGTAACTCTTTTGGAACACTAGCATCTATTGAAAGCTTGTAACATCCAGGATAGGTTGGGACAGTGAATTATTGATGTTAATTTTGGTCAATTTCAGCTTTTAGCACAGTAGCACCTATTCATTTCTCCCACCCCCAAACATGTGGCAGGCACCTATGTAAATGTCTCAAAAGCAACTGGTCCACAACTTACATGAGCCAGAATGGGCAGAGAGACCCTGTCTTCCATATATCAAAGATCTGTGCTCTGGTCACATCAAAATGCAAAGAAGCAAGTGCTGATTGTTGTTGAACCTCTTTTCATTGTTGCAAGCCCATCCCTCTCTGTTTGAAGTGACTTCCAAGGGACTTAAAGGGCTGATATCCATACCTCCCCCTTCGTTTTTCTCTCCCCACCTTTTGGGGATACATTAAATACTGGATATAAAAAGCAACTGTATATATGTGGAAAATTAGAAAATAACTGTGGATGCCTGGGAAAGGCACAGGCTCAAAAAGACCTGAGGAATCTTAAGTTTACACTTTGCACTTGTCCTTAACACAGACACAGCCTACAATCAAAATCAATAAACAAGCATGCTTAGGTATCTCAGTTGGTTAAGCTTGTGACTCCTTTTTTTTTTTAAGATTTTATTTATTTATTCATGAGAGACACACAGAGAGAGGCAGATACAGGCAGAGGGAGAAGCAGGCTCCATGTAGGAAGCCTGACATGGGACTCCATCCTGGGACTCCAGGATCATGCCCTGGGCAGAAGGCAGGCACCAAACCGCTGAGCCACCCAGGGACCCACTAAGTTTGTGACTCTTGATCTCAGCTCAGGTCTCGATCATGGAGGTGTGAGTTCAAGCCCTGCATTGGGCTCTATAATCTATATCTATATATATATATATATATATATATATATATGTATATAAATTCATATATATATGAATAAATAATAAAACAGCAATAAATAAAACAGAAAACAGCAATCCCTGGAGAAGAGAGTCTGATTTCCAGAATTATCACAAATATCAGTTTTCAACAACAACAAAAAGATAAAAACGTATATAAACAAAGAGGTAAGTATGATCCACTTAAAATAAAAAAAAATTAGGGGTGTCTGGGTGGCTCAGTTAAGCCTCTGACTCTTGGTTTTGGCTCAACTCATGATCTTATGAGTGGTAAGAGTGAACCTTGCGTCAAGCTCCCTGCTCAGCCAGAGTTCTGCTTGAAGATTATCTCCCTCTGTTCTTCCTCCCACTCAAGCATGTGCTTGTGCTCTCTTTCTCTCTCTCAAATAAATAAATAAATAAATCTTTAAAAACTAAAACAGTAAATCAACAGAAATTATTCCTAAAAAAAACTCTGAGGGTATATCTACTAGACCAAGAATTTAAAACTTTCTTTTTTAAAAAATTATTTATTTATTTGAGAAAGAGAGCAGGGAGAGGGGAAGAAAGAGAGGGAGAGAAAGTCTTTTTTAAGCAGAATCCGTACTGAATGTGGAGGCTGACATGGGGCTGGATCCCAGGACTCTAAAAGACACTGAGATCACAACCTAGCCAAAACCAAGAGTTGGATGTTTAATCAACTGTGCCACCCAGCACCCCTAAAACAACTGTCTTAAAGATGCTTAAAGAACTAAAGGAAGAGGTAGAGAAAGTCAAGAAAACAATGTCTGAATAAAATAGAACTATCAATAAGAGATAATAATTTAAAAAGAAATTATGGAGCTTAAAAATATCAGTGAACTAAAGTTAGAACAATGGAAATTATTGAGAGTGAGGAAAAGAAAAAGGATTGAAGAAAAGTGAACAAAGCCTAAGGGACCTGTGAGACACCATTAAATGGATCAGTATACACATTGTGGGGGGTCCTAGTAGGAGAAGGATAAGAGAGAAAAAGAGAAATATTTGAAGAAATAATGTCTGAATAGTTCCCAAATTTGATGGTATAGATGAATATAAACATTCAAGCTCAATGAATTCCAAGTAAAATGAATTCAAGGAACCCACACTGAGCAACATTATAATCAAACTTTTGAAAGCCAAAAGCAAAGAGAGAATCTTGAGAAAAGTAAGAGAGAAGCAACTTGTCACATATAAGAGATCCTCAATAAAATTACCAGTAGATTGTCATCAGAAAGTTTGGGACCAAAAGTCAGTGGGGCAATATATTCAAACTAATAATAGGGGGAAAACCCTGTCAATCAAGAATCTTCAATCTAATTGTCCTTCAAAAGTGAAGAAGAAATTAAGACATTCCCAGATAAATAAAAGATGAGTGAATATGTTACCACTAGAACTACCATGCAAGATATGTTTAAGGGAAGACTTGCAGGGTGACATGAAAAGACATATGAAGAAATAAAGATCTTAGTTAATGTGACTACATGGGCAATTATAAAAGCTAATATTATTATAACAATTATTTGCCACTATACTTTTTTTCTATGTGATTTTATAGACTGACGCATTTCTTTATTAGTCTAAAAGCTAGATTACTCTAATTTTGGTTATAATGCCACATTCCATTTTCTACATGATTTCAGAGATCACTGTATTTAAGATAATTATTTTTGTTTTAGTTTTATGATATCAATAATCAAAACAGGTGGAGATAGAGCTGTTAAAGGAGTAAAGTTTTTTATAAGTTATACACTAAAATTAGAACGTTATAACTTTAGGATATTAAATGCAATCTCCATGGTAACCACACACACACACACACACACACACACAAATAGCTATAGAATATATACACATGGAAGTGAGAAAAAAAATTTAAACATTTTACTACAAAAAAAAAGTTAACCCAAGAAAATAGAAGACTATAATTCAGGAAGAAACGAGGGTCAAAATTTGTAAACAGTAGAACTAAGTCTTTTCTTATCAGTAATTACTTTAAACATAAATAAGTTAAAGTCTCCAATAAAAGACAGAGATTGGCAAATGGATAAAAATACATGATCCAACTATATATTCATTTTAGATCAAAAGACATAAATAGAATGAAAGTGAAAAGACAAAAAAAAATGTTCCATGAAAACAGTAAACAAAAGAAAGCATAGGTGGCTATATTAAGATCAGACAAAATATATTTTAAATAAGTTTACATGAGACAAAAACATATAACATATTAATAGAAGTTTCAAAACAGTAAGAAGATACTACAATTATAATTATTTGTATACCTAATAACAGATCATCAAAGTATATGAAGCAAAAATAGAACTGAAGGGAGAAATCATTTATAATAATAGTTGCAGATTTCAATACTCTATTCTCAAAATTGGATAGAAATATCAGATAGGAGATAAGGAAACAGATCTTAAATGCAATAAACCAACTAGATCTAACAGACACATACACAACACTGTACCTAATAACATTCTTCAATAACATTCTTCTCAAGTGCACATGGGGCATTTTCCAGGATAGACCATATTTTAGAACATGACTTAAGTCTCAATAGATTTAAAATGATAGATATTATGCAAATTATCTTCTTCTGCCACAACAGGATAAAGTTAGATCAATAATAATAACAGAAATAAAACTGGAAAACCACCAAAGGATCAAATAAAAAAAAGTCACAAAGCAAATTTAAAAATACTCAGAGATAAAGAGACAGGACAACACAACATACCAAAATTTATGAGATTCAGTGAGTGGGGTGATAAGAGGAAAATTTATAGGTATAAATGCTTACGTTAAAAAACAAGATCTAAAATCAACAATCCAGCTTTGTAACTTAAAGAATAAACCAAACTCAACTAAAATAAACCAAAAGCTAGCAAAATGAAGGCAATAATAAAGATTGGAGCAGCAATAAATGAAATAGAGAATAAAAAGAGCAACAAAATTGACAAAAATTTAGCTAGATGGGTTAAGAAAAAATAAGACAAATTACTAAAATCAGAAATAGAAGTGGGAACATTACTGCTGATTACATAGAACATAAAAAGGATTATAAAAAATACTGTGAACAATTGTATACTTAAAATTGGATAACCTAAATGGAATGCACAAATTCTTGAGATAACAAAACCTTTTTTCAATATAGGTTGAAAAAAAAAATCTGAATTAATCTCTAACTAGTAAGGTGACTAAATCAGTAATCAAAAAAATCTCTTTAGGGCAGCCCTGGTTGCTTAGTGGTTTAGCACCACCTTCGCCTGGGGCATGATCCTGGAGACCTGGGATCGAGTCCCATGTCAGGCTCCCTGCATGGAGCCTGCTTCTCCTTCTGCCTGTGTCTCTGCCGCCCACCCCCCCCCCATAAATAAATAAAATTTAAAAAAATCTCTTTATAGAGAAAAGCCCTATATATGATGACTTTACTAGTGAACTCTAACAAACATTACAAAAGAACTAACTTCAATCCTTCTCAAACTTTTCCAAAATAATAAAAACGATGAAACTCATTCTGTCAGGCCAGTATTACCATGAAATCAAAGCCATACAAAGATAATATGAAGAAAGAAAACAACAGATCAATATCCTTAATGGACAGTGATGCAAAACCCTCAAGAAAACACTGGCAAACATTATTCAACAGCATATTAAAAGGATTATACATCATGTGTAAATGAGATTTCTTCCTGGAATGCAAGGATGGTTAAATATGCAAACCAGTAAGTATAATATGCCACATTAAAATCATGCAGGAAAAAACTCCTGCATGATCATTTCAACCGATGCAGAACAAGCAACTGACAAAATTTAATACTTTTTCATGATAAAAAAAACTCGATAAATCAGAAATTGAAGGAAACTACCCTAACATAATAAAAGCCACATATGAAAAGCCTACAGCAAACATTATGCTCAATGGTTAAATACTGACAGCTTTTCTCTTAACATGAGGAATGAGGCAAAGATGCCAGCTTTTGCCACTTCTATTCAACATAGCATTGGTGGTTGTAGCCAGAGCAATAAGAAAAAGAAATAGAAAGGAACCAAATTGGAAAAGAAGAAATAAAATTATCTCTGTTTGCAGACTATGTTCTTAGGTAAAGAATGGTCTAAAGATTCCAGAAAAAAATCTGTTAGAAGTAAGAAATAAATTCAGCAAACAGCAGGATACAAAGTCAATATGTGAAAAATCAGTTGCATTTCTATAAATTAACAATGAATACTCTGAAAAGGAAGTTATGAAAATAATTCCATTTACAATGTCATTAAAAAGAATAAAATACTTAGAAATTAGCCAAAGAGGTGGAAGATTTGCACAATGACAACTATAACCCACTGGTGAGAGAAATGAAAGAAGATGTAGGTAAATAGAAACATATCCCATGTTCATGGATTGAATGACCTAATATTGTTGAGATGTCAATACTAACTGAAGTGATCTATAGATTTATTGTAATCCCTATTCAAATCTCAATGACTTTTCCTTCTTCAGAAATTAGAGAAATCTATCCTAAATATTATGAAATCTCAAAAGGACCCTGAATAGGCAAAATAATCTTGAAAAAGTATAAAGCATGGCAACTGGGTGGCTAAGTGTTTGAGCATCTGCCTGCAGCTCAGGTCATGGTCAGCCCACGTCAGGCTCCCCATGAGGATCTTGCTTATTCTCCTGCCTGTGTCTCTGCCTCTCTCTCCGTGTCTCTCATGAATGAGTAAATAAAATCTTAAAAAAAACAAAAAACAAAACTCATTCGCTTTGAATAGTGAACTCTAAGGAATTTTAATTTCCTTTCCTAATCAAATCTTTAAAAGCATCTCCCTTCTAGACCCCCATTCATGCAGTAAAAGTGATGCAAAACCAGAAGCAACTCAATCAGGAGCTCCAAGCATATCAAACTTTTCTGGCAATGGCAGAACACTGTTGGTAGGAAATCAGTTGTACCAGCAGGTTCTTCATTGTCTGCAACATTGAACCAACATATATTCTAAGAGCTTGTGGCCCTCAACACAATAGGCTGCTCAACAAAATGCTCAGGACAGTGACCCAGAGCACCAGGGGTTAGCATGGCATTTGGGAACCACCTGGTACTGCTGTTGGAGAAACTGATGCAGCTAGTTATCTGTATGTTAGAGAATTCTTTTAAATATAGGTTTCTGGACAGACTGGGTGGCTCAGCAATTTAGTGCCGCCTTCAGCCCAGCACGTGATCCTGGAGATTTGATGTTTTTAGTTAAATGGCTCTAGCTTTAGACACTTTTTTTCATCAATTGCCCATGCCTCAACAATGGAAGTATTTAATTTACTATTATAATTTCTCTTCCCCTTTCTAAATTCTAACCTAAGATATTGACTTTGTTTAACTGGTTTGCTTCTGAATATGTGAATATAATGAGGAAAAAAAAATATTCCAGTTTTTATTTCCTAAAAAAAAATGAGTTGTCTGTAATATAGCTCCAAGACTGGTTCCTTAAATGATCCTGGCTCCTGGCAATGCAAAAATCATGTCCTTGGGGCTTCTGTACTCTGTGAACTTCTAAAGTCATCACAAGGAGAATCAGCAAGACCACTAATGATTTTAATCACTTTATTGAGGAGATCTGGTATTTGGTCTATATTTGTAGATAGTTATGTGTTTTCATACACTTACATTTGCATAAAATCTGTGTAATTCTTAGGTGTTTTATATGTAAGAATTTTACATGATGATCTTTAGAAAACCACCACTGTTTTCTCACAAGCAAAGAAGAAGGAGGAAGGAGGAGGAAGAGGAAGAAAAAAATTAAAACAAAACCCAAAACCTAACCAAACCCTCAATTTCTGTAGGGCAGCAGGAGACCAATATATTGCTTTTCTTATTCCCTTAGAGTACAACTGAATTATCTTAATCAGACACTGTTGATATATTTTATCTGCTTAGGTCTTGTTTGCAAGCTACAGAACTCTCTGTATTCAACTTAGGATAAGGACACTTATTGAAAAATTATTTAGCCTTGCAGAATGGGTAGAGAAATAGCAGAATTAAACTAATGAAGATGGAGGAATAAACCAAGACAAGATTTACTCTCCTACCAGAAATTCTCACATATGAGTAACAATATATGAAACCTGGATTTTAAGACTGTAGATACCAGACACTGAACAGCAATCCCTGAAACACAGGAAACAAATGAGGTGAGTTCTATTATTTTTCCAGCTTGCAGACCTGAAGAGAGTTGCCAGGCAACAGTGCAAGGAAGGGGGAACCCAAGCAGAGTCTAGCATAAAGCAATTGAGTAAAACTCAATTTCAGTCTCTGGGTACAACAAAGCAGCTAGAGTTCACAGGACAAAGTGCCAGAGAAGAGAGAGTTGCCCAGAGAGTTGCTCAGACATCTGCAGAACATCCTCCTGTGTATTCAACTGGGTAATGATCAGAGCTTACATATGAGGAAAGTTTCCAAGGCTGGAGAAGGACCCATCAAAAGGGATTAGAGATAAGAGTACTGAACCAGGAACAGGATATCTTCTGATTGAATGAGACCACATGAGTAGAATCCACGGAAGGATTTTGGTTTCTGTAGCAGAGAACGATAAGCCCAAGACTGAATCGGTTCCAGCCCTGCCTAAAAACTCAGAAAAGTAAGACTCAAAAGCAGCTGTCAGCAAGGTATGGCCTGTAGACAAAATCCAGCTTGTATCCTATTTTTGCATGGCCTTCAAGCTAAGGATTTTAAAAAAATTTTAAATGTTTACAGTATTTGAGATTATAAGAAAAAATATCTAAAAATATTCAACAAAGATTTTTTGCAGAAAATGTTGGCTGACACCTACTCAAAAGGATCAATCTTTCCAAGCAACTTAACTGCCTCATTGAATGAGGCTTGAGAACATTTATATGAATAAATAAATATATAAATGAACATCTGCACAAACTATTAAAACATGAGAGGCATTTTCTTTTAAAAAGACTTGAATTGAACTTCTAGATAAAAAAGATAATTGAACATGTTAAATAAAACACAAACTAGAAATGATTAAATGCTGTTTAGACATCAAAGCAGAAAAATTGTAAACTTGAAACCACAGCAAGAGGAACCTTACAAAATGAAGTACAGTGAGAAACAGGGAGAGCATCAGTGAGTTGTGGGACAATTTCATGTGCCTAATAACATGTTTTGGCAATTTCCAAAGAAGAGACATAGAGAGAAAAATACAGCTGAAAAAATAACTAGTGAAAAGTTGCCAAATCTGATGAAAATAAAACCAAGAAACTGAAAGAACCCCAATCATAGGAAATATGAAGCCAACTACACCAAGACACAATACAATCACAATGCTCAATACCAGTGATAAAGAGAACATACTAAGAACAATGAGAGGGACGCCTGGATGGCTCAGTGTTTGAGTGTCTGCCTTCAGCTCTGGGTGTGATCCTGGAGTCCCGGGATAAAGTCTCACACTGGGCTCCCTGCATGGAGCCTGCTTCTCCTTCTGCCTATATCTCTGCCTTTCTCTGGGCCTCTCATGAATAAATAAATAAAATTTAAAAAAAAATGAGAGAAAAAAAATGTTGTAAACAAGGAAATATTGTTTTTCATTGGCAACACTGGAAACAAGAACAATATCTTTCAAGTGATGAAAGGGAAAAATTGACAACTTAGAATCCTCTAACCACTGAAATTATATTTCACAAAATGAGGTAAAGGACTTTTCAAATGCACAAAAGCTAAAAGAATTTATCACCAGCATATCCACACTACCAAAAATGTTAAAAGAATTTCTTTAGGCATAAAGAAAA
The DNA here is from genome assembly GCF_003254725.2 of Canis lupus dingo. Classification (NCBI taxonomy): domain Eukaryota; kingdom Metazoa; phylum Chordata; class Mammalia; order Carnivora; family Canidae; genus Canis; species Canis lupus. The sequence continues at coordinate 70,903,878 of NC_064249.1, forward strand.
TTATTCCAGAATGAAATGTGAATCTACAGAAAGAAATGAAGGCCACAGGACTATTAACTATATAGGCAAATATATAAGATTTCTTTTTTAAAAAATTTACAAAAACTGTAACAACATAGTGTGGGGTTGATACATATAAAAGTAAAATGCATGACAATAGCAGCAAAGTAGGGAGGAGAGAAATGTAAATGTAAATAAGGCACTTATACATTAAAAGATGTAATATCATTTTAAAGCACAGTTTTATAAAGTAAATATCTATACTATTAAACCCTAAAACAATTACTAAATTAACAGAGTTATAGTCAATAAGCCAATGAAAAAACAAAAGTGAAGTGAAAAGAGAGAAAAAGAAGAGCAGATGTAAATAGAAAACAAATAGCAAGATAATGGATTTAATCCCTAGCTATATCAGAAAGCACATTAAATATAAGATTGATTTAATCCTAATCATATGAATAACCACACTAAATATAAATAGCCTAGATAGTCTAATTAAAAGAAAATATTTTTAAGTCTGGAAAAAAGAAACAAGACAATTATAAAAAAGATATGACATGACACAACTAGCCAACAGAAAGTTGAATTTAAAAAAAAAGAAAGTTGAATTAGCTATATTAATATCAGACAAAGTAGATTTCAGGGTAAAATGTATTACAAAGGATAAAGCAAGCTATTTAATAATAATGGAGGGATTAATCAAACCGACATAACAATCCTCAATGGTTATATATTTTAAGAGTTTATAAATCATAAGGCAAAAATGAAAAATAGATACAAATTAACCCTAAATAGGCCATAGATCCAAACAGGAAACCTAAAAGTATATAACTTAATAAGAAATTACAGAACAAAACTTTGGGTTAGGCAAAGAGTTTTTAGATGTGATACCAAAAGCATTAAAAGAATAGTTGTTAAACTGGGGTTCATCAAAAGTAAAATATTTGCAAATTATATACCCGATTTTTAAAAACCTGAATACAAAATATATACAGAATTCTCAAAACTTTTTTTAGAGCTACAAATGACACAAATGTATTATCTTGTAGTTCAGTAGGTCAAATGTTCAATACAAGTTTAACTGTGTTAAAAATCCTCAGAATTAGAAAAAAAGAAAAACAAAACAAAAACAAAACAGTCAAGAAATAAATGGACCAAGGATTTGAACAAGTACATCCTTAAGGATGATAACTGGATTGAAAATACACACATGAAAGATATTCATTATCATTAGTCATTAGGGAAATTCAAATTAAAACCACAACAAGATGGCACTACACACTTAGTAAACTGTCTAAAATTAGTAAGATTGGCCATACCAAGTGTTGGTAAAGATGTAGAGACCTTGGAACTCTTGAATACTTCTGTCAGGAATATAAAATGGGACAATCATTTTGGAATTTCTTATATTTTTAAACATACATCTACCATATGATATTGTCATTCCATTCATATATGTTTACCAAGGAGAAATGAAAGCACATGTCCATACAAAATGCAGTACATGCCTGTTCATGGCAACTTCATTTCTAATGTCCTAAAACCTAAAATAATCCAAATTTCCATCAACAGATGGGTAAACAAATCATTGTATATCTATACAATGGCATACTACTCAGTAATAAAAATGAATAAATTATTGATATATGCTACAATAGATGAATCTCAAAATACTTATGCTAAGTAAAAGAAGGCAGATAAAAATACTTTGTATGAATCTATTAATATAAAATGCAAACTAATGACAAGTGATAAAGAATAGATCAGTGGTTTCCTAGGGACTAGGAGATATGGAGGAACAGGTAGGGATGGTAGGGATTACTCAGTGGCAAGGAAATGTTTAGGGAAAATGGATATTGACTGCAGTTTGATGGTTTCGTGAGTATCTGCACATGCCAAAATTTGTCAAAATGTCTACTTAAACATACAATACAGTACACATATTTTATTATACTTCAGTAAAGATATTAATAAAATGAAGGAGGTTGGAAGAGATTTGGATTGGAAATGGATAAAAGGAGAAAAAACAGGGAGCAGAGAGATGTTTCAAAGTCAGCAGACAGGACAAGCCACCATTGACACAGTTGCTACTACAGATCCAACAACCTAGGAGAGAGAATCTGATTGGATCGGCTGATGTCAATGCCAGTCCTAGTGATGCCCTCATTTCCACTATGGGGAGTGGACACCAAGAATGAGCCTCCTTTCCAAACTGCTGATGTCACATACCAGACCTGGTGATGCCCTCATTTCCAATACAAGGAGTGGACACCTAGAATGAGCCTCCCTTCCTAACTCACAAAATGTAGGGAATATAACTCCCCAAAAGTAAACTGGGGAGGCTGTTTGGAGTGAAAATGTATGTAGGAAAGCAAAACAAATGAAAAAAATAGTCACCCTAGCTACATATGACTTTGCATGTTTTTTTTTTTGTTATTGTTCTAAGTATGCTTCTTTCTCTTATAAAGATAGAAGCAGCAAAGAATTAAAGACATCAGCTTCTGTTATTTTTGAAATCTACTTATTGAAACTCTCACATTTATTCTTCAGTAAGATTTTATATAGAATTTTTGCTATGATGCAGCACACTTCTATTTGTGAGTTTGTGCAAGCGTGTATTCATCAAACATCTATCGCCTAAGTAAGTTAATATGGATCTTGGAACCAAGTGCTTTGTTGTTCACTGCTTCTTAATAAAGTAAAAATATTTGTATGTTTGTTCACCCTTAAACTCAGTAGCACCCCTTCTTCACCTGTTTTTTTTTTAAAGATTTCATTTATTTATTCATGAGAGATACAGAGAGAGAGAGAGAGTCAGAGACACAGGCAGAGGGAGAAGCAGGCTCCACGCAGGAGCCCCACGTGGGACTCAATCCCAGAACTCCAGGATCAGGCCCTGGGCTGAAGGCAGTGCTAAACCACTGAGCTACCCAGGCTGCCCTCACCTGGTTTTAATAACAAGTTATTGGCACTCACTTCATACCTGACACAACATCAGCTCCATTATCACACTACAAGCTAAAAATGTTTGAACTCCACATGCTGACAGCATTATACTATACTGTTTTTCTTTGTCTCTAAAACAAAGAGATGTATTATTTCTGTCTTAGAAATGTTCATCCATAAATTTCCTGTTTTCTTCCAAGAGTAGAATGTAGGGCAACTTGTTAGAGGCTGCATAGTTAGCACACTGGATGGGAAGCCAGTTCTCATGGCTTTATTTCTGCTTTTCATGCTTCATTTCACAGAAAATTCACTTTTCTGTGTCTTAATTTCCCCAGCTACAAAGAAAGAAGAAACGATTTCTTTTGTAAACATAGGAGTAAAGTTTTAATGACTAGGTTTAATGGGTTCCTTTAATTTCCTACCTAGATCTATTACTAAGCATGCTCTAATTTGAAAAAAAAAAAAAAAGTGCTGCCACTTTTCAAGGCTGCTAGCTTACATAAATCTATATATTAGAACCAACCAGTTTGTGCACATTGTCATGACTACAGAAATTCTTATGCATATGATTTGAGAAACATTTTATGGTATTATGGAAAAGTGGATGAAAATGGCCTTAGGTTCCATTTAACTAGTTAGGTTTAAAAGTCACTGGTAAAGCAAAGGAGAGCATAGTTTGTAAAGAACTAAGTCAACAATTAACTCCTTGAATGCTCCTCGAAAATAATAAATCCAGAAAATCAAGTAAATTATTTTGTATTTAGTTCCTCTAGATATTGTTGCCTTGTAGATATTTGGTAGGATTTTTCTCTTCTTCATTTGAAAAACATTTGTATACCCTTGTCTGAAAAATCATTTCTTTCTAAACCTCTTGAATTTGTTGAGGTTTGTTTTGTGGGCTAATATGTGACCTATTTTCCTTGCCATTTGCAACAACATGGAACCAGAGAGTATAAAGTTAAGTGAAATAAATCAGAGAAAGACAAATACCCTATGATTTCACTCATATATAGAACTTAAGAAACAAATGAGCAAAAGGAAAAAAATAAGAGAGAGAGACAAACCAAGAAACAGACTCTTAACTATAGAGAACAAACTGATGGATACCAGAAGGGATGTGGGTGGGGGGGGGTGGGTTAAATTGGCAATGGGGTTAAAGAGTATACTTGTTTGATGAGCACAGGGTGATGTATGAAAGTGTTGAATTACTCTATTGCAGACCTGAAACTAATATAACAGTGTATGTTCACTAACTAGAATTAAAATAAAAACTTTAGGAAAAATAAATATATAAAATATAATAAAATCAAATGAAATAAAAAAAGGAAATCCCTTCTTTTGTCATATTTAGAGATTTGTAGAGTTAAGAAAATTAACATAGAGGCATATTATAATGCTGACTTTGTTCCTGACTAAATGTCTTACCCTAGTTGTATATCTTAACCCTCCAATGTTTCAGCTTCTTCAGCTGCAAAGTAAGGCACAGCACAGGGAAGATCCAAACATCTGCATGCTCACTGCAAGCATTACTCATCAAGGATAAAACTTTCCTGTTGACCTCACATATTGCCTCAGAATCCTTTTCCTCACAGCATATTTCTGAATTAGATTTTACCTGTTTATTGAATGCTTACTATATGCCAGGCACTGTTTTCAATGCTTATGTGTGTTAACTAATTTAATGATGGCACAATTATATGAGGTATGCACAATTAATATACTTATTTTGGATGAGAAAAATGAGGCCTAATAATTCACCTATATTAAGTGACAGAGCTTGAAGTCAAGCAGCCTACGTTTTTCTACACTTTGATGCTCTGCCTTTGGGTTCTATAGAGTCCATTTAAACACTATGGTTAGTATTGAAAGCATGACACAAATATTTGACAGTGATAAGCATCCTCTGCTCTTTGGGGACTTTTTAAAAGTTTTTTCACAGCTTTATTCCCAGCATGTAGCTCAATGCCTGGCACAGTATCTGGCATAAAATGGGCACTCAGTAAATAATGATTGAATAAATGAATGCTGACCTTTCCCTGATGGTTTTACAGTGCTTTTTAAAAATACTTCCAGGGATCCCTGGGTGGCACAGCGGTTTAGCGCTTGCCTTTGGCCCAGGGCACGATCCTGGAGACCTGGGATCGAATCCCACGTCGGGCTCCCGGTGCATGGAGCCTGCTTCTCCCTCTGCCTGTGTCTCTGCCTCTCTCTCTCTGTGTGACTATCATAAATAAAAATAAATAAATAAAATACTTCCATATTATTTTATTTTTATATCAGTCTATTATTCCACAAAGTTTCTATTGATCATTTTTCAGACAGAATCCTAATTGGTTTCCTAACCAAAGCTCTATCTTAGTTCTTCACTAGTGGAGTGTTTATTCTCATTTTAACAGTTTATTTGGACCCCACCAGTCCTGCGTTCAACAATGGGAAAATTCTTAATTGTTGGGATGGTAATGATACTTCGTATGAGCTGCCTTCTTTCATGCAAGAGAAGCAGCCTGAAAGCAGGGTAGTCAATTGCCAAATTGGGGAAAGCCTTGACTGGCTAAGGAACAGATTCTCTTCAGTATAATTAGTAGAGACTTGCAATGACCTAGGTGGTTATTTAACTAAAAAAAGAAACATAAATGAAACCAAAATTGGATAATTTTGAGGGGATTTCATGGTGAGTCACTGAACGTTAGAACTTAATGACACAAAAAGAACAAATTGGTAAGCTAGTATTTATGGTAAAGTATATGGAATTAGAGTCAAGACAACTTAAAATCAATGACATTTTTTCTTAATTATTATGCACTAACAGATTAATACCTAACTTACCTGAATTATAAATAACATAAAAGCTACAGATAACCAGAAAGGCACACAAATTTAGAGTGTGCTCACCAATGTTATTTTCTACAAAGAACTACAAGTATATTCGGGGAGTACATAATCTTAGAAAGCTCCTGAGATATATGTCTGACAACCATGACTTTTGATACCATTATATTTCTCCCAAACACCATCTCAAATTCAGAGATGAAGACTTGGGGCAACTTCAAACAACAGAAATAAGAGTGTACTGACATCTACTGCAGTGTATAAGAAAAGAGCTAGAACAGAAAGGGAACAAAGATATACCCCTCAAAAGCTGCTGACAGGAGCTCAAGGAGCTCCTGCTTAAAGGGCAGAGAGGAGCCCAGGGGGAGCTCCTTACTGGTGCTAATTGTACTGTACAGTCAGTTGCCTCACTCAGTTCCTTCCTGGCTAGTACAATTCCTCCCAAAGCACAGAGTACCAGCTACTGTGCTCCAGGGATAATTCTGCACAGCTCTGAGGAGAAAGCATTCCTTGCATATATGGAGTTGAAAAAAAAAGCTGTCCAAAATAAGATGGAGATATTGTCATTGTAGTAAAATGGAGAAACTACTTATTTTAATTAAAAATAACCAACACTGGGAGACAGGATGGAGACAGAAGAGACTTGCCATGCATATGCCACTGAAGAGACTTGCCATACATATGCCACTGAAAAGTTATGGCCCCAGAGAGGGGCCAGCATAAACAGACATCAACAGTTCATGTGACATGACATTCCCTCCTCTTAGAAGGAGGAATGGTTGCTAGTGAGTTCAAAATCAAATGGCGAATTTTGCCTATACATTGTCAAGATGCTTTGGCTACTTTCCACCCTTTTGGCAGCCCCTGACCCAAGTAGCAAACTCATACCATTTTGTCATAGTCCAAAGAGCCACCTTCTCAGGTTTATCCATTTCCAAAGAGGCTCATGCTCCAAAACTGTTCTTCTCACCCTGTTATAGACTAAATTGTGCCTGCTCAAAATTCATACATTGAAACACTAACCTCCAATGTGATGGGTTTTGGAAAAGGGCATTTGGGAGGCTAATTAGGTTTAAGTGAGATCTTGAGGGTAGAGCACCCATGATAGGATTAGTGCCATAAGAAGAAGAGACAACAAAGAGCATAGCTTTCTCTCCTTCATGCACAGAGAAAAGGCCAAGTGAGGACATGGTGCGATGGCAGTGTCTGAAATCTAAGGAAAGAACCTCACCCTACTTGCATCTTGACTTCAGACTTCCATCTCCAGAACTGTGAGGACTAAATTTCCCTGTTTTAGTCACCTAGCCTATGTTATTTGGTTATAGCAGCCTGAGGTGACTAAGAAATCCCATCTGCCCATGTCATCCAAAATTGTATTAAAGCATAGGAAAAGAATGGTATTTAAAAAAAATGTTTTTCTCACAGAGTCAAATGACCCAGGTTCCACTAGAAGTAAGTCATGTAGACTTGGCCAAGGTACTCATCTGCTCTTGATGTCACCCACAAAACTGTATGACCCCTAACCTAATGGAAACTTGGGAGACAAGACTGATTGCTCTTCTGTGAGGGATGATGGAAGAGTAAAGGGTGCAAATTTTCAGTGCTGGGGCTAGAGAGTGGGGCATCACCATATTCATCCCACCCCTCAGTACTGAAAGCTTTCAGGGAGCAAAACAATGCCACTTAGTGGAGTCCAGAGCCCCTTAGACCAAGCTCTGCCTCCCTTTACACTGGAGGCATATTTCCACTAGGGCAAGTCCATCTGAGAATCAATGCAACAGGCCCCTCTCCCCTAAGTCCAGCTTGCACATAATTTACTGATCATAGAGGGTTGCAAAAGTTCAGCTCTGGAGGAAAATAGTATCTAGCTTCCTTTGTACATTTTTCATTAGTTATTAATTATAAATTTTTCAGTTGTTTTATTTTTTCAATTCTTTATTCCTTTTAATTTTTATTTATTTTTTATTTTTAAAAAGATGTGTTTATTTTAGAGAGAGAGCACAGGCAGGAGGGGCAGAGGGAGAGGAAAAGAGAATCCCAAGCAGACTCCACAGTGTGAAGCCTAATGCAAGACTTGATCCCAGGACCCTGAGATCATGACCTGAGCTGAAACCAAGTCAGATGTTCAACCAACTGTGCCACCTAGGTCCCCTTAATTTTTATTTCATTCTATTTTATTATTTATTTATTTATTTATTTTTAAAGAGTAGACAATTTATTGAGAGCTGCTCCGCCCCACACTTGCAGTGTCTAGGTCACTTTTTCCTCTTGTAGATATTGTGCACAAGGCCCAAGAAGATGGCTGGGGGCAAGGGCAAGGCGCACTGCTCGATGAGGCTCATGAGATGGCTGTAGCTGTCTTCCTCATACTGGGTGAAATTGGCCAGCAGGTTCAGCTCCTCCTACAGCACCTTCACCCGGGCCACCTTCTCTGGCTCTTTCTGCCCATAATTCTCCTTCCACTCCTCTGGAGATGCCTGCTGCAGACACTGAACCACCAACCAGCTGCACTTGTTGTCCTGAATATCTGTGCCAATCTTACCCGTCACACTGGGATCCCCAAAGAGATCCAGGAAATCATCCTGAATCTGAAAGAACTCCCCCATATTCAGCAGGATCTTCTTAGCATTGGCATGCTCTTTCTCCCCATCGATCCCTTACATATACATGGCAGCAGCCATGGGAAGATATAACGAGTAGAAGGCCATCTTGCACTTGACAATAGACTTGTACCTCTTCTCAGTGAACCTGCTGAGATCCACGCTGCCCTGTGGGGAGGTGATGAGGTCCAGGGTCTGTCCAATCTCAGTCTGGTAGGAACTCTGGAGGAAAAGCTCAATCAGGTCCAGGTAATAGGGCTGCTCCTGGCAGTAGACCTTCAGCAGGCAGTAGATACATGCTTCCAGAAGCAAAGCATCATTGATGGCATCCAAGCCTATGCCTGGCTTCTGATACCAACAGATCTGCCCCTGTTGGGTGAGAGACGAGTCCATGATATCATCTGACACCAGGAAGAAAGCCTGGAGCAGCTCCATACACCAGCCCACAGTCAGGGCTCACTGCAGACTAGCAGCATCCTGCTTCCTGGGATCCACCAGCTCCTGAAATGCTATCAACACAGTCAAAACCTGCTGGTACTTGCCTCCAACAGCATTGTACTCCAAGACTTCCTTGAGCTGGGCAATAGCATCTCCCATCTCTAGGTGGCCCATGCCATCCTCAGTCAGCATCTTGACAATCTGGGGGAAGTGCTGGATGAAATCCTGCCTTGCTTGGGCATAAGCGTCCAACTTCTGGGCTCCATTCATTCTGCTCCTGGATGTCAGCTCTACTAATTTTTATTTTTATGTATATTTTATATTTTTATTATTTGTTTCCTTTCTATACACACACACACACACACACACACACACACTTTTCTTTCTTTCTTATTTTGAGATCTAGTTTCTTTTAACAAGCAGACCAAAACATACTTAGGATTTAGTTTGCTGTTGTTGTTTTGTTATTTTCTCTTTTTTTCTCTGCTTTTCTTTTCTGGGCAAAATGATGAGACAGAGAAATTCACCCCAAAAGAAAGAGGAGGAGGTAGTACTCCCAGCCAGGGATTTATATGGATATAAGTAAGATGTCTGAACTAGAATTTAAAACAATGGTTATAAGGATATTAATAGGGCTTGAGAAAACTATAGAAGACACTAGAGAATCTCTTACTGTAGGAATGAAAGAACTAAAATCTAGTCAGACTGAAATTTAAAATGTTACAACCAAGATGCATCCCAATTGAAGGCCATAAAAATGAGTGTGAATGAAGCAGAAGAGCAAAACAGTGATAAAGTAGATGAAATTACAGAAAACAATGAAGCTGAAAAGAAGAAGGGAAAAAAACTATTAGATCATGAATTTAGACTTAGGGAACTCAGTGACTTCATAAAGCAAAATAATAGCCATATTACAGGACTTCCAGAAGTAGAGTGGGGAAAAGGGGGCAGAAGTTTTATTTGAACAAATTAAAGTTGAAAACTTCTCAAATCTGGGGAAGGAAACAGGCATTGAAGTTTAAGAGGCACAGAAAACTCCCCTCAAAATCAACAAAAATAGGCCCAACCCATAACATATTATAGTGAAACGTGCAAATTCCAAAGATAAAGAGAAAATTCTAAAAGCAACTCGAGATAAGAGATCCCTAACCTACAAGGGGAGACACATAAGGCTGGCAGCTCTGTGACCTGTTCACAGAGACCTGGCAGGCCAGAAATGTGCTAAAAGGGAAAAATATGCATCCAAGAACTTTATCCAGCAAAGCTGTCATTCAGAATAGAAGGAGAGATAAAGGGGGAAGGGGGTAGGATCCTAAAGGAATTTGAGAACATTAGACCAGTCGTGCAAGAAATATTAATGGTTGACCCTTTGAACAGAGAGACCAAAATTAACAAAGACTAGAAAACAGAGATAATCTACAGGAACTCATAGCAATGACAGATCATCTAAGCACAAGATCAACAAGGAAACAATAACTTTGAAAGACACACTAGGCCGGATGGACTTAACAGATATATTCAGAGCATTTTATCCTAAAGTAGCATAATACATATCCTTATACAGTGTACATGGGACATTCTCCAGAATAGATCACATACTAGGTCACAAATCAGGCCTCAACAATAAAAAAAAAAAGACTGAGATCACACCATGCATATCTTCTGAACACAATGTTATAAAACCTGAAGCCAACCACAGGAAAAAATTTGGAATGACCACAAATACACGAAGGATAAACATGCTACTAAAGAATGAATGGAAATCAAAGAAGAAATTTAAAAATATATGGAAACAAATGAAAATGAAAACACAACCATTCAAAATCTTTGGGATAAGCAAAGGTGGTCCTAAGAGGGAAGTATATTGCAATACAGACATACCTCATGAGGCAGGAAAAATATGGAAAGAACCCTATGTACATCAACAGATGAATGAAGATATGGGTTATACGCACACATGTGTGCATGCACACACATGCACACACACACACAAATGGAATATTACTCAGCCATCAAAAAGAATGAAATCTTAACCATCTGTAATGATGCGGGTGAAACTAGAGAATATTATGCTAAGCAAATAAATCAATCAGAGAAAGACAAATTATCATATGGTTTCACTCATTTGTGGACTTTAAGAAAAAAAACAGATGAGCATGTGAGAAGTGGAAAGGAACAATAAGATGAAAACAGAGAGGGAGGTAAACCCTAAGAGATTCTTAAGTATAGGGAACAAACTGAGGGTTACTGGAGGAGAGGTGAGGGAGATAGGGTAACTGGGTGATAGGCATTAAGAAGAGCACGTGATGTAATGAGTAGTGGTGAATCACTAAATTCTACCCCTGAAACTAATAATACATTACATGTTAACTAAATTGAAATAAAAAATAAATAAGCAATTTATATATATATATATATATATATATAAATTCCATTCTAACCCTAAATAAAAAGAGGAACTCAACCACCCTTGCTTCAGGGAGTCATGGCTTTGGGAGCCATTGCCAGTGATCTTATTCGCTGCAAATAAAGTTTTCTTCCTATTACAACTCAGTCTTATGCAGTGTCTGACTCACTAAGGATCAAACTCATGTTGGTTTAGTTACACTAGTTCTGACCTTTCCATCCAAAAGTACTGAATTTCCAAGAGCTGCTTATTTGTCACATGAATGCAATTGGCATAAAGTCCACAGGAGATATCTTGAGAAGGGGAGCTCCCTGTGCTCATTTTTAGTATATGACATTTATCTCCACCATCATGATAGAAAAACAAGGGCTAGCAAATTGACCCTCTGCTTCTGCAGCTGATGACCCTTGGTGAAGAATGTTAGAACAGACATAAGCTAGCCCTGGAGACTTGGACTAATGCCAACAGCAATAAATACAGCTTGCTTTGTGGCTGTCACGCTGTCTTAAGGCCTGAATGGTCAACGGAAGCCACTATTTCACATTGCTGTGCTGTGTCTGTGTCTCCCACTCCGCTGAGCTGAAGTTGGCAGTACATCTGCACAGGAAGAATCAAGCCCTTCAGTACATAAAATGTCCAGTAGTTGGGCATTGCATCTGGTTATGGTTACTATATATCACTACCTTCTTAGGGCTTTCTTTAGGCAAAGAAATCCATTTTGCCAAATTGGAAAGGCAAGCATCTCTATCTACTTCCTGTCATCCAGGACTTCAAATATATCCATAAAATCATGTTCCAGGGTATTATGAAAATTACTCCAAGACATTTCAGAAAAACTGGTTCACACTATTCTGGGATCTCTACATTCTTATTTCAGTCCTTGACTAAAATGCAAACGGTATACAATAGCAACCCTGTGCTCAAAGAAAGGAGACTTCTCTTTAAGCCTTAGGTAAAGGAAGGCAATTTAAAGGAAAGCAATTTAAATGACAATCCTTTTAACTTTTCCTCACCTTGGCCCATGCAACTTTGTCCTTGTTCATCTAAATTCTAACAGAATGGAGCTAATGTAAAAGGAACTCTGAAATAAATGACAGATGTGAATGACTGGGACAGATTTGAAAGATGTCTTTAGGGTTATTTGGACTAAAAATAACTTCCATAATCCTTACAGCTTTCCTTTTTTTTTTTTTTTTTCCTTACAGCTTTCTTAGGAAGCAATGAAAAACTATGCAGGGTACACTGTATTCATGAGAATAGGACTTTTGCTTTTGAAAAGGACAGTCTTAAAATACTGTGAAATGGGAAAATGTTCAAAGTGATACCATGTAACAAAAACCGTGGTTGGATCCCAGAGAATGTTTCACTGTTCAATTCACAAAACCATTGCTAAACCCATATAGGTATTGTAGGAAAGAAAGGAAAATTCTATCCAGGAAAGTGCATCTTTAAATATTAATTTTAGAATTACATTCCTTAGAAGTCCATCTTAAATATGTGGTACAACCGTTTGTCGTACAGATGTAGAGCAGTGTTTCTCAACTCAACATTTGAAAATGTTTTTAGTGTTTTAAATAAGTGACAGCTAGAGAAAATTTTTGCTAGGTGCATACACACACAAACTAAACCAAAAGTAGGAAATTCTTTTCTTTTCATCCAGCTGACCATCCCTCAGATGTAATGGACTTACTCAGAGCTTGAAAATTCAAGTGGAACTCAATGCCACGATGTTCTAGAACGTAAAGGATCCCCAGGGAGGACTCTCCGAGGAAAGTAGATCTTACCGGATTTAGAAATCATTTTCACTCACAAGGTGGTGAAATAAAGAAGGATGTTTTATAACTATATTTTGTGGTAATTCCAAATGACAAAGGGTATTGATCCTCTAGGCAACAAACCAATGTGAAAGGAGCCCAAAGTGAATATGTCAAGGGTAGGTTTAAGGAAACCAGATATTATTTTTAATTATCAGTTTATTAAAATATAATATGTTGTTCTTTTACATTAGGACAGAATTAATGAATTCAGCTTCTCTGCTCCATGCGATAATACCCAAGCATGAGTTAAGAAACAATTATTTTCATACTCATATGTAATTTAAACCCTTTCGTAAATAAAGATTGTACAGTATGAATGTGGGAAAGAGAATGCATAATTTTTTTCATATTTAGTAAAAAAGGGAAATATATCAAAGGCAGAAAAATGTATAGTCTTTTGTTTCAGAGAAGTAGAACATAAAAATATGCAAATTTAGACTCCCCAATAGAATGTAACACGTTAAACATTTATTAAATAACTAACATGACACCACAAATATTATCCTGTATAAGATTCAAAACAGCCTATGAATGCATTTTTGTCATACTTTCATTCTTTTAACAGATTACAGAACTAGCTCAGAGGGGCCACAAAGCTAATAAATGGCAAGCCTAGTCAGATGACTGGAGATAGAGTGCCAAATAGGGATGCCTGGGTGGCTCAGTGGTTGAGAGTCTGTCTTTGGCTCAGAATATGATCCTGGGATCCTAAGATTGAGTCCCTCATCAGCCTCCCAAATCAGGGAGCCTGATTCTCCCTCTGCCTATGTCTCTGCCTCTCATGAATAAATAAATAAAATCTAAAAAAAAAGAAAAGAAAAAGTGTCAATTATTCATGCCTGTTGTCTCTGTGACATTGGTTAGGGCACTGAGAAGCAATAGGGGAAATAGGCATGCCTGGGTGACTGAGTCAGTTAAGCTAGTGATTCTTTATTTCAGCTTAGGTCTTGATCTCAGGGTCCTGTGTTCAAGCCCCATATTGGGCTCCACACTGGATGTGGAAGCTACTTTTTAAAAAGTGGAGGAGGGAAGAAGAAGAAGCACAGAGGAATTAATCCAGCTCTTTTAGACTTTACAGGCTCTTCTACAAAGTAAATGCTATGAAGTTCTGCAATGGAAATATGAAGCCCACTGGAAACACCAAAGGAATAGTCCTCATTTCTCCCTCACAGAAGAAATGTGGGGAAAAGGAGCAAAATATGATGGGAGATGTAAGTTCGAATCATAAGAAGTTTACTCTTCAGGCCTGAGCAGTCTGGCACAGGGAGGGAGGAGACAAGTGGAGTGCATGAGTGGAAACGTAGCAGTAAGAAGCAGCTTGGCATCATTGGAAACGCTTGTGGCTCAGTATGGCTGTTTAAATGGAGGGCAGAAGAGGCAGAGCTAAAGATGGCATAGGAAGGTGAGAAATGATGCATCTAAAAAAGATGAGAAAAAATCATGAAGGGTTTTTTGTCCTTTGATAAGAATTTTAGGTTACATTTTTCTTTGCCATTGAAAAACATGAAAAAATGTAAGCAAAAATGCTCTTCTAAGCATTCTCAATATGCTTAGAAGAGAGAGAGGGTGATAAGAAATAAAACAGGAAGGAGAAGGAACAGTTGGGAGAGTATTCAATTATGCAGACTAGACATGATGATGGTCCTGAGCAGGAGCTTGGCTTGCTTTTTCATGTTTCACACATTGCTGTATGTAAATTTACAAAAGTATTATATAAAGCAGTTTAGCAGTATGTAGCTAGAGTAATAAAATTGCTCCTACTGAGGGAAACAATTGGTATTATTTCTAAGAGAAATATCAATAATATATTCAACAGATCAGAGCATCTTTACAGTGGTAAGAATAGAATAACGGGCACAAAAAAATTCACAAGACAACTTCAAGTGAGAAATGTCTTTAACAACTAATAATTTAAGACCTGGATTTAAAACATTCGGTCTATCATTTAAAAAAAAAATCCATAGTTGGCAAGACAAAGTGACATTTCCAAATACTTGTGGTGAGACTGTAAGTTGATCCAAATACTCTAGAAATAAATTGGATAATAGGTACAAGGAAAAGTTTAAAATTTTCACATTCTTTAATTCAATAATTAAACTTCTGGGAAACTATTCAAATAAATAACAAGGAGCCTACTAGAGTGGTATGAATGTTAGAGCACTGGATCACTGAGGTTTAAATCTAACTGCTCTATGACCTTAGTGAAATTAGATAATGTCTGTTTCTTCAGCTGTAAAATGTGGATCATAATGGGACCTGCCTGAAAGTGTTGCTTGGAGTCTGAAATGAGTTGACTGTTAAGTACTAAAAACATGTACATAGTATTGAATGAGCATTTATTTGCTAAATAAATGTGTGGAGACTGAGAAAATTAAGGCCATTCCACTTTAAGTTCAGCGTTAGCACAAGTACAGCCATGCCAGGCCCCTGTGAATAAGAGCTGAACTTTACCTTACTTCAGTTATAGGAAGAAAACAGCTTACAGCTTAATATCCTAGAAAGCCCCATATTAGAATAAGAACAGAGCTCAAAACCCTTGAAAGCCCCATATCAGAATGTAAACAGAACTTGACAAATTCCTCCACCCCTTCTGGAGGTCCCCTAGACCAGCCCTTAAAACTAAGCTGAAACCCACCTCAGGGCCCAAGTCCCTGCTCCGCTGTGTCGGGTATACTTGAACCCAAGCTCGAGCTTGTAAATAAACCCTCGTGTGTTTGCATCGGTGTCGGCTCCTTGGTGGTTTCTTGGATTCGCAATCTTGGGCACAACATTTGGGGGCTCGTCCAGGATCTGAGAAACCACCAGGACCCCATCTGGAGGGTTTCACGCGTGGTGAGTGCACTCAACTTTTTCCACCTTTTGCGTGCATATTTTCTGAGAGCTCTAAACTGTACTTTTACCTGTAGGAATTCCGATCTGTATTGGGTCTGCATTGGCTTAGGCGGACGTGCTGGTGGGCCGTCGACCGGAGGTCTTGAGGAGACATCCTTTGCCCCTGCCAAGAGGATGGGTTCCTCATCTGTAAGAGGATGGAGGTCCTCATCTGTAAGAGGATGGAGGTCCTCATCTGTAAGGAGGGCCGGCTGCCAGCCCTTCGGGTTACTTTCTGTTTTGTCTCTGTGGTTGCATTGGAACATTGGTCTGTGTTACTATGTCCTTGTTAACTGTGCATTTGTCTGTGTTGTTGGGTCCTTGTTAATTGCCTTTACTGTCTGTCTTGGTGTGGATCGGGGACATAATGGGGGAGACAGAAACCACTCCCCTGTCTCTTATGCTCTCCCACTTCTCGGATGTTAGGGAAAGAGCTCGTATTCTGAGCATAGACATATGGAGAGAGAGATTCCAAATTTATTATACATCAGAATGGCGAACCTTTGACATGGGATGGCCCCGAGAAGGAACTTTCCACCTACCTATTATCTTACAGGTTAAGGCCATGATCTTCAGGGACAAACCAGATGGCCACTCTGCCCAGGTGCCCTACATCCTGATCTGGCAGGACATGATCGAGAATCCCCCCTCCTTAGCTAAAACCATTTTTACCCCCCAAAGCAGGACCCACCAAGATTCTAGCCCCGTGGAAAGCCAAGAAGGAGACTGACTCTATGCCCCAAGCACCCCTTTATCTGGTCTTCCAGGATTCCTCCCCGGAGGACCTGATTCTCCCACTGCCCTACCAGGAACCCCCTCCCCCTTCCGCCCCTCCATTGGAGGCACCGGGGGCTGCAGAAGGGGCACCACCCATCCCTGAGGAGGGAGTCCCTGTGTGCAGGCCAGTAGCAGGGATACGTGGCCGGACCCACCGGACGGCCCCACCTCCAAATGCGGGCCAGCCGACTCCACCGCCCTTCCTCTCCATGCCATGAGGCCCCCCGACGAGACTGGTGAACAGCTAATGTTATATTGGCCGTTCTCCACCAGTGATTTATATAATTGGAAAACCCAAAATGCAAAGTTCTCTAATAATCCGAGAGATCTAATCGGGCTTTTAAATATTGTTCTCTTTACCCACCAGCCTACTTGGGATGACTGCCAACAGCTCTTGCAGGTTCTCTTCACCACCGAGGAGAGAGAACGAATTCAGGTGGAAGCCCAGAAGTCTGTCCTGGGAGAGGACAGACAGCGCCTCAAAATCCAGACCTCATAAATGCTGCCTTCCCTTTATCCCGCCCCACCTGGGACTACAACTTGGCTGAAGGCAAGGAGAGACCCCGGGTCTACCACCAGACTCTAATGGCAGGTCTCAAAGCTCCCGTGCACAAGCCTCCCAATCTGGCCAAGGTCTATGATGTGAGGCAGGGTAAGGATGAGAGTCCAGCAGCCTTCTTAGAGTCATGGAGGCTTTTAGGCAGTACACCCCTATGAACCCAGAAGCCCCGGAAACAAAGGCTGCAATTATCATGGCTTTTGTTAAGCAGGCCGCTCCGGACATTAAAAAGAAATTGCAAAGAGTAGAGAGACTGGGAGAAAAGAGCTTGCAGGACTTAGTGATAGCAACAGAACGAGTCTATAATAATAGAGAAAGTCCAGAAGAACAACAAACCAAACTAAGTGACCAGCAGACCCAAAACCTGGCCAAGATCCTGCTGGCCACAACCATGGACGACCCACAGGAAAGACGGAGGCACCTCAAGAAGCTGGCTTCAGGGACCGGTAAGGAGGATGGCCCTGGTCCCCCTCGGGAGTGCCCTAAGCTGAACAAAAACCAATGTGCTTATTGCAAAGAGGAGGCCACTGGGTGAAAAGCTGCCCTAACAAAAGATCTAAGGCCCCTGCCAAGATCTTAAAAATGGAGGAGCTGGATGATTAGGGGAGTCAGGGTTCGGCACCCTTCCCCGAGCCCAGGGTAACTCTTAGAGTGGAGGGGCAACCTGTTGAATTCCTAGTAGACACTGGGGCACAACATTCGGTTTTATTACAACCCCAAGGGAAATTGGCAAGCAAGACTTCATGGGTGGAAGGGGCCACGGGCACCAAACAGTACTCATGGACTACTCGAAGAACTGTGGATCTTGGCATGGGCCAGGTATCCCACTCCTTCATGGTCATCCCTCAGTTTCCCTATCCGTTGTTAGGTTGGGATTTGCTCACCAAGATGGGGCACAAATTCACTTCCATCCGGAAGGGGCAAAAATCCTAAACAAAGAGGGGCGCCCGATTCAGGTGCTTGTCCTGAGTTTAGAAGACGAATATTGTCTCCACCAAATGCCCTCAGCCCCAATGAGTGACATTGACTGTTGGCTGCAGGAATTTCCCCAAGTGTGGGCAGAAACTGGGGGAATTGGGCTGGCCCAGCACCGACCAGCCATAACTAAAGCCGGAGGCCGACTGTGTCAGAGTCTGCCAATATCCATGCCTCTCGTCTCCCTAACCCAGACTGGGACCCCCCTCCGCATGACTGTCAAGAAATTTCGGCACAGGTGCACGGAATCAGAGCTGATCTCTAGGACCAGCCACTGCAGAACGCGGACGCCACCTGGTACACGGATGGCAGCAGTTTCATCTGAGAAGGAATCGGATGCGGGGGCAGCTGTAACCATGGAAACGGAGACCCGATCTGGGGACACCAACCCTGCCCGACACCCCCCAACTATACTGATGCTGATTTACACTGGATCAAACGCTTGCCCATGACCCAGTGCTTGCGTGGCTGGTGGAGGGCCGCAGACTCCAGCATCATCCTGCCAGAGGAACTAGGACGGCGAGTCCTATCCCAAATGCATCGGAGTACTCACATGGGGACAAGGAAGATGGAAGACCTCATACGACATGCAAAGATCACTATTAAAGACTCTCGAGCAAAGATTGAGCAGATTGTGGCGAGCTGCCACACATGTCAGTTAACTAATGCCACTGCCCATGGATCTAACCCGGCTCCGAGGGGACCGCCCAGGAGCCTACCGGGAAGTAGACTTCACTGAGGTAAAACCTGGAAAATACGGATACAGGTATTTACTAGTGTTTGTAGATACTTTTTCAGGATGGACAGAGGCATTTCCCACCAAACATGGAACAGCACAGACCGTGACCAAGAAACTGCTGGAAGACATCTTACTGAGGTATGGCTTTCCTGTTAGGATCGGATCAGACAACGACCCAGGATTCGTCTCTAAGGTAACACGGGGAGTGGCACTAGTACTTGGGGCAGATTGGAAATGACATTGTGCATATAGGCCCCAGAGCTCAGGACAGGTAGAGAGGATGAACAGAACATTAAAGGAGACCTTAACTAAATTAGCCCTGGAGACTGGCAGGACTGGGTGACTCTCCTCCCCTTTGCCCTATATAGGGTGAGGAACTCCCCATATAAGATGGGACTGACTGACTCCCTACGAGATCCTGTTCGGTCTTCCTCCACCTGTTATCCCCAATTTAAATCCTGAGGTGCTTGCTGAATTTGATGACCACCAACTTCTTTTCTCCCTCCAAATGTTACAACGAACCCATGAGCAGGTGTGGCCTAAGGTGAGGGCCCTCTATGAGACTGGGCCACCCCCAGACCCCCATCGATATTGGCCAGGTGACTGGGTGTATGTGCAGAGATACCAACACCAGACACTTCAACCTCGCTGGAAGGGACCTTACATCATGATCCTGACCACTCCCACCGCTCTCAAGGTTGATGGGATTACTCCCTGGGTCCACTACACCCACGTCCCGCCAGCTGACCCACACGCCCTTCTCAAGGACTTTGTTCTAGAATGGAAAAGCCAACTGGACAAGGACAATCCCCTAAAGCTAAGAAGACTGCACCATTCTCACTTATTTCCCACCTCCAAGACTCCTTAGTCTGAGCTTGTCCTTTAAAATAAAAGGGGATTAGACTTAGTCTTCTTACATCAAATGGTGTGTGGGTGAGGTATGTACTGCCTTAAAGGTAGGATGTTGCTTCTTTGCTGGAATGTAAATGGGAGCGAGAACAGCAACAAGGTTGGTTAGAATCCTGATTTAATCATTCCCCCTGGCTCACTCTGAGAGCAACCTGGACCCATGATTCGGTTCTTCCTTAGGTTCCTCTGAGAGGGGGAAATGTGGAGGCCGAGAAAATTAAGGCCATTCCACTTTAAGTTCAGTGTTATCACAAGTGCAGCCATCCCAGGCCCCCGTAAATAAGAGCTGAACTTTACCTTACTTCAGTTACAGGAAGAAAACAGCTTACAGCTTAATATCCTAGAAAGCCCCATATTAGAATAAGAACAGAGCTCAATACCCTTGAAAGCCCCATATCAGAATGTAAACAGAACTTGACAAATTCCTCCACCCCTTCTGGAGGTCCCCTAGACCAGCCCTTAAAACTAAGCTGAAACCCACCTCGGGGCCCAAGTCCCTGCTCCGTTGTGTCGGGTATACTTGAACCCAAGCTCGAGCTTGTAAATAAACCCTCGTGTGTTTGCATTGGTGTCGGCTCCTTGGTGGTTTCTGATTCGCAATCTTGGGCACAACAGATGTATGTAGAGATGTATGTATAAACACGTTCATCACAACATTATTATTGTGCAATATAAGAAACAACCTCAACAGCTAACAGTAAAGAAATAAACTACATTATGTTTAGTAATTGCAACCATAAATGAGATGAAAATTCCCCAAGTTTGAATTACCAGAATAGGTAGTCCAATAACTAGAAATGTGATAAATAGATGACACAAACAGGTAGGAGGGTAGACAGATAGATGATAAGTAGGCATATAGGAAGAAAAGTTAAAAAAAAAAAGAAAGAAAGAAAAGAACGAGGGAGGGAAGGAAGAAAGGAAAGTGGGAGGTAGAAGGGAAGGTGATATGCAATCCTCATCACTATCTCCAGATCGTTATTTTTCTAAATTTAGACTCTGTATGCATTGAACAACTCTCTATTCCTCCTCCTCCCAGTTCCAGGAAACCACCATTGTACTTTCTCTCTGAATTTAATTATTCTAGGTCTCTCATAGAAGGAGAACCATACAGTCTTTGTCCTTTTGTATTTGGCTCATTTCACTTAGCATAATGCCCTCAAGGTTCATCCATGTTATAACATGGATCAGAATTCCATTCCTTTTTGGCTCTTGTGAATAATGCTGCTGCAAACATGAGTGTGTAAATACTTGGTTTGAGTTTCTGCTTTCAGTTCTTTGGGAAATATACCCACAAATGGAATTACTGGATCGTATGGTAATCCTATTTTCAATTTTTTTTGAGGAACTGTCATACTTCTTTCATAAAGGCTACACACCACGACATTTCCACTGGCAACAGAGAGGCTTCAAATGACCCAAATCCTTGCCAACATGTTATTTTTTGTTTCATTGTTGATGTTTTGGTAATAGTCAACCTAATGCGTATGAATTGGTACCTCATTATCATTTTGATTTGCATTTCCTTACTAATTAGGGATGTTGAACATATTTTCATGTGCTTACTGACCATTTGTTTACTTTCTTTGGAGAAATGTCTATTCAGATCCTTTGCCCATTTTTTTAAATTGGGTTGCTTGTTGTTTTGTTGTTCTTGTTGTTGAGCTATAGAAATTCTTTATATATTTTGAATATATAGATTTGTGATTTGCAAATAATTTATTTCCTTTCTTGGGTTGCTTCTTTACTCTGGATAGTGTTCTCTGATACACAAGAGTGATTAATTTTGATAATTTTGATTTATCTATTTCTTTGTTATTGTCTATGCTTTCAGTGTTATATCCAATAATTTGATACCAAATTCAATGTCATGAAGGTTTCGCTCTAGATTTTCTTCTACAAGGTGAATTATTTTTTTTTGTTTATATGAAATAAGTATTTTAAAAATTGAACTATAACATACAATTTTATATTAGTTTCAGGCATATGCCATATCAATTTGACAATTCTCAATGCTCACCACGGTAATTGTCATCATCATGTGTCACCATACAATAATTATTGACTCTATTCTCTATGCTGTACTTTTCTAAGAGTTGAATTATTTTTTAATTAGTTTATTTTTTAGAGATCCTTTCTTTTACCTATTGGCCCAAGAATGAAAATCCCCAAGGAATATAGTTTTTAATTTGTACTCTAATATCTAGTCTCAATGATGCCAAAACAGATAATGATTCAGCCCAATAGTAATTTAAAAAACAACAAATAGTTTTTTTGGGGGGAGGGTTATGTATGCAGTGGCCAAAAGACTCTAAAGAAAATAAATTGATACACTGGAATATAGTTCATTATATTTCTCATAGTTAAAGTACCTTTTTTTTTTTGGAAAATAGATGTTTTGCATTTGTAGTATATGAACAATATATGAACTATGTCAAATCACTATAAACTGAGTAGTTATGAAAAATAAATCCCATCTGTGAAGGCAGACTATCTGGAAATCATTCATCATATGAATATTACATTTTCAGTTGATGTGGACATAATGGAGCTAAATAATAGAGATGATATTAAAGAACACTTAAGTGCTTATACATTGACTACTTAACCAACTGCTAAATGATAGACTGCCTGCATTTTGGACTCAAGAGGAAAGAGAAAATTTTAAAAGACCAATAAAGTTTTTGTTTTTTTATAGCTTCATTCCAAAATATTAACAGAATGATTCACATTATGGTTTTGAAGGTTCTAGTTTCATAGTGGTAATAATGGAAAAGAGAATAAGTAAGGAATTGGGGCCAAATGTCACTATTAAGGTCAAAAATATTTTTTTGCTGGTTTTAATGAATATATTCTGCATTTATTAAAATTATATTGGTGCTTCAGTGCCAAGACAATTCAATTAAACTATACTTCAGTTTTTCTCAAAACTAGATATCCACTAGATATAAATTGGATTGAAGTTTATGAGAAAATCTTACTCTCAGAAGTAAATCTTCATGATTTTGAGTTGGGCAAAGCCTTCTTAAAACACCACCAAGGGATGTCTGGGTGGCTCAGCAGTTGAGCACCTGTTTTCAGCCCAGGGTGTGATCCTGGAGTCCTGGGATCGAGTCCCATGTCAGGCTCCCTGCATGGAGCCTGCTTCTCCCTCTCTCTGCCTGTGTCTTTGCCTTCTCTTTCTCTCTCTCCTTCTCTCTCTGTCTCTCCATAAATAAAATCTTAAAAACAACAACAACAACAACAACACCAAAACCACAGTGACAATAGAAAAAAAGGTAAATTAGACTTCATCAAAATTAGAAACTTCTGTGCTTCAAAGAACATCATCAGGAAAGTAAAATTATAAGATGCAAAATGAGAGAAAATATTTGCAAATCATATCTGATAAGTGACTTGTATTCAAAACATGTAAAGAACTTCTACATCACAGTAATAAAAAGGCAAATAATCCAATTTCAAAAGTGGGCAAAAATATAAATAAACATTTCTCTAATGGAGATATGCATATGTGTAATAAGCACATGAAAAGATATACAACATCATGAGCCATCAGGAAATATAAATCAAAACCACAATGTGATATCACGTTATACTTCCTATGATGGATAGAATCAAAAAGTCCAATTTAAAAAAATGTTAGTGAAGATATAGAGAAACTGGAACCCTCATATATTGCTGGTAGGAATGTAAAAATGTAAAAAAAAAATTTTTTTTTTTACAGATAAAAGCTTAGTGTTTCCTCCACTGAGTTAAACATAGAGTTAGGGTATGTCTAATCAGTTCCACTTCTAGGTATGTACTCAAGAAATAAGAACATATGTTTACAAAAAAAAATGTGTCCATGAATGTTTATAGCAACATTATTCGTAGTAGTTAAGTGGTGGAAACAACCCAAATGTCCATCAATTGATGAATGGATAAACAAAATGTAGTATATCCATACACTGGAACATTACTTAGCCACTAAAAGGAACAAATAACTGATGCAAGCTACAGCATAAATGGACCTTGAAAATAATATTCTGATGAGAGAGGAGAAGACAGTAAAGGACTAGGGGGGACTGTAAACTTGCCTCCTCCCTCAAACACAGCTGGGTAAATATCAAATCATTCCGAAAACCCAAGAAGTTAATCTGAGGACTGAGAGAAAAAACTGAACACCTAGAGGTAGAAAAATGGCCATATCATGGAAGGTAGGAGCTGTGGAGAGTTGATTTGAGGGAGAGAAGAACTGTGGATGCTGAGGGGAGGAATCCCTGATCATGGAGAAAGGAGTGAGTGGGGGGGGGGGGTGGAAAAAGCAGTATGCAGGGGATTGCACAAGAAAAAGTCCTTCCCAAAACCATTGACTGGGAAAAGGAGAGGAATTTACAAGTTTTTGTAAGCAGCAGAGTTCAAAGTCAGAAATTTTAGAAGTCTGTACCATTGCTGGGTTTATGGTTGGTGGGCTTAGCAGTGCTCCTTTCCCACTGGAGCATTGGGTAGAGGCCCAGGAGAGGGCAATGAGGTCTGAGGACCCCTATGTTATTTGGGGAGAAACAGTTCCCCTTCTTGGAAGGGGATGGCAGGATGGAGGAATTCACCCCAAAAGAAAGAACAGGAAAAAGTAACAGCTAGGGAATGCATGTTGCATTGGAGTGTATTTGAGAGAGGTGGCATGGCCTCTCCAGGGATAAAAGAGATGGTGAAACCAACATGCTATCCTGTTCATTAGGCATAGGAACAGAGTCGCCTGCTGAGGGCAGTAAACCTTGGTGCCAGTTTTTTGCTGTGCCTTACCATAAACTCTGAACTGCAGCATGATCTTGCAATTACTTTTGTGGGATAGACCAACACTAGCCACAGTGTGGTGAAATCCTCCCCTAGAGGATCAGTGTGGGTTCACACGCATAGGTCCCTAAAATTTGGAGTTTTGAAACCCAGTCTGTGCCTGAGATAAAACACAGGAGTACTGTGCTAGCTGGTAGAGACACAGCTCAGGTATAGACAGAGTGAAGGCAGGGATATAACAGAAGCCAGAGACACAAGAGGGCAGATTGTTTGCTCTTCTGAGAGGGCTTCCTGAAGAATGGCAGGCACGAAAGGGACACTCTAGGGACAAGAAAGCAGGCCTGTGCCATTTTCTCCCATTTTCCCATCAGCACCAACCAACCTCAGTGAGCAACATGGTGATGTCACCCAGTGGATGCTGGAGCCACTTACACCAAGCCTTGACCCCTACACCCTACAGGTGCATCTCCACTAGGGAAGTCAACCTGACAGTCGACAATCAGTGCAGCAGGTCCCTTCCCCAGGAGAGTAAAAACCTCTTGCATGCACCAAATATACTGGTCACTGAGTGCTAGAAAGCTTCAGCCCCAGAAAAAATAGGATCTAACTTCTTTTAACAAGTAGACGAAAACACACCTAGTTAAAAAATGCCACACAGCGGACAAGGTCTAAACATGTGCCACTGTAGGCAAGGAGAAACTGCAGAAGACTGACCTGCAGGAAAGAGAAGCCACAACACAATAGCAGAGTGCACACTCTGAAACACCTCCTGAAGCACCAGGCCCAAGACAGTATATGACCTCTTCTTAATATAGCCATTACTCTCATGAGGAGGAATATAACAGGCTTTCCTAACAATCACATAAGAAAATAGTGCCATAGACAAAATGACAAGATAGAGGAATTCACCCCAAAAGAAAGAACAGGAAAAAGTAACAGCTAGGGATTTAATCAATGCAGATATAAGTAAGATGCCTGAACCAGAATTTAAAACAATCATAGGATACTAGCTGGACTTGAGAAAAGCATCTAAGACACTGGAGAATCCCTTCCTGTAGAGGTAAAAAGAAAAACAAAACAAAACTAGTCAGACAGAAATAAAAAATGCTATAACCAAAATGCAAAACTGAATGGATGCAATGACAACAAGGATGGACAAAGTAGAGGAATGAATCAGTGATATAGAAGATAAAATTATGGAAAATAATGAACCTGAAAAGAAGGAAAGAAAGATATTGGATCACGAATGTAGACTTAGGGAATTCAGCAACTCCTTAAAGAATAACATTTGTATCATAGAAGTCCCAGAAGAAGAAGAGAGGGGGAATGTGGGCAGAAGTTTTATTTGAGCAAATTCTAGCTGAAAATTTCCCTAATCTGGGGAGAGAAACAGACTTCAAAGACCAAGAGGCACAGAGAACTTCCATTTAATTCAACAAAAGCCAGTCATCACCAAGACATATTGTAGTCAAATTCACAAAATACACAGATAAGGAAAGAGTCCTAGAAAGCAGCAGGAAAAAAAAGTCCTTAACCTCAAGGGGAAATCAGATCAGGTTCACTGTAGGTCTACCCACGGAAACTTGTCAGGGCAGAAGAAAATGGCATGATATATTCCACATGCTGCATGGGGAAAATATGCAGCCAAGAACATTCTATCTAGCAAAGCTGTCGTTCAGAATAGAGGGAGAGATCAAGAATTTCCCAGATAAACAAAAACTAAAGGCGTTCATGACCACTAAGCCAGCCCTGCAAGAAATATTAAATGGGACTCTGAGGAAAAAAAGACCAAAAGCAATAAAGACTTTAAAGGAACAGACAACATCACTAGAAACACCAACTTTACACGTAATACAATGGCACTAAATTATTTTCTATCAATAATCACTCTGAATGTAAATAAACTAAATGCTCCAATCAAAAGACATGGGGTATTGGAATGGATTTTTTAAAAAAAGATCCATTTATATGCTGCCTACAAGAGATTCATTTTAGAACTAAAGACATCTGCAGATTGAAAGTGAGGGGATGGGGAATCATCATACTAATGGTTATCAAAAAAAAAGCTGGGGTAGTCATCCTTATATCAGACAAACTAGATTTTAAACCAAAGACTGTAACAAGAGATGAAGGGCATTATATCATAATTAAGGGGTCTATCCATTAAGATCTAATGGCTGTAAATATTTATGCCCCTGAAGTGGAAGTACCCTAAATATATAAATCAATTAATAACAAAGAAACTCATTGATAATAATACAATATTACAGTAATAGGAGGGGACTTTAACACTCCGCTCACAGCAATGGACAGATCATCTAAGTGGAAAATCAACAAGGAAACAATAGCTTTGAGTGAAACACTGGACCAGATGGACTTCACAGATATATTTCTTAACTAGAAAATAGATATATGGAGGTTAAAGAGCTCCCTACTAAAGAATGAATGAGTTAACCAGGAAATTTGAGAAATTAAAAAAAAAATACATGGAAGCAAATGAAAATGAAAACATGACAGTCCCAAACCTTCGGGATACAGCAGAGGTGGTCTTTTTTTTTTTTTTTTTCTTATTATTTATTTGTGTATTTTTTTTGTTGGAGTTTGATTTCCCAACATATAGTATAACACCCAGTGCTCATCTCATCAAGTGCCCTCCTCAGTGTCTGTCACCCAGTCACCCTATCCTCCTGCCCACCTCCCCTTCCACTACCCTTTGTTTGTTACCCAGAGTTAGAAGTTTCTCATGTTCTGTCACCCTCACTGATATTTCCCATTCATTTTCTCTCCTTTCCCCTTTAATCCCTTTCACTAATTTTTATATTCCCCGAATGAATGAAACCATATAATGTTTGTCCTTCTCCAATTGACTTATTTCACTCAGCATAATACCCTCCATTTCCATACACATTGAAGCAAATGGTGGGTATTTGTCGTTTCTAATGGCTGAGTAATATTCCATTGTATACATAGACCACATCTTCTTTATTCATTCATCTCTTGATGGACACCAAGGCTCCTTCCACTAGTTTGGCCACCATGGACATTGCTGCTATAAACATTGGGCGTTTCACTGCATCTGGCTTTTCATTGCATCTGTATCTTTGGGGTAAATCCCAGCAGTGCAGTTGCTGGGTCATAGGATAGCTCTATTTTTAACTCTTTGAGGAGCCTCCACAGTTTTCCAGAGTGGCTGTACCAGTTCACATTCCCACCAACAGTGCAAGAGGGTTCCCTCTTCTCCACATCCTCTCTAACAGTTGTTGTTTCCTGTCTTGTTAATTTTCCCCATTCTCACTGGTGCGAGGTGGTATCTCATTGTGGTTTTGATTTGTATTTCCCTGATGGCAAGTGATGCAGAGCATTTTCTCATGTGCTTGTTGGCCATGTCTACGTCTTCCTCTGTGAAATTTCTGTTCATGTCTTTTGCCCATTTCATGATTGGATTGTTTGTTTCTTTGCTGTTGAGTTTAATAAGTTCTTTATAGATCTTGGATACTAGCCCTTTATCTGATATGTCATTTGTAAATATCTTCTCCCATTCTGTAGGTTGTCTTTTAGTTTTGTTGACTGTATCCTTTGCTGTGCAGAAGCTTTTTATCTTGATTAAGTCCCAACAGTTCATTTTTGCTTTTGTTTCCCTTGCCTTCATAGATGTATCTTGCAAGAAGTTGCTGTGGCCAACTTCAAAAACGGTGTTGCCCCCAAAAAGGGTTTTGATGGATTCTTGTCTCACATTTAGATCTTTCATCCATTTTGAGTTTATCTCTGTGTCTGGTGTGAGAGAATGGTCTAGTTTCATTCTTCTGCACGTGGCTGTCCAATTTTCCCAGCACCATTTATTGAAGAGACTGTCCTTTTTCCAGTGGATAGTCTTTCCTGCTTTATCGAATATTAGTTGACCATAGAATTGAGGGCCCATTTCTGGGTTCCCTATTCTGTTCCATTGATCTATGTGTCTGTTTTTATGCCAGTACATCACTGTCCTGATGATCACAGCTTTGCACTACAACTTGAAATCTGGCATTGTGATGCCCCCAGCTCTGGTTTTCTTTTTCAATATTCCCCTGGCTATTCAGGGTCTTTTCTGATTCCACACAAATCTTAAGATGATTTATTCCCACTCTCTGAAGAAAATCCATGGTATTTTGATAGGGATTGCATTGAATATGTAAATTTCCTGGGTAACATTGACATTTTCACAATATTAATTCTTCCAATCCATGAGCATGGAATGTTTTTCCATCTCTTTGTGTCTTCCTCAATTTCTTTCAGAAGTGTTCTTTAGTTTTTAAGGTATAGATCCTTTACCTCTTTGGTTAGGTTTATTCCTAGGTATCTTATGCTTTTGGGTGCAATATTTACAATAGGATTGATTCCATAATTTCTCTTTCTTCAGTTTCACTGTTATTGTATAGAAATGCCACTGATTTCTGGGCATTGATTTTGTATCCTGCCACACTGCCAAATTGCTGTAGGAGTTCTAGCAATCTTGGGGTGGAGTCTTTTGGATTTTCTATGTACAGTATCCTGTCATCTGTGAAGAGGGAGATTTTGACTTCTTTGCAAAGGTGGTCCTAAGACAGAAGTATAGTACAATACAGAAATATCTCAAGTAGTAGGAAAAGTTTCAAATACACAACCTAATCTGAAGATGCTAGAAAAGAAATAGCAAATAAAGACTAAAGCAGAAGGGAAATAGCATTAGAGCAAATAAATGATATAGAAAGAACAACAACAACAAAATAGAACAGAACAAAACTAAGAGCTGGTTCTCCAAAAGAAGTAATAAAATTGATAAACCCTAGCTAGACTTATCAAAAAGAAAAAAGAAAGGACCCAAGTAGGTAACATCATGAACGAATGGGGAGAGATCACAACCAACACCACAGAAATACAAACAATTAGAATATTATAAAAAATTATATGCCAACAAACTGGGCAATCTGGAAGAAATGAACAAATTTTTAGAAATATACAGACTACCAAAACTGAAACAGGAAAAAATAGAAAATCTGAACAGACCCAAAACCAACACAGAAATTGAGTCAGTAGAGATCCCTGGGTGGCGCAGTGGTTTGGCGCCTGCCTTTGGCCCAGGGTGCGATCCTGGAGACCCGGGATCGAATCCCACGTCGGGCTCCTGGTGCATGGAGCCTGCTTCTCCCTCTGCCTGTGTCTCTGCCTCTCTCTCTCTCTCTCTCTCTCTGTGACTATCATAAATAAAAAAAAATTTTTTTTAATGGAAAAAAAAAAAGAAATTGAGTCAGTAATCAAAAAGTCTCACAGCAAACAAATTTCAGGGCCAGATGGCTTACCAGGCGATTCTGCTAGACACTTAAAGACGATTTAATACCTATCCTCAAATTGTTAAAAAAAATATATAAATGGAAGGAAAACTTCCAAACTCATTCTACAAGGTCAGCATTACCTTGATTCCAAAACCAGACAAGACCCCACTAAAAAGAATTACAGGCCAATATCCCTAATGAATATGGATGAAAAAATTCTCAACAAGACACTAGAAATTAAATCCAACAGTACATTAAAAGGATTATTCACCATGACCAAGTGGGATTTATTCCTGAGCTGCAGACATGGCTCAATATTTGCAAACCAATCAACATGATACACTACATTATAAAAAGAAAGGCTAAGAACCATATGGTCCTCTAAATAGATGCAGAAAAAGCATTTGACACAATACAGCATCCATTCTTGATAGAAACCATCAACAAAGTAGGAAGGGAGGGAACATATCTCAACAACATAAAGGCCGTATATGAAAAGACCCACAGCTAATATCATCAATGGGGAAAAACTGAGAGCTTTTCTTTTATGGTCAGGAACAAGACATGATGTCCACTCTCACCATTAGTATTTAATATAGTCCTGGAAATCCTAGCCTCAGCAGTCAGACAAGAAAAAGAAATAAAAGGCATACAAATTGACAAGGAAGAAGCCAAAATTTCACTCTTTGCAGACAACATGATACTCCCTGAGTCCATCTTTATTCAGTGCTTTTTCCATGAATGTGGACAGCCTTTTTACAATGTCCATAGTTGTCCCTAGCAGTGTATTAGGAGATGATGTATGTGCTAGCTTCGAGCTCAAATTCACTTGTTTCTACATGTATAGAGCACCACTCAAAAATAATCTCCTAAACTGGAAAGCTCAAAGACCCATCTAAAAATTGCTAGAACTAATACACGAATTCAACAAAGTTGCAGGATATAAAAATCAATGTACAGAAATCTGTTGCATTTCTATACACCAGTGATGAAGCAGTAGAAAAAGAAATCAAGGAAACAATTCCATTTCCAATAACACTAAAGCCCATCAGATACTCAGAAAGACATATTAACACAGAGGTAAAAGATCTATATTCTGAAAACAGATGAAAGAAATTGAAGATGACACAAAGAAATGGAAAAACATTCCATGCTCATGGATTGGAAGAACATATTGTTAAAATGTCTATGCTACCCAAAGAAATCTACATATTTAATTCAATCCTTATCCAAATACCACCAGCATTTTTCACAGAGCAAGAAGATATAATCCTAAAATTTGTATGGAACCACAAATAATCTTTGAATAGCTGAACCAATCTTGAAAAAGCAAAGCAAAGCTGGAGGCACCATGATTCCAGACTTCAAGCTATATCACAAAG
Organism: Canis lupus dingo; assembly: GCF_003254725.2. Lineage (NCBI taxonomy): Eukaryota > Metazoa > Chordata > Mammalia > Carnivora > Canidae > Canis > Canis lupus. The sequence continues at coordinate 70,935,188 of NC_064249.1, forward strand.
CTGTAGTCATCAGGATAGTATTGTACTGGCACAAAAACAGACACATAGATCAATGCAACAGAATAGAGAACCCAGAAACAGACCCTCAACTTCATGGCCAACTAATATTTGACAAAGCAGGAAAGAATATCCAAAGCAGGAAGGAAAGATGGTCTCTTCAACAAATTGTGTTGGGAAAATTGGACAGCAAAATGAGTAAGAATGAAACTAGACCACTTTCTTATACCATACACAAAAATAAACTCACAGTGGATGAAAAATCTAAGTGTGAGACAGGAAACCATCCAAATCCTAGAGGAGAACATAGGTAGTAACCTCTTTGATGTTGGCTGTAACAACTTCTTACAAGACACATCACTGGAGGCAAGGAAAGCAAAAGCAAAAATGAACTATTGGGACTACATCAAAATAAAAAGCTCCTGCACAGTGAAGAAAACTACAAAATTAGAAGGTGGCCTACAGAATGGGAGAAGGTATTTTCAAATGACATATCTGATAGAGGGCTAGTATCCAAAATATATAAACTACTTATCAAACTCAATACCCCCCCCCAAAAAAAACCCCACAATCTACTAAAGAAATGGGCAGAAAATATGAATAGACATTTTCCAAAAGAAGATATCCAGATGGTTAATAGACACAGGAAAGAATGTTCAACAACACTCAGCATCAGAAAAATACAAATCAAAATCACAATGAGATACTACATCACACCAGTCAGAATGGCTAAAATGAATACTACAAGAAATGACAGATGTTGGTAAGAATGTGGAAAAAGAGGAACCCTCTTCCATTGCTGGTGGGAATGAAATGGGTGCAGCTACTCTGGAAAACTGTATGGAGGTTTCTCAAAAAATTAATATATAACTTCTCTATGATCCAGCAATTGTACATCTAGGTATTTTTCTAAAGGATACAAAAATAGTGATTTGAAAGGGTACATGCATTTCAATATTTATAGCGGGATTATCAACAACAGCAAAATTATGGAAAAAGCCCAAATGAACATAAATATATATATGCATATATCATCTCTTTATCCATTAACCAGTTGATGAACATTTGGGCTTTTCCCATAATTTTGCTGTTATATGATGGAATATTACTCAGCCATCAAAATGAATGAACTCTTACCATTTACAATAACATGGATGGAGCTAGAGTGGACTATGCTAAGTGAAATAAGTCAGTCTGAGAAAGACAAATACCATATAATTTCACTCATATGTGGAATTTAAGAAACAAAACAGATGAACATATGAGAGAGAAAAAAGAATGAATCAAACCATAAGAATTTCTTAATGATAGATAAAAAGTGGAGGGTTGATGGAGGGAGATGGATAAGTGATGGGCATTAAGGAGGGCACTTGTTGGGATGAGCACTGGGTGTTATATGTAAGTGATGAATTACTTAAGTCTACTCTGAAGCCAATATTACACTGTGTGTTAACTAAATAGAATTTAAATAAAAATCTGAAAAAGAAAAAAAAAAAACATTACGCTGAGAAAAGCCACCGGACAGAAAAGACCATACATGTATGATCACTTTTATATGAAACGCACAGAATTGGCAAATCTATATATAGAAATGTTATATTAATGATTGGGGCTGGGATAAGGACACGGTGAAGGTAATAGAGAGTGACTTTTAAAAGGTGTTTTTTAACACCTGAAAATGTTCTAAAATTAGATTGTGTTAATGGTTACACAACTATAAATCTATTAAAAAACAATGAATTGTATACTTCTAATAGGTTAGTTGTATGTAATAATGAAATTTTAAAATATGCATTGGTACTAGAAATTTTATTTGACAACATCTCTGAAATTGGGAGAAGAGGAAATTAGGTGTTGAACTTTGCAACTTAGATAAGGAAAAGTCATACAATCTGAATGGTTTTTACTACATCATTGAATTTGACAAATAATTAGCAGGTTGTTCCTCATCAAGGATGTCATTTATTCACTGATATCTGGTTACTGCTATATCTTAGGCATTGGAGATACAAACATGAAAAAGAACATGCTTGGGATCCCTGGGTGGCGCAGCGGTTTGGCGCCTGCCTGGGATCGAATCCCACATCGGGCTCCTGGTGCATGAAGCCTGCTTCTCCCTCTGCCTGTGTCTCTGTCTCTCTCTCTCTCTCTCTCTCTCTGTGACTATCATAAAAAAAAAAAAAAAGAAGAAGAAGAAGAACATGCTTGATCTCAGGTTTACCAAATAATGAGAAAAGGAAGAATTATATACAGTAAGTATGATTGAAATATGGACTCAGTGCAATGGGAGTACAGTGTAGAGGACCTAATTGTCCATATGTATAGTTGGGAGTTGGGCATAAAGACAAAGGCAGTTAAAAGGAACTTCCTTGAAGGGTGAACTGAAGTTTATCAAGTGGTCAAGAGAAGACATACACAAAAGAATGAAGACGATACAGGAGAGAGAAGAGTCAAGGATGATGTTTTTTTCCTTTAATTCTTCTGGACTTCATGGAATGTTGATCTCAAAGTTATTAGGAAGAAGAAAGCAATATAGTTAACCATAGGAAATGAGTTTACTCATGAGGTTAACAAAGTCTACTTGTGGCCAGAAAGTGGGAGGTTTTTATCTTCTGCCTTGCTTTTACTGACAAGGTTTGTCTTCCACTGAAATATCTCAATAATTGTTTTCTAGATCCCTAAGTTTTAGGAAAAGTACACTTGACACAGAAGAGAAATCTGAATTGGAATCTCTTCCTTCTTACTTACAAGCTATATGCTTAGTGTTAATTTGTTAATTCTTAGCTCTCTGTAAATTGCACCACAATAATTAATTGGTGATGTGGTTTGTAAAGATGAAAGGAGATAAAGCATACAAAGTACTTTCTTTCTTTCTTTTTTTTTTTTTTTTAGTACTTTCTACATAGTAGAATTTTAATTCATGGTAGCTAGTATCATTGTATATTTTATTATTTTCTTATATTGAATATATGAAAATATATTTTAATTTCTACAGAATATTTTAATCTCCTAGCTTCCTCATTTTAGTGAGCAGGACCTAGATGATTCAATGAACCCATCATTTGCTGACAAATGTATTTAAGGAATAAAGAGACAAAATCAGTCCTTTGTTATAATAAAAATGCCAGAGCTCAGATGCACAGCTGAAAGCTAAGGAAATGAAGACCAAATGGGCAAGGGAATCAGGCCATGTATAAATAAGAAAGGACAAGGCAAAGACTTTGTGTGACAGGCAGATAATCTAGTAAAGGTGGAGAGCCAGCTGGACTCAGAGGTCAAGCTCAGCCCAGATACGTTGTCAGGCAGCAGTTAGGGGCCAGGAAATGAGCAGGGACTAAAACATATTAGCTGCTATTTGTTTCTTAAGACAGAACAAACACATATTTTGGGGGTCTTATCTCCAGCAAAGAAGGTGAGGTATTCTCATAATCTTCCTCTGGTGCTTAGCAGACTGATTTGCAAAATTAGAAAGATTTCTGTTGTACAAAGGAGACAGAACATGCATGTATCTGTATACATTCATATGTATGTATATGTATGTATGTATGTATGCGTATATGTGTGTACGTATATACATATGTCACATTTCCACCAAGTACATTGCAAATTTCTTTCAGAGTTAAATAACCTAAGTGCCTGCTTCTTTCCATGTGTGACTGCTTTTACTGAGACCACTCCTACATTTTCTCTCTGTAGCATCAGTGGAAAGTTGGTTTCTTTAATGGTTCTTGCATGTTGGGTTTTGATGAATGCTGAAATATCTACACTGAAAATGGGTAATAGAAAAAGGTCAGTTCCTACATTGGGCTTTCATCAAGCTTTGAATGGCTTTTCAAAAAGCTATTCCATGGAGCAGGTAAAACTGCTTTATAAAACATCTAGATATGCAAAGTAGAAGGCACCAATATTACTGCTCGTACAAGATCCTGCCTATCCAAACAATGATCTCCATTCACAGATTCTCCTTTGTCCAGAAGCTTTCTTTCTAAAATAAATGGAATGGTCATTCAATGTCCCTCTACTGAATAAATGTTATTGTGTCCTCACAGTATGATTCTTCCAGACCTACTTTTAAATTTGCTTCTGAAAAGAAAATTCACTAATCACTTTGGTTATTATTATCATAATTAATAAGCATTTGGTATGCCATTTTAAAAATGAGCGGACTATAGGCCCACTGAGTAAGGACTCTATTGAACTTAATGCCAGAGATTGTAACTTATTCATTGTTGCTGCCCAGCGAACTTAGACTAATAATTACAGGACTGGTTATTAGACACCAGGGAGAAATATTACATTAAAAGTAATAAAAAAAGTTTGGATATACTCATTTTAAGTTCATTTTTCTTTCCTGTGAAGAATAATCATTTACTGTAATTCCTTTTATAAACATATTTAATAATGATTATTTTTTGAAAAAAAGTATTTTGCATCAGTCTGTTTCATTATAGTCATATGCATTATGGTTTCACATGTGTCTCTGACACTAATCACACTAATGACTTATTTTAGTCTCATTGCCAAAACAAGTCAGCAGCTGGAACAATTTTTAAAAAATGGAACAAGAGCTTATATTTTCCAAGTGAGAGATTTGCTATGTGAACTTCTACCATTACTGGTGTCACTTTGCTATTCTTTAGGTGTACTACCTTTTAAATTACCATCTTCAAAATTACATTAAATTTCAAAAAGAGTATCTATTTAGTGCTTGCTTAATATGGATACTTTGGAGAACTCAGGAGAAACATCCATGTTCAAGGGGTATATGTACATTCTTCATGGGGAGAGAATGTAGATCTCAATCTTTATTCATAACTAGTGGCCATCATTTAAAACTCTGCCATTTAATACTAGAAAAATATCTTCAGGGAAAAAAATGAGTGGAGAAAGCCTATTTGTCCTTAAACTATGTGATTTCGGGTACACTGTACCCGAAATTAGAGATTCTAATTCTTCTTTCTGTCAGCTTATATTTCTTGTTACTTTCAATCCTCCCCTGATGGTGAGATGAAAAGTCCATAAGCTGAAACTGTTCATTTCCTTGAAAGCTTAGGAACTCCTTCTAAGGATAAGACTCTATGGTATCTCTTATTCAGATTACATGGTGTGATGAATTTCCTAAATACCTCAATATTTTATCTAATTAATCAAGAACTACTCTATGAGGTATTATTCTCCCATTTCAAATATGAGGTAAATGAATCTTAGAGCTGCAAAGTGACTTGTCCAAGACCTCAGTGCCAATGAGTAATATACACAAGATCATAGGCACAACAGTGTCTGATTCTTCCTCTACCAGCTCCATGACCTGTAGCCTTAAATGCCTCATTTTACCTCTTTAAGGATCTGTATATAATATAATGTACTAAAAAAAAAAAAGAATCAAGTGTCTTTTATATTCAGTATGTCATTCACAGGTTTGGTAGTTTTTTTTTTTTTTTTTTTTTATTTATTTATGACAGTCACACACACACAGAGAGAGAGAGAGAGAGAGAGAGAGAGAGAGGCAGAGACACAGGCAGAGGGAGAAGCAGGCGCCATGCCGGGAGCCCGACGTGGGATTCGATCCCAGGTCTGCCAGGATCGCGCCCCGGGCCAAAGGCAGGTGCCAAACCGCTGCGCCACCCAGGGATCCCGGTTTGGTAGTTTGAATAGAAAGAAATCTCTTTTCACTAAAATGGCTGATATTGGCTTTTTACAGGAGCTTGCATACAATTGAAGGATTTGATACTGAAAAAGGAAGGAGTTACCTACTTTCCCACTGACTTTTCTACCAAAGATTTCTGTTTATCATCATTAACTATCAAGTTTGAATTCTTAATAGAAAGTCTATACAAAAGAATCCTCCACGGGATCCCTGGGTGGCGCAGCGGTTTGGCGCCTGCCTTTGGCCCAGGGCGCGATCCTGGAGACCCGGGATCGAATCCCACGTCGGGCTCCCGGTGCATGGAGCCTGCTTCTCCCTCTGCCTGTGTCTCTGCCTCATTCTCTCTCTCTCTCTGTGACTATCACAAATAAATAAAAATTAAAAAAAAAAAAAGAATCCTCCACAATAGAAAAATATGAAAGTAACTGTAAAGTAAGAAAGCATATTTTCCTTTAAATAAAAGTAATTAAAATAATGTTTATATTTTTCTAATCAAAATATATTGTTGATCTTTCCCTACAGGTAAATTTGTGTACCTCAGTTAAAAAAACAATATACATGTTAGTTCACAAATGTATATTAAATAAAGCAGATTTTGTTGACATGAATACATTTTCCCTCTACTTGTCATTAGAATTCCTTTGAGAAAAGTACCAATGTAGAATTATACCTTTACATAATTTGAGCTTAATTTTTTCAATATAATTCAAAGTACATTTTCAATTTTTTAAAATATCACATTTCCATTATCAGTGTAACTTTTCTTAGTGTTTTCAAAAGTTATGCCAGATTTACTAACAGATATTTACATTTAAGATACTGAAAAATACCATCATATTATATAAAATGTATTTCATTTAGAAAGATGTTTTTAAATGGCATTTGTTGATATTTTTCTCCATGAGCCAAGATGTCAGTCTTTTACTTAACTCCTTCCTCAAATAAAAGACCACAAAGGTCTTCAGTCCATAAAGTTAAAGAGTACAGCAAGTGAGACTTCTGGAATGATGAAATGAGGACCCCAGTGAATCCACTTCCCTGGCAAAAGCAACATGAATAATGGAAATAGAAAGTATTTTTAACTATGTGAAAATAAACTTGGATTGAGCATGATGGTAGAGATTCTAATCTATCCTCTACAAAACACTTAGAAAGCCATCTACAAATGAAAATAATTCTGTGAGGTTCAGGAGTCCAATTATGATTCTGAAGTATCACAGTAGAAAAATTCCTGAGAATAGCGGCACAATGAGGTAGGAAGAACTGTTTTGATTTCATCTGAATCATCCTGGCTGGCACTGCCCAGGATCAAGAGTGAACTCCACAGCCTGAGAGAGAAGGGTGAGTAACCAGCTTCCCCAGCCTTTCAGAGCACTGTGTGAAGAACCTACTTTGGTTTATCAGGCTCAGATGACTGGGGAAACTAGCACAACTAAGATATCTACACATGGCTAATAACAAAGACAGAGGGCAGAAGCAACTAGTAACAACTATGCAGCAGGAGTGACTGAGGTTCCCAGTGGCCCTCTCTGAAGAGGATCCCAGCAGCTTTCATCTGCAATTGTCCTTGTGGATGATACAGATCTCCTCCACAGTGTTTGTCTTCATGGACCCCAGGGACCTGCCAGCTTTCACCACTGAGGAAACCAACAGCATCACAGCTGCACTCTTATGTTCATTACAGCATTATTCATGGAACCAAGATACAGAAACAATGTAAATGTCCATCAACAGATGGATAAAGAAAATGTATACATGCACAATGGAATATCCATCAGCCTGCAAAAAGGACATCCTGTCCTTTGTCATAATTCGGATGAGCTTAGAGAAAATTATACCAAGTGAAATAAGCTAGACACAGAAAGACAAATGTCACATGATCTCACTTAGATGTGAAATCTTACAAGGAAGGAAGGGATGGAGGGAGGGAGAGAGAGAAGTAGAGAGAGAGAGAGAGAGAGAGAGAACGAAAGAAGTCATAGTAACTAAGAGGAGAATGGTGGTTGCTAGAGGCTGGGGGTAAGAGGGTACAAACTTTCAGAGATAAATTAATTTTAGAGAGACTTAATGTATAACATGATGACTATTGTTAATAATAATGCATTATATACTGGAAATTTGCTGAGAGTAAATCTCAAGTATTCCCAACACACACACCACACACACACACACACACACACATAAACACTTGGTAACTATGTAAGGTGATGGATATGTTAATTAGCTGTATTGCATGTAACCATTTCAATGTATGAATATACAAAAATATCACATTGTATACTTTAAATATATACACTTTTCAATAATATCTTAATGAGGCTAGAAAAAATGAAACCTGTAGCTTTATATACCTATATATCAAAAGAAAATCAATTACCTAAGCCTTCACCTTAAGAATTCAAAAAGTAAGGGTAAACTCAACCCAGGCAAGGAAAAGGAAAAAATGCTAAAGACTGGAGTCAAAACTAAAAAATAGAGAACAAAACAACAACAAAAAAGAGAAAAAAATCAATGAAATCATAGGTGGTTCTTTGAAATAATGAAATTGACAAGCCTTTAGCTAGATTAACCAAGAAGAAAAAAAAGACACAGATTACTAGAATTAAGAATCATAAAACAGTCTTTGCCAGTGACCCTTCAGAAATTAAAAGGATTATAAGAGACTACTATAAATAAAATTTTATGCTAACAAATTTTACTGCTTATATACACATGGCAAATTCATAACACAAATTACCAAATCTAACTCAAGAATAAATAAAAGTATGACAAATAAGGAAACCAAATTAGTGATTTTAAAAATCTCTCTTCAGAAAAGCCCAGGCCCAGATGGCTTCACATTTAAAAAGAAATACACCAATACTCCACAAACTCCTCCAGAAAATAGAGGAAGAAGAAATACATGTTAACTCTTTCTATGAGGTCAATATTACCCTGATACCAAAGCAAAAGATATCACAAGAAAATAACATTATAGACCAATACTGGTCATGAATATAAATGGAAAGTTTCACAACAAAATATTAGCAAACTATTTAATAATACAAACAAACACAAGTGGGATTTACTTTAGGAATAGAAGATAGGCTTAATAATTGAAAATCAATTGTTATCATATGTCATGTTAATAAGATAAAAGACACAATCCAAATGATTAACTCAATAGACTCATAAAAGGGCATCTAGGTGGCTCAGTCAGTTAAGTATCTGCCTTCAGCTCAGGTCAGTCTCCCTACTCAGGAGAGAGTCTGCTTATCCCTCTGCTTCCCCACCCCCATGCTTTCTCTGTCTGTCTGAAATAAATAAAAGTTTTTAAAAAATAAATGAATAAAATAGATGCATAAAGACAATTAAAAAAATTTAACACGTATTCATGATAAAATCTCTCAATTAACTGAATAGAGGGAAGCTTCCTCAACTGATAGAGGACATTAAAAAAAAAAAGAAAATTTCAGTTATCATCATGCTTAGTGGTAAAGTAAAAGACTGAAGGTTCTTCTCACAAGACTGAGAACAAAGCAAATATGTCTACTCTTGCCATTTCATTTTAGTATTACATAGGAGAATATAGTCAGAATAATCAAGCAAGAAATATAAGGGATCTAGATTAGAAAGTAAGAAGTAAAATTATTCTTCTCAAACAATATGATCTTGTTTAGAAACATGAATAAGTTCAGTATGTTTGCAGGATATAAGATCAGCACACAGAAATCAAACTATTTACTAGCAATGAAAAATCTGAATCTAAAATTAAGAAAAATATTTCATTTACAATAGCATTGAAAAGAATAAAATATGTATCAACTCAATAAGAGAAATATAATACTTAGATATGTACAAGTCCAAAACATTGATGAGAGAAATTTTAAAAGATTTAATTAAATGGAAAGATATTCCATGTTCATGGACTATAAGACTCACATTGTTAAGATGATATTTCTCCCTAAACTGCTCTATAGATTCACTTCAATCCCTATCAAAATGCCAGCAAATATTTTTCAGAAACTTGTGCGATGATCCACAAATTTATGGAATTACAAAATGCTAAAAATAACCAAAACTATTTTGCAAGATTTAAACATAAGAACTAAAACAGCTTTTTGCAGATAATTTAGGAGAAATCTCTGAGATCTTGGATTAGACAAATATGGGACATCAAAATCTAAAAGACCTAAAATTGAAAAATTGGATCTCATCAAAAATAAAAAGTTCTGCCTTTCTAAAGGCATCCTTTAAAAAGTGAAAGACAAACAAGAAATTAGGAAAAAAAATTGTAAAACACATACCTTCTATAGGACCATCCTGAAATATATATAGTCTTATAGCTCAATCATAAGATGTAAACAACTCAATAAAAAATGGGCAAAGTATTGGAAGAGGCATTTTATCAAAAAATATATATGACTATGGCTTACAAACACATGAAAAGATAGAATACCATTAGTCATAGGGAAATGCAAATTAAAACCACTAGAATGGCTATATATTTTTTTTAAAGATAGACAATAACATTACTTGGTGAGAATGTAGAAAAAAAAACAGAAATCTTGATACAATAGTGGTAAAATGGTCTAGCCTTTTTGGAAGTAATTTGGAAGTTTCTTTAAAAGTTAAGCACAAATCAACCATAAGAACCAGCAATTCCACTCTTTGGTATTTATCCAAAGGTGATGAGAACATATATCCATGTAAAGACTTACACACAAATATTCCTTGAAGTACTAATCATAATTGCCAAAAAATGAAAAAACTAAATTTCAACTAGTAGCCAAAAGGTGGCATATACAATGAATGGAAGACTAATCAACAATATAAAGGAACAAACTACTGATACAGTCTAAAACATAAATGAATCTCAAAAACATACTGCAAATGAAAAACCAGGACCTTTGAAAAGGGTAAAATATATGATACATAAAATATGCCCAATAAGTTTTTTTAGGTATTTTGTTTAAAGTGATCTGGTAGTAAGCACGTTCCATTCTCCTAACTCCCATGAAGCTGAGAGGAAATTTCCCTTTGCCCTGAGCAGAACTGATGGTAGAAACATTCTTGAGAGTTATATCCTTAAGCAGGCCCTCATGTGGATATTAGCCCAAATTATGCTTACTACAATAAATAAACCATAAGCAATGAGTTAAGTTCAAAATCATTCCTAACTAATATTTTCCTGGCCACCTGAGAGAAACAAATATAAATGAACCATCATCTGATAACCCCCAAAAAAATCCCTAAAGCACTTTTAGTAGAAAATTAATATCTCATAATGAAAAATCACCAAGCACACAAGGAAACAGGTCACCAAGCAATATAGCAGACAAAAGAAAGCTGCTTAAGCTGTCAAAGTGTGAGATTCTGAATAATCAGATTATAAAATTACTATGTTTATTATAAAAGAAGAACTTAGAAACATGCAGAAAATTATCAAGAATCACCAAGCTTATCTAAAAAATAAGAAATTTTAAGCAAAATGATAATTGTCAATGGAAAATTTAAATAACACAGGAGACACAACTGAAAATGTAAATAGTAAACTTGAAATATACCAAAAGAAATTATGTAGAATGTTTTACATAGAGAAAAAGAGATTCAAAGCAGAAAAAGTTATAGGACATGAAAAAAAATTTATTAGAGTTTTAGAAGGAAAGGAAATAATGTGGTAGATGCAATATTTCAAGAGATAACTCTCTGTGGTAGAGTCATTGCAAAAACTATTGCAATTCTTCACCCCTCCCCATATACATACATTTTATAATGTGACCTTGGAGAGACTCCCATCAAAAGGTGGAATTCCTTTACCTGGTGGAATTCCTTTACCTATCTTTTGGAAACAGGCTGATCTCTTGGCTTGCTTTAGCCCAAAGAATGTGGTAAAAAGTGACAGTATGCTTGTATGACTGTACTACATAGGCTTCAAGATTTCTTATGTGATTCCCCTTTCTTTTGGATCCTTATCACTGTATGAAAAGCTTGTCTGCTGGAAGATAAGAATCAATGTGGAGGAAAACCAAGTTGTCCCAGTTGAGGCCATCTCAGACAAGCCTAGAGGCAGCTCAAGCCCAAACGTGTGAGACAGTCTTGTTTAGCTCATCAGAACAGATTACCTGTTCCATTGACGATCAAGGATCCAAGAGTCCACACAAAATGGATTAGAAGATTTAGAAACAAATCACTGTAGACTTCAAAGCTAGAAAGAGGACACTCTGAGCTTTTGAAATTGGTTAAAATCACATCGAGGCAGAACATAGAAAGTAGCTGGGTGATGCAGACCTGAAGAGAAGAGATGAGCTCATAGACAACTCACTATTGTGCAGGTATAATGTAAAAGATATCTAAGGAGTTCCTATAAATTTCTGGGTTGGAGAGAGGAGGGGCAAGATGGCGGAAGAGTAGGGTCCCCAAATCTCCTGTCTCCACCAAATTACCTAGAAAACCTTCAAATTATCCTGAAAACCTATGAATTTGGTCTGAGATTTAAAGAGAGAACAGCTGGAATGCTCCAGTGAGAAGAGTTCGCGCTTCTATCAAGGTAGGAAGACGGGGAAAAAGAAGTAAAGAAACAAAAGCGTCCAAGGGGGAGGGGCCCCGCGAGGAGCCGGGCTGAGGCCGGGGCGAGTGTCCCCAGGACAGGAGAGCCCCGTCCCGGAGGAGCAGGAGCTGCACCGACCTTCCCGGGCGGAAAGGGGCTCGCGGGGAGGTGGAGCAGGACCCAGGAGGGAGGGGATGCCCTTGGGCTCCCTGGGACACTAACAGACACCTGCGCCCCGGGAGAGTGCGCCGAGCTCCCTAAGGGCTGCAGCGCACGGCGGGACCCGGAGCAGCTCGGAGGGGCTCGGGCAGAGGAAGAGGCTCCGTGCGGAGGGGGCTGCGCGGTTCCAGAAGCAGCTCGGCGGGGCTCGGGCGGTGGCTCCGCGGAGGGGGCTGTGGGGCGGGAGCGCGAATCCAACAGTGCAGGCTCCGGAGCACAGGGCACCGGGACACAGCCCAGGATCCGGCCTCCCCCGGGACAGGCAGAGGCCGGGAGGGCCCAGGACAGCAAGGACGCTCCTGCCCCGAGCTGAGCAGATCAGCGGCCCCGCCCCGGAGCATGTAGACGGAGAGCTCTGGAGTTCCTGCCGGAGCTGAATCCAGGTTTCCAGAGCGGCCCCGCCACTGGGGCTGTTGCTCCTGCGGCCTCACGGGGTAAACAACCCCCACTGAGCCCTGCACCAGGCAGGGGCACAGCAGCTCCCCCAAGTGCTAACACCTGAAAATCAGCACAACAGGCCCCTCCCCCAGAAGACCAGCTAGACGGACAACTTCCAGGGGAAGCCAAGGGACTTAAAGTACACAGAATCAGAAGATACTCCCCGTGGTTCTTTTGTTTTGTTTTGTTTTGTTTTTTGTTTTGTTTTGCTTTTTGATTTGTTTCCTTCCCCCACCCCCTTTTTTTTTCTTTCTTTCTTTTTTTCTCTTTTTCGTTTTTTTCTTCCTTTTTTTCCCCCTCTTTCTCTTTTCTTTCCTTCTTTCTCTCCTCTCTTTTTCTCCTTTTCCCAATACAACTTGCTTTTGGCCACTCTGCACTGAGCAAAATGACTAGAAGGAAAACCTCACCTCAAAAGAATCAGAAACAGTCCTCTCTCCCACAGAGTTACAAAATCTAGATTACAATTCAATGTCAGAAAGCCAATTCAGAAGCACTATTATACAGCTACTGGTGGCTCTAGAAAAAAGTATAAAGGACTCAAGAGACTTCATGACTGCAGAATTTAGAGCTAATCAGGCAGAAATTAAAAATCAATTGAATGAGATGCAATCCAAACTAGAAGTCCTAACGACGAAGGTTAACGAGGTGGAAGAACCAGTGAGTGACATAGAAGACAAGTTGATAGCAAAGAGGGAAACTGAGGAAAAAAAGAGACAAACAATTAAGATAGATTAAGGGAAATAAACGACAGCCTGAGGAAGAAAAACCTACGTTTAATTGGTGTTCCCGAGGGCGCCGAAAGGGACAGAGGGCCAGAATATGTATTTGAACAAATTCTAGCTGAAAACTTTCCTAATCTGGGAAGGGAAACAGGCATTCAGATCCAGGAAATAGAGAGATCCCCCCCCCTAAAATCAATAAAAACCGTTCAACACCTCGACATTTAATAGTGAAGCTTGCAAATTCCAAAGATAAAGAGAAGATCCTTAAAGCAGCAAGAGACAAGAAATCCCTGACGTTTATGGGGAGGAGTATAAGGGTAACAGCAGACCTCTCCACAGAGACCTGGCAGACCAGAAAGGGCTGGCAGGATATATTCAGGGTCCTAAATGAGAAAAACATGCAGCCAAGAATACTTTACCCAGCAAGGCTCTCATTCAGAATAGAAGGAGAGATAAAGAGCTTCCAAGACAGGCAGCAACTGAAAAAAATATGTGACCTCCAAACCAGCTCTGCAAGAAATTTTAAGGGGGACTCTTAAAATTCCCCTTTAAGAAGAAGTTCAGTGGAACAATCCACAAAAACAAGGACTGAATAGATATCGTGATGACACTAAACTCATATCTCTCAATAGTAACTCTGAACGTGAACGGGCTTAATGACCCCATCAAAAGGCGCAGGGTTTCAGACTGGATAAAAAAGCAGGACCCATCTATTTGCTGTCTACAAGAGACTCATTTTAGTCAGAAGGACACCTACAGCCTGAAAATAAAAGGTTGGAGAACCATTTACCATTCGAATGGTCCTCAAAAGAAAGCAGGGGTAGCCATCCTCATATCAGATAAACTAAAATTTACCCCGAAGACTGTAGTGAGAGATGAAGAGGGACACTATATCATACTTAAAGGATCCATCCAACAAGAGGACTTAACAATCCTCAATATATATGCACCGAATGTGGGAGCTGCCAAATATATAAATCAATTATTAACCAAAGTGAAGAAATACTTAGATAATAATACACTTATACTTGGTGATTTCAATCTAGCTCTTTCTATACTCGATAGGTCTTCTAAGCACAACATCTCCAAAGAAACGAGAGCTTTAAATGATACACTGGACCAGATGGACTTCACAGATATCTACAGAACTTTACATCCAAACTCAACTGAATACCATTCTTCTCAAGTGCACATGGAACTTTCTCCAGAATAGACTACATATTGGGAAAATTGGACATCCACATGCAGAAGAATGAAACTAGACCACTCTCTTTCACCATACACAAAGATAAACTCAAAATGGATGAAAGATCTAAATGTGAGACAAGATTCCATCAAAATCCTAGAGGAGAACACAGGCAACACCCTTTTTGAACTCGGCCACAGTAACTTCTTGCAAGATACATCCACTGAAGGCAAAAGAAACAAAAGCAAAAATGAACTATTGGGACTTCATCAAGATAAGAAGCTTTTGCACAGCAAAGGATACAGTCAACAAAACTCAAAGACAACCTACAGAATGGGAGAAGATATTTGCAAATGACATATCAGATAAAGGGCTAGTTTCCAAGATCTATAAAGAACTTATTAAACTCAACAGCAAAGAAACAAACAATCCAATCATGAAATGGGCAAAAGACATGAAGAGAAATCTCACAGAGGAAGACATAGACATGGCCAACACGCACATGAGAAAATGCTCTGCATCACTTGCCATCAGGGAAATACAAATCAAAACCACAATTAGATACCACCTCACACCAGTGAGAATGGGGCAAATTAACAAGGCAGGAAACAACAAATGTTGGAGAGGATGTGGAGAAAAGGGAACCCTCTTACACTGTTGGTGGGAATGTGAACTGGTGCAGCCACTCTGGAAAACTGTGTGGAGGTTCCTCAAAAAGTTAAAAATAGACCTGCCCTACGACCCAGCAATTGCACTGTTGGGGATTTACCCCAAAGATACAGATGCAATGAAATGCCAGGACACCTGCACCCCGATGTTTATAGCAGCAATGGCCACAATAGCCAAACTGTGGAAGGAGCCTCGGTGTCCATCAAAAGATGAATGGATAGAGAAGATGTGGTTTATGTATACAATGGAATATTACTCAGCTATTAGAAATGACAAATACCCACCATTTGCTTCAACATGGATGGAACTGGAGGGTATTATGCTGAGTGAAGTAAGTCAATCGGAGAAGGACAAACATTATATGTTCTCATTCATTTGGGGAATATAAATAATAGTGAAAGGGAATATAAGGGAAGGGAGAAGAAATGTGTGGGAAATATCAGAAAGGGAGACAGAACGTAATGACTGCTAACTCTGGGAAACGAACTAGGGGTGGTAGAAGGGGAGTAGGGCGGGGGGTGGGAGTGAATGGGTGACGGGTACTGGGGGTTATTCCGTATGTTAGTAAATTGAACACCAATAAAAAATAAATTAAAAAAAATAAATTTCTGGGTTGGAAAAAAGATTTTTTTTTCACCTCTAATCTTCCCAGTTAGTCAATATTCTCAATGTAAAATGAGGCCTAAGGATTCTGAGATCAAACCAAGAGCATGACTTTGAGACGCTTCTTGAAGAACCCTGAAAGAATGTTTTTTCCCTGGTAGGCCTTCTCAACTGGACAAAAGTCATTCTAGGAAATTTGAGGGCAGAGTCCCATAGATGCCTAATACCTAAAGAGAGGTCATTAAGTCTCAAATAAAAAGGACTGAGTATTTAAATTGCAGTGAGGCCTCTGGGCTCCCAACTTGCTTTGAGCAAGAAGCAGGTGTGAAGCTACTCAGCTCACAAAATGTCATTCTTTAGAGATGGTCAGGAAGGTTAATCAAAAAGGATAGGTGTTGTAGATACAAGAAATCCCATTAGGAGGACATTACACCTCTTAGTAGGATAGAAGATTGATTTTCTTAGACATTCTTCGATTTTACGGAGGTAATAATCTACAGGATCCAGAAGAGGGATAATTCATATGGTAATCTTAGAGCATTCTTAATGAATATATGTAGACACAGAAAAAAACAACTCATGGTTTGGGTCATTTGTATTATCATCAGTGGGTTAGTCAACAAGTCCAGTGTCAAAGACTTTACCAAAAAAAAAAAAAAAAAAAAAATTTCTCACTCTGATGGATAACTATTGCTAGAAATAGGGTAGTGTTCAACATCATTTTTCAATCTAGAGTTTCTGTCCACTATGCCACAGATTGCCTTTATTGTACTGTAAAGTGATATAAACACAGAAAAAGCCCCAATTCTCTTCAAACACAAGAGGAATAAATTCTATCCTATTATTTGTAGTACAAGGTTTTTTGATTTCCTATAAAATATATGTATTTCTGGACAAAATGCCACCCAGAAAATAGTATTCCCTCTTCCTTAATACATAAATCATAAAATTTAAAGTTTACTCATTAATGGTAAATAAAAAATAATCAATGGCACAGAATTCATTCACCTTACAATTCATTCTGTTCCATTCTTTAAAATGTAGCCTTTGTATTAAGAACATAAATTATATAAAATGGATTTTCCCCCTCCAACTGCAAACCCTTGTTGTAATGATGTTATACAGAGCAGAATCAATAGATAAAAAGTGACAGCTATTTACAGGATTTGCTTCAAAATGAAGATTATACTATAAAATCAGTAGCAAAACAGCTCTATCCAGTTTGTTGCATTACTGTTATTATAAGTATACAAAACAATCATCTTTATCTGAAGAGACTGAAAGTGTGATAATACCCTGAATGATTATTAGGATTTTGGGGCTGTATATTTTTATCTTTTACTGAATATCTAAGTATTTGACAGTTTGTGATGACAAGAGTGAATTTAGTAAATTTAGTTTCTCCTTTTTAGAAGCTTCTAAATTCTCCTTTTAGAATTACAATTTTGTAATTGTACAAATTACAACAATGTTAACGACATAGATTCATTTTTCAGCTATTTCCCCAAACTAAGTTTTATAATTCCAGTGACAGAGCTATGATCCTCTTTCATAACGGGCAATGTGGTCTGGGGGAAAAGCCCTCAGGTGGAGGCAAAACGATGTTCCTGTAGGCTTCGTTACTTAAACTAGCTATTCTTCAACTCTAAAAGCTGTAACTTTGGATAGGAGCAATATCCTACTTGTCTAACTGAGGAGTTGCTAAGATGCTAAATGTGATAATGTATATAAAAGACAATAATTTTAAGCTGCTATGGAGGAGTAAAGTAACAAAAATCCAAGGCAGTAAGTACATTGTGTGGTTTAGTTGTAACAGATAATGACTTGGAATTCAGTGGAGAGAAGAATAGTAGGTGGGGAGGAAGTTTAAAGGAGGACTAGGGGAAGAAGGAAAAGTTGAGTTCATAGAGAGATTCTGGGTAAAAAGTTGGAGGAAAAGGTTCCTAAGCTAATTGAAGCACAAATAGAAAATAACTGTTAGAAATTCCTTAAGGTTAGTGACTAAGTCCGAGCACATATTTTTATTTCTGGTACTGCCTTGTATAGTATTTTACTATTTTACCTAGTATGTGTTGTAGATGCTTATTGTTAAGTAAACTGGAAAACAAAACTCATGTTTTATTTGAGAGCTACAAACTTAAGGCTTTGGTTGGATCTTAAAGCTTTATTTAACAAAAAACAAACAAACAAACAAAAAAGGAAATCTACTTCCTACACATCCAACAGTATCCCAGCTCCACCGCTCATCCTCAGTGTTTTGATTGGACTTTTAATTCCATCATCCCACAGAGGCTAGAAAACAGTAATTGCTCCCACACAATTCAGGTAATAGCTTTCTATTGTTTAAATTGGGCTTATGTCTCCCAAATTTCTGCATGATTTTCTCTTCTCTTGACCAATTAACTTCCTACTGGCCTTGGTGCCTCTGTTTCTGAAAAGTACATCTGCTACTCACTCAATTCACCCAATGTATTAACGAAAGTTTTTATGTTCTTAAAGCAAGGGAGTTTTGATTAGCACTGAGAAATTTAGTTTGTATGCAGGGAGAAAAATAATGTTTTTTTGCCAATAGTGTTGCTATGCAACCACTGTAATATGACAACTAGCACTAAAATAAAATGTAATTTCTTAAGTGGGGGATGGTTTAAAAAGAAGATGGTTAGAGACTGCTAGTCAAAGCCAGCACCTGTTTGAACCTTCTAAAAGGATTGAGTTGGAGAGGAAGTGAAGGGCTTTAGAGTAGTTTATAACAAAATTTTTTAAAGGAAGTCCAAGTGCAGATCCATGGGGTTGTTCCTTAAGTTCTATTATTATCTTAGGCAGTGCATCTAGAATGCACAACTAATTATGATTAAAGTTGTAATGGGCCACCTACACGAGTTATGATACAAAAGAAACACATCACCATTAAGATTGCTTAAACATTTAAACTGTAACTGAAATAGAATGTTCATTTTTGTAATGCAGAGAGCATGATCACAAAGCTGACTAGAAACATGAACTCTATAGCACCTCTATGAAGTATAAAACCCAGTCATTTTAATTTTGCTGAACATTTTAAAAATAATGTATCATTTTAAGAAATTTTAGTAAATCTTATAATGGCATTAGGTATTACAAAAAATATTTCTTGGGGATATTTCCTCAGTGTGAGACAAAGTATCTTCTATCATTCTTTTTTTTTTTTTTTTTCATTTTCCATGGGGTGCCTCAAAATTCACATGTGAATGAAGACCTTTTATCTCTCCCTCCTTTAGCAAGAAGAAAGTAATTATAGGGCCAGTATTAGGGTTCTTTAGAGAAAGAGAACCAATCAAATATCTAAATACATGGAGAGAAAAGATTCATTATAGGAAATTGGCTTATGTAGTTATGGGGGCTGGCAACTCTCAAGATCTGCAGGGTACTGGAGACCCAAAAAGAATGGATAGTGTTGCAGTTTGAAGGCTGGCAGGCCCAAGACCAAGAAGAGCTGATATTTCAGTCCAAGTCCAAAGACCAAAAAAGAGCAAGGTCTTACCTCAACAATGAGGCAAGGGTTGTTGCCTCTCACTCAGCCCTTTTGTTTTATGTAGGCCTTCAACTGATTGGATGAGGCTCACCCATGTTAAGGAGGGTAATCTGCTTTATTCAGTCTAATAATTCAAATGTTCATTTCATCCACAAATAACCTATGGAAACATCTAGGATAATATATGACTGAACATCTGAGCACACTGTGGCCCAGTAAAGGGCCTTACAAACTATTTTTGTAAGTTGTCATATGTAATGCAGTAATTACTAGATTTTTTTTCCTATATCAGCAAAGAGTAATTGGAAGATAAAACAAAAGAAAAATATTTCTCATTCACAGAAACAAAAACAAAAAAATACCCACATGAGATATAATTAGCAAGAGAAGTTTGCAGTTCCTATGAAAACAAGCTACAAAATTTCACTGGAGGATGAAATGTGAAAGCTGAAAGAAATGCGGTCACATATGTCAGAGTCTTTACAGTTGGAGCCAGCAGGCCATCAAGGATGGGGCCTTATCACATACTCACCAGGTAGGTCCATGAACTTCTAAACTGGGCTGAACTGAAAATACTCCAGAGACTCAGCCTGAACACCTGTAAGTTGCCTACAACAAGGAATTTTGCTTAGTGGTAGCCTTAGTAACCAATTATATTCAGCCAAGATTAGTTTTCTGCTGCCAACACTAATCAAAAGTCTTTGTAAACCATACAAAGGAGTGTTCCTTTTTGTCTTTAAGAACCCTTGACTTTTATTCTCTGGCAGTGTGGGATACTACCGTAGGTTGCTGTCCAAATCTGTATTCCCTGAACTACGATTCTGAGACCCCAGATAAATACTTTTATTTTAGCTCAGCCTCTTTTCTTGGTTGACAAAGTGAGATCAAATATATGATGATACACATTTTTTTTCTCCTAGAACAATTATTATTGAAAAATAACACTTCCCAAATTAATATAATAGTTAATTCAATCATTATATTTTTGTGAATTTGACAAAAATTATTTTAAAGTTTATTTGGAAGAATAAGTATAACAACAATTTTCTCCAGAAGTCTCAAACAAAAACATTACCATAATAAGTTACCCACAAAACACATAGAACTATCACAAAGAGTATGGAATTGGTGCAAACATGTCATGAGTGACACAGGAGAGATATCCTTGAAACATGGCCTAACTCAGTGATAAAATGTAACTCAGAAAGGACCTTCATAAAATAATGGGGCTAAATTATCTAAAAATAACTTTTGGAGAGACTGGCCCTTGGAGTCTCTAACATAAAGGGTTCAATGCAAAACACAAAAAGTGGGGAAAAATTATGTATTTTTCTAACATAAAGGGTTCTCTAACATAAAGGGTTCAATGCAAAACACAAAAAGTGGGGGAAAATTATGTATTTAACTGAACTTGGCATGGGCAAAGAGTCCCGAAGCATATAAGAAATAAAAGAAAACACAAAGGAAGGTACAATAAATTTGTCTAGGTAAACACATAAAAGTTACCTCGCCAATTAAAGGCATTCGTCATCCCCGGCTCCCCAGCCTTCTCATTAACACCAAGGCTGTCCTGTGTCGGACTTACCTCATTGCCAGGGCTTCATGATCCTTCGGACATTTTGACTCTGAGTTCTACTCATCAGCCATGTTTTCTGAGTTTCAGCAGGTCCTAATGCTGCCTCTGTCTCCTTTGTTTCTGTAGCTATCTTCACAAAAGCAAGAACCCAGACCAGGCCCTCAAATTAATGGTGGACTCCCAGGTTGCTCACTAACGCTTGGCCACCAATTGCTCTGACACTAACTCGATTCAAGCATTACCGATTTGACAAGCGAAACCACACTGCACTTATTGGATGATGTGCTACAACAGTCCTGAGGGAACTGTAAGTGGAACGTTTCCCTTTTTTCTCTTGACATTTGGCTTTGCACTGGAATTTTGAATCCCACAATTTTAAACACCTTCTATATTCCTCCCAGACACTTCCAACAGCTTTTATGTCCCTTAACTCTCAAGGGCCACCAGCTCTTCCTCAAATCTGGCCACTCCTGCAGCAATTTGGTGGCCTGTTCAAAGCCTGCTCTAAATCCTCTCTCCTTCCTGATTCAGGGCAATCCATTCAACGTTCTCCACCTGCAGTTTACAGGACTTCCTAATCAGCTGTCCCACATTGGCAGGCTAATCTCCCAGAATTTAGCTACAGCTGGAAGACTAGGGAGATGACTTTGAAGTTACAACAGGCTCTCCACTTATTGACAATTTAAATTAATTGTTACACCTAAGGTCTAAACGCAAATGGCAGTTCTACCCATCTAAACCAGGAAATTGGCTCATGATCTTTTACCCGTAGGGTAGACATATCGCTTTTTTCTGGAGTGGGCGATGGGGTATCAATCTCTCTTTTTCTCTATCCGCTTTAACATCCTGAATCAACCCTTTGCCGCCTTTGCCACCCACCATGATGTGACTTTGGTAGCTGGGACACAAAGTCTTGGCCTTCCATATGCCAATTGAGGACGGGCCACCACTCCTTACCAAGTGATGCACAGCCTGACCCAAAGACATTTCAAATATCTCTTAACTCAAAAACTTTCCCCCAATATGACTACATATAATTTGTATTCCTAGACCCTCAGAATATCTCCATATGGACATTTCTGGGCCAGTAGAGTATGCTGTGTGTGAATCCCCTCCCTTCTTCCAATCTTTCCTTCTTCCTGTTATATCTCTGCATCTATTTATATCTATCTTTTAACTTATTCATGAAATAAGAAACTGTCATGTTTATCTGTGTATCTGCTGAATAGTTCCTGGCACATAGCAAACATTCAGGAAATATTAGTTGAAGGAATGAACGAATGAATGACATAAATTCCATTTGTGAAAAGCCTCCCTCCCATCAGTTACAAACACCTGGACTGGAAATTGTCTAGTTGGCATGCATAACAGAGGAAGGGCTAGCATTGCTTTGCCAAAGAAGTCACTCTAAGAGAACAGAGAGATGACTACAGAGAAACTATTTTCAGACACAATTAGAAAGTCTCTTAGAGGAGAAAGGGTGAAAATAGAAATGGATTGGTTTGATTCAATTAATTCTTAGGATGCTGAGGTCATCTATTTTTACCTCCATTGTCCTAAGAGGTAAAATTATTCTACTGCTCAGAATATGTGAGTCTTTTAGTGTCCACCAGCCTTTGCCCTGATATGCTCTATTAATGTCTTCACATAACGATTTGATTCTGTATAAATGGGAATATGGTAAAATGCAGAGCCTTTTTAAAAAGACCTCCTTCCTAAAATTACAGTAATTTAAAAATGTTTTCAAATCCATTTTTCTTTTGTTTAAAAGCATGACAACATACTGAACATGATATTTGCTTGAGTCTCTAGGTATTATATTTTAATTTGTATTTTTATTATTTATTTTCCCATTTTTTGTGCTTTTTTTCCTATGGTGTGGGCATTCCTACAGAGTTGGACCAAAGTACTTTAAAGTAAACTCTTTCCCTCTTTTATTTATGAAGTTAAAATTGTGCTAGCTCTTGGGTAATTTCTTTTCTTTGCAACAGATTGTTAAAATTTTAATTTTTAAAACTGATCACAATTTAAAGTTACTATAGTTCCTTGCTAGATAAAGGGACCCTCCAGGAAATTCTTCCATATCGTAATGAAAATAGTATTAATTTAGAATTTACAAAATGACTTTATATGAAAATTAGTCTTTTCAATAACTATACTATTTTGATCATATCCATTATAACTGTTTTTGTAAGTAGATTTTTGCCTAATGTGCATTTCTGATTTATTTATTCATTCTTGATACTGAAAAAATCTTAAGGGCAAAGATAACAAAGGTCCTGTTCTCAGAATATTTATCTTTTTCTTCTCAAATTCCTAAAAAATACTTCTTCAAAATAAAACCAAAAATGTTTAGTGTAACAGAGGTTGGTTTTTATTTTGCTTCTGGTAACATTGAAATATCAGTACAAAACTATCAGAAGTCTCTACTGATGTCTTGCGGATAAGGACAAGTAAGAAAATACATACATAAATATCTAAAGATCCTTTTCTTCTTTTAAAGATTTTATTTTTAAGTAACCTCTACATTCAATGGGGGGCTGGAATTTAGAACCCCTAGATCAAGAGCCATACACTACACACAGAGCCAGTCAGACGTCCCTACAGATCCTTTTCAATGACTCTAGTAACCTTTCAAATTTCAAATACTGAATTTTCTAACACCATTAGTTTTCTCCATTTTTTTTCTAGAGGAAAATGTATATCTGAAAAAAGACTTTCTAAAATATTGGTCAGTTGTCTTGTATACTGTAGTTACTTTGTATACCATATATATATATATATATATATATATATATATATATATTCATCCTGATGAATCTTTCAACTAAAAGAATACATATTAACTTGCAAAAATGAAAAAGAAGATGTAAAACAGATGTTTAAGATTCTCAAACACTTATTAGATATAGATGGCAGTTTGGAGATTGACTTTCTTAACACAAAGCTTTAAATTACAACAGAAAAATGGCACATCATTGCTATACTAGGATCTTCAAAACTGAACTATAGTCAATCATTTATTTGCAAGGTCCATTCAAGTCTGCGAATAGTTATTGGACTTTCCCACTTTATGGACATTCATTCAAAGTCTGCAGTCGATTTCAGGAAATTTTGTATGATGTTCTGGAGAATTCTGAACTGTTTCATATTCCTGATGTAATATAAGTAGTTTGAAAATAGGCTGAAGGGAGAGGGACAATATAATACAATATTTTAACATAGGCATGCATGTTTTTTTAAAACCTCCATTGTATTTCTTCTGTGAAATTCTGTAATTTCTTGAAGCAATATTTTAGAATATATTGCTAGCCAAATGTTTTTAATACTTTATAAGTTGAGATCATAAAAACAAAAGGAGTATGTTTGTCAAAAGCCTAATAGTTGTTCATTTTTTAGGTGGGAAATAGTATGTAAAACATCTGTTTTCTAGTTTATTATCTTACCCATATTGTTCTGTTAGAAAATACTTTATCCCTTTTAAAAGTAGAAAAACTATAATTTAAGAAGGTTGAGAGCTAATCTTTGATAAATGTCTTTAAATGACTCCAGGAATCATGTTAATCTCTCTGACTTCAGTCATCTCATCAATAAATGGAGGCATATACTATTCCTACTTTGTTTCTCAGAGTCATTAAAAAGCTTAAATGAGTTACACTGTAAATGATGTGCATTGAGAGGATGTCAGCATCATTGGAAGTGAAAGTGAAAGGAGGTGGTAAAACTGGATATAATAGTATGTAGTTCAAGCCAGGACCCTAACAGCAGGTCTCCCAAAGGTATAAACTTTTAGCTTTAATCTCAGATGGGCAACTTGTTGGACAGTAATAAGTAGAGAATGTGAAGAAACTTAGGATAGAGATTCAACTGTATCATGTAAGTAAATGTGGTAATTGGACCGTTTAAACTCATGGGCATTCATCTCTTCACAATGAAAATGTGGATTACTTCTATCATGTGTGTTTTTCTAAATATTTTACAATGGTCAAAATTTGATTTTATACTGAGGGAAAAATCATCATTTGTGAAAAATATGAAGGAAGAGTCAACCCTTACAGGATTGCTATAAGAATTAAATAAGATGCTATAATAAAGCACCATTGATATGTGACTGTTTTTTCTTTATTAGAATGTTAAAGAAGCCTAGTGATAACTTTAGCCAAATTTCTTCTTTTGAGAGATGAGCAATCTGAGGTCTAAAAGATGAAGTTATTTAGTCAAATGCTTATGATAGTACAACCTCTTGTTTCATATTGCGTTTAATATGCCATAGTATTTTTTTAAAGATTTTATTTATTTATTCATGAGAGACACAGAAAGAGAGAGAGGCAGAGACACAGGCAGAGAGAGAAGCAGGCTCCCTGCAGGGAGCTCGGTGCAGGACTCGATCCCAGGACCCCGGGATCATGACCTGAGCCGAAGGCAGACGCTCAACCGCTGAGCCACCCAGGTGCCCCAATATGCCACACTATTAAGAGTATTATTAACATAGAACTTAAGAGAATAAGATTAGAAAAGGAATTTTTGTGAGCAAAAAGGAAGGAAGCACAGCATGTAGGTTCAAGTGAGCTGAACCCTGGACTTTGCTCCTTTTGAATCAACCAGGTATTATATACCTGGCAGCCAATGACAACAGGGAGTCTAGAAAGAAACAAAAACTCTGATAATTAGGGACAGACAGAAGGCTGAAAGTTAAAAAAAAAAAAAAAAAGAGAGAGAGAGAAAAAAGAAAAGAAGGCAGTGGGAAAATACAAAAATTAGATGCCAGGTTTGTCTATTCTGTTATCTAACAAATATTTGTGTAGTACAGCAGAAAGAACACAGACTTGAAAGTGGAAACTGAATTTGAATCTTGATTCCAACAAAGACAAGAGATTACTTGAGAAACTTAACACCATTGTAAAGTAGCACCATTTTCTCCATTAATGAATTGTTTCTGCTTTTACCATATATATATGGTATTCAATATATATATATTGAATACCTATTATGTGTCAAGGATGGTACTCATTGTTTGGTTTATTTCTGCCCTCCCCACCAAATTTTGCAAAGCCATTTGATGTATCACTAATTTACAGAAGAGAACCCTAACACTTAAAAAGTTCAATAAATTTATCCATGATTAAAAGCCAATAGGGACTGAAGTGCATATGGAAATCCCTGTCAACCATACACCAAAGCTCATGTTTTTTTTTTTTTGTTTTTTTTTGTTTTGTTTTTTTTACTATATCATGTTGCTTATCTTGTTTCAGGGCAACAAAAAAACCAAATGGTATTCAACTATTGGTCCCACAAATATCCAAACGCTCTCATGAAAATATCAAAGTACAGAAAAGTTGTTCTCAATATTGTATTTCAAGTGCCTAGCACTTACTCAATAAATACTTATTGATTGATGGTTTCTTACTCTCCTTCCCTCCCTTCCTTCCTTGCTTCCTTCCTTCCTTCTCTCTCTCTCTTCCTCTCTCCTTCCCCTCTCACTTCCTTTCTTCCCTTCTTTCTTGTATCGCTTGATAATTTTTCTACTGTGAAATACTTTTTAATTGCAAATAAACCCTTTTAAATGTGACATTTGGATAGTTTAAACATGAGTTCATTTGCTCATAGTGAGCAATTGTAATAACTTGTAATTAGCCATTTTATCATTTTTTTGCTTCTTTTTATGTTTATTTGTATTTTTTTCTATAATTTGTTCCATATTGGTTTGACTGCTTCAATTTTCTCTTGATTTAAAAAGTGTATATCCTTGAATATTTTTTACAAAATTACTTTGTTTTTCAAAAACATTTTCAGAATTATATTCTTTAATTATTAAAAATAAAACTGAACAGGCTTTTATTGCCTGGTTTCCTACCACTACCTTTTTTAAGTCTTCTGTTTAGACTTTCTACCAGGACATAAAATTGTAGAGAACTTGGTTACTAAAATTAATTTAGATACAAAGATCACATTTGTGGTTAAAAAAAAAACAAACATAAAAGCATAGGTTGTAGGAAGAATAAAATTGGATTTTCTATTCTTAATACAGCAGCCAGAATAATCTTTTCAAACCTGTGTCATAACATGTCATTCTTCTCAGCACCTTACAGCAGTCATGATTCACTCTGAGAAAAGCCCCAAGTTCTTACAGGGGCTAGAAAGCCCTATGCTATCTGTTTCACATTGCCTATCTGATCTCCTCCTCTGTCACTTTCCCCATCACTCAATCCACTGCAGTTGCACTAGCCTCCTTCTTTGTCCTTTAACACGTTAGCCATACTTTCACCTTTGGACTTTTCCATTAACTCTTTCCTCCATCTGAACCATCCTTCTGCCAGATATGCCTCTTTCTGTCTCCTTTAACTCCTTCAAGTCATGGTCAAATGTTACTTTCTCACAATCTTAATTAACATTCTAGGCTCCAACACCCCCAATCACTCTTATCTTGCTCATTTTTTTCTTGGTGGTAATAAGCAATTTCTGGTATATTGCATAAATTATCATATTGTTGCTTATTCCTTTCCTTCCTTTTCCACTTAGAATATAAGTTATACTGAAGCAGGGGTTTTATTTTGTTTTCCATGATTCCTAAAACACTCATTTACTAAATGAACTTTATATTCTCTGCCATAAGTAAAAAAGGATTGCAGGAAGATACTAGTGTTGTTTTCAAGTAGGCCAATGTCAAGGACTCTGCTCAGTAGTTTCAGAATGGAGGTAGTGACTGGAAGGAATACTATGCCATCACATAAACTGCATCATAACAAATGATCAGTTCCAGTTAAGTCAGTGTGGAGATCACAAATGCATAACAATATAAATTGCAATATTACAGGTATCACGGAAACAACTTGAAAGTCCATGAAAAAAAAAGGGAAGAAGGTTATATAGATGAAATTAAGCTATTACTAATTTTTATTTAGTACTTATTATCTGTAAATAATTATGCTGAGTATTTTACCATATATCACCTCAAAACTTCTTAGAATAACCCTGTGAAATTGGTGTTATTATCATATACTCATTATCCAGATGTGGAAACTGAAGCTATAGAGTCATATAACTTTCTCCAGGTCATGCAGCTACATGCAGCTGTGGATGTAGGTCTCAAGTTTAAGGCTGTCTCTTGCCAAATTATGGGTTTTTATTTCTACTATGACACTGAATCTGATAATTAGATGAATGTAAATCTATCAGAGTTCCATGAGAAAGTGATATCAGGTAAAATCTTCAGGAAAGCAAAATAAGATGTTTCTTATTCAGGATTTGAAGAGTTGGGAGGAAGGAAGGAAAGGAAAAAAAAAATAAAGCGCTGAAGACTAACTTCAATCCAGCCAGAATTCATCAGGGAAAATATTGTTCTTACACTAAAGAAGCACATTAAAAAAAAAAAAAAAAAAAACCTCAGAAGACTCCATTTGCCTCAAGTTCGTAGAGGAAGAGAAAGCAAATATAGCGGAGACAGAGTTTAGAGAATTTACAAAGGAACAAAATCTCTAATCCCAGAGGAAATTGTGCCCTGCTACAAAGGGAATCTGAATGAGAGAAGCCACCAGAGGAAAGAGAAAGGGAAGTCAGAGCATGCCATGAAAATACGTAAATATGTTGTGAAAGACATTACAGGAAATAGGAATCTATGTTGTAAACAGTATAGGTACACAAGCATATCTTTGAGTGAAGATAACAGACTAAATTTGTTTTCAAACAACATAAAAAAAATATTTCATTGATTTGAACTTTCCTATCAATCAACAGAGAAAAAGCTCCCTACGTAAGGGTGTGTTTTATGTTTATCACACCAATATCAGGCATTTGAAAGATAAACATTCTCTGAGTGCAGGGTAATGCATTGTGAAATGGAGAGAATAAACCTTAGTGATCTTTATTTTAAGAACCTAAACACTTAAATAGAAGTTCCAGAATATTCTTAAACTACTGTCTAAAAACCCTTTAAAAAGGAGAAAATAGACTAGTAAATTAGATAAGATTTATTACAAGAATTAATGAAAACTGTGAAATAAAATGTGTCCAAACTGTTCAAAAGTAGGATTACTTTCTCAGAAGAAAGGAAATTGGGCATTGAGATAGGAAAGATGAAGAACTTTCTATAACATAAAAACTATATGAGAAATGATGAAAGGTCTGCTTCCTTTCAAGATGTCACAAAATGTTAAGATAATTGTATGTGAGAGGAAGTAGTGCCAATGTCAATGGAAAATAAAATGGATATTTCCAACATCAAATGTTCATTAACATAGAGAATTTATTGTAAAAAGAAAAAAGGTTTTCAGCTGCATTTAGAGTCAGATACAAATTAATGAGCAAGGGAGTGCATTCTGACTAAACCAAGGACAGATGATAAAAGAAAAGACATAAGGAACAAGAATGAGAGAGAAGGATGGTTGGTGGTGTTTTCAAAATATTAAAAAAGGGAAATGGTGCTGAAAGAGAAACTATGCTTAATTTAAAAAGTGTGTAGAAACTACCTAGAAAGAAAAATAAAGAGGTCAAAGGTGAAATACAAAAAAAAATCCCACATAATATAACGGTATTAATATTGAAATGTAAGCATCTATATTGAATGTTTATGAGAGAATAAGTAAGTGACTACTCACATGGGAAGAGGTTTTAAGTAAAGACAGTTTAAAAGAAGAAAGAGAGGTAAAATGACTTATGGTTGGACATGCTGGTTGTTCTTTAAACCATGTGACTTACCAGAAAAGTTGCTAAAACATCCATTATTCATTCATCATACCAAACTGTAATTTATTTCTCACATATATTCATCCACTTATAGACTTCAGCTCCTAGAGGACAGTAATCATGTCTTATTCATCTTTGGATGCTGAGTGCTAAGAACATAGCAAACTCTTTATGCATATTCACTGCACTAAATGGAAATGTGAACTTACTGTACATTGGTGCAATTAGCATCCTCATGCTAATTCACAAATGAGAAAAGAAACTAAAAGTAATCTATGGACAAAGTTGAGGTTGTTTCTAACTGCACATGTGATCAATTGGAAAACTCAAAAGAAAATACACATTAAATTTGAAAGTAGTAAAGTATAAATTTGAAATGGGATTTGGTGCACAGTAGTCAAAATGTATGCAGGCAACATCATTTTTGAGAGCACCTCTTTGATCCATCAAGACTACAATTCCTTCACCAGTGATACTATTAAAAATCAGATGGCAGGGATCCCTGAGTGGCTCAGCGGTTTAGCGCCTGCCTTTGGCCCAGGGCGCGATCCTGGAGACCCAGGATCGAATTCCACGTCGGGCTCCCGGTGCATGGAGCCTGCTTCTCCCTCTGCCTGTGTCTCTGCCCCTCTCTCTCTCTCTCTCTCATGAATAAATAAATAAAATATTAAAAAAAATCAGATGGCAATAGGAGAAAGTGGTAAGTATTTAAAATATATAAATTGTTTCATGTCTGTTTTGTCGCTTAGTTAGATAACATTAGGGGCACTGGTACATTTCAGGTGGCTAGGATGCCAGCAGTAAGGACAGTTGAAAGGCTCATGTGAGATGCTAAGTGAAATGAGAATTGTGTATCCCCAAAAGCTCATAGGTCAAAATCCTAAACCCTAGTATCTCAAAATATGACAGTATTTGGAGAAATGTATTTTAAAGAAGTATTTAAGATTAAATGAGGTCACTGGACAAGGGGACCCTAATTCAATATGGCTGGCCACCTTATAAGAAAAGTGGTTGGTTCACAGAAGCTCATAACTTTAGTTAAAATAGATTAAGGACAGGGACACCTGGGTGGCTCAGTGATTGAGCTTCTGTCTTTGGCTTGGTCATGATCCTGGAGTCCCAGGATCAAGTCTCACATTGGGCTCCCTTCATGGATCTTGCTTCTTCCTCTGCCTATGACTCTGCCTCTCTGTGTCTCTCATGAATAAATAAATAAAATCTTAAAAAAATAAAATAGATAAAGGACAGATTAGATAGATGATAGAAGTAGAGCTACATACATACAAGAATATGTACCAATGCCAGAGTGTTTCATGAACCAAAGATATAATTAATCAAATTCTGTACATAAGAGTTCCAATAAGAAAAAAGAGAAAAAGGAAAAAACAACCATAGATAAAGTATTTGGCTTTAATAATGAAGGCTACTTTGTCCTCTGTGACTTGACAAGATAGACAAAGTAGATGTAAATACATATTTATATGCAAGGTGTGAGATGGAAGTTTGAGTTTTCCACAGCTGATATTCCCAACTTCCTTGATTATGTGGGAAGATAGAAAATATTGGAGAATAGTAATGGTTGGTTGAAACGGATGCTGAAGATTTAGAACAGTTGGTGATAGAAAAAACAGAATCAAGAGTAGTTGTGTATTTTCAAATTACTTTTCTTTGATAGTATATACAGTAATGAATTATAAATTTTGAGTTCTTGTCAACAATAAGTAGATATGGAAGAGCTCTTGCTTACAGTTGAGTGCTAAGAGCTGATGGGTAATTAAGGAGGGAGTACTGGAGTTGGAAAATCATCACTTTGCAAATATGGTATAGATTAGATTAGCTCAACACCATTGAGGAAAGCAAAAACTAGGAAGAAGTTGTAATGCGGAGCAGGCTATCTGCATGATTAAAAAGTCTCTCCACAGACCACTTATTGTTTGCAAGGGAGAAAAACAAACTGTAATTATACACTGGAGAAATCAGGCCATAACTTGACCAACTAACAGCACCAATGAAGGACAGATGAATACCACACACCTGCACATGTGGCATTCTGAGAAGGTTCCAAGGTCATCCATGCAGGACTATGGCAAGAATATATAATGTCAATCTAATTAAGGAGAAAATAATAAAATAAATTGCTGAAAGCTCTATTAATAAAAAGATGAGGCTAGAGTGTACTCTTCAAAAATGGCATTGTTACAAAAGAAAAGAAAGGCTGTGGAAATATTTCTGATTATTGGAGACTAAGCAGTCATGACCACTACCTGACTCTAGACAGGATCCTGTATTGAAATGAGGGGTACAATTATGCTATACCAGACTTTACTAGGTGAACTGGCAACATTGGAATCTGTACAGAACATTAGATCAAAATATCACATTGGTGAATTTTATGAAGTTGAGAATTGTAGTGCAATTACATAAGGAAATTGTCCCTAATCACTGAAGTATTTAGAAATGAAAGATTCTAATGTATGCAATTTACTTTCAAATTGTTTGGGGAAATCAATATGCATGTGTATATAAAATAGATCGATTGATCGATAGGCAGGTAGGAAAACAGAGAACAAATAAGAAATAGTAAAGCAAATGGGTCAATAACCAACAGGTGAACCTGGGTAAAGGGTATATGGGTGGTCTTTGTATATTTTTATTTTTGCAGTCTTTTCAAGTTTAGAATTATTTCCCCCATAAAAAAATCTTTAATTTAAAAATTTGAGGGTAACCACAATAACAATAGGAGCAGAATTATAATCTCCCCTAAGGTCTCCAGAGGTGGTAAACCTTGCTGGAACTGAGTGGCCAAGGAGACCAAGCAAAACAAGCCTGACAGACTGTGAAAATAGACTATTCATTTGATGTACATGAGACAGAGCATGGGATTCCCCTTGCCCTAAACTCTCTTTTCATGCCCTTAGTATCATGGGAATACACCAGGCAGGATGCTGGCAAAGCAAGTTTAAGCAAAGGCATAACATAAAAGTAAGAAGCCTCCAAACAGATACTCCTCCTTAAAAATTAATGAAGTGGCTTCTCTTATATATCTTTAGAGGCTATGTCATTATACCTTGCTGAAAGATAGGGTCAATCTTACAATTTGTATAAGAAGAGAAAAAATCCTATCTGATTAATGCCTCTATATACATTGCAAGTGATGGAAAATGTGTTGGAAAATTTTCTTCCAGTCACTGAAATCAAATACAGTTTTTAAAAACAGTTTAGATAAGTTTCATTCACCCCACATTCATATGAGTACATGTCTACCTCAGTTTGCCTAAGTTTTAGAGGATTTTCTTTAGTTTATTCTATTAAATATAGGGGAAATATCAATAACACATGCTGAGCATATAGAAATAAAATGTATGCTTTTGGATAACTCAAGGATGTTTCTAAACTTGCTACTACTATATTTTAAGTCCTTTATGAACACACATTTTTTTAACACACATTTTTTAACATGGTCTTATTTTCATGTGTTTAGCAAAATGCCCCTTTTGTAATCCTATTTAAAATGAAAAGCCCAACAAGGAGATTGATTCATTAGTCCACAAGTCACTTTGGACAACCAACGATAATTATTTTTTAAATTAATTACCCTCCCCCCAAAATATGGATTTAAAAAATAGATGATTTATGGTATTCTTTTAGTGATTAATCACAGAATGTTAGGATAACTGGCTTCACTCCCCTTCAAATCCTCGAGCTGCTTTCAGCTGAGCACTTATGTTATACACATTAAATATTTAATGAATTTTATTTATGGTGTTATGGGAGGAATCCATTTGGTGATGATCTTTGTCTTACCAGTATCTATCTGCATACAGATAGATTTTTTACTATTTTTCAGATGGCTGTTTTATCTGTTTCTTACCTCTCTGCTGCCTGCCCACACTGGCACTTTCCAACTTACATCGGATCCCTCTAGTTAATCTCTGAGGTAGTAGGAGCTATGAAATCATCAAAGCCCCATAATGCAGCCTCCTCTAACAACATGCTTCATTCATTAAATAGTTTGAATTGTAAATTATGATACAAATAGTTGTAAACTATTGTACAAATAGGCAATTGAAAATTTGAAATGCAGAAATTTATCTCCTAGAAAGCACAGGTAGATATGTAGCTATAATTTTTATTATAAATAGCTTCCTCCCTACTGCATATGAAGTTCATTGCAGCCAAGGTCTCTTGGTTGAAGGAAAACATAGTCCCCACATGGAACTCGGAAAAAGATAATATCGCTCCAAATCATTTTGCCCCCATTGTAGCAATCTCAAGAGACCACAGGGATGAGGTGTGGTACTGCAACCAGTTCAGGAATATAGCAGCTACAACTCTGAATTCTTATCTCTGATTATGTACGTACTTGAGCAAAAGCCGGAAGAGACGGGAAGGAGAGAGAGAGAGAGACAGACAGAGGATCTCATTTTGAACTTTGGCTCCTCAGGGTTTCAGGTGGGTTACATACAGTGGAAAGAGATAACACATATATATCTAGCTATAAACTGTCCAGTTTATTTAACCAAGCTTACAAAACTTTAAAAAGAGGAGGCCATGTAGCACAGGAGCTAATGCAGCATGTCTCGGTATGGCTTTGCCCTAATGGGACAAATTTCAGGGAACATTCTTAACATCCTTAACATATCAATAAAGACCTGCCAGAAGTAAAGAAATCACCATTCTTGTTACACAACAGAAGTTTTGTGCCTGGAATTTATATTTCCATCCTGAAACACCAAACACTCCCAATAGATGCATTTTCTTTCAAGCGGCTGTTTTTGTACGTAAGGCACTGTTTTCTTGATGCAATTTAACCATTAGCAAAGTCCTCTACCTAGAAGGAAAAATCAGAATCAACTCCCAATGTCTCTGGTCATTTCCAGAGACCCAAAAATCCATTTCCCTGATTCTTGAGGGGATTTGATCTTAAGTTTGGTTTAAAGACTATGATCACCAAACCATTTCCCCTCTAGAGAGGCTTTTGCTGGAGCTTATACAAAAAAGGCCAGGGTCCAAACATTCTAAGGCAATTACTTAATTGCTCATAATTGCTGCTTAAAATGTTTGTGCTTTTAACCGCTGAGGAGACATAGCTCTCTTTGACCTCTTTCTATATAAAACGTCAATTCCTTCTAACAAATAGCAAACCTCACTTATTTATGAAATAGGGAAAAACAGATTAAAAAAAAAAACCTTAGTTCTCCTCTTGAAGTTTTGTATGTGATTACAATAGCTAGTTAGCATCAGTTAATTTGAAACACCACTGAAAATTTTCACAGGAAAACCTATCCCTTCTTAAAGTAGCACTTAAGATTCAGTTTTTTAAACAAAGTGAATGATTTTTGCACTACTTTCCCCCCCAAATCAAGATCATTATTAAGATATTTCTCGGTAAGATTTTGAGTTTCCTTTGCTCCAAGCACCATACCGACCAGCCTTATCCACACAGGTTGAAAAACAAATGATGACACTTTAAAATGATTCTCTATGAAAATGGTTCTTGAAATTATTTGTGAACCAGAACATTTTAAGAAGTGAGTAACATTTATGGATCTTCCATTTTCTCAAAATCCACCAATCTAAAAATAATTTATAATGAAATCTAAGCATCTTAAGGATTCCCTACATGCCAGGCTATCCTGAGTCTATGTGAAGCCCTTCTCTAGTACAGTTTTTGATAACATGGGGACCAGAGTCATGGACTTGGCTTTCTACCTGTCCTTCTAATTTACTGGTAATGCAACTGAACCATTTACCTGCTCCCCCTATGCCTCAGTTTCCTCATCCATATAAGAAAGATAATTAAGTGTCTTCTCAATAGAAGCAGAATGAGAATTATACTCTCAACAAATATTTGTTACGTGACTAATATATGATGGTCATTTGTGTCAAGTATAGAGCAATGCACAAGTGAACAAGACAAATAGAGTCTTCACTGAACTTACAGCCTAATAAGCAGTAAACAAATAATGACAATAAGCAGTTAATTCCATTTTGAAAGGTACGATGAAGGGGACACACAAAGAAAGCATAGCAAAGATCTGAAGGATGAGCCAGTGCCTTTTTTATTACTTAGGTAAGGGGAGAAGGGTACTGTAGACAGATGAAAGACCGGGCAAAATCCCTGAGGATTCAATCTTCAAAGAACCGAAAAATATGTAATAGTTGTGATCTGGAAAGCAAATGTGAGACAGAATCTATAGAGGAATGAGGGGGGAGATCATATTGGGTATGATCTTCAGGGCTTGGCACTTTATCCTAAGAGCAATGAGTAGTCATTAAGAAATGTTAGGTACAGCAGAGAGAAGATTAATGTTGTGCTTTTTAAAAGTAGGTCTAGGTGTTGGGTGGCTCAGTTGGCTAAGTGTCTGCCTCTTGATTTTGGCTTAGGTCATTATATTGGGGTTGTGAGTTGGAGCCTGGCGTCAGGCTCTGTGCTGGGCATGGAGACTGCTTAAGGTTCTTTTTCACAGGACACCTGGGTGGCTCCATGGTTGGGTGTCTGCCTTTGGCTCAGGGTGTGGTCCCAGGGTCCCAGGATCCATCTGGCATTGGGCTTCCTTCATGGAACCTGCTTCTCCCTCTGCTTATGTCTCTGCCTCTCTCTGTGTGTCTCTCATGAATAAATAAATTAATTAATTAATAAATTAATAATAATAATAATAAAGATTTTCTCTCTCCCTACCTCCCTCTGCCCCATCCCACCCTCCCCAGCGTTTTTTCTCTCTTTCTCAAAAAAAAAGTAAGTGTAAATAGGCAATATGAATAGGCCTATATTTATTAAAGAAATTGAATGAATAATTAATAACCTTCCAAAATAGAAAGCACCGTGCCCAGATGGGTTCAATGGTGAATTTTACCAAATATTTAAGGAAGAAATTATACCAATTCTCTACAATCTCTTCCAGAAGGTAGAAGCAGAGGAAATATTCCCTGATTCATTCTGTAAGGCTAGCTTTACCATAGAACCAAAACCAAAGACACCATAAGACAACTGCAGGCCAATACCGCTCATAAACATAGATACAAAGTCCTCAATAATATTTTAGTGAATCAAATTCAACAATGTATAAAAGGAATTATATACCACAATTAATTGAGATATATTCCAGGTATGTAAGGCTAGTTTACATTCGAAAATCAATTCATGTAATCTAGCACATCAACAGGCTAAAGATGAAATATCTCATGATCATATTGACAATATAGAAAAAGCATGTGATAAAACATAATAGTCATTCATGATAAAACCTCTCAGCAAACTAGG
The DNA here is from genome assembly GCF_003254725.2 of Canis lupus dingo. Taxonomy (NCBI): domain Eukaryota; kingdom Metazoa; phylum Chordata; class Mammalia; order Carnivora; family Canidae; genus Canis; species Canis lupus. Next base: position 70,972,231 of record NC_064249.1, read on the forward strand.
AATAGAAGATAACTTTTTCAACTTGATAATGAATATCAAACAAAAACAAAAACCTACAACTAACAACATAGTTAATGCTGAGAAACTAGAAGTTTGCCTGCTAATATCAGGAACAAGGCAAGGATGTTCCCTCTCACCACTCTCTTTCAGCATTGTACTCTAAGTCCTAGCTAATTCAATAAGACAAGAAAATTCAATTAAAGGTGTACACACTGGGAAGTAAGAAATAAGATTGTTTTGATCACAGATAACATAATCATTTGTGTAGAAAATCTGAAAGAACTGACCAAAACACTCTTACAACTAATAAGTGATTATAGCATTGTTGCAGGATATAAGGTTAATATGAAAACATCAATTGCCAATCTATATACCAGCAACAATTGAAATTTGAAATAAAAAATGCAATATCACTTACATTAGCACCTTCCAAAATTTAATAGTTAAAAATATGTACAACATCTATATGAGGGAAACTACAAAGTCTTGGTGAAAGAAATCATAGAAGAACTAAATAAATGGAAAGAGTTCATATTCATGGATAGGACGACTCAATATTGTCAAGATGTCAGTTTTTTCCAAATTGATCCTTAGATTCAATGCCAATCTAATCAAAATCCCAGTAATTTATGTTGTGGATATTGACAAACTGATCATAAAGTTTATAGGGGGGATCCCTGGGTGGCGCAGCAGGTTTGGCGCCTGCCTTTGGCCCAGGGCGCTATCCTGGAGACCCGGGATAGAATCCCACGTCGGGCTCCCGGTGCATGGAGCCTGCTTCTCCCTCTGCCTGTGTCTCTGCCTCTCTCTCTCTCTCTGTGACTATCATAAATAAATAAAAATTTAAAAAAAATAAATAAAGTTTATAGGGAAAGGCAAAAGACCCAGAATAACCAACACAATATTGAAGTAGGAAAACAAAGTCAGAGGACTGATACTACCTGACTTCAAGACTTAGTACCAAGCTACAGTAATCAAGATAGTGTAGTACTGGCAAAGTAATAGACAAAAGATCAATGGATTGGAATAGAGATCACAGAAATGGACCACTATAGTCGATTGATCTTTAATAACAATGGAGAAAACATAGTCTTTTCAACAAATGGTGCTAGAAAAACCATACTTCCACATACAAAAATAAATGAATCGAGACACAGAACTTACATTTTTCATAAAAATTAACTACAGTTGGATCATAGATTTAAATGTAAAACACTAAACTATAAGCCTAATAGAAAATATCATAGGAGAAAACAAGGACTGAATTTGCATTATCTGACTTCAAGTATAGAACAAGGATGAATAAATTGCAATTTCACGGAGAAATTTTCATCAGAATCATAAAGGGCACCTGCATGGCTTAGCAGTTGAGCATCTGCCTTTGGCTCAGGGCGTGATTCCGGAGTCCTGGGATCAAGTCCCACATCAAGCTCTCCAGAAGGAGCCTGCTTCTTCCTCTGCCTATGGCTCTGCCTCTCTCTCATGAAAAAATAAATAAAATATTAAAAAAAAATAGAAGAGAAGGAATTCAGTGGAGACTCCTCTCTCTGAAATAAATAAATAAAACCATAAAAACTATCCTATGCTAGTTTCCCAAGGAAGGAGTATGCTTCCTGGCAAGGTAGTGAGTTTTCTGCCAGTGGAGAATTTGATATCAGAGTGTTTTCTCCCTTAGCCAGATGCTATCCTGGTGGTTCCCAACTTGGCAATTTAACAGAATATGTTAGGGGAACTTTATGAAATTAGAGATTTCTGGGGTCATTCTTAAGCCAGTACTTGAAGCCACTGCTAACTGAGAATTTAAAATGGGGATTTTTCCATTAGATCAGATTACTTTCAATAACCTAAAGTTAATAAAAATTAGTAAAGTACTGCTCCTTTTTGCTAAAAACTTCTTGGGTTTTTCATGTGTCAGAATGCACTTCTTTTTTCTTTTTTTTTCCCCTGAGTTTTGCCTGTAAATGTTCCACTCCTACATTCATTTCCTTCCTACATTCATTTGCTTTCAGCTTTTTCTTGAGAAGAACAGGACCTTTGTCTACTTCATCTGCCACTTCTCAAAGAGTTTAGTGCAGTGTCTTTCATAGACCATTCACTCAATAAACAGTGGTTAAATTTCAGCCATGGGGATGCTGGATGGGAAAAGTTCTCTTTCCAATCAGATCACTAAACATCTTCTCAGTAAACTAATTGAATCAATGGATCTTCCTGAGCTTTCGCAGTCACAACCAGGGAATAATTTTAGAGACAAACTTGCTGAAAAACATCTTCAGAGTTTACACTGCTATAGAAACAGGGAGAATATTTTTATCTTTACCATAATTGATAACTAATTTTACAGATTATACAAACAAAACTGTCAATAACTAGCTCATACTTACAACCACCTATGGAGAATCCCACTGGGTAGGAAAATACCAGTTTCCTGAAGTCTAGAAGGTTGAAAAGCTCTTAGGATGCAACTCAGATATTATTTCTAATAATAACAAATTTTAAACAGGAAGGCCAAAATAGAATTCAGAAAATTGCAAAATAAAATCTTCTAAGTGGAAATTTTGCAATAGAAAAATGAACTTTCAATATTGTCCCGAATTGTACTAAAGCATTAATGTATGAAGCAAATGAAATCAGAATATTTAGGGGGATTTATAAGGAGGATTTTCACTCCTCACTCTGTTGATAACACTATAGAGATACAACACTCATTGTTATGAAAGTTATAATGGTCGCTGAAGATAAATAGAGGATATCGGCACTTAAGAGCTTCCAAGTCAAGCCAATTAATATCTTTTCAGCACTCTTCAGGTATTGGAAACAACTCTGAAGTTGTTCAAGACATGGTCTTGTCCTGCAAGAAACTCTACTTATGTTCTGATGTCACTTTATTTTCAATCACCCTTCTCCATCATTTTTCTGTTACTTCTCTCCATAATTCCCTTCTTCCCTCTCCCTTTCCATTTTCCCACTTGATGGCTGTGTTGAAGTCGATTTGCTTAAATGGCCACACCATATTTCTACCATTTATTCTTACTGTATTTCACTGCACCATCTTCAACATATGATGGCACTTGCACATTTGCTGGATTGGATTATAAGCTCCATGTGTAGAGGGCTCAAATCTTTTCCAATGACCTAACTGTAACGACCTGTATCTGTTGAATGTATAAATGAACAAATAAATAAATCTCATGGGAAAGTATATTATGTTAGAATTATATTTATTCACATTATAACATATCTATTTTCAAATAAAAGAGAAATAAAAAGCAAGTCCACTAGAATTTTGATTGCTAGTTTTAACTCCCGTCCTGTTACTTTTTGTAGAGTTGCCTTTTCTCATATATTATGTTCTGGTTTGCTCTTGGATACTATGGTGTCTGGACCACAGTGTAGCAATGTCAAGACAAGCATAGCAAAACAGGAGCTCTTAGGCTTCTAAGTAATATGTTGTTGATGGATTTATTTTTATATTGCTCATGCATGATCACTTATATCTCATGGGAAAAGCCCACTATAGGGAGAATAAAGCTCCTGATCTGGAAGTATGTCTTGATTACTGCCTCCAGAGTAATCTGGCTTCATGCTAGGACCATACCAGGCTCAGTGGGAAGCACACCTGATGAATGGTAGGCTATATTCTCTCACCAGGGAGTATAATTTCTCTTGGTGATCGGGGAATTTCATCTCTAGGCCTACAGCATGCTCACTTCTAAATGGGCAAGTCAAGGAAGGCAAGCCTTTGACTTGGTGGTGCTATGCTTTGGTCAATAGCACATTATTTAATACACCAAACTTTCTTTTCCCTTTTTTTTCTTGTTTTTGTATTGATTTTCTGTGAATGGCATCTTATTCCAGGGATATACAAATGACAAAGGAGTTGTTTATGTTGTTATCAGAAAAAAATATATATATTTCCACAGCCAAGATATTCAGCAGCTGAGGAGAGATAAAGGCTCAGAGAGGAGTTACAAGACATAAATCTTTCCCAAAGGAACTGATCTGGAGCTGGAGAAGCACTAACCACAGCAGGATGGATGGGGTTGATGTCATTTTGCATGGAGGAAGAGAAGTAGAAGGATTTGGGATATAGAGAATGCAAAAATAAAAAGTGAAAGACTATAAAAATGTACTTTATTTGGGGAGTTCTCTGTTATTAATGTGGCGTACCCTCTTTGCTGAGCTTCTGGATAATGCCTAAACTTCACTCAGCCTAAAAGTACCAGATTCAGAGGCCTTCATATGGGATAGTAAGTGAAATAAGGAGAGCTTACATAGAAAATTCCAAATAGCAAGTGGGCTGTGGGTAAGGCACAGGAGCTGGACGTGATTCCTAAGCTAATATACCTTCCTATGAGATAGGAAAGCTTCCAGAGGTAGGAACAAACTCTTCTGAAAGCTGGGAAAGCAACCTTACCTTGATCCTCATCAGGATGCAAAACTTCCAATATCACTATTAACTGCTTCATGGAACATTTCTCCTGAGTGTTCAGTTGGAAATTTGATAACTAATGGCACTATTTAATTGGCATTCAGATGAAGACACTATCAATTCTTCCTATTTTTCTCCACGTAATACTTATAATCTGCCTTTGACAATGAGGACCTAGATTATAAGGTATTGTGGCTTCTGGGGGGGGCGGAATCCCCCATGTGAGATATATTATAGTGGAAAAGAAATTGGCACTAAACTTTAAAGCACTGTGATTCTGTGGTTTGATGCTTCATGAATTTTTGCATGCTGAAAAAAAATGTTATAATATCATTTTGTGTCCTATTGCTTTTCTGAAAGTTTAAGGAAATAGGAAAATAGGAGTCTTGAGGTTTCAGTGAAAGATTCCTCTCTCAGGAGCTACTCAAAGAAACACATTCTAGACACACTCCAGAATGAAAAAAATCCCTGGTTGAAATAGCAAATGTAAGGCTGAGTGTGAAGACATTTTATACATATTTGGGCATTTTCATTTTTGTGTGGTTCTCTAGAGAAATAGAATGAAAAGGAGATATATTTCCATATATCTCTATGTCTACCTACCTACCTATGAAACTATCTATCAAAGAGATTTTAAAGAAGTGGCTTATGCATTGCAGAGGTTCACAGTGAGTCCAAAATATGATGGGTGAAGCCAACAAGATGGAGATGTCCTTTTTTCCTGGATGTGTGCTTATTTGATTTAAAAACCTCTTCAAGGAGATTCTGGAAAAACCATGGTTGTAGTGGCACAGGATTAGGATTAGGACTGGTTTAGGATTTTCACTAATTGTCTCCCCACCTCCCTACTTACTACTCCCTATGATAAACACACAGACCTTCCTCTCCCAAGAGAGTAATGAGGTGGCAAAACCAAAAGTCCATGGACACATTTACAACAAAACCTAGAGATAAGGTGTCCTTAGCAATCCTGAAATACAAGCAGATGGGGACAAATCATCAGTGGTTTACCAGTATGTTATTGGCACACCTGTGTGTATTGGCATCTGTGCCAGAGAAAGCAGAGGGAACCACAGGGGTGCCTAAAGGATCTGAGAATAAGAAAACTCCCAAATAGCTGCAGAGTTTCACTGAAAAGTATGGAGGGCTAATTTGAGAACAGCAGTTGAAGCTGGGAGCTGTGCTACCCTTTCTAATAGCGGATGGATGTAAGCCCCCTACCCCCACCTGTTCTTTCCCCTAAGGCCTGGGGGCTGGAGCAGTCTAGCCTTTTATGAGCTCTCAAAACTGACCCACAAGGGCTCTCTTGCAGGACAAGTCTCCACACTAAAGAAAAACTGTTGACAGTGAAACAAAAATTCAGCAAGATATGCAAAATAGAAAAAAGAAAAGGAATGTCCACATAAAATGGGGGAGGTGGACCAAGTCAGGATATTTCAGAAAGCAAGCCACTTTAAGTTAACACTACACAAAAATAATACTGTAGTGCTCACTCCCCTGTGTAGTTTCTCACTCCCCTTCTAAATGTTTAGGGAAACTAGATTTGCATAAAAACCATAAACAGAAAAGCATTGAGGTCCAGTCTCACCCAAAATTGCTCGAAAAAACAAAGAAGGTAGAATAATGGGGTCCTAGAAATCATGAAATAGGGGCACCTGGTTGTGCAGTTGTTTAAGTTCCTGACTCCTGATGTCAGCTCAGGTCATAATCTCAGGATCCTGATCTCAAGGTAATGAAATGGAGCACTGAGTCTTAGGGCTCTGGGTTCAGCATGGAGTCTGCTTGAGATTCACTCTGTGTCCCACCCACTTGGCTTCTCTCTCTTTTTCTCTCTCTAAAATAAATAAGTAAATAAATATATTTTTAAATCATGAACTATAGGGATGCCTGGGTGGCTCAGTGGTTGAGCATCTGCCTTCAACTTCAGGGTGTGATCCTGGAATCCCAGGATCAAGTCCCTGCATGGAGCCTGCTTCTCCCTCTGTCTGTGTCTCTGCCTCTCCCGCTCTGTGTCTCTCATGAATAAATAAATAAAATATATTTTAAAATAAATAAAAAATAATAAAATCATAAACTATATGCTTAAAGGAAAAAATCAAAACTACAAGTACTATTTTAAAGCACGCTAAAAGGAAATTAAGATAAGCAAAACAATGTGAATACCAATTTTAATTCAAGGACTGTCAAATTATCATGTACAGTTACCTCATAGTGGGGAGAGGGAGATAAACATGATAAAAATCCTGGCTTCCAAGAGCATATAGACCAGGGAAGAAGAAAACTCAAATCACTTAATCACAGGGATTCTTTTAGGTGAATGAAACCTAATATAAGAAGTTTGGAGTTAAAAGTTACCCTCCAAATTCACCACTTACCAAATGCCCAGTCATCTATAGGTTTTACTTTGGAGGACTCCAAAATACCTTTCAATTAACTATTTTCTAGCAAGTCTGAAATAAAATCAGAGATAAAGTACTGGTCGAGTGAGTAAATTATTCTGGAAAAAAAACCCAGTATACATTTTGAATGAAATTCTTCAATCCAGTGTGACTAAGTCACAGCAGGAAAGGCACATTTTCACGCATTTTAGGCCACCATCAGTGCTGGTAAAAGAGGCCAGGAGCTCATGTAAATAAGGAAATACAAAAGCAAGCTGTCAGGAGCCAAGGAGAGGGGGGAACATAACCTCTTTTCCCAGAAGCAGATGGCTGACCTCTTTACCTGCTTTGGCTCTGCTCCTATCCTCTCATTTTTCCCAACAGGGAGACCTTCCCCACTGTGGTTTATTGAGTCCCTGGTACTCTATCTTCCTTGGCTGTGACTCCCAAAGCAGGTGTGACCCCAAGGACTTGCCAGCAGATGGCACCACTCTAAACATGGCACCACTCTAAACACTCTAGACTTGCCCTGTGCTCTGAAGACACAGCATTTAAAGAGCTCTATCCAGGTAAATGAAATCTTGCCACTTACAACAACATGCATGGATATAGAGGGTATAAAACTAAGTAAAATAAGTCAGTAAGAGAAAGAGAAATAAATACCTTATGATTTCATTCATATGTGAAATTTAAGAAGCAAAACAAATGAATTAAGAAAGAGACAAGTGGTTGAGGGATGGCTGAAATAGATAAAAGGGAATTAAGATACACTTACCATGATGAGGACTGAGTAATGTATAGAATTATTGGATCATTATATTGTACACCTGCAACTAACATAATATTGTATGTTTATGGAAATAAAATTAATTTAAAAAAAAGAGTTTTGTCCAGTTCAAAACTCAGTTAACCCAAGCCAAATCACCATCTTCTGATCATTTCAGCCTGAGCAGGTGCCTCAGGCCCATTAACTAGACATTTTCCTTTCCCAGGACAAAGTTCCCATTTTCTCTGGCAAACTGGGTAAGTTGGGTCTCTCTACTCCTTGTGTATGCTGGTTTGCTGGTACCTGAGACCCTCTAAAGCAAAGGCCCTCTCCTCTTCCTGTCTGTCACCACAAATAACTTTGATCCTGGCCCCATTTGTAGCTTCTGCCACTCCTTTTAAAGTGTCGTCAGCTCCTTGATTCTCCTGAGCTGGGCTCCAGTCCCAACTGCAATACACTCCATCATCTGTTGTTTGACCTCCCTGAATAAGACTGCTTGCCTGGACTGCAACCTGTTGCCATGCTTTTTAGATACCATGCTGGCCTGTCTGGTTGGACATTTCTGCCATTGCGTATATCTTGAACCATCCATTAATGTTTTCTCCATCTTAGGGAGTATGTTGGATTGTGGGGTTGCATCTTTTATAGTTTGCCTTAAGCTGATGGGGTGAATATTTCTAAGCTGGACAATGTCAAGAATTATGTTTGACTAGAAATGGGCAGAAGACAGGAGCAGACATTTCTCCAAAGAAGACATACAAATGGCCAGGAGACATGTGAACACTCAACATCACTCATCATCAGGGAAATACAAATCAAAACCATGATGAGATACCACCTCACACCAGTCAGAATGGCTAAAATTAACAACTCAAGAAATAACAGATGTTGGCAAGGATGCAGAAAAGGAGAATCCCTTACATTGTTGGTGGGGATGCAAGCTGGTATAGTCACTCTGGAAAACGGTATGGAGATTCCTCAAAAAGTTAAAAATAGAGCTACCTATGAGGCAGCAATTGCACTACTAGGAATTTACCCCAAAGATATAAACGTAGTGATCTGAAGGGGCACCTGCACCTCAATGTTCATGGCAGCAATGTCCACAATAGACAAACTATGGAGAGAGCCAGATGAATGGATAAAGAAGATGTGATATACATCTTCTTTACACACACACACACAACGGAATATTACTCAGCCAACAAAAAAATGAAATTTGCAACGACGTGGATGGAACTAGAGAGTATTATGCTGAGCAAAATAAGTCAATCAGAGAAATACAATTATATGATTTCACTCATATGTAGAATTTAAGAAACAAAACAGAGGATCATAGGGGAAAGGAGGGGAAAATAAAAAAGACTAAATCAGAGGGAGATAAACCATAACAGACTCTTAATTACAGGAAATTAACTGAGGGCTGATGGAGGGGAGGTAGATAGGGGGATGGGGTAACTGGGTGATGGGCATTAAGGAGGGCACATGATGTAATGAGAACTGGGTGTTATATGCAACTGATGATTCACTAAACTCTATCTCTGAGACTAATAATACACTATATGTTAATTAGAATTTAAGTTAAATTAAATTTTAAAAGATTTTTTAAAAAATTTAAAAATCAGAAAAAAAAAAAAAGAATTTTGCTTGACTTCTCTACCCCCTCCCACATCCATATCCAAGCTCCCGGTAAGTTCCGTCAATCTTCAAAGCAAGTATCAGATGTTACTCCTCTCCACTTCCCACAGCTGCTGTCTTAGTCCTGACCACCATCACATCTGGACAATTGCAATAGGTTCCTGCTTTCACTTTTGACTCCAACATCCAGTTTCCATAGAGAAGGCAGAGGGATGATTTTATCAAATATGATTATGTTATTCCCTTCCTCAGGACATCGCTACTGTAGCTTTGGTCACATCATAATAAATTAACCTAGGGTGAATCTTTTAGCCTCAAAATATGGTCCTCCTAGAGTTTCAATGTAAATCCTAAGGTATTTTCTAAATTTACCCATCTTGCTGGGACTCAGATATCCTTACACCCCTGGGTTGGGCAGTTGCTGAAATATCTTTTACCTCTTCAGCTGTTTCCTCCCTTGGGATCCATGTAATTGTGCCTTGTCCAGATCAGGGGTCAGCCAGATTTAAGGAAAGTTTATACACAGATGAGGAAGCCTCCCCCTGTGATTCTCTCCTTCTTAGGATCATCCTTCTCCTTCCCCCCAATCAGTTTCCAGCCTCACACTCCATCCTGTGAGTCCTGCTGCTGGCTGGCAGATAGGATTGTGGTTTTCTGGGTGATCTCCATCTGGAGCATTCCATGAAAGCTGGGAAATGCCCTCAGGGTGGTCCAGAGAGGTGGGGGGAGCATATACAGAAGAATTTCACTCAGTGTTGTTACCTTTTAATGGTGGATTCTATTCCAGTTTCTTCCTCTTTTTTACCATTCTCCATTATCTCAAACTGCTGCCTTTTATATTTTATTTAGAGTTTAGAGTCGTTATTTGGTGGATTAAGCTGATAAAATCTGACAACTGGAAGCCACTCACTTAATAACTGTTGAGGTGCTTTATTTGATCTTCCCAGAATGTCCCGAGTTATTTTTAGAGGATGGTTCCCACATTTGCTCTTATTATATACTCTGCATTGTTAAGGGGGGCACCTCTCAATAAATGTTTTTATCTAGCATGGTTCTAGGAAAGTCATTTTCCATCAGAGTCCTAATCACAGCTGGAAGATTTTATAATATCGGGACCTCATTACCATTGTTGAATTCATCTACCATCATTTCCACCCTGGCTTTCTCTGCTTCAGCCACCTTGACTTTCTGATATTCCTCAAACCTGAGGGCACCTTCATGCTGCAAGGCTTTGAATATAAGCTGCTTGAATCTGCTGCCTGAAATAATCTTCTATCAGTTATCCATGTGTCTCACTTTCTTACTGCACTTAGGTCTTTATTCAAATGTCACCTTCAGGAAGATACTTCCCTCACCCCCTCTTTCAACCACAAACCCCTCATCATTCCTTATTTTTTATTTCCTCTATAGCATTTATTTCCAGCTGACATCCTCTATGTTACATTGATTTGCTTTATTTATCTTATCTATACTTATCATAGGGAGTATATTCTCTAAGGGGAGGGATTTCTGCCCATTTTCCCTGCTTTTCTCCAGGTCAATTTTCCCCTGGGACATAGTATCTGTTAAATGAATGAACAAATAGAGTATAATTTAGTTTGTTCCTGGGTTATTGCATATCTTCCTCTGTGAGATTTCTTGGTTACCTGGTAACTCTCGGCTAGTAACGCACCATCTCCCTTTCTTCCAGTTGTACTTTTATTTTATTTTAAGGATTTATTTATTTATTTATTTGAGAGAGAGAGAACGAGCGAGAGCAGGGAGGGGCAGAGGGAGAGAGAATCTGAAGCAGACTCCACAGTGAGTGCAGACTCTGATGAGGGGCTCCATCTAAAGACCATGAGATTGTGACCTGAGCCAAAACCCAGAGCCCAATGCTCAACCAACTGGGCTGCCCAGGGGCCCCTTTAATTACACTTTTAATAAGTGGTTAAGATCAAGGAACTCATTTTTATATTGGTCTGGTTTGTCCTCTAAGGCCGCAGGTATCCCATTAAGCCAGTAGCTCTTCCTTTAATTTCTTAATACTTCTTCTATCTCCTGCTGTTTGCAAAACATTTTATTCTCCTATGTTTCCATAGTCAGTCAAAGTAAGCTTTCGTGATGTAGCAGGACCAGATCAACATGTTATGCAAACTGAAATCTACTTTGTAGACAGGAAAAATAGCAGAAGGTTAAAAATGTATTCACATAGAAATGTATCAGCTCAAGGTTCTGGTGTGAGAGTCAAATCATCAGCATTCCTACCCCAACTCCTCCACCTACTAGCTCTATGATTTTGGGAACCCATTTATGTTTGTTGGGACTCTTTCTCCTTCTACAAGATGGAGGAAATAACTACAACAATATTTAATTTACAGGGTTGTCATCTGACTTGAATGCATTTGAAATATTGCAAACATAGTCAGTCACATGGTCAGCACCAAATCCATGCCAGCTATAGTGAATAGCCTCATAGCCGAGCCTGGGGGTGGCCTGATTCAGCGTTCCAAGGCAGCAGGAAGTCCCCTTGGGAACTTACCACCACCAGCACTGCCTGCTGCCCTTCGCAAGGGCATAAAAAGAATGCTTTCAAGAGAATTAGATCCAAGCAGAGAAAAAAGCAAACAAAACTTTAAGGATCAGATGTATAGGAGCAATTGGTGAAGTATTTTGGGGAGACCACGAGATTTATCAGAAATACCCCTACATGTAGTGAGGAAGAGGGAAGTGGGGATTATGAGGAAGCAGTCTAGACAAGGCAAAGGAGTTGGTTGACATTCTCCACCCAAAAACCTTTACACATCTTAAAGTGCTCAAGATGTTCCCAACTAATATGGAAATAGTTACATTCACAGTTACATCCAAATAGTAAACTATTTCCGAGGAAATAAACAAAAGAAGTGGCAATTTGAAAAGTTATCACTAGGCGAAAGTGTAATGACAAAGAGTCAAGGGCAAAGGGGTGTTAGTGAATTATCTGAAAGCAAAAATTAGGAAAATAAAAGCTGCACAGAAAAATTGGTGAGGTCATTTAGAGGCTGAAGGAACAAAGTCAGCCTGAAAACCTTAAGGCATGATGAGAAACACTAAATGCTTGAGGGATAGAATAAAAACTTAATTTTCCAGATTACAACTCTTTAAGGCTCCTGGAAAATAGGTAAGTATATTTTTTCTTTAATTTCAATCCACAATTCCTGTGCACCTTTCCTTCCACATCTCCTATCTTCTTTCTCCCTTAAATACTCAAGATGATATTGTCTTATTTCTCTACAGAGAAAGAATAAGACACCCAGGATAAGTCCACAAAGTTCTTTTTCTCTCTTCTCCATCCCTCCCAATACAGAACCTTGATCTCCACTGGACTCTAGGAGGGTAGAGGGAGGTTAGCTTATACTTCCTGAGCTCAGTGCTTTTAACCTCACAGGTCAAAGTACCCTTATATACAAATGCTAAGCAATGACCTTGAACAACAGCAATTTTTACAACAGGAGAATCAACATTAAAAATGTGGTAAAACCCAGTCAAACACTAAGGCAGTCCTGAGCATTTGGGTATCAAAATACTTCTTTAAGGAAACATGTTAGAAATCCATTTTCTCTGAACTTCTGACTGGATCTTCCTCACTTTGCAAGGTATAATCGTTATTCAAATGCCAGCTGTATTCGCAGTTGTGGGCATGCAATATTTTTCTGGGAGAAATCTAAAAAAAAAAAAAAAATTCCAATGGATATCTCTCCATTTTTAATTTACTGAATATTTCCTGTATTAGAACATTTCATTTAGTGTATATAGATTGAATTCAGGTTTGCTATCAATGTATAAGGCCATCCCTACCTTACACCCACCGTACAATGTAAAGGTGCAAGACTCTAACAGTCTAACCCAGAGTCACACAGCTCTTAAGTCATGAAACCAGACTTTCCAGGTGTCTGGATTCCTGGCCAGGGCATTTCAGCTGTCCATTTCAGATGGACACCACTCTCTCCATTTCCAAGGACTCAGATATTCCTGAGTTGCTCTTCCGGTCTGTCTTGTTAATTGCTTTTATTTGTCTCAGGGCACACTCCCATTACAAATTCCAACTAATTGCCAGGGACCGGAACTGGATTAGGAAATCTCCAATCATTTTTATACTTCTTCCAAATAACAATTAAGGGCAATGTTTCCTTTGCATTTCCTTGTAGGCAAATCCAGCTCCACCTCAGCACCAGCTCTCACTTTGGCCAATAGTGCTCTTTCTTTCAAACTCTGGTCACATCACCTATATTCTGTAAACAGAGGTTTTCTACTAATGAAATCTAACAGTCTCACATAAATATGCATGGGACCTGCCACTGTTCCATAACATCTGGACATCTGGTATGCACATCGCCTTAAATCTCTCCTTTAGAGATTAGATCACACGATGGCTCCTCTCTCCCTTGAATTCGGATTTAATGATAGATCTGCAAATTATTAAGGAAAATGTATGTAACACTTCAAGAGGCTAGTGTGACAGGGTTTGAAGCATTCTTGGCTTGTATGTATGTTTTACCTCATTTCTTCTTCAGAAAATAATTTCTATTGTGACTTTTTAAAGATTTTGACAATTAATTAGCCAGGAAAGAAATGTTTGGAGTAGCTTTAACAATTTTCAAGTTTTAAGCATAGGGTCAGAAATACTGTGCCTTATCTAGAGAAGATCTATGCCCTACCTACTCTTTGTGACACAGATGCTTACCCTGTGGCCCAGAGAATTTATCCCTCAACTGTCTGCTCAGCCACAGCATCTTTGGGCAGATCAAAGTCAAGCTCCAATTTCCTCATGTTGGTACATTATGTCCAGGCTCTCAGGAAGCTCTGCTAAAACAGTAGAGAATGCACTCTCATGACTGAAATGATTGTGCCACCTAAAATAACACCCCCCCCCCCGCCTTACCCCCCTGCCAACCACCACCATAATGGTTCTTTAAAACTTGCTCTGCTGAAAAGACTGAAGGAAGAACACCAAATACGGTAGCAATAAGAGAAAAGTTAAAGGGAGAGAAAGTGGGAAGAGGTGGGAGGCTGGGGCAGCTGAAATAAAAGCTGTAATGTCTTTGGATTTCCTTATCCAGCACTAACCTTACCTGTCACTAGCTTTAAATTGGACACGCCATTCACGTAACAAAATGACCAGCTTCCAGCCCCCTCCAAACACTGGTTCTTACAAAACGGATCTCTCTTCCTCTCTGCCCTTCAGCGTGTACGCAAGCTTTCTTAATGAGACTTCCAGCCTTGTGTCCCACCTCTCACAGTCTATGCACCTATCCTCCTCTCTGGGTCTTATCAGATGCCCCTAAAATAGCCTACTGCCCAGAACCCAGCAGGCTGGGGACTCTGATGGCTGTGACAATTATAAGAGGCTAATTAGCTCACTAGAGCAGTGGCAACCTTGTCTTTCCTGTGCAGTCACCGTGTACTGTTTGCTCCAGAAATTTCTCCACAGCAATGTTACAGGCTGTTCTTTTTTACCCTGAGAGGTGAAAACAAAATAGGAACTAAATTTGGAGTGTGCAAAGCCATCTGGATCAGATGTGGCACGGACAAGATGGCCTGGAAACTTTTCCAATACTTGTTATGAAAAGAGAGCTGCCAAGGGCCCAGAAAGCTAACTCTGTCCAAGTGGATAGAGGTGACAAAGGTGACTTTACACTGTAATTTCTCTGTCAGAAAGCCCTCACCTAAAAGCTCTCAAAACTTCCCTTTTCCTAGTTCTGCGTTATTTTGTTGTAAAAGTCACAATGAAACTTCTCTTGTGTCTAAGAGGAGTCTAGAAGAAACCCCAAACAAGTTTCCACCTGTTTTTCTTCTTTAATAACTACGAATGGGTACATAATATCTCACTTCTGGGCTCTGAAAACCAGCTCGATATTATGGGAAAGACATAGAATTTGAAAGGATAGGCTCTGGGTCCAAGTGCCAGATTGGCTAGTTCTGGCTGTGTGTCCTTGGGCAAGTCACTTGCTTCACCTGAGCTTTGTTCCCTCATCTGCAAAACAGGCATAATATTACTAATGCCTACCTTACTAACCCACAAGAGCAATAAAATAAAGCATGCAAAGGACCTTCTATGACTAGCTACACACTGTGTAAGTCAATCCATATTATTTTTTTTCATATTATTTTAAGTAGAATTGTTTTCTTTTTCTGATTGTAAAAATATGTCTGCTTATTCTAAAACTTTTCCAAAAATACAGGAAAATAGAAAACAGAATGAAAAGTGTTTCTATTTCAAAGGGATAACCACTAACATTTTGATATTTTTCTTTTAAGACTTTCTTTGTGTATATATTTCTATTTTACCAAATGGCCATCATAATACACTAATTGTTTGTAAAATGCAACTTTTATTTAATGTCATGTGAGATGATGTGAGTTGTTATTTTTACTATAAAAAAGAAAGTAGCCCAGATGAAAATTGAAGATAGCACAAATATAGCCAACATATGGCATTTCTCCACCGCGTCAAAGTGAATTATTCATAAGCATTTGTCAGAAATATCCAAGGTTACTGAGCTATTCTGGAACAACAGGGTACAAATTCTGAGGCAGAGATTGCTACATGTTCAATAAAACCCATTTCCTTTTCCTCCTGGGCACATAGCAAACCTATATTTGCTATGTTCCCTTGCATTTCGATGTGGTCATGTGACTGAGTTCTTGCCAATAGACATGAGTGGAAGGGATATGTGAATGGAAGTGGTTAAGAAGAGGGTGTGTCTTCCCTGTGGAATCTCTTGTCCTCTGTCCATTGGATGGAAGGAGCCTATAAACCCGGGTCCTGGAATGACCTTGAGGTAGACCACCTGCCAAGCACACACTGGACTTGAGGTAAATAAAAAACAAACTTCTAGTAAGCTACTGAATGTCAGAAGTTTATATAAGAATAGCCGGTTTTAAAAAAAAAAAAAAAAAAAAAAAAAAGAATAGCCGGTTTTACCTACACTAACCAGTGAAACTTTTAACATACTTCTGTGTCACAAGCGTAGATTAAAACTTGATGTAGATCCAGAATTTTCCTTAAATGTAGGCAGAGCTGAAACCCATTCAGTGATTTAATTTCAACACTGAAAGAATCACCCCTTCTCACTTACTTGGTGCAAATAAATCTCTACCCACTCCCTTACAAAAATTTCTAAATTGCTGTTCCCAGGTTTTCCTTCTTATACATAAAATTAAGACTTAACATGCAAATATCCTTGAGAGAGACAACACATTCATTTTACTAAATGACCTAAACCAAACTAAGAATGTGTTAGAGATTATGCAAAGAGGTGGGAAAGACTCCCTCCGCTCAAAGAATGAATTATACTGTAACAAAGGCAACAGGCTGACATAGATTTAATTACATGGGTATGGTCTCCTATATAATTGCTAGAATATAGGTTCCATGAAACTAAGAACTTTGTCTCTTCTTTAGGACATATGTGCTATATTAAGAGCACATCATAGGCTTTGGACAGAATTTGCTCAGACTATGAATTAAGATATTGGAGAACAACTAACTCTTAAACTGTATGTAACTACGAACTGGAATAATAGTTGGGGAAGGCTGAGGGAAGAAGATGGAACCTGGGCCATATTCCCTGAATTTTCATGGTAGGGGAAATAGAAGAAATGATAGTATCTCCTCAGCCTGTGGTGGCAAGCAAAAGGCTTCTTGCAGCCAGAGTAGCAGTTATCAGGATATCAGCTGCCAGCTGTGCTTGGCTCAACAGCACCCTGAGGATTTTGGGGGTGCGGGTGGGGAGCAGTTCCAGTAGAGGAACAGATAGGACAGCGGGGAGTCATCTTGGACCAAAGCTCGAATGCACAGCAAACGTGAACCCTATGGGGAAATATGTTTGTACAGGTGCAATGGAGCAAGATTTTAGAGAATTTTTTTCATACGTTTATGGAAGTGTAATTTATATACTATAAAATGTACCCGTTTTAAGTGTATAGTGTGGTCAGTGTGAATATATTTATACAGTTGTGTGTGTATCCCCCTGACACGGGTTTACAACAATTCCAAAAGGTTCCCTCCTACTTGTTTGCAGGAATTCCTTGGTCCCACCCCAGGCAACCAAGTGATCCATTTTCTGTCCATAGTTTTGCCTTTTCTAGATGTTTCACCTAAATAGAATCATATAATATGTTCTTTTGTGACTGGCTTCTTTCACTTAGCATAGTAGGTCTTTTTTTAGGTTTTTCCAAGTCGTAAGGTGTATCAGTGGTTCATTGCTTTGAATCACTGACTGGTGTTCTACTGTTTGCATATAATATGTTTTGTCTCTCCATTCATCAGTTCCTGTAAATAAACATCTGCCACTTTTACCCTGAAAAGGCACAGATTTTGGCCTTTGGCCACAGGGGATTTTACCCCTCTTGCCAGCAAAGCTGCTGATTTTGTGGCCCACCCTGTCTTGTAAACTACCCTTCCCGCCTGAAAGACCTGAACTGGGGGATAGTGCCTCTGGCACAAAAGTCACATGTTCTTCTCTAAAAGGTCTAGCAGTTTTCAAAAACAAATGCTTCCATTTGTTTTCCTCCTGTGACAATTTCCAGTGCCGTGAAGTGGTGAATTTTGACAATTTTGACCAGTTTTGTACAAGGAAATCACTGACTTCTTCCTACTATGATAACTGGAAGCCCCTTACCTTCTGAAGTATCTTGAAAATCAGGACACAAAACTTGATTCTCTTTGAGAACCAATAGGAAAGCTCATTGCACTGAATTTAGAAATGAAACAACTTATGTGATTCTCAGAGATAGTAGCAATGGAGCAGCATGTGGAAGCAGCTGGAAGGGAAGGATTTCAACCAAGGAACTCTGTATTAGTCAAATGGAAGGGTTTGTAAAAATCTTAAGTCAATTAAATGCAATGCAAGTCCATTCCATGGTTATTGTTGAAAGAATGTTCCATTTCCTTTCCATATTGCTATTTTCATATGTGAAATATATGCTTTTTGAGGATATATGAACCTATATTCTCTGCTTGTCACTTTATTTCTGCACACATCCATAGAGAACACAGATGGAAATTATTAACAGTTTGGAGAACCTTTCCACAGGCTAGGTTAGCTATTCTCATAACTATATTGAAGGTTTCGTTTCCTTTGGCCATTGGCAGTTGTATCTATGGTGTTTCCTCTACCAAGTACCCTCTCACCTTCTGTCACCTGGTTAAATGCTACCCATCCTCCATCACAGTTTAACATCGCATTCTCCAGAAAGCCTTACATGGCTTTATAAGGGCCTTTCTAGAAAGCTGAAAAGCCATATTATAGTTACATATCTGCACATCAATTTCCCCGATTAGATTTAAATTCTGTGAGGGTAGGGCCCTGCTGCCTGGTTTACTATTATATTCCAGAAACTTGGTGAACCTTTAGAAACAGAATATGTGCTTTGTTAATATCTATAAAATTGCTTTGATGGGAAGTTGCATAGGATTCTTGTTAAGGGGACCAAGTCCATGGGATCCCTGGGTGGCTCAGTGGTTGAGCATCTGCCTTTGGCTCAGGGCATGATTCTGGGATCCAGGAGCAAGTCCCACATCAGGCTCCCTGCCTGGAGCCTGCTTCTCCCTCTGCCTGTGTCTCTGCTTCTCTCTTTCTTTCTCTGTCTCTCATGAATAAATAAATAAAATCTTAAAAAAAAAAAGGGAGGGGGGACCAAGTCCTATGGCATCTCTGAGCCTCAGTTTGATTTTGAAAAGTGGGAATAATCTTTCCACTGTGAAGATTAAATGGAAAGATGCATTCACAATGCCTGACATATCACAAATAACATTTAATAAATGTTAACTATTAATCAGGAAGCAATTACAGCCCTTGTTGGTGACAGTAGGAGCCAGTTGACTGGCTGCCCCCTCTCTGGACCACACCAAGTGAATGCCAAGATTCACGTTTCTCCTGGATGCTCCCAGCCAATGAATGACTGGGCAATAGAGGATAGTGGAGGCCACGCCTCTAAACAGGAGAGTCTTCCCTAACATGCAACTTTGTCATGAGACCTCTGCTTCCGCTAGGCAGAATTTTTCATAGTACTGCTCTGTAATGTGAGTCTCTTTCTACCCTATCCTCCATTGCCCCTACCACCATCTCCTTTCACAAGTGTTAGGCCAAGACTCACCTTGCCCATTCCTTATTCTTCCCATGATCTTTCCTCGGCATTCCTGCAACAACTGCCCTGCATGTCTGATAGCATCCTGGTGTCTGTTTTTCAGAGGATTCAAACTAACACAGGTGGTATCAGGGCTGGACCAGGGAAGCACTTGGGTTCACTTCACTTCATAGCCTGGGGTTCACTTCACTCACTACCTGGAAGATGAGAAGGATGCCAGCCTGAGCTGTGTGTGGCCTATTTGCTGCAGAGTTCTATGTTGGTGACCTGGAAAAACATCCTGGCAGAGGAATGCCCCTCCAAGGGCAATTGTCCAGGCACTTGAAAGATATAAAGGAGTAATCACTATAAGGACAGCAGAGTTGGCTGGTTATTGCTAAGTTGTACTGAGACCCCACAGGAACATAATGAGAAACTATGGGCCATGAACAAACAATTAAAGGTAAGAGTGAGAGCCAGAGGGCCTTTTTAGTTTCTTTCAAAGAGCCCCTTAACTCCTACACTAAGGGGTCTGACTCAGTGGAGGAATAGACTCACGTGACAGGAACACGGAGAGCCAGAGAAGTTTAAATGCTTAGCCAGGGCAGTCTGTTTTATGAAGTTTAGAGCCCTGGTTGAAAAAAATTTGGACCTGGAAACATGGGATAAGGCATGGATGTTGATGGATGTTCCCAGGGAATTTGGGTCTGTAGACACTAGCCCTCAGAGCTTGTGGAGGTGGACCACCCCTCTTCACTAGGTCCCAGCACTTCCTCCATGCTGGAAAAGGATACAGAGCCCTCTCCCCAACAAGGAGCATGGTGCCTCCCTCAAGAGCCACTCCTCCCTCTTCTCCTAGATACCAGGCTGATAACTAGAGTTACAATCCAGCTAGGAATATTTTGAGCCTGATAAAGCAGAAAGGATATTATATATTAAAAGGCCTGCAAAATTAATTTGCATGTAACAATAGCTATGGATTTTGAGCAGCTGAAGAGTGGCCCCAACACTGCCAAGAAGTTTTCCTCTGAGGCAAAGGCTGAGAGCAAGAGAGGCTATCCAGGGCTGGTTTCATTAATACCCAGGGGGCTGCCAGGACCTGAGTCAGTGAGACCATGTGGTGATGCTTGTCCACCAGAAGCTGGGCAGCTGACATTCCTGGAACAACTGGAAAAGTCAGATGGGCATTCAGTGCAGAATGACTCACGAGAGGTATGGAGATGGTTAACAGAACGTGGCATATCACGCAGTGAAACACACAGGTGGTCAACAAGGATGCTGCTTAGTATCTGTAGACAGGGAGAGCAGAGTCAAGGAGCAAAAGGCTCAGGGCGGTTGCTCCAATGAAATGTCATAATCACTTCTTCAGATACAGAATCCACTGATTAGAAGGAATTTGCAAAACTGCTGCCAGTATATACTCTAATGATTCCCCATTTTCCCTTTCCAAAAGAGACCTACAAATGTTACTTTGGTGGTTGTATCACAGAAAGGGAAATACTCAGACATGATGAGGACTGTTGGACCCAGTGTCTAAATTGATGTCGATACTCAGAAATCCAAAGCACCACCAGAAACCATTAAAAATAAAAGAGGTACTGAACAAACAAGTAGGAACGAAATGACTCAGCCAGTTGACATTAGCTAAGCTTTTTACCACCAATAAGCCACCAAGACCTACCAAAGGGACAGCTGAGGGTGACGGCAATTTAGAGTAGACAGCCGATGAGGCCAAGGGTAAACACTAGTTGAGATCCCCAGACCAACTATATCTACAGGGGCTAAGGTGTGATCCACTAATCTCCCCACTCTAAGTTACTCTGTAGGAGGAATGGTCCATGAAGGAGCTATTCCCTGAAGCTATATGGAGATGTCCATCTGTCCAGCCCAAGGGCTAAGTGATGGTTGTGAAAACACATCACCCAGATCTCTTACTTCAGGGAATAGAGTGAATTGACTGATCCAACTACTACTCTGGATATACCATCACATTCACACCGAGGATGCTATTCTCCAGCTGCTCCCAGCAAGTGAGTGAGTGTGGTGAGCATATTAGTGCAGACCCATTGATTCCTCTGGGACATGGGACCTCTGATGAGTGATTTGGCCATCAGCATTATGCATTAGCCTGTTGAAACTATCTTCGAACTGCTCTTTAGTCTGAGATTCTTCCAAGCCCAATCCTCCTTCCTTCCTCTTCTCCTTTTCCCTCTATCAGTCTGAAGGCTCCCCCTACACACTCTTGCTTTCTCCCCATATCGTTCACAGGTGTTCCTCGAGTTACCCCCAGCACATCTAATTCAATGCTGCGTCTACTTTACTGAGGAGCACAGTCGTGATACCAGCAACATTCAGGATTGTTTTTTGCTCAAGAGAATAGCGATATCCTGTATATAGGCTTCCAGTTCACCCACAGTTTTTGTTTGTTTCTGGACCAGGAAATTATCCCAATTTTTCAGGAGGTATCACATGTCTTATTTTAGTTGGTTTGTTGCTTTTATCTTCTTTTTTAAAAATATTCTATTTATTTATTTGATAGAAAGAGAGGGAGAGAGAGCACAAGCAGGGGGAGCGGCCGGCAGAAGGTGAGGAAGAAGCAGACTCCTCACTGAGCCCCATGTAGGGCTCCATCCCGGGACCCTAGGATCATGACCTGAGCCAAAGGCAGATGTTTAACCACTTAATGGACTGAGCCATCGAGGCACCCCTGTTTTGTTCTCTTTTTGGACATTTCATGCTGCGCTCACAACAGCACATGGAGCTTATACCAGCAAAAAAAAGGGGGGAATTCATTTTTTTCTCCAGTGAAATGGTTAGGCTCCTAAATATACATAAAGAAAGAAATGCTTCAGAGACTGAAATACAGGAAGATAAAACTAGTCTTGCAGATAAAGCTGTAGAAAAAATAAATCTAGGAAGTGACAGGTGTCTGGATAGCTGAAGGACGACAAGAGGAGAAAAGTGAGGGAGAAATATTCACCCTCCTCCCTGACTTCCTTTCTTGTTTTCTACAAACCGCTACTAGAATTTCCCTGCTACCACATTTGCAATTGTATCAAATAAAGTGAATGGAAGAATGATATTTGGAATCACTACACCTTAGCCCCTTTCTCCTCAGCTACAGAATAACTCATTCGTTAATTCTCCCGTTCATTCAACTAATCATCATACAATGGAGGTCTTCTTGTATATTATTCAGAGTGCTAATTCTGCTCCAAAATCTCATTTAAACAAAATTCTTTGCTAGGGCACTGTCTTGCACAAATATTTTTTTCTTACCCAGATTCTAAATTGGTTCAATCTTTGATCTCTGTTCAAAACACTCGTGTATTTGATTTTCAAAGTGGGGCCAACCCAACAGACTGTTTTTTTTTTTTTACATCTCAGCAAATCAACTGTAGGAATTTTCAAGCTTTTTAAAAGCCCCAAACTCTTGGAGATTCCTGAGTTAGTCCTTCATGGAGAAGGGTAGAAAACCAAGGAATAAAAAAGAAAGTTGGAGAGAAACTTGTGGTATGGAAATTCATGTAAGCTGAATGCATAAAAATTGCCTGGTGGGGAAGCTTCCTAGTGGATAGAGAGCATACTTTAGTACCCCAAAATGGATATTCCTCACCTGATGATGGAGAAACTATGTTCTACAACTAGGGTACTTGGAGTATTGACAAAACCCAAAACTCCAAGTATTCTAAGTTGGTATCAGGTGTCCACTCGTTAGTGTGAAATAATTTCTGACTTTTCCTAATAGTAAGCCTTACTAGGGAAAAAGCAAAACCAGAACTAGTTCCTTCAGGCATAAGCTGAACCACAAGTGAATGAAAAACAACAATTATGACAACAGACATTTAAGGCACTGAGATTCAACCTGTCCAACTGCCCAACTAGGGCCCTTGCATTTTCTTGAGAGCTGCAGATGAGCATTCTAAGGAAGATCATTTCTTAGACGATAAGGTGTTTTGCTTTTTGTTTCTGTCCACATTAAGCATACAGAACATTAAGCATACAGAGTGTGAACCCCACACCAGCAACATCACAATTGCCAGCAGGGTTGTCCTAAATCAAATCCCAACCCTACCTCATGCCCAATGAAACAGAATCTGTGTTTTAACAAGGTCCTCTAGAGACATAGCAACAGATTTACATTTGAGAAGCATGGCATAGTTCAGTAGACAGACTAAGATCTGGAAAATTGGCTAAGGCTTCCAACCCTGACACTTACTAGCTGACAAATTGCATAGCATCCTTGTATTCCAACCTCCTCTGTCAGATGGAGGTAATCTCCGCCTATTCTTTCTCGTATTTCTAGTCTTTGTTTTTACTCCTTCTTGTGTTTCTCTAGTCATGTTTTTGTCCATATTCCTGATATGTCAACCTTCTTTGCTTATTTGCATTCTAACTGGATGCCTTTGCATAAGGAGGAGACAGTAGACATGCATACAATATACATCCATATGCAAGCATCCCACCCCACTTCTATTTATTCCAATAAGATTGACAAAAGAATAAGGTTGTTTAGTGAACATAAAAGCTATTTGACTATTTCAATGCTTTCCACTGCATACCAAGCTGTCTGCCAGATTCTGGGCCAGTATTTGAATGAGTAGCCAATTTGTATGTAACTGATTGATGCAAAGTTTCTGTTTCTAACAGATACTAACTACCCTTTGCTTCTCTTTGAAAAGCCAAAATATGACTGATGATATATAAATTGTTCTTACATTAACCAACATGTCATGCCACAGTTTCCATTTTACAAAATGAAGGCATGCTCTAAGTTATCTATGTGGGCTCCTTCAATTCTGATATCCTATGATTCTGATTGAAACTTGAGGATTCCTCAGTATAAAACATTTATTATTTAAATATAAATATTAAAAAGCAGGTAGCATGATTTAACATGCCCTCCTAAAGACTTCCTTTAGATCCATGCATCTGAAGAGCAGACTTTGCTCCAAAAACCTCCCAAATTCTTTGGTTCCAACAAAATTTAGTTTCTCAGAAATTCAAGAACTCTCTGGACAGACACTTGAAAGCAAGCTTTTTAAAATTTTAATCCCAAGTCTCATTTTAACTTAATTATTTATCTCACTGCAAATGTCTAACATCTCTATCAACTTCCTTAAGATAAATATGTATGAGGTTTGGACCCCAAAATTAAACTCTGAGATTTTGAGACTGATTTTTAAATGTAGCTAGACAGCAGATCCAGCTTCTGAATAAAAATTTATGGTAGTGTGTAATTGAATCACTTAGCATTCCTCATGGAGGAGAAACCCTTTCTACAAATATTCCTTTTCCTATAAATTCCACGTAATTTTCTGACAATACATCTTGATGGAGCTGGTAATCTAAATACTGATTCGTTGTTTCATCCTGAATTAATCATACATAATTACAAAAACTGATACTTTAGAGCATGCATTAACAGCTCTTGAACAGAAATAAATGTCCTTCATCTTAGAAATAGAAACATATCAATGTCCATATGCTCAGAACATCAGATATTTAACCCTCAAGGTGCTCAGCTATTTCTAGTAGAGATTTAAGAGTTATGGTTGCAATAACAAGACATCTTATTTAAATGTTAGCTACTAATTTCTCATTAGTGCCTGCTGGCTTAGTTACAGATTTACAAAGATTCAGTTCATTTATGAGGTCTCTGCATGGTAAGGGATGAAGCAACCACAATTAGCCTTTACTGGCAACCCATTATGCACCAGAGATGCCCTAATCTTAATTTTCATGGCTATATTTTACAGGTAAGGATACAAAGGTACAGAAAAACAGAATAAAGTGTGCAAGGTCACACAGTGGGGAACCAGCACAGTGACAGTTGGAACTGAGCCTGATTTCAGAGTTTATGCTCTTAGCCTTGACATTGTCATTCTACCCAACACTTAATTAACACTTTATGTTAGTAGATCAGACTCTGTTCTATTCAAACATATTTTGTTCTACTCATATGCAGTTTATGATTACATGATTACAAATGATTACATCATTTGCCATGTGATGTTACATTTTATATGATGGTGGTACTTGGATTCAGAAACAGTAATTATCATTTAGGTTCATTGGGCTGCAGAACCCCTATTGTCTCCACTAACTCTAACAACAAAATTTCTGTTAACCTCATACCTTTAAAAAAAAACAAAACAAACACATGAACAAACAAAAAACAATAAAAAAAATTATCAATATCACAATAACAAACCCATTTGCTGGCTCCACTTTATAATAAATACCACTGTTCTTGGGTCCCCTTATCAGTGTTCTTCTCCCCCAGGGATTGAAGACCCAAATGCCTGTAGGAAATAAATGGACTGCAAATAGATGGCATAGCCTGGTGGGATTAAAGGCATTCACCTAGGGAGCCCATGTGCCCATCTGCAGGGGCTGCCCCTCAGTAGCATCGCTGGCCTATGGTAGCCATGAAGAAAGAGTAGCCTTATATTACCTAACCCTCTAATTTGTCCAGGGAAGTCAGTTAAAATAATGAATTTTAAAATTTAACAAATTTAAAAACCAACTATAAAATGCTGGAATGACTAAAGTATCCACATAGGCAGATAGGTCCTACTCATGGCTTGGATACCATCTGGTCTTCAGTCTGTTATCTCAGTTCCTCTGGCCTCTAATCTCTTGCTAAATAAGTTCATTCACCTCTATAGCTTCAATGCTTATATAACATTTAATGACTTCCCAGTGCTGGACCCTAGGACTCAGTCTCTAATTACTCCTCAGGCAAATCTTGTCCAAAGGCACCCCATACAAAAAGGATGAATTGATAAGAATGTCCCTGTCTGTAAATATCCTCCATCTGGAGTGATCTCTAGCTTGGTTAATGCAACCTGTCTATGTAGTCCCCCAATGATCTTCAACCCCTCATTTTTTTAAGCTCACAGAACTTATTGATAAGCAAGTTGAACTGCATCTACCTCAAGCTATTTCCAGACTCCTAACATAAATTTCTACCTTTCACAGCCTGGGTATAAGTCCAGTCACTCATCACACCTCAGTGCACACTTCAGCCACATTGATCTTTTGTCTGACTACTTTCCTGCCACTCGCTTAGTGCATTTTGGCCAAAAAAAGTTTGATATAGGTCTAAAATGGCACTGGAGACATAAGGCTTAGATGTGACTTGTTTCCCTAATTCCATTCTACCTATCCAAATGCTAGGAGGGGCAGTATCACTCACACTGAAGAAAGAGTACTGTTGTTTCTGTAACAGCAGTGAGCTAATCATGCTTAGTCTTCAATCACTGAATTCCATTTAGAATGACATTCACAAGTATGTGTGATGGACATCTGATACCATTTTGTTCATTAACTTGAACTGTCCATATTACTGATCATTATTATCAGGCAGTGTTACCTAGCCCTCAACTAATCAAGACACTTCTAGTTAATAGTTCATGGACTATTCATTTTCAAGGACACAATCACTAAGGAAATGTTTTGAGCATCTATTTTGTGTCCTATATAATTAAGGCCACAAAAAAGAATGACACATTTTCTATGGTCAAAAAATGTCATCTAGTTCGGAACATAGAACTAAAACACCAATTTATGATCAGCATAAAGCAATATGCAACTGAGTAATTAAACTTTACAGATGATTAATGTTAAAAGAATTCAAGGGAAGTATGTTGTAGAGTTCTTATCATGAACCTCATAAAGGAGATTGTGTTGACCTGGGGGTTGAAAATCAGGGAAGAATTATTTAAGAGGAAAAGGTGCTTTAGGTCAAAGAAATGATGTAAGCAAAGTTACAGAGGTTAAAAACAAACTGGCTTGGTACTATACCAGAGAGAGATGGATGGGAATATTGGGTAATTAAAAGTACTTTAACTCCAGAAAGAGTTTCAAGTTTTTGTAGTAGGTCATTGAACATTAAACTGTGTGTGTTTGTGTGCATGTTTTTGAAGACTGAAGATGATATCTTAAAAAGATCAGTACTGTACACTGGTAGAGTGTGCAAGATGAACTGGATACTGAAAGGAGAGACTAGGGTCAGAGGATCCAGTTAAGAAAGCAGGAATCTGTGCAGTAATTGAGGTATGACTGGACTAGAACAGTGTCAGAGGTCTGCAATGAAGAAGAAATGCCTCCTATGAAGGGAGAACCAATAGGCCTTCTGACAGTCTGGATTTTAGTAATAAAAGAAAGAATAAGCAACACTAAATGATCACAGGATTTTTATCTTGAGTGATAGGATAATCGTATTATTTTTGACAGACACAGGAGCTAAATTGAGTGATGAAGAAAGTACATTTTCTTTAAAAAAAAAAATTGAATTTGAAGAGCTCCCTTAACCTGATCTTTCTCTCTCTCTCTTTCCCTCTCTCTCTTTTAAGATTTTATTTATTATTTGACAGAAAGATAGAGAGAACCAGAGTGTACAAGTGGAGGAGAATGGCAGGGAGAGGGAGGAGCAGGCTTCCTACTAAGTAGGGAGCCCAACATGGGACTCGATCCCAGGACTTTGGGATCATGACCTGAGCTGAAGGTGATGCTTAACAAACTGAGCCACCCAGGTGCCCCTTAACCTGGTTTCTTTTCTTTTCCTTTTTTTTTTTTTAAGATTGTATTTATTTATTTATTTATTTATTTATGAGAGACACAGAGAGAGGCAGAGACATAGGCAGAGGGAGAAGCAGGCTCCCTGTGGGGAACCCAATGCAGGACTTTATCCCAGGACCCTGAGCCAAAGGCAGATGTTCAACCACTGAGCCACCCAGATGTCCCTTAATCTGGTTTCTTTAGAAAGCAGAGCCTGATGGCAATGATTAACATGATGATGTGTAACTTGCAAGTATACACCCTGAGCAGTGAGGGTAAAGATACAGCCAACAGAGGGTAAGGAAGGAAGTAAACCATACAATGATACTTTCCTGGACTGGCCATCCTCTCACAATCAGCCCAGGAGAGACACAAAGGAGACTTACCAGGTGTTTTTCCTAGCTCACAGGACTTTTCCATAGAGGCTAGGAGGATAAACCATATTTTGGCATTAGTCTGTGGGGTATACGAAAATGGGAAATCAATCTAATCCCCTTGGCTCCCCTCAGACTCTTGTTTTTCATTGGTCAAAATTCACTCCAAGGAGATTTAACTCCTTCATCTTCAACTCCTTAGGTAGGCACTTGGGCTGCCAGAAGCCATAACCTGAAGTGGAGGGTTTCATCTAAGATCGGACATAGTCTGGGGAGCCTGAAATTTTAGGTATAGCTAGCCAACCACGGGTAGTAGCCAAAGGGAAGGACT
Source organism: Canis lupus dingo (assembly GCF_003254725.2). NCBI lineage: Eukaryota > Metazoa > Chordata > Mammalia > Carnivora > Canidae > Canis > Canis lupus. The sequence continues at coordinate 71,000,798 of NC_064249.1, forward strand.
GGCACTCCCAGGGCAAAGGGCAAGTGACCATTGAATTATTCTGGAAGTGACTGGTACCTTTTCAAGGAAGAACACATCAGAAGGGCTCTGATAAAAGACATATCTGACATGAGAAATAATTCCTCAAGTGGAATTAACTTGCAGAAAATACGACAGATGGATCAAAGCCTGCAGGGAGACTTGTAACAAAAGGTACAGGGTTGGAGTTTATGATTTTCTTCCATAAAGTTATAAATGGAACTTGGGAGAATAGAAACACCCCTGGGAGAAAGAACACACAAGACACAAGGGGAAAAATATGATAATACTAGGAACTGAGGAGCATAAAGGAAAAGTAAGAGAAGAGAAATATCATGTGATGGTTAAAAGAAAAACAAGATTAAAATGAAATCCAGAAATGATTTATACCATTTATACCATGAAGCTAGGAATGAGTATTTTTAAAGGAGTATCTATTGAACAGTGTCCAATACACTAGATTGGTCCAGAGGAATGAGGAGAGAACAAAGAAAGTTGTGTTGTCAAATGAAATAAAATACCTTTAACACTCCAAAATTAGATGTGGAATAAAATATTTCTCTGTGAACCAAAAGTCCCTGAGGGTAACATTCTATGAGTTCATAAAGGCCTCAGTTTTGGACCTCTCCCTCATAGATCCACAGGTTTGGGCGGGCCAGCCTTCAGGGTCTTCTGGACTCAAGGTCCTGGTCAGCTGTAAGCCCCAGTGTTCTCAGATGAAGTCAGTGTTTGTGGGAAGCTGAGAAAATTGACACTGAGAGTCTCTGTAAAGAGACCACACTGTAGTTGCTGGGGAGCCTAGTGCAAGACCACCTGAGAATGTAGTTTGAATAGGAGATCAGAAGATCAGATAGACATAAGGGGTTCGTGGAGATCAGAGTAAAGAAAAAAATCTAAAAATAATAATAATAATAATAAAATAAAAATTAAAAAAATAAAAATAAATAAAAAAATCTGAGTAGTAGTAGGGGACACCCAGAAGAGTCATCTACAGAGAGTCCTGGAAGGTCAGTCCATACAGACTAAAAAAAAAGTCAAAATATATTTTGGTGTGGACAGAAGGTGGGCTGAAATTAAGGTGAAGACCTTGCTGACGATAGTCACAGAAAGACAAGCTGTATGTAACAGTGAGTTTTTGAAACAGACTGCCTAGGCCCAAAAATCAAGCCCCAACACTTCTCGATTGTGACCATGGCAAGTCACTTGGTCACTCCAGATGTCAGTTCCCTTACTTGGAGAATAGATTTAATAAGAAAATCTATCTTATAGGGATATGACAATTTAAAAAGTGAGTTAAACCATAATGTGATTAACAGTCTGTAGCAGAAAATGATTTGTCTACACCATGTATTCATGTGGATGTCTCTGATGTAACAAATGTGAGACTGATTTCACGACCCACCCTCCCGAGGCTCCTCCTTCTTAGAGTAATGGCACTGCAATCCATTGGGCAAGCCAGACATCTAGAAGCCATCCTTGACACTTTGTTCTTCATCCTCCACATCCAAACTATCATTAATTTTTATCAATTTTACCTTCAAAATATCTATCATATTCATACACTTTTGGCATCCATATATTTACCATGCTAATCCAACTTGCTCTTTGAGCATACTATAAAATATCCCATGAATTTGTCTAGCTGCTCTTGGGCTTTTCTAGTCTATTCGCAAATGCAGAACTCCCTAGGCAATGACATGTATGAGTTACAGGTGCACAAGAAGCAAAGTATACAACCCAAAGTCTGGCTTGTGGGGCCTAAAGAATAAGCCACATAGAAGCTTCTATAGGTACAACCCAAGACATGACCCAAATGATGTGTCAAGTAGACTTGTGTTTAGACTTGTGTCTGACATGACTTCACATAGTGTCTGAGTAAACTTCAAGATGACCATTCTAACAATGCATGCACACAAGTACATTTCACAAATTAGAGCATCAGCATTATATTGGATTTTTTTTTACAAACTCAACTCAGTTTACATCCTAGTTCTTTGTATTTCATTTTACCAATTTTATTACATAAAGACCATGTAATTTTTTATCAACTCTCACCTAAATACCCCCAAATCCTCTCTTGGTTTCACCAAGGCACGAAGGAAATATCATCAGTCTATACACGTACCATGACATGGATGATTTGGGAAAGCTCGGCTCCTATCTATAGTCAAAGAAGGCTTAAACAAAGCAAATCTGATTATATAACTCCTCTGCATAAATGCCTAATGGCTTCACAGTGCTGTAAGAATGAAAGTCAAAATACACAGAATGGACTACAAACCCCACATGTCTGACCTACATCCTCTCTTGGGTCATCTTAAGCCACTCTTCTTCTTACTCTTTGCACTTCAACTACCCTGACTTCTTTCATTTCCTTAAAAGCATCATGCCCCTTCCAATCACAGACTCTGTGTATGCACATCTCTCTCCACAATGAGAATGTCTCATCCTAATCAGTTACTGTGTTGATTTCATTTCATCCTTTAGCTTTCAGCTCAAGGTCATGTCCTTAAAGAAAGTATATTACTGCCCCCTTTCCCAGCCCAATTCAGGACTCTTCCATTTACTTATCAAGTATATGGATGCTTGTTTATCACTGTATCCCCAACACTTAACATAGTACTTGGTACTCAATAAGAGTTCAATAAATAAATCTTGAAAAATAGATTGAGGGCTATGTTCTAGGCAGCCATGGGTCAGACATGAGGTTGTGAGTTGTGGTTACTTGGTCCAGACTCAGGTAGCTTGACTCCCCCTCTACATGGTTTCACCAGATGTCTAACAGGTTCATTTTTAAAGACTGGCCATGATGGAAGTTCTTTTTCTTTTTGTTTAAATTTATAAATATAAAAATCAATGAAGGTCTTTCCATATAATAACAATCAATCATTGTTAATCTTTCTAGTATGACAAGACTGTCTCATTTTTGTTAACAGCTTCTGTTCTTTGTCAAAATATTTTCACATTTTATATAAATGGTGCACATATATTTGCTGATTTTTTTCATTCAGCGCAGTTTTTTAAATAACTGCATAGTATTTATAGCTATTATTTCATACAACTATATGATAGGTTCTCCCAAAATATTTATTGACGGAGTATAGTGTGCCAAGCACCATGGAAGTACCAGAGAAGCAAAGATTCACTCAATTTATTCGAAAGATACTTAACAAAAAAGTGGGGTTGAAATGGGAGAGAAAATGGGGTCAAGAGGAGTTACTGTGTTTTAATTTTTAATTCCAAGCAGAAAAAATACATATTTGTATGCTGATGAGAAAAATTGACGATGTAGGAGAAAGATAGGGATTTTCTGGAGGGATATCCTGGGGTAAAGGAGAGAGAAAGAATTCAGAGCACAGGGCAGACAGAAGATAGAGTACAAAGGACAAATTTGAAGGTAGTGGGAAAATGTGGGAGATTTCCTCTATTTGCTCTAGTTTTCTCAATAACTAGAAGAGCATGATGCAAAGTGATCAGCAAAGAGTGGGGTTGTTGAAGAAATTGATGAAGGTTTCCATAAAGAGGAGAAAATACAAGATAGTTGTCTGGGCCAGTGAATGGGCCAGAGGAGCACTGTATGATTGCTATGAGGATGAAAGGCCCTGTGGAGGTTTGTGGTCATGAAAGGTAACAGCAGTCAGGGTGGTTGCAATATTTTCTCCCTAACCATTTTTAGTTACTTGAATGGAGGTATGAAGCAGGTTCAAAGTTAGCTTCCACCACGGTTGTGGTTTTGACAGGTTAGGATTACATGGTGATAGAGGCACAAAGGCACTGGGGAGATAGCCAAGAGAGTGATCTTAATGATGTGAATCTGTGGACATAGCCTTGTTCTCAGAGAGCTCAGTCTGGTGAGGGAGAAGCTAAAAAAACAATTGCATGGTTAAAAAAAAATAATACTAGACTGGAAGAATATACAGGATGCCATGAGGGCACAAGGAAGGATTTGATGTACCATATTTTACTAAATTATTATAGAATATTGCTATCAACTATAGATAATCTCACAACATTTTGAGATATATAACACATTTTAAATAATATTCCTAGAAATAAGTCTGAGTTCTTTAATTCTTCATCTATTGGCTTAACTATTAAATAGTTGGATGATTTTTTTTTCACCTCCAAATATTTCAGACAACTGTGAGAATGCTTAAAGTTTTAGGATTTTTTTTTTTTTTTTAGGATTCTTGTTTGGGCTTCTATTGATATAATTATATTATTTCTATAATATATTTCTCTTATAGATCACAGAGTTTTTCTAGGAATATTGGGGTCACGTAGAGTATCACCTTAAATTTGGAGTATCACTGCAAATGCCACCCAGCCTTGAGAATGACCTTCTTAATTGAAGACAATCATCTCAAGAACTATGATTTTTCTCTTTGTATTCTCTTTTCTATTCTCTTTGTATCTCTCTTTTTTATTGTGCCATCTAATTTACTGGAAACATGTATACGCAGCTTAACTCCAGCTATGGGAAACATCAAAGTCTCTAGCATATAGAAGACATATAAGATGAAGTGGTGATATACACATATTATTCATATGGCCATTTCAACCCCGAGTAACTTGTTATACATATTTTGAATTATTTTCTCGGATTTACTTACCAATGGGACTATGGAATTACTCAAAGTCTCTTATCAACTAACAATACCTCAAGCATTATGTGTCTATTGCAATTTTATTGCCATCTTATCAGTATTGGATGCTAAAACCATATTCTTAACTTAATATTTCCAGTACTTGCTGTTGAAAACTATTGGGGGTGGTACAAAACAAAAAACAAAAAACAAAAACAAAAACAAAAAAAAAACCTCTCCACATAGTGAAATTGTTAGTTTCATTTAAACAAGTGATGAAGTTGTCCTTAAATTACTAAGCATGTATACTTGAATTCTTTATCTTCAAATTATGTAAACTTTCTATGCAACTGGTGGGTTATACCTATTAAGAGAGAGAGAGAGAGAGAGAGAGATAATATGCCCAAAATGGAGTCACTTGTGATGAGCCTCAATCAGCCAACCAATCTAAACCAATTGCGGTTTCAGTCTCTACCAGGAATGTGACTTTTATTTTTTTTATTTTTTATTTATGATAGTCACACAGAGGGAGAGAGAGAGGCAGAGACACAGGCAGAGGGAGAAGCAGGCTCCATGCACCAGGAGCCCAACGTGGGATTCGATCTCGAGTCTCCAGGATTGCGCCCTGGGCCAAAGGCAGGCGCTAAACCTCTGAGCCACCCAGGGATCCCGGAATGTGACTTTTAACCAGTCAATCTAAACCTACCTGATCAGCAGTAGTGAGTTAATCTGCACGATAAACCCCTGTCCCACCCTCACAGGAAGGTGGCCTTGTCTGAAACAATATACTCTTTTCCTTCTCTTACCCTCTTTCTGGTTTATAAAAACCTATTTTGTACAGCTCTTAGGAGCTCCTTTCCACCAGCTAGATGGGATGCTGCTCTATTCATGAGTTGCTGAATAAAGGCAATACGTTTGTTCATGTGAATTGTGTTTTTTAACACATCTGGCAGGGGGTCCCTGGGTGGCTCAGCGGTTTAGCACCTGCCTTTGGCCTAGGGTGTGACCCTGGAGTCCCGGGATCGAGTCCCAGATCCCATGTCGGGCTCCCTGCATGGACCCGGCTTTTCCCTCCTCCTGTGTCTCTGCCTCTCTCGCTCTATGAATAAAAAAAAAATTTTTTTAAAATCTTTAACATAACTGGCAGATAAGAGAACAGTGGCTTCTCTTTATTATATACAGGAAAGCAGAAGCTACTTCCCTTTCTCCTTTGAAAAGAAGGAGAGAAACATTTTCTCCTTGGTTCCGACCTCAACTTTTTGGAATGTCAGTAAAATCTCTCCAGGGGCCAGAGAGACCCTTATGTCTTAGATTATTTTTGACCTAGACAGGCCTCCAAGGTCGTCTGAGCTTTGTCTCTTTTGTCATGTAAATACCTGAAGAGATGGCACTCCAGTATTTTGGGAGTTTTTTTTTTTTAATAATAAATTTATTTTTTATTGGTGTTCAATTTACCAACGTACAGAATAACACCCAGTGCTCATCCCGTCAAGTGCCCCACTCAGTGCCCGTCACCCATTCACCCCCACCCCCCGCCCTCCTCCCCTTCCACCACCCCTAGTTCGTTTCCCAGAGTTAGGAGTCTTTATGTTCTGTCTCCCTTTCTGATATTTCCCACACATTTCTTCTCCCTTCCCTTATATTCCCTTTCACTATTATTTATATTCCCCAAATGAATGAGACCATATAATGTTTGTCCTTCTCTGATTGACTTACTTCACTCAGCATAATACCCTCCAGTTCCATCCACGTTGAAGCAAATGGTGGGTATTTGTCGATTCTTTTTTTTTTTTTTTTTTTTTTTTTTTTTTTTTTTTTTTTATTTTTAATTTATTTTTTATTGGTGTTCAATTTACTAACATACAGAATAACACCCAGTGCCCGTCACCCATTCACTCCCACCCCCCGCCCTCCTCCCCTTCTACCACCCCTAGTTCGTTTCCCAGAGTTAGCAGTCTTTACGTTCTGTCTCCCTTTCTGATATTTCCCACACATTTCTTCTCCCTTCCCTTATATTCCCTTTCACTATTATTTATATTCCCCAAATGAATGAGAACATATAATGTTTGTCCTTCACCGACTGACTTACTTCACTCAGCATAATACCCTCCAGTTCCATCCACGTTGAAGCAAATGGTGGGTATTTGTCATTTCTAATAGCTGAGTAATATTCCATTGTATACATAAACCACATCTTCTTTATCCATTCATCTTTCGTTGGACACCGAGGCTCCTTCCACAGTTTGGCTATCGTGGCCATTGCTGCTATAAACATCGGGGTGCAGGTGTCCCGGCGTTTCATTGCATTTGTATCTTTGGGGTAAATCCCCAACAGTGCAATTGCTGGGTCGTAGGGCAGGTCTATTTTTAACTGTTTGAGGAACCTCCACACAGTTTTCCAGAGTGGCTGCACCAGTTCACATTCCCACCAACAGTGTATGAGGGTTCCCTTTTCTCCGCATCCTCTCCAACATTTGTTGTTTCCTGCCTTGTTAATTTTCCCCATTCTCACTGGTGTGAGGTGGTATCTCATTGTAGTTTTGATTTGTATTTCCCTGATGGCAAGTGATGCAGAACATTTTCTCATATGCATGTTGGCCATGTCTATGTCTTCCTCTGTGAGATTTCTGTTCATGTCTTTTGCCCATTTCATGATTGGATTGTTTGTTTCTTTGGTGTTGAGTTTAATAAGTTCTTTATAGATCTTGGAAACTAGCCCTTTATCTGATATGTCATTTGCAAATATCTTCTCCCATTCTGTAGGTTGTCTTTGAGTTTTGTTGACTGTATCCTTTGCTGTGCAAAAGCTTCTTATCTTGATGAAGTCCCAATAGTTCATTTTTGCTTTTGTTTCTTTTGCCTTCGTGGATGTATCTTGCAAGAAGTTACTGTGGCCGAGTTCAAAAAGGGTGTTGCCTGTGTTCTTCTCTAGGATTTTGATGGAATCTTGTCTCACATTTAGATCTTTCATCCATTTTGAGTTTATCTTTGTGTATGGTGCAAGAGAGTGGTCTAGTTTCATTCTTCTGCATGTGGATGTCCAATTTTCCCAGCACCATTTATTGAAGAGACTGTCTTTCTTCCAATGGATAGTCTTTCCTCCTTTATCGAATATTAGTTGCCCATAAAGTTCAGGGTCCACTTCTGGATTCTCTATTCTGTTCCACTGATCTATGTGTCTGTTTTTGTGCCAGTACCACACTGTCTTGATGACCACACCTTTGTAGTACAACCTGAAATCTGGCATTGTGATGCCCCCAGATATGGTTTTCTTTTTTAAAATTCCCCTGGCTATTCGGGGTCTTTTCTGATTCCACACAAATCTTAAAATAATTTGTTCTAACTCTCTGAAGAAAGTCCATGGTATTTTGATAGGGATTGCATTAAACGTGTATATTGCCTTGGGTAACATTGACATTTTCACAATATTAATTCTGCCAATCCATGAGCATGGAATATTTTTCCATCTCTTTGTGTCTTCCTCAATTTCTTTCAGAAGTGTTCTATAGTTTTGAGGGTATAGATCCTTTACATCTTTGGTTAGGTTTATTCCTAGGTATCTTATGCTTTTGGGTGCAATTGTAAATGGGATTGACTCCTTAATTTCTCTTTCTTCAGTCTCATTGTTAGTGTATAGAAATGCCACTGACTTCTGGGCATTGATTTTGTATCCTGCCATGCTACCGAATTGCTGTATGAGTTCTAGCAATCTTGGGGTGGAGACTTTTGGGTTTTCTATGTAGAGTATCATGTCATCGGGCGAAGAGGGAGAGTTTGACTTCTTCTTTGCCAATTTGAATGCCTTTAATGTCTTTTTGTTGTCTGATTGCTGAGGCTAGGACTTCCAGTACTATGTTGAACAGCAGTGGTGAGAGTGGACATCCCTGTCTTGTTCCTGATCTTAGGGGAAAGGCTCCCAGTGCTTCCCCATTGAGAATGATATTTGCTGTGGGCTTTTCATAGATGGCTTTTAAGATGTCGAGGAATGTTCCCTCTATCCCTACACTCTGAAGAGTTTTGATCAGGAATGGATGCTGTATTTTGTCAAATGCTTTCTCTGCATCCAATGAGAGGATCATATGGTTCTTGGTTTTTCTCTTGCTGATATGATGAATCACATTGATTGTTTTACGGGTGTTGAACCAGCCTTGTGTCCCAGGGATAAATCCTACTTGGTCATGGTGAATAATTTTCTTAATGTACTGTTGGATCCTATTGGCCAGTATCTTGTTGAGAATTTTTGCATCCATGTTCATCAGGGATATTGGTCTGTAATTCTCCTTTTTGGTGGGGTCTTTGTCTGGCTTTGGAATTAAGGTGATGCTGGCTTCATAGAACGAATTTGGAAGTACTCCATCTCTTTCTATCTTTCCAACAGCTTTAGGAGAATAGGTATGATTTCTTCTTTAAACGTTTGATAAAATTCCCCTGGGAAGCCATCTGGCCCTGGACTCTTGTGTCTTGGGAGGTTTTTGATGACTGCTTCAATTTCCTCCCTGGTTATTGGCCTGTTCAGGTTTTCTATTTCTTCCTGTTCCAGTTTTGGTAGTTTGTGGCTTTCCAGGAATGCGTCCATTTCTGCTAGATTGCCTAATTTATTGGCGTATAGCTGTTCATAATATGTTTTTAAAATCGTTTGTATTTCCTTGGTGTTGGTAGTGATCTCTCCTTTCTCATTCATGATTTTATTAATTTGAGTCTTCTCTCTCTTCTTTTTAATAAGGCTGGCTAATGGTTTATCTATCTTATTAATTCTTTCAAAGAACCAACTCCTGGTTCTGTTGATCTGTTCCACAGTTCTTCTGGTCTCGATTTCGTTGAGTTCTGCTCGAATCTTTATTAACTCCCTTCTTCTCTTGGGTGTAGGATCTATTTGCTGTTTTTTCTCTAGCTCCTTTATGTGTAAGGTTAGCTTTTGTATTTGAGTTCTTTCCAGTTTTTGAATGGATGCTTGTATTGCGATGTATTTCCCCCTTAGGACTGCTTTTGCTGCATCCCAAAGATTTTGAACGGTTGTATCTTCATTCTCATTAGTTTCCATGAATCTTTTTAATTCTTCCTTAATTTCCTGGTTGACCCTTTTATCTTTTAGCAGGATGGTCCTTAACCTCCACGTGTTTGAGGTCCTTCCAAACTTCTTGTTGTGATTTAGTTCTAATTTCAAGGCATTATGGTCCGAGAATATGCAGGGGACAATCCCAATCTTTTGGTATCGGTTCAGACCCGATTTGTGTCCCAATATGTGGTCTATTCTGGAGAAAGTTCCATGTGCGCTTGAGAAGAATGTGTATTCAGTTGAGTTTGGATGTAAAGTTCTGTAGATATCTGTGAAATCCATCTGGTCCAGTGTATCATTTAAAGCTCTCGTTTCTTTGGAGATGTTTTGCTTAGAAGACCTATCGAGTATAGAAAGAGCTAGATTGAAGTCACCAAGTATAAGTGTATTATTATCTAAGTATTTCTTCACTTTGGTTAATAATTGATTTATATATTTGGCAGCTCCCACATTCGGAGCATATATATTGAGGATTGTTAAGTCCTCTTGTTGAATAGATCCTTTAAGTATGATATAGTGTCCCTCTTCATCTCTCACTACAGTCTTTGAGGTAAATTTTAGTTTATCTGATATAAGGATGGCTACCCCTGCTTTCTTTTGAGGACCATTCGAATGGTAAATGGTTCTCCAACCTTTTATTTTCAGGCTGTAGGTGTCCTTCTGTCTAAAATGAGTCTCTTGTAGACAGCAAATAGATGGGTCCTGCTTTTTTATCCAGTCTGAAACCCTGCGCCTTTTGATGGGGTCATTAAGCCCGTTCACATTCAGAGTTACTGTTGAGAGATATGAGTTTAGTGTCATCATGATATCTATTCAGTCTTTGTTTTTGTGGACTGTTCCACTGAACTTCTTCTTAAAGGGAATTTTAAGATTCCCCCTTAAAATTTCTTGCAGAGCTGGTTTGAAGGTCACATATTCTTTCAGTTGCTGCCTGTCTTGGAAGCTCTTTATCTCTCCTTCCATTTTGAATGAGAGCCTTGCTGGATAAAGTATTCTTGGTTGCATGTTCTTCTCATTTAGGACCCTGAATATATCCTGCCAGCCCTTTCTGGCCTGCCAGGTCTCTGTGGAGAGGTCTGCTGTTACCCTAATACTCCTCCCCATAAAAGTCAGGGATTTCTTGTCTCTTGCTGCTTTAAGGATCTTCTCCTTATCTTTGGAATTTGCAAGCTTCACAATTAAATGTCGAGGTGTTGAACGGTTTTTATTGATTTTAGGGGGGATCTCTCTATTTCCTGGATCTGAATGCCTGTTTCCCTTCCCAGATTAGGAAAGTTTTTCAGCTAGAATTTGTTCAAATACATATTCTGGCCCTCTGTCCCTTTCGGCGCCCTCGGGAACCCCAATTAAACGTAGGTTTTTCTTCCTCAGGCTGTCGTTTATTTCCCTTAATCTATCTTCATGGTCTTTTAATTGTTTGTCTCTTTTTTCCTCAGTTTCCCTCTTTGCTATCAACTTGTCTTCTAGGTCACTCACTCGTTCTTCCACCTCGTTAACCCTCGTCGTTAGGACTTCTAGTTTGGATTGCATCTCATTCAATTGATTTTTAATTTCTGCCTGATTAGCTCTAAATTCTGCAGTCATGAAGTCTCTTGAGTCCTTTATACTTTTTTCTAGAGCCACCAGTAGCTGTATAATAGTGCTTCTGAATTGGCTTTCTGGCATTGAATTGTAATCCAGATTTTGTAACTCTGTGGGAGAGAGGACTGTTTCTGATTCTTTCTTTTGAGGTGAGGTTTTCCTTCTAGTCATTTTGCTCAGTGCAGAGTGGCCAAAAGCAGTTGTATTGGGAAAAAGAGAAAAAGAGAGGAGAGAAAGAAGGAAAGAAAAGAGAAAAAGAAAAAAAAGGGAAGAAAAAAACGAAAAAAAAAATAAAAAAAAGAAAAGAAAGGAGAAAAAAAAGGGGGTGGGGGAAGGAAACAAATCAAAAAGCAAAACAAAACAAAACAATACAAAACAAAACAAAACAAAAAAAAAAAAAAAAAAAAAAGATCCACCGGGGAGTATCTTCTGATTCTGTGTACTTTAAGTCCCTTGGCTTCTCCTGGAAGTTGTCAGTCTAGCTGGTCTTCTGGGGGAGGGGCCTGTTGTGCTGATTCTCGGGTGTGAGCACTTGGGGGAGCTGCTGTGCCCCTGCCTGGTGCAGGGCTCGGTGGGGGTTGTTTACCCCGTGAGGCCGCAGGAGGAACAGCCCCAGTGGCGGGGCAGCTCTGGAAACCTGGATTCAGCTCCGGCAGGAACTCCGTCTGCAGGGCCTGGAGGCTCCGGGCGGGGCCGCTGATCTGCTCAGCTCGGGGCAGGAGCGTCCTTGCTGTCCTGGGCCCTCCCGGCCTCTGCCTGTCCCGGGGGAGGCCGGATCCTGGGCTGTGTCCCGGCGCCCTGTGCTCCGGGGCCTGCGCTGGTGGATTCGCGCTCCCGGGCCGCGCAGCCCCCTCTGCGGAGCCGCCGCCCGAGCCCCTCCGAGCTGCTCCTGGAACCGCGCAGGCCCTCTGCACGGAGCCTCTTCCTCTGCCCGAGCCCGGCCGAGCTGCTCCCGGGGCCGTGCAGCCCCCTCTGCGGAGCCGCCGCCCGAGCCCCCCCGAGCTGCTCCGGGTCCCGCCGTGCGCGCTGCAGCCCTTAGGGAGCTCGGCGCACTCTCCTGGGTGCGGAGTTGCTGTTACTGTCCCGGGGAGCCCGAGGGCATCCCCTCCCTCCTGGGTCCTGCTCCAACTCCCTGCGAGCCCCTTTGCGCCCGGGAAGGTCGGTGCAGCTCCTGCGTCTCCGGGACGGGGCTCTCCTGTCCTGGGACACTCGCCCCGGCCTCAGCCCGGCTCCTCGCGGGCCCCTCCCCCTCGGAGGCCTTTGTTTCTTTATTTCTTTTCCCCCCCGTCTTCCTACCTTGATAGAAGCGCGAACTCTTCTCACTGTTGCATTCCAGCTGGTCTCTCTTTAAATCTCAGGCCGAATTCATAGATTTTCAGGATAATTTGAAGGTTTTCTAGGTAGTTGGTGGAGACAGGTGATTTGGAGACCCTACTCTTCCGCCATCTTGCTCCTCCCCCGTATTTGTCGATTCTAATGGCTGAGTAATATTCCATTGTATACATAAACCACATCTTCTTTACCCATTCATCTTTCGATGAACACCGAGGCTCCTTCCACAGTTTGGCTATTGTGGACATCGCTGCTATAAACATCGGGAGTTTTTGAGCATCATTTGAGCTGCCACCTTTTGGCCCTCTCAGGAAGATAAGAAAAGATATATTGTCCTTTTAGAAAGAGTAGTTAGTGAGACAAATGGCTACATATTTTTCTCATGTAGAGGAAGGATACAATGTTTTTAGGGAAAGGGAAATCAGATCCTCTATCTTTCCATCATCTGCATTGCCATATCTCCGGAGTCTAGGCTTTTTTTACAGAGGCACTGAGAAATCCAGGGAATCTTTGTTTTCCCATAGTATGTAAATTGCTCTGTAATAAAGCTGATTGGACAAGAATAAAAGAATGAAATATATATATACATGCAACATTGTGAATGTTCATAAATCTCAAAAATAATATGTGTGTGTGGAAGAAGCCATTTACAAAAGAATGCACAGTGTTTGATTCTATAACTAAACTATTGTGATAAAAGTCAGACCAATGTTTGCCCCAGGAAGGTGAATAGACTGAAAGGAGAACAAGGGAACTTTCTTTAGGCCTGAGGCTATTCTATATCTTGATTCAAGTGGTACTTACACAGGTGTACCTAGTTAACAAAGCTTAAAAAATTGTACAGTTAAATTAATGAGAAGATGGCACAGTAAAAAGATTCTGAGCTCACCTCCTCCCATGGATACATCGAGATAATGGCCACATCAGAGCAACTAACTCTGAAAATGACCTGAAGACTAGCAGAACATATTTTTCCATGGTTAAGTGTAGACAGGAGGCCACATTGAAAAGAGAAGAAGAGATAAAGACACAGTTGGCAACCAAATCCCTAGTGAGACTAGCCACAAACTGATGGGACACCACAAGATGGAGAAGTGAAAAGGCTACACCCCAAAACAGACACCCCAGGCATGGGGAAACCAGGACCTCGGAAGACAGCTCCCCACAATATTTGGCTTGAAAACCATTGGGCTTGCCTTCGTGAATTTTTACAATTAGTATGGCTTAATTCCAGGTACTCCAAAAATCAGTGGGCTTAGCTCCAGAAGAGCCAGAGTGCAATAGGAAACTGCATCCCTGCCCTTCAAGAGCCAGAATAACAAATAAACTCACAGAGATACAGCATAGAAGCCATAGTTTGAAAAATCACCTGGGGAACATATGAAGATTTATTTTTAAACTCAGAATTTGTGAGAAGCAGGGATTTTTAGGGAACTTTTCCAAGAACAAAAGTGTCAGGTGCCACTTCTCCCTCTACTCCCCAAACCTAGACAGGACACTTGTGGACACCAGTGAGAACACTCTCTACCTATCTTGCTAGCACCGTGCACTGCCCACAAGTTTTTCTATGAATCCTCTCCATCCAACCTGCCCCAGTGGTAGGCATCCCTCCTAAGTGGCTCCTGCCCTGACACTCCCTGCAAGCATCCCCAGCAGGGACCAGCCAGTTTCTTGAAGTAGGCCTGTATTGCTATAATCTTCCCTCTTAGAAGAGCATTTGCTGTATCCTAGAGATTTTGGACCATTGTGTTTTCATTTTCATTTGTCACCATGTATTTTTAAATTCCCTTTTGGATTTTTGGCTGATCCATTCATTTTTCAGTAACATGTTATTTAACATTTGTGCTCTTTCTGGGTTTTTTTTTGTTTGTTTGTTAGGATTGATTTCTAGTTTCATACTGTTGTGGTAAAAGGAAGGAAAGAAGAAAGAAGAAAGAAAGAAAGAAAGAAAGAAAGAAAGAAAGAAAGAAAGAAAGAAAAGAAAGAAGAAAGAAAGAAAGAAAGAAGAAAGAAAGAAAGAAAAAGAAAGAAAGAAAAAGAAAGAAAGAAAGGAAAGAAAGGAGAAAGAAAGAAAGAAAGAAGAAAGAAAGAAAGAAAGAAAGAAAGAAAGAAAGAAAGAAAGAAAGAAAGAAAGAAAGAAAAAGAAAGAAAGAGAGTGTGGTTATCCTTCCCTCTCAGCAGGGCAGGAGTCACTTTGGAGTAGTGCTAATCTTACACCTAAAGGATCTAGAAAAAGAATAAACAAAGCTTAAAGCTGGTAGAAGGAAGGATATAATAAAGATTAGAGCAGAAATAATGAAATTGAGACTAAAAAAACAATAGAACAGATCAATTTAGTGAGGAGCTGGTTCTTTAAGAAGATAAACAAAATTGATAAACTTTTAGCCAGGCTCATCAAGAGAGGATTCAAATAAATAAAATCAGAAAGAAAAGAGGAGAAACAACACCTAACCTCACAGAAATACAAAGGATTAAAAGAAAATGTTAGAAAAAACGATATGCCAACAAATCAGATAATGTAGAAGAAATGGATAAATTTCTAGAAACATATTATCTCCCAAAACTGAGTCAAGAAGAAATAGAAAATTTGAACAGACTGACTACTAGCAAAGAAAATTTATCAGTAATCAAAAGAAAAAAGAAAATCCCAACAAGCATAAATCCAGGATCAGATAGCTTCACAGGTGAACTCTTCCAAACATTTAAAGAAACGTTAGTATTTATTCTTCTCAATCTACTCCAAAAAATAGAAGAGGAAAAAAAGCTTCCAAATGCATTCTATGAGGTAGTGAAGGAAACCATCAGCAAAATGATAAGGCAACCTACTGAATGGAAGAAGATATTTAAAAATGTTATATCGAATAAGGGATTAATATCCAAAATATATAAAGAACTTATACATCTCAAAAACAACAAAGAAAACCAAATAATTCCATTAAAAACTGGTCAGAGGACCTGAAACGACATTTTTCCAAAGAAGCTATATAAGTGGCTAATAAGCACATGAAAAGATGCTCAACATTACCAATCATCATGGAAATGCAAATCAAAACCACAATGATATATCACCTTAAACCTATCAGAATAGCCAAAAAAATAAATAAATAAAAGATATGGAATATCTGTACACTGAAAACTGTAAACACTACTGAGAGGAATTAAAGATCTAAATAAATGGAGAGATATATTCATGGATCAAAAGAGTCAATATTTTTAAGATATCACTTCTCTCTAAAATGATCTATAGATGTAACACAATCCCCAGGAAAATCCCAGCAGTATATATTTTTTGGGGAAATTGAAAGATGATTCTAAAATTTAAGTGGAAATGTAAAAGGCCTAGGATTGCCAAAAAAAAAAAAAAAAACTTTGAAAAAGACAGATAAAGTTGGATAACTTATACTACATTATGATAAAAAGCTACTGTAAGACATAGTAGTATTGACAAAGATAGATGAATAAATCAATGGAACAGAACAGTCAAGAAATACACTGACACAGACATAGCCAACTTATTTTTAATAAAGTTGCAAATGATATTAAATTTTAAAAAGATTATCATCTTTTCAACAAATGATACTGGAACAATATTTTTAATGAATATGCAAAAAGAAAGAGAATCAGCTCTCACCTAGCACCACATACTCAAATTCAAAAACCAATCAAAGGTAGAAATGTAAGAGATAAAACTATAAAACCTCTACAAGAAAACATAGGATAACGTCTTAGTGACCTTAAGTTTGGCAAATATTTCTTAGGACACAAGAAACATAAACTCTAAAAGAAAAAAAATCAATAAATTGTATTTTGTCGAAAGTAAAACAAAAACAAGAAACTGTTCTTTAAAAGAACAGTTAGGAAAATGAAAAAGATTGAACTCCAATAGAAAAATATACAAAAAAGAAAATGAAAAAGCAAGTCACAGAATGGGGGAAGATATTTGCAAACTACATCCAACAAAAGACTTCCAGATATACCAAAACACAACTCAAAGATAGGAGAAATAATTCAAAAGTGTTCAAAAGATGTGAATAAGCACTTGACCAACCGAGATACAGAAGACAAATAAGCACATGAAAATAAGCTCAATATCATTAGTCATTAGGAAAATGCAAATTTAAACCATAAGAAAATACCACTACACATCCAGTAGAATGCCTAAATTGAAAAAGAAAAAAAATATACCAAGTGTTGGTAAGGACAGGGAACAGGAACACTTACACAGTGCTCTTCGGGAGGCAAATTATCACAAGTACTTTGGAAGAGTTTGACAGTTCATTAACAAGTTAAACATGTACCCACCATATGACCCAGACATTCTATTCTTATCGAGAGAAATAAAAGCATGTATCTCCACAATTTGATTCCCCAAAATGGAAATAATCAAAAAATCCATTAGTGGATGAATATATAAACAAATCGTGGTATACCAATACAACGGAACACCTTCCATCTCCTTTGTTATTCTCTTTTTATGCTACTATTGTTCCATGCTCTTTCATTTTTCTCTATTTTTGTGTACGTTGCTTTTTCACGGGGCAATATATGAGTTCACAACTTGAAAGAAATAATAAATGAATGCATAATGGTATACAAATAACTGAGGACTGATTTTATTGATTCTATATATATCCACGCTTACTGTAGGAAAGAAAAAATATATGAAATAAGAATTATGCACACAGTATCAGCACAATATAATACCTAAAAGAAATTGCTGTTACCTGTATTTTACATGATTCATTCTTATTATTCAATTTTTATTTCTACTGTTGCATTTATTATTAAATTACAAGAACCATTAATATGATCCCATAAGTATTTCTTTATCAATGCATCATCCTTTCTTCATCTAAATACTGATACAACTTATAGTTAGGAGGAGTTCGGAGTGCTCTACACAATCCCTACCGAGGTTACCACTCCATTCTCTCAAAAATATTCCCCAAGGCACTGAAATCAATAGAAATCCCAATCAGTCCCAATAAATGGACTACAAATAGAATACAAACCTTCCTATGAGAAAACCACGAGGCATACTTTTGCATCACCCCTGAATTCCTGCTAACCTCAGGCATCCCAAGATGTCCAAGCCTCAATTCTGGACACTTTGCACAGCCATCTTTAAATACTTCTAATCAATTCTGGAAGCCTGTCATCACTAAAATCCTCTACATCCTCCTCCTTTTCTCCACATGGTTTCTAACCTTCTTTTTTTAATTCAGTCTGGACCTGCCTCTGAGGACATTATTTCCCCTGCATCCCCTTCAAGCAGGGGTGGTTTTGTTTTTGTATCTTTGTTTTTTTCTGCCCTATCCCCCATGATATTGGACTTCTAAGTTTCCATAACCACATCTGGACCATTTTCCCTCTTTTACTTTCCCTGAAAAGAAAAAGCTACCTCCTTTGAGGCTTTTGGCATTGAGTTCTACTACTCCACCACTCTATCACAGCTGTTTACAGATCAAGTAGACCCTAAATACTGCTTGACCATCCTCTCTGTACTTAAGTTGTCAATCTATATCCTCACTCTCCAAAAACCTATTTGACATCTGTCCTCAAATCTCCAAAGCCCCTTTTCTTTTCAGACACTCAGCTGTCAACCAAGTTTCTTCTATCATGAGGAAATAGAAACAGAAGAGATCTGCATCTTTGTTCTCATCATAAAATTTACCAACCATATGTATCCACATGCTCTGCCTTTCCTTCTGTTGGAATAAGTTAACTATCCAGGATCCAATATAATGTTAACCCCTAGGCAATGTGCATCTCCTCTCTCCTACTTAGTGACATCAATTTTGTATCTAACCTCTCTTTCTAAAATATCCATTTTCCCTCGCAACAGCAATCCTGTCAAGTAACATGCTGCAATGTCTTTTCTATTAAACAAACAAAAAACTCTTCCTTGACCTATTATTACCTTCCACCCTTTGATCCCCTTTATCACAAAACTCAGAGAAACAGCCATTTGTTTTCTTCAATTTTTCAGTTTGTCTTTTTTTCCCCTAAGCCACTCCGATGAAGTTTTGTAATATAGCACCTGAAGAAACAGTTATAAGGTCAACAATGACCTCTCCATTGCCAAATTTGAGTCTTAATCCATAGTTTACTCAACTTCTCAGAAGCATTTGACCTGGTTGATCACTCCTTCCTCCTTGAAATATTTTCTTTGACTGACTTCCCAGACCCCACACTGTCCACCACCTCAGGAACTATCCTTGCTCCTTTTCTGCTTTCCATCTTCTTCCCTAACATGAAGGTTTTCAGGAGTTGATTCTGAATGATGGGCAGAACAATACCGCTCTCATCTGGGAGGAATGCAGGCTAACTGAAATGATTTGGAGCACTCACTATATGCCTGACATTGTGTTATGTACTCACTGAACAGTAGTATTAATCCTCTCTTTGTACATGAATCTTTCAACACATCCCTGATTTCTGCCTCAGTGTAAATTCCTAGAATCTAATTACACTGTCATGCATATTTTTATTGCTCTCAATAGATATTGACAAGTGGCTCTTCAGAAAGATTGTATCATTTTATACTTCCACAATTCCACAATAATTTATGTGAGTACCTGCCACATGACACTTTCTCAAGAACTATTATCTCTTTATATAAATTTATTAGCAGTATTTAACCAGGATATAATACAAACACACTTGTTTTACCAGATGTAATCCTGCTTATGGTGCTAAGTTGTCATATGACTTAAATTGATTTTACCTTGGTTTCTCCATCTGTGAAATGGAGATAAATCTGTGGGTAGGAAAGGGAGATATATAATTTGACTAATCAACAAGCATCTACTTGAAAAGAGAATGCTTGGGCCAAGTGATTTTAATACATGATATATTCAGAATATCCCAATCAAAATCAAGTATGCATTGAAAGAGAGTTGAGAGCACAATTCAGCTGATACAGGCTGTCAGGAAGGCAGCCGTGCTTCTTTTCAGAGCAGCTGGCTTGTTTGAATTGCTTAAGCTGTACAGTAGCCTTGCAATTATGATGTGTATGCCTATGCGCTTTATTCTTACAAAATCATCTTCATGTTCATCTGCTTAGTCATTAAGTTTTATGGTGGAAGTTGAATGCCTAATGAAATTGCAGATTTGAGCTGTTTTATGGCCTCTAAGAAAATCTCATTTACCACAGAGTAGTGCTATGAAAAGATGTGAATGACAGATGAAAGTGTATAGCATTATTATAAATGTAAGAGGGAAATTGTCCAAGGATACACAGAGAAACAAAGCTGATACTATGTGGATTTTTTTTTTTTTTTTACCATTTCTTCTACCACTTGATCACTTCCTCCATTCATTCATTCATTCATTTATCTACTCAATGATCATTTACTAAACACCAACTAAAGTACCCAGGAAATAGTCTATTTTTACAAAGATCCTATAATATAGATGGGGAAACTGATAGGGCCATAAACAAGACAAGGCAGCACTAAGTACACTACTTGTACCCATACTTTTGCTTGGAAATTTTATAGGGAATGATGATTTTAAAGTGGAAATTTGTTAATATAAGATTTAAAAGGAGCATGAGACAGCAGGTGGTAATGCCTATCGGATTTAAAGCTGTGTGTGGCACTAATTAAATTTTGTGGCTTCTAAATAGGCTAGAATAATGAGTAAGATCAATAAATAGCTGAAAGACATGTCCTAGGCCAATTTACATTATTTGAACATTAATTTTTACAGACTTACTTTAGTGTGTGTGTTATTATTCCTAACAAAGCCTGTGACACAACTATATACATGGGGTTCATGAGCAAATCAATATCAAGCTGGAGGGAGTGTCTAGTTGGTTCACAAGGCCCCCGGTCTTAGTCAATAATCTTTTACTAACAATTTTGATAAAATAAAATGGTAGCAGCAGGTTCCCATGGAGGTTTTCCACCTGCCGTTCCCAATTTATTAACCACTATTTTCACCTTTCTTCCCATCACAGAGCCCAGGGAAGCCGATCTTTAATGGCCTGGTCAATGGGTTCCCTTGCCCTCTGGCTTCTGGTTGCTATCAGTCAATGGGAGACAGCCGTAGGATAAAAGTGGAGTTGAGATAGTTATTTCCCCACATCCCTGTTTGCAGGCTGAACTTGAACTGGCTGCATTCCTCTACGAAAGACCACAGCTCCTGTTGGGAACTGGTACTTACTCAGGTAACTGCTTCCTTGCCTTGCTGCTCTTGGCCCAAACATGTTGATGCCTTAGCACCCCTATTGCTAGTTGAGCAAACAATGCACCTTCTGTAGATTCCCCTATCCTTGCCCTCACCTTTCTAAAAGTCCCTTCAATAAACTCTTATCAGATATTCCACTAAAGTGTGCCCACTTCTTCCTGCCAGACTGCAACTAATGCAATTGTTATTCAAGGCTACTTGTTCGAAAACTCTTTTTTTGTATCCCACACACATATAATTGCCAAGCTCTATTCTATCCTTCCATGACCACATCCATCCTCTCCTTTTCATGTCTATTGGTACAGTTCTGGATCCCATGAACCTTGATGTTAAATGATACGGCACACGTAGACTTTCTACACCTCCACAAACCTTGTTTATGCTCTATGTAGGTATTATTTTAGCATGATGGGCTATGATTATTACATAAATGACTCTTTTCCTTGGGGCCTTTCAAACTCCTTGGAAGCAGAAATCATTTGGACTCCCCCATTATTTAATTTTCATCTCTTCAGTGCCCAGCACATGTCAACTGTGTGAAATGTTTATTAAATGAAATTAGGTGATGAAATATGAGTAGAAGGTATGTTTGTCAAATTTATGCACCAAACAAAGCTGGAATGCATGGTTTATGTGAAATTTGACAGAATTATGTTTCAAAATTATTTCAATAGACAGATTCGCTATAGTAAAACTAACAAAGTGGTTATTAAAGGAGATAAAATTATGCCTCTAAATTTTAAATGCACAAATGCAGATCTGGGAAGTCCTGGTTGGGCAGCAGTTCAAATTCTAATCATGGAGTTTTTCATGTGCTAGAGGAACAACAATCACAACCAAAATCTATAAGTAAATTTCATATCTAGTTTCAATAAATAATACAGACTTAGGTTAAAAGTAACAAGAGCTGTATTTTGTTCTACACATGTTTAGACTGTATCTCACATAAGGTGTTCAGTTGTAGGTGTCCATTTTAAAGACGATTTTGACAAAGTAGTAAGAATCCGTTACTGTGAATCCTTACAACTTAACCAGAATATTTTTCCAGGAAGAAAGACTTTGAAAAAGACTGCATCATGTGAAGCTGATTAGTCTTTGTAGTGTCAGAGATTCAAAATTACAGCAAGTGGATAGAAGTAGGTAGTGTTCAGCTGCATATAATAATGTACTTACAATCAGAACCATCTATTTATTATGAAATTCTAAACTCCTTGGCATTAAGCAGAAGCTGAAAAATCTTGTGTCAATGATGAAGTGGAACGAACATTCACATTGGCAGGAAAAAAGGGATAGACCACTTCCCAAAGCCATTGTCCTGATTATTTTGCCGCAAACACAACTTTCACCATGTCATGGCCTTTTTATACAACCTTTATCCAGCTCCATGTTTTTCACTGTGTCAATTATAAACTGATATGCCTGATTTTTCAATGACTCACAGTCATATTCACAGTTAACTGCTTTTATCACAAATTCATAGTATGCATCTCTAAAAGGAAAAAGATCTGTTTCATGTCTCAGCAACATACCAGGGTCTTGGGGTTAGTACTGGTAAAATGACAATAAGTCCTTTGACATTTGCTTTTCTAAACATAATATTCATCAGTGTAAGGGTTCCTCTTATTGTAGGTATAGCACAAAGGGATACATTTTGTATTGAGATTGGGGACTTTCCATCTGCTACGCCCTTTCCACTATATCTTTTTACATGAGGTCAACATCATTCATTTAACAAATAGGTATTGTTATATAAAAGCTCCATGCTAAGGATTGGGGTATAAAAGTAAAACACAGTTCCATGTCTCATTGTGCTTAGTGAAAAGACAGAAAACCAAATCATTAAAATCCAGCATGGTAAATGCTCAAACAGAGAGCAGAGAAGACAACATGCCTGGGGTCAGAATGGGGTAGGGGGTGGCTGAGAGGGGAATGGGTCACTGATGATGGAAAAGTTGAAGTCCTTCTGGAGACATGAACAGAAGCTTTGCAGAGGCAAGCGGGGAAAGATGTTTTTGCCTGAGAAAACTGTGAACTTTTCCACAGATCTAAAAAAACAGAATGTGTTTAAAGTCTATAAGGAGTTTTGTGCAGTTCTAGTCTGTTTGAGGTGGTGACAGAAGATGAGGCTGAGATAGGAGCAGGATTTCAATCTTAGGGTCCTGCCTGCAGTGATAAGGAATTCAGACCTTATCCAAATTCTCTTCCACCGTGGCAGGGAATAGGACTCAACCAGAGGAAAAGGAATCCAAGAGGTGTGTTTGTTTGTTTAGTTTAGTTGGTTTTGTTTTTGTTTTTTGTTTTTTTTTTTTTACTTAGAGTTGTGATGGTTTAAATGAAAAAGGGGTTGCATGGCTTGGGATGGATCTGAATCTCAAGAGATCAATGCCTGGCCTAAAGCAGCTTCCCCTCTGATGCCCCTGAGAAATCTGTGTTGCCTCTGGGCATAGTTGCATTCCCAGACACTGTGCATCATCATCTTCCATTTCAAGTCCAAAGGGACTTGATTCAGAGAGGCGATATGAGGAGAAAAAATCATTCCAGACAAAGACACACAAAGGACACATTACTGCAAATTCCATGAATTGAATAAAATTCTGTCAATTGTGGAGCAGTGGTGCACAGGAGCTCTCTGCCGGGCAGGAAGTTAGGTAGATCAGCACAGAGGCCGTGTGCGGGCACAGCTGTGCTGGCTTGTGTTGCCTGCAAAGCAGTGACAAAGAAAACACTCTTCCTTACACCGAAGAATGATCCCTGATTGCTTGGGGAATAGAGATAGAAGAACATGCAGCAGATATTTTAAGTCTTTGGCCTTTGAGGAATAATCTTGAGTGCTCTGTTAGGTTATTCTTGGGGAAATGCTAACCCTGCAAGACAGGGTCTGAAAATGCCTATCACTTAGGAAGACAGCAGAGCATAAGATCTGTTTCCAAAGATTGGTCTTATACATCAGCTCCTTACCTTTAAATATCTCTTTCTCTTTTCTTCTCCTCCCTTCCCCCCTTCCCTTACTCTTTTCTTCCCTGACATCAAAACTAGGAGAAAGGAAGAATATGCATTAGTTTATATAATAAGCTTCAGTGAAGTGGTTTAGGTTTTTTGGAAACTAATTCCATTTCCAGTTGTGCTCCATGCTTTAACCAGGAAAGAGAAGTAGAACTATTCCACATACCATTCGTATCTCCTGCCAGAGAGACAATGTGATCACCTCCTTATACTGCATGCTCAGGTCTATAAAGTTTGCATGAGAGGAGCCCCATGAATGGATTTCTTGATCACTCAAGAGAATAATTGAGTTTGAGTACAATGTCTGCATATACGGTCTTCCTAAATGATATTCATTGCACAAATTTTCATTAAAATATTTCCCTAAATCAGTGTTCTACACTTCTCTCCTTGATTGCTCATAGATGATGGACAGTACTCCAGTATCCTTATTTATAAGTTTTCATCATGCCATCAATGATATTTATCAGGCGAGTAGTCATGGATGAATTCAGAGTAGTTAAGTGATTCTATATAATTCCTTCGCCCACCAAGTGTCTCCATTCCCTGCCTGCTCTTTTCTGGTTGAAGATTATTTCTCTTCACAGTGTTTTCATAAGAAGTTAGAGACCTGAGACACAGATTTTCTTTCTCTCCATTGGCCCCAAACTTCTGGCCTACACCTTGCAAACTGTCCAAAGATAGGCAGAGAAAGTGACCTGTTCATCTCAAGATCTTAGTGCTATATCTGGTACATCCTGTGTTCTTAATGAATGTTCTATGGAACAGAACCAGGTCTTCTGTCTCCAAATGTGGTAGACACATCCTGGGTATCCCACAATGAGTCATATCTTGGCAATTCCATTCTCCTGAGAGTAGGTGGATTCTGTACCTGCTTCTAACCAACAAAATCTGGCAAAATTGATAGAATGTCACTCATGTAATTGTGTTACCTCATATGGCAAAGCCATGGGATTTGTCAGATGTGATTAAGCCCCTGATCAGTTCATTTTGAGTTAATCACAGGAAACATTGCCTTGGGTAGGCATGATCTAATCTATGGAGCCCTTTAAAAGAAGGTGTAGGTCTTCCCTGAGCTCAGAGACAGTCTCTCCCACTGGCCCTGAAAAAGCAAACCACCATGAGTTTGGGAGGGAAGCTTGCCTCAGATGAGATCACAGCCCAAACAACACATTGATGGGAGCTTTGTGAGGCCCTGAGTAGGGAACTCAGCAAATCTGTGCTCAGATTCCCAACCCATGGAGACTAGGAGATAATAAATGGCTGTTTGAAGTAGTCATAGAAAACTATACACTAAACATAAATAAAAAGACCCTTTGTGGTTATTCCTGGCGTTCTTTGCAAACCTCAATTATTTTTGCTGCAGATTTTCCTTGATATAATTTTATAAAGTTTTATTTGTCCTTTGTTATTTTACTTCCTTTTTATTATTATGCATTTGATATTAAAATGTGTGCCCATTGGGGACTCTCTGATTCATGAGGCAGATGGATTCTTTAGGTCCCATGCCCCTTTCTTTCCTGCTAAAGTCAAAGCCAGTAATACAAGCAGAATTTAATCCTTGAAAGCTGACTCCTTTCAGTTCTCTTCTACCTCTAGAGTTTTGTGGCATAGAATCAAGGAGTTTTCTTTCTTTGAAACTTTGGAAAATTTACCACATTTGGTTGTTGTGAGGATGAACCAAAGTAGAGGATTAGAATGCCCATTATTACTATATATATAACAGTTTATGAAGCCCCCTTGCAAACATAATTAAAGCCTCTATATTGTTTCATCAGGTAGGAGGTATTCTGGTTCTGGACAGGTCCTTGATTTACAGATGAAGCCATTAAGAGTTAAGGATACCTCCCAAGGTAGTAATAGAGGTAGATGAACCCAAGATAGGCTACCCCAAACACCTACTTTTTACATTCCCTCACAGACTCTAGGAAGTATTTCTTACACCATTTTGTTCAAAGTCTAGTTACTCATCTGGTATACCTGATAATGTAGAATCTCAGTCATCAAGGATCTCTGGGAGGTGGGAACCAGCACTATGCTTTTTAAACAAACTGTTGAAGCTATTTTCACTTCCTAAAGATGGAGACTCATTGCTTTAAAGTGACATGGCCATGTTTCCTCAGGTTTCCTTTATCCTTCTCATTCACAAAATAAATTGCTTCTTTGGATTAAAATTATGCCAAAAGTAGCCATTTCTTAGTAGTCTCCTCCACCCCCTGTGACACGCAGCTGTCAGGAAATAGGGTCTATGACAAGGTTATCTATGGCTGTGATAACTTTTGACACAGGCCTGGGTGGTGGGAGCTCTCTAACACTCCACTATCACCCCTGAAATAATGCAAGAGTTCGAATAAGAAGTGAATCTCCCCTTGTTCTTCTTGCTTAGGAACATGGCAGTGCAGTAAAGAATGTTCCTCTAGGGAGGGTTTGGGAAAAGATGAGTTGGAGGAAGCTAATGCCAAAACACACAGGCATCTCTAGATGTTGCCCTGTACAAATAACTACACCGTACAATGATGATAGAAGACATCTGTCAGCTTGGTTTAGTGAAGAGTAAATGGAATCCAGAGTTAAAGGCAGTGGTTTCAGCATCAGCTACTATTTATCAACCAATCATTTTTCTTCTCACAGCCTTACTTTCTCCATCTTTAAAATATGGCAAACTGGAATTTGCCCTGTTTACCTCATAGGATTGCTATGAGAATGAACTAAAATAAAATTAAATAATGTGCATCTCAAGGTGCTATATAAACATAAAACAATACCTACATGTGAAAAGGGGCATGTACAGTTGACCCTTGGACAAGAAGGGTTCTGACTCCCTACGGAGTTGAAAATCTGCATGTAACTATTGACTCTCCCAAAACCTAACTACTAATAGCCCATTGTTGACATTTTTAATAACATAAATAGTTGATTAACACATATTGTGTATGTTACATGTATTATATACTGTATTCTTACCATAAAGTAAGCTAGAGAAAAGAAAATGTTACTAAGAAAAGCATAAGGAAAGGATACAGTCAACAAAACTAAAAGACAACCTACAGAATGGGAGAAGATATTTGCAAATGACGTATCAGATAAAGGCCTAGTTTCCAAGATCTATAAAGAACTTATTAAACTCAACACCAAAGAAACAAACAATCCAATCATGAAATGGGCAAAAGACATGAACAGAAATCTCACAGAGGAAGACATAGACATGGCCAACACGCACATGAGAAAATGCTCTGCATCACTTGCCATCAGGGAAATACAAATCAAAACCACAATGAGGTACCACCTCACACCAGTGAGAATGGGGAAAATTAACAAGGCAGGAAACCACAAATGTTAGAGAGGATGCGGAGAAAAGGGAACCCTCTTACACTGTTGGTGGGAATGTGAACTAGTGCAGCCACTCTGGAAAACTGTGTGGAGGTTCCTCAAAGAGCTAAAAATAGACCTGCCCTAGGACCCAGCAATTGCACTGTTGGGGATTTACCCCAAAGATACAGATGCAATGAAACGCCGGGACACCTGCACCCCAATGTTTCTAGCAGCAATGTCCACAATAGCCAAACTGTGGAAGGAGCCTCGGTGTCCATCGAAAGATGAATGGATAAAGAAGCTGTGGTCTATGTATACAATGGAATATTACTCAGCCATCAGAAATGACAAATACCCACCATTTGCTTCAACATGGATGGAACTGGAGGGTATTATGCTGAGTGAAGTAAGTCAATCGGAGAAGGACAAACATTATATGGTCTCATTCATTTGGGGAATATAAATAATAGTGAAAGGGAATATAAGGGAAGGGAGAAGAAATGTGTGGGAAATATCAGAAAGGGAGACAGAACATAAAGACTCCTAACTCTGGGAAACGAACTAGGGGTGGTGGAAGGGGAGGAGGGCGGGGGGTGGGGGTGAATGGGTGACAGGCACTGAGGGGGGCACTTGACGGGATGAGCACTGGGTGTTATTGTGTATGTTGGTAAATTGAACACCAATAAAAAATAAATTTATTAAAAAAAAGAAAAAAAAGAAAAACAGACATATTTAAAAAAAAAAGAAAAGCATAAGGAAGAAAAAATACACTTACATGACTGTACTGAATTTATTGAAAAAAAATCCGTATGTAAGTGGACCTGAGCAGTTCAAAAGTGTGTTGTTTAAGGGTCAATTGTATGTTTTTTCCAGGGCTCTATATATACAAGCCTCAGCATGGCTCAGACATAAACTAGGCACTAGAAATCACTTCAGTTTATTTGTTGAGTGAAAATATATTCCTTTATAAGTGTGAAAAATTACTCAGGAAGACTCTTCACTTGTGGCTAGCCCTGGAAAGCAAAATCCTAAAACAATATTCTATAATCCAGAGACAGCTACATGGAAAAATAGGTCACAAGGGCTCAAAGCTGCTCTGAATTTGAGTAAGAATATGGCTTGGGGAGGGTGAGGGAATGCAGTGTCCATAGCCCTGGGAAGAAAGCTCAGAGGGACTGGGAGGAGGGAGACAGGGAATGCTAGTATCCTTGGGAGGAGGATGCCGCACAAAGCACATAAATTATTTCCTTCAACAAACATTATTGAACAACTCCGATATTCCAGTATTGAGTGAGATGCTGGGGATATTACAATGAAAACATGGATCCCAGCCTCAAGGAAATGTCTGCTACAAGGAGAGATATTAATCCCAGATATTTAATATAGAGCTTGGTAACTGCTGGGATGGAAATAAGTACAGAGTGATATAAGAGGAAGTAGGAGAGAGTCCCTTAACTCAGGTTGGGAAACAAAGACTGTTTCTCAGAGGAAGTGATACCTAAGAGTAATATTGAAGGACAGGTAAGAGTTATCCAGGAGAAGGGGGTAAAAGTGAACTAGAAATAGGAACAAAGAAGAAAAGCATAACCTAGAATGAGAGAAAAAACGGCCATTTGTGGATTATGCAGGTAGAGATTCATATGACTAGACAGATGTGTGAGAGAAGGTAAAGATCAAACAAGTTAGGTCCAAATCTTATTGTGAATGACCTTATACAATATGCTAAAGAGTTTGAATTTTGTCCTAGAGCCATTGGGAAACATTGAAAAAGTAGAGTGATGTCATCAAATTTCCTACACAGTTAATTACTTAATTAAATTACTTAACTAAAAATTACTGAAAGATTCTATCTACTAATAAAGCTTCCAACTACATGAACTTGGGAAGTCTGTGACCCATGAAAAAGTGGAAAAATGGGTTCATAGCAAGGTCAGAGGCAGAAATTCAGAATTGTACAGGAAAACTTTACATCAGCTTAACCAAGATAAACACCATAATTGTAATTAAGATTGCACATTGGGAAGACATCAGCTGCTACCCAAACCCTCCCACCTTTAAAACGACTAAGGGTCTTACTAACTGAACAGTAAATGAATAAGAATTTATATATTTGAACTTATGGTAGTGTTTCTAGGAGGATAGTTTTATTATAATATGCCTAAATGTGCCTCAGTGACAATGACAGATGACACTTTAGAATGGAATATGGGGTAGGGGTCATACCCTCAAGCATAATGGTGCTAAGTGGCATTATGCAATATCTGTCAGTGGGTTATCAGTGTCCTAAAATTTCATCTCTGATTGCTTTGAAAACACCCTTTACAAAATGTGTTGAAAGAGAGCTATGAAAACAAGCAAACAAATATTCTCCAATGAGATAGACATTTGCTATAAAACAAAAAAGAATAGAAAGTATTTTAGAGTTATATTTCTAGTAGACATATTATCATTAAGAGAATTCATATTGAAAAGCCAAAGAGGCCCTTCCAGAAATTCAAAGAAGTACTGACTGTGAGAAAAATTCAATTGAAGCCAAGTAGTTTTAGAATTATGATAATTTCATATGTTCATCCACAGCCTTAACTTTTCCTTTGAACATCTGCCCTGGACATTTCTTTTTTTTTTTTTAATTTTTTTTTTTATTTATTTATGATAGGCACACAGTGAGAGAGAGAGAGAGGCAGAGACACAGGCAGAGGGAGAAGCAGGCTCCATGCACCGGAAGCCTGACGTGGGATTTGATCCTGGGTCTCCAGGATCGCACCCTGGGCCAAAGGCAGGCGCTAAACCGCTGCGCCACCCAGGGATCCCTGCCCTGGACATTTCTATCCACTGTGTCCCATAAACACATCAAGCTCAGCCTCCAACACTAATTGCGTGTTCTCCCTCCATCAATTCCTGCTGATCTTCTTATGATGGTTATATTAATTGGTTGTACCATCATCAAGACAGTCACCCAACCCAGAAACTCTGCAGTTATCCTAAAATACTTCCTCCTCTTAATATTCCAAATATAGTCACCAGTCCTACTGATTCTGAGTTCTAAAAATATTTCAAATCTATTGATGTTTCTGTTCTTGGGGTCCCTGCCTCAGATCAGGGACTTAATTAACACAGTTACCTGCAGGACGGATGTGTCAGTCAACTAAGAGATCACCCTGTCTGTGCTCTCTCTCTTCCTAGTTATTTACCCCATTACCACCCAAAATGACCTTTAAGAATGAAAATTTATTCATGTCACTCTCCAACCTTAAAACCAGTTAGCTGCTCTCCATCGCATGAGCATGACATTTAGGTAGAGTGCTCATTTGTCATTCTTTACCCAATATTGGCTACTGTTCCAGCATAATTATAAATAACCACCTTTCACTACCAAAGGTGCCCCAATTTAGACAACTATTACTAAGTAATTTTTTCAGTTCATTGTCTAGTTTCCTCTCACTTCTTTTGCTGTCTGCCTAGTGAAAAACTTTTTATCCTCTTACATCACCTGCTTCACTAAGACCACCTGTTCTCAGGCAGCTTTCACACTGGTCTTGGAGATTCCTTTGCCTGTGGTTCTGTTATGGTAATGAATAACTTGCATTGCTTAAGACAGGAGTGGTGAGGCAGAGACCAGGCCGCACTTGTCTCTGCAACATTAGAACCTAGCAGAGGATCAGACATACAAATGTATCTCATTAGCTGGATCAAACATTGCTTTGACAGTTCAGAAGACTGTATTTCTTTCTTTTTTTTTTAAGATTTAATTATTTATTTATTTATTTATTTATTTATTTATTTATTCATTCATGAGAGACAGACAGAGAGAGAGAGAGAGAGGGAGAAGCAGGCTCCATGCCGGGAGCCCGACGTGGGACTCGATCCCGGGTCTCTAGGATCACACCCTGGGCCGAAGTCGGTGCTAAACCGCTGAGCCACCCGGGCTGCCCTGTATTTCTTAACCTATCACATTGGCCACATATATCAATTTCTAAAATAAATGATTAAAATACACTTTATAAATAGTATCTTTGTTTTTATATGTGATGACTGACCTGAAATCATGCAATGTATCATACCTATTAATAGCTACCAATAATAGCAAAAATAATGACAAGAATTATTCTTTAAAACAATTTTAGCAAATATAATGGCATACTTGGTGATCAATTCAAAACAATTCTCTTAAAGGACGACTATCAGTCTTCATTCAATCAGACACTGTATTTTTCTTGTACTCTATAAGGTGTCTCACACGTTGTCAACACTCCATGGAGTGTAAAACAGCAGTGATAATTAGGCTTTTATATTTGTGCTCATTATCCAGAACAAAGGGTGTACATGCTACTAAAGCACAATGACTTTTCTCATTTGAATATTTACAGTCCTGACAACTTGAAAAGCTTATTATGTAGTGTTAATCAAATGAAGAGTTTCACATTCTTCTCACAAGCAAAGGATACAATTTTTGGTACAAATTAGAATCCACAAGCATTTGACCTTAAAAGTAGAGAGGAAAAAAAATCATTCCATATAAATCAAGGTCACCTGGACATGGGAGCCAACTCCTGGCACGAATTTTGTTAAAATCTTAATTTTTGTGAATATTAAATCTTAGAAGGAACCAGAGTAACTACACTAGTTTGTAGGATTTGAGGTTGGGTGGTCTCTGACTTAGCATTTGCTTTCCCCTTGCCCTTTATTAACATTCCTTACAACCACCAAAGAAAAATTTCCTCCGTTCATGAAGATCTTCTAGATTATGACACACCAACACTATTATTAAGGGCCATATGACTACACATCTTCAGTCTCCGTAGAACAACAGTAAAGATAGATATTAACTCGTTCTAATTGATGTTCATCTTGCAAAGGTAATGTCTTTGACCTCTCTCTGCAGAACTAAGATTAATGCTCAATACCGAGGAAATCAAAGAGCCAGCCAAATGATTGGGGACCTTTTAAAGCTCATAATTATCATTCATAGCAATTGTGGCTTTTCATGAGAAGTGGGCAGGTAAACATAGTAATGATATAGTCCTTTATGAAAGTAATATTGAACTTTGAATCCAAAAACTTTAGTTCTAGGTCTAAGTCTGCTAACAGTACAAGGAGGAGGAGGAAAAGTAAGAAGATGGAGGAGGAAGAAGAAAGGGGAGAAGGAGAAGAAAGGGAAGGAGAAAAAGAAAGGGGAGGAGGGGGAGTAGAATAGGAGGCAGCAAACTAATTATTGAACAACAAATTTATAGCAAAAACTATAGTGCCTATGTGGGGGACAGCTAGTCAGTGGGAAAGAGAGAGAAAGGAACATGAAATCTTCCTAGAGTAGGTGAGCTGAACGTTGATATCTGGAGGGTAAGAGTTAATGAGATGAATTCAGGAGGGAAAACAGAAAGGTGCTCCTGGAGGAAAGAAATGAATATGCAAAAGTATGTGCTGGTAGCATGAAAATTTATGGGGTGTTCCATTCTTCATTTTATCTGAATCACAGAACTTCAGGCTAGGGGAATAAACAATTATTCATCCAAAAAGTGAAACAGAAGCAGGATTTGTGAATGCCTTCTATATATCAATAAAACATCATGGAGTAGAGTTTTAGTCAAGGGAGTGAAATGTCAGATTTGTATTCGGGTTGTAGAAAGACTGTTGTGGGTGGCAAAGGAGGGATGAAGAGTGGCCGGGCCTGAGGCAGGAAGAGCAAGTCAGAGGCAGGTATGGTAGCAATCTCAGCAAGATGATGGGCAGAGTTGGTGAGAGATGAAAGCTCTAGAGCTGTGAAGTTGGCTTTGGATATCTTGATGGTACTTATCTGGGGGGAAGGGAAGATCCTAAGATAATACCCAGTTTTGGGGTTCAGCAACTGAGAAGTGGACCCCTTCACTGGGATACAATAAATAGAGGGGAAAACCATTTGGGAGGCTGGGAGCTTTATGTGGAAACCCATCAAGCTCTTACGGCTGAGGAGACATTTAAGGGAAGTTATCTATTGGGCAGAGGTCTGTGGAAGCTTAGGATTCAGAGTAAAGCTGGGCTTCGCTATCCCTAACTGAAACCTTGGAATTGTTGCAATACCTAAGGAGGACAACAGAGAATTTAGAAGGGACAAAATCCCAGGATAGAAACCTGGGGAATACCACATGATAGGAAAAGGAACTAGCAAAGGATGCTGAGACTGGGTAGGAAAAGAGGTGGAAGGAAAACCAAAGAGAGTATGAAATCTCAAAAGATAAAAAAAAGAGAGAATATTTTAAATAGAAAGAGTGCTTATGAATACAAATATTTCAGAGAAGTGGAACAACATAATGACCTGAAGTGACCATTCAGCATGAAAGCAGAATAATCACATATGTTCTCGACAAAACTAGATTCCATGAAGATGGAGAGTGGCAGATGGATTACAGTGGTTTGAAGAATGAATAAAAGTGAAGCAGGAAGCAGGGTTCTTCTGAGAAGCTTGGTGGTAAAGGGAAAGGAAGAACCGAGGCTGCTAGCTATGTCAACCTAGGTCCCACATCCAGGAAGGGTTTCTTTTGTTAAGACGGAAATACTGAATGTAATTAGGTGTCATGCCAAAGATTCCTTTAAAGAGGGAAATAATAATATAGCATGAAGAAAGTGGATGGTTAATAGACTAGATTCTAAGAAGGCAAAACTGGATGAGATCCAGCAGAAAAAAAAAGGGTGGGGGGAAGATAAGCCTCGAAGGGGGGCAGGGGCCTCATCGTGCCACAGTGAGAACAAATTTGCATGTCATCCTTGCACAGAGGCCATGCTAATCTTCCCTGTAGCATCCCAGTTTTAGTACATGTGCTGCCAAAGCAAGTGCATCACAGTGAGAACAAAGAAGGGGGAAAACAGGAATGCTGATAAAGTTAAGCTCAGAGCTATAGGAAGTTGTGAGAATTCCCATTATACTGTTCTCTGCCTATTTTGTCCTCTCAGTTCACTAAGAGTCAAAGTCATTTGCTGAGAATAAGATTAAATCCTAGCCTAGTGGGTTTGAAGAAAAATTCGATTAAAAAAAATAGCATCAACAGAGAAAGAAACGAACTGATTAGGAAACAGAAGAATTGCCAGGCAGTCCAGGGAACTGAGCCTTGGTTGGGGAGTGTGAATGTATGAGCTAACAGAAGTACCAAAATGTGGGCTCTCGAGTCCTCTCCAGTGTGTCTGGGTGTGGGCATTGAGAAATCAGGCTAATAGACTGGCCTCAAACGAGTATTGTAGAGCAGGTGCCCTGGAAGGGTACTGAGTCCAGGGAAAAAATGGCAACTATTTCATTTGTTTCCTCTCACATCTCTACACAAAAAGGTATTCTTGCCCTTGTGTTACAGAAGGTGAAGCTATCATTCATAGAAGCGTATCTATGTTCCATCTCAGTCCACCTGCACATCTACACATCTGCACGGGCTGTGTTAAGAGAGTCAGCTAGCTGGACCTTTAGAATCAAAGCCACTGCTCTCTCCACTGTACTGCACTGCCTCTCTGGCAGCTACACAATATTAACCAAAACAGAAAGAAGGAGTTAAGAGCTTTGTCCCTTTCCTATTCTGGGACAACTGTGTTCCCTCTGTTTTATAATAGAAATCCAGGTTATACACATGAAGCATTTTAGCCCCCAGAAGGCAAGCACTAAGCTAATTTAGGAGATATATAAATGGTGTACCAAAGTGCTCAGAGCAATGTTCACACAGTGATAAGCTCATTTATGATACAGGATTATTAAAACCCAATCTGTTTTTTGGGTTCCAGCAGATTTTTATTTGTGTTAGCAGCAGATTCTGCTCTATGCTGGGAAAAAGGAGAAATGATCTTCAGTGAGGGCACTGTAAGGCTTTGAGCAGAAGCTGCAAACCAGAATCGCACACTCCTCCAAGTACAGATTTCATTTCCTCATCCCTTTGGTGGTGATTTATGTCATTGTAGTGACACTATCCTCAAAACACTGGAAAGTAGGCAAAACGATATTTTATGATTAGGTATTTAATTGTAGCCAAATAATTTAAAATGTTTGAACACGATTGCTTCAATTCCCACTTTCTGGATAGAGGACTCAACCAAAACAGGTGGCAGCTCTGCACTTTTTACTTCTGATGTTCTCACTAAAATTCTCAGCAGCCCTCAGAGCTCAGAGAGCTTGACCAGCCGAAAGAATAATAAATTTTGAATACTGAATTCATTGGAGGAGTGGGCCTCTTTAACCCAATAAATACATTAATTTTTAAGGGAAATTTATTGAGTCCTTTTTTCAGACCATCAAATATGGCCTGTTCTCTGGAGCACGAGGAGAAATGAGACTGGAAGCTAGTGCCCTACCTGTACACAGGTCCTCCTTCTCCTGGAGTTGCCTTCTCTTGGTCTCCCTCCCTCTTTTGCTGAGGAAAGACAGCTGGTCAGAAGCCCTGTTCCTGAAGTCTGGCATATCCTACCCAAGGGCATGAACATCCAGTAGGTTAAGCATCCATCTCCTGATTTTGGCTCAGGTCATAATCTCAGAGTCATGGGATCAAACCCCACATCAGGCTTCCCACTCAGTAGGGAGTCTGCTTCTCTCTCTCTCTCTCTCTCTCTCTCTCTCTGCTACTCTTTCTACTTGCTGTCTCTCTCAAAGTAATAAATCAATTATTAAAAAAAACAAATAAAATTTCTCAAATTTACTAGTGTCTGTAGAGGAATCTCTGTCATCTATGAGTCCTCTTTGAATTTTGCTCTTTCCCCACTGGTCTGTTATGACCAACTAAAATGTTTTCCATCACTGTATTTCTAGTTGGCACATGGAATTCCATCTTACTTAAAAAGTTCATTAGACAAAAAGCAGTTCTTTGATAAGAAAACAATATCTCCCATTAACCTAGATGGTGGGGTAAGCTGACATTATATGCCATCTAATATGATGTGATGTGAGACACCCAGCATCAGCTGTGAATAATTGTTTCTGAAAATGTTCATTCTGAATGCAACCAAGATCTTATACCTATGTACCTCAAATGTGACTAGTTCAAAGTGAGATGTGGTATAAGCATAAATTATATACCAGATTTCAAAGACTTAGAATAAAAACAAAAAGTAAAATTGCTCAATAATAATTATATCAATTACATGTTAAAATGATTATATTTTGGTTCTATTAATTAAGTTAAATATAAAATATATTATTAACATTAATTCCACCTC
Organism: Canis lupus dingo; assembly: GCF_003254725.2. Taxonomy (NCBI): domain Eukaryota; kingdom Metazoa; phylum Chordata; class Mammalia; order Carnivora; family Canidae; genus Canis; species Canis lupus. Next base: position 71,037,035 of record NC_064249.1, read on the forward strand.
TTCCTTTTATATATTTCATGTGGCCACTAAAAAATTTAACATCATAAATATGGCTCTCATTTGGGGCTCATGTTATACTTGTACAGGAGAGTGCTGGCTTCCATTCAATTTGTAGTTTATACAAAGAGAAAGAAGTTAAAAAGTACCAAGTGAAAAGGATTAGCCAAATCTAAACTGGAGAAGGTCTATACAATAGACTCCAGAAAGCATGGGTCACAGACTGCTGCTGGTCTGCATAACCACTTATTATCAGGCCACAATAAGACCAGGAGCCTGCACAAGAATCTAAATCAACTATGTCACATCCTACCCATGCTGTTGCATGGTTCAGATGACATCATTTGCATAGCAAAACTTAGTCAACAAAGAAAACTTATCCTTTCATATTGGGAGGAGAGGACAACTATAAAAGACATTTTGGAACAACTAGGGAAATATTAATATGTGCTGGGACAAGAAGCAGATTAGTTATGCCTTCTCACTCCAGGCTATTCTTTGAACTTGCCAAGACAGGGTTTGAGAGAGAAGTCAATGAACTCTTCCTGGGTTGGGTTCTAGACTCAAAGACAATGAACCACCCAACAAGGTATCTCACCTTGTTATTAGTCCATGGAGTGCAAAAGTAGAAGGAGATCAAAGTCTACTTAATTTCTAATAGAACCACATTGCCCAAGAGACCACAAGGTTGGCCACCAATGCTACGTATTTGCTAAGTCCCTAAAGCAATGCCTAGACTCTGAACTCATGTCAACAGAAAATAAGTCACCAAATATGCAAACACCAAAACTTTTTCTGGATTACTCATCTCAGGTAACCAAACAGTGTCATGAGCAAGAGAGATCCCACCTGATTTTAGAAACAAAAAGAGCCAGATACTTTGTCAAAAGATGGGGTTTCCATCCTTTGCAGGGCAGGAAGTCCTTGCTAATTTCATGCAACCAGATGGACCAGTGGCCCTGTTTGTTGTTTCTATACTCCCCCTTTCCAATATGGGAGGTGTTTTCTTAACCTTTATTGTGAAAAATTTTAAACATAAACAAAAGTAAAAAAAATCATATGATTAACATTTATTACTCAATTAAACAATCATCAACATTTTGCTCATCTCTTCCTTCATTTTCTTCACTGCGGTATTTTAAAGCCAATACCAAGATCATGTTATGTCATGAATAAATTAAGTGGGAGTTTTAAACTTTTTTATTACACTGATCTTCTTTCTTCTGTAACCATTGTATAGTGAATAATTTGTGATGATGAAACTTTTCATTTAACACATGCATCCAGATCATTAGAAGCTATGTGCCATGTGCATAAGACATAGAGGTCCTGGACCATGTATCTGACCATAATCACCTTATGCACCTTTGGTATGTCTCCCATCGTTAAAGAGCTGACTGCACTTCTAATCTAATGGAGTTAGAGATTTTTGAAGGTGTATATTCATATGTGAAAATGATATGAACACCAAATTGCTCCTTTTGGGCTTCAATCTTCCAAATTTCTTTGGTAAGAAATGTCTTTCCAAGTCATATCTAAAATTCAACTGATTAAAAAACTAATAATGTGCCTGTTTCATGCTTTCACATGTGAAAAAAATTTTAAAGACAAAATGGATTCTGAATAAATCAGTCACACAATCTAAATCTAAAACTAGTCACTCATCGTAGGATCTGAGCCAGATAAGGTGAACTATCTTTTTCTTTGTCAAGCTCTAGGAGAAAAAAAAAATCTTGATTTGCATTACCCTCAAGAAATTTGCATGAAAATGGAGGTGTTGGAGGAGGTGTGTGTGAAAGACTCCCGGCAAGAGGTGGAGGAAGGAGGGCAGACATTGCTGGAAGTAACAGCTAAAGTAGTTCAGCATGTTCCTCAGTGCATTGCCACTCTGGTAGGCAGGCTTCTTTTGGCACTGAGCTTAAGAGGCTACACACTGTCAGCCAGAATATTGAGGGTGCTGAGATCTCGTACAGTGTAAAAATTCCATTTACTGGCTGCTGGGAAGTAGTGAATATTCCAAAGGTTTCTTCTAGGTTGAGCCTTCTAGGTTTCCTTGTTTCTCAGTGACACAGCACAACACTTGTCAGGGGTGCAAAAGTCTAAACTAGGTCACCCTCCTCTCTGTAAAAGAGGTTTAGTTCACATCAGGTTAAAAAAACAGCAGCAGCAGCAACAACAACAACAGCAAAACAAACAAGAAAACATTTATTCATTCTAAAACAGCCTCGAGGAGAAATGGCAGTGACATTGAGAAGTCCTAGGATAGGTTAGGGAGATAAAAGTGGATTTTCTTTTAAGACCGTTTTTTTGAGATTGTTATTTTCTGACTATTTGTTTAGGTTTATTTTACTATATTAATTTTTTAAATAAGCAAACTTTTAGCTAAAATATTTCACCTAATTTGTTAGCTATGTGAGGCAAATAAGTTCATCGTGTGGTCCTCTATTTAATCATGACACTGAAAATGCACCTCAGTAGCATAAGAAAAATAACAGATATATTAGAGTTCTGAATATAATGATAAGAAACTAAATGTACAAAGAGACCATGGCCAGACCATGTATAACAACAGAACTCTGACCCGTACCCTCTGTAGCGATAGGCCCCGACAATTAGAATTTATCAGACAGCTGGCTTCCCTATGATGTGCCCTTGCTTCCACTTGGAAGCAACCAGAGAAAGGCAAATATACATCCCAAACCAATCTCAGAAGAGGCTCTAGTATGCCCACCTCCAGCTTCCCTGGTCAGTACCCCCAACAAGAGCATACATGAGCCTTCCTTTTTTTCCCTCATTATAAAGCTCTCCCACTCTTCTGCCTGCCTTTGCGTCTCTGCCAAACATAAGGGACAGTGGCCAACTTTCTTTCTACAGCAAGCCCTACATTTGTTCTGGTAGAGATTGTCTTTGCATATTTCCATAGTTTCCTGAAGGTGTCACCAAAACAGTATGCTCTGTTCTCTGCTGCAAACCCCAGTGTTTGACCAGGCGAGGTGCCCACAGAATCTCCTTGTCATTTGCTACTGACAGCTTGTGGAAGTCTTGCCAACGTAGTAAGTCAGTACCAGGTCCCAACTCCAATCCCTTTGCTGCGAGATCCTTGGCTCTTTATCCTCAGTTTGGAATGAGGTTTTATTATTGATTCTCATTTGCTTTTCTGATTGGCTTACTTATTTTCTCTCTGGTTTTCCTTCTGTAGGTGGAGTGGGGCAGGATGGTGGGGTAGGATGGGTACCAATTGTCAGGTCTGTACTCAGAGGCAGTCATCATTAGGTTCGGGCTGTGAAACTGGAGGTGAACAAGCATTACAAGCATTACCTTCCTACCTACCTTGGCTGACTTTCATGGAGTGTCTCGGTCTAAATCCTCTCCCCCACATGTAAAAACCCCTGCCTCTTCTGTGTACTCTCATTATAATATAAATTCTTGTGCATATCCTTCTAAATGGCATAACTTCATTGGGGACGACTTGGGTGTTTAATTCCACTCTGGGAAATGTTTGATTTGAACAAAATTTGTCATTTGAGAGGTATCTTAAGAAAGAAAGGGAGTAAGATTTCACAAGTTCAAATAAAGATTCTTTGGCCAAAACAAATGAACCAGCCGACAAACTGAAACAAGAGCAAACTAGACTTATTTCCCCAGTGAATATTCTCCCTTCTGTTGTCCTGTTGTCTCTCTATATCGAGTGGTCCCTCTTCTTCTCCTTCTGACCTCTCTTCTTGCACCTCCTCTTTGTTCTTCCCTTGTCCAGAGCTTCCATCTTTCCCCTAAAATTCTAATACCCTCAAATGCTAGTTGCCTCTTTCGATCTATTCCTCCCATGAGCCAAGTATGAAGGCAACTGTAGAATTTAAACCTTGGAGTCCAGCAGAAATAAGAGCCAATAAGGATTTCCCTAAACCAAGACAAGATCAGAAGCTACAGGTATACCTTGCAGTTACTGCAAGTTCAGTTTCAGACCATTGCAATAATAGGGCCCATGGCATTGAGGCAAGTCAAATGAATGTTTGGGTTTCCCAGTACATATAAAAGTTATGTTTATACTGTCCTGTAGTCTATTAAGTGTGCTCTAGCATTATGACTGAAAAACAATGTACATACTTTAATCAAAAAAATATTTGATTGCTAAAAAGAAAGCTAACTACTATAGAAACTTTCAGGGAGTCATAAGACCTGATCACGATAACAAATACAATAATAATGAAAAAGGAGGGAGGGGCAAGATGGCGGGAAGAGTAGGGTCCCCAAATCACCTGTCTCCACCAAATTACCTAGAAAACCTTCAAATTATCCTGAAAATCTATGAATTCGGCCTGAGAATTAAAGAGAGAACACCTGGAATGCGACAGTGAGAAGAGTTCGCGCTTCTATCCAGGTAGGAAGACGGGGAAAAAGAAATAAAGGAACAAAGGCCTCCGAGGGGGAGGGGCCCCGCGAGGAGCCGGGCTGAGGCCGGGGCGAGTGTCCCCAGGACAGGAGAGCCCCGTCCCGGAGGAGCAGGAGCTGCACCGACCTTCCCAGGCGGAAAGGGGCTCGCGGGGAGTTGGAGCAGGACCCAGGAGGGCGGGGATGCCCTCGGGCTCCGGGGACACTAACAGACACCTGCGCCCCGGGAGAGTGCGCCGAGCTCCCTAAGGGCTGCAGCGCGCACGGCGGGACCCGGCGGGACCCGGAGCAGCTCGGGGGGGCTCGGGCGGCGGCTCCGCGGAGGGGGCTGCGGGGCGGGAGCAGCTCGGAGGGGCTCGGGCAGAGGAAGAGGCTCCGTGCGGAGGGGGCTGCGCGGTTCCAGGAGCAGCTCGGAGGAGCTCTGGCTGCGGCTCCGCGGAGGGGTTTGCGCGGCCCGGGAGCGCGAATCCACCAGCGCAGGCCCCGGAGCACAGGGCACCGGGACAGAGCCCAGGATCCGGCCTCCCCCGGGACAGGCAGAGGCCGGGAGGGCCCAGGACAGCAAGGACGCTCCTGCCCCAGCTGAGCAGATCAGCGGCCCCGCCCCGGAGCCTCCAGGCCCTGCAGACGGAGACCTCCGGAGTTCCTGCGGGGGCTGAATCCAGGTTTCCAGAGCTGGCCCCGCCACTGGGGCTGTTGCTCCTGGGGCCTCACGGGGTAAACAACCCCCACGGAGCCCTGCACCAGGCAGGGGCACAGCAGCTCCCCCAACTGCTAACACCTGAAAATCAGCACAACAGGCCCCTCCCCCAGAACACCAGATAGACGGACAACTTCCAGGGGAAGCCAAGGGACTTAAAGTACACAGAATCAGAAGATTCTCCCCCGTGATTCTTTTTTTTTTTTTTTTTTTTTTTTTTTTGCTTTTTGATTTGTTTCCTTCCCCCACCCCCCTTTTTCCTCCTTTCTTTCTTTTTCTTTCTCTTTTTCTTCTTTTTTTTTCTTTTTTTTTCTTCCTTTTTTTTCTCTTTCTCTTTTCTTTCCTTCTTTCTCTCCTCTTTTTCTCCTTTTCCCAGTACATCTTGCTTTTGGCCACTCTGCACTGAGCAAAATGACTAGAAGGAAAACCTCACCTCAAAAGAAAGAATCAGAAACAGTCCTCTCTCCCACAGAGTTACAAAATCTGGATTACAATTCAATGTCAGAAAGCCAATTCAGAAGCACTATTATACAGCTACTGGTGGCTCTAGAAAAAAGCATAAAGGACTCAAGAGACTTCATGACTGCAGAATTTAGAGCTAATCAGGCAGAAATTAAAAATCAATTGAATGAGATGCAATCCAAACTAGAAGTCCTAACGACGAGGGTTAACGAGGTGGAAGAACGAGTGAGTGACATAGAAGACAAGTTGATAGCAAAGAGGGAAACTGAGGAAAAAAGAGACAAACAATTAAAAGACCATGAAGATAGAATAAGGGAAATAAACGACAGCCTGAGGAAGAAAAACCTACGTTTAATTGGTGTTCCCGAGGGTGCCGAAAGGGACAGAGGGCCAGAATATGTATTTGAACAAATTCTAGCTGAAAACTTTCCTAATCTGGGAAGGGAAACAGGCATTCAGATCCAGGAAATAGAGAGATCCCCCCCTAAAATCAATAAAAACCGTTCAACACCTCGACATTTAATAGTGAAGCTTGCAAATTCCAAAGATAAAGAGAAGATCCTTAAAGCAGCAAGAGACAAGAAATCCCTGACTTTTATGGGGAGGAGTATTAGGGTAACAGCAGACCTCTCCACAGAGACCTGGCAGGCCAGAAAGGGCTGGCAGGATATATTCAGGGTCCTAAATGAGAAGAACATGCAACCAAGAATACTTTATCCAGCAAGGCTCTCATTCAAAATGGAAGGAGAGATAAAGAGCTTCCAAGACAGGCAGCAACTGAAAGAATATGTGACCTCCAAACCAGCTCTGCAAGAAATTTTAAGGGGGACTCTTAAAATTCCCCTTTAAGAAAAAGTTCAGTGGAACATTCCACAAAAACAAGGACTGAATAGTTATAATGATGACACTAAATTCATATCTCTCAATAGTAACTCTGAATGTGAACGGGCTTAATGACCCCATCAAAAGGCGCAGGGTTTCAGACTGGATAAAAAAGCAGGACCCATCTATTTGCTGTCTACAAGAGACTCCTTTTAGACAGAAGGACACCTACAGCCTGAAAATAAAAGGTTGGAGAACCATTTACCATTCGAATGGTCCTCAAAAGAAAGCAGGGGTAGCCATCCTTATATCAGATAAACTAAAATTTACCCCAAAGACTGTAGTGAGAGATGAAGAGGGACACTATATCATACTTAAAGGATCCATCCAACAAGAGGACTTTACAATCCTCAATATATATGCCCCAAATGTGGGAGCTGCCAAATATATAAATCAATTATTAACCAAAGTGAAGAAATACTTAGATAATAATACACTTATACTTGGTGACTTCAATATTGCTCTTTCTATACTCGATAGGTCTTCTAAGCACAACATCTCCAAAGAAACGAGAGCTTTAAATGATACACTGGACCAGATGGATTTCACAGATATCTACAGAACTTTACATCCAACCTCAACTGAATACACATTCTTCTCAAGTGCACATGGAACTTTCTCCAGAATAGACCACATATTGGGTCACAAATCGGGTCTGAACCGATACCAAAAGATTGGGATCGTCCCCTGCATATTCTCAGACCATAATGCCTTGAAATTAGAACTAAATCACAACAAGAAGTTTGGAAGGACCTCAAACACGTGGAGGTTAAGGACCATCCTGCTAAAAGATGAAAGGGTCAACCAGGAAATTAAGGAAGAATTAAAAACATTCATGGAAACTAATGAGAATGAAGATACAACCATCCAAAATCTTTGGGATGCAGCAAAAGCAGTCCTAAGGGGGAAATACATTGCAATACAAGCATCCATCCAAAAACTGGAAGGAACTCAAATACAAAAGCTAACCTTACACATAAAGGAGCTAGAGAAAAAACAGCAAATAGATCCTACACCCAAGAGAAGAAGGGAGTTAATAAAGATTCGAGCAGAACTCAACGAAATTGAGACCAGAAGAACTGTGGAACAGATCAACAGAACCAGGAGTTGGTTCTTTGAAAGAATTAATAAGATAGATAAGCCTTATTAAAAAGAAGAGAGAGAAGAGAGAAGAGAGAGAAGACTCAATAAAATCATGAATGAGAAAGGAGAGATCACTACCAACACCAAGGAAATACAAACTATTTTAAAAACATATTAGGAACAGCTATATGCCAATAAATTAGGCAATCTAGGAGAAATGGACGCATTTCTGGAAAGCCACAAACTACCAAAACTGGAACAGGAAGAAATAGAAAACCTTAACAGGCCAATAACCAGGGAGGAAATTGAAGCAGTCATCAAAAACCTCCCAAGACACAAGAGTCCAGGGCCAGATGGCTTCCCTGGGGAATTTTATCAAACGTTTAAAGAAGAAACCATACCTATTCTCCTAAAGCTGTTTGGAAAGATAGAAAGAGATGGAGTACTTCCAAATTCGTTCTATGAGGCCAGCATCACCTTAATTCCAAAACCAGACAAAGACCCCACCAAAAAGGAGAATTACAGACCAATATCCCTGATGAACATGGATGCAAAAATTCTCAACAAGATACTGGCCAATAGGATCCAACAGTACATTAAAAAAATTATTCACCATGACCAAGTAGGATTTATCCCTGGGACACAAGGCTGGTTCAACACCCATAAAACAATCAATGTGATTCATCATATCAGCAAGAGAAAAACCAAGAACCATATGATCCTCTCATTAGATGCAGAGAAAGCATTTGACAAAATACAGCATCCATTCCTGATCAAAACTCTTCAGAGTGTAGGGATAGAGGGAACATTCCTCGACATCTTAAAAGCCATCTATGAAAAGCCCACAGCAAATATCATTCTCAATGGGGAAGCACTGGGAGCCTTTCCCCTAAGATCAGGAACAAGACAGGGATGTCCACTCTCACCACTGCTGTTCAACATAGTACTGGAAGTCCTAGCCTCAGCAATCAGACAACAAAAAGACATTGAAGGCATTCAAATTGGCAAAGAAGAAGTCAAACTCTCCCTCTTCGCCTATGACATGATACTCTACATAGAAAACCCAAAAGTCTCCATCCCAAGATTGCTAGAACTCCTACAGCAATTCGGTAGCGTGGCAGGATACAAAATCAGTGCCCAGAAATCAATGGCATTTCTATACACTAACAATGAGACTGAAGAAAGAGAAATTAAGGAGTCAATCCCATTTACAATTGCACCCAAAAGCATAAGATACCTAGGAATAAACCTAACCAAAGAGGTAAAGGATCTATACCCTCAAAACTATAGAACACTTCTGAAAGAAATTGAGGAAGACACAAAGAGATGGAAAAATATTCCATGCTCATGGATTGGCAGAATTAATATTGTGAAAATGTCAATGTTACCCAGGGCAATATACACGTTTAATGCAATCCCTATCAAAATACCATGGACTTTTTCAGAGAGTTAGAACAAAGTATTTTAAGATTTGTGTGGAATCAGAAAAGACCCCGAATAGCCAGGGGAATTTTAAAAAAGAAAACCATATCTGGGGGCATCACAATGCCAGATTTCAGGTTGTACTACAAAGCTGTGGTCATCAAGACAGTGTGGTACTGGCACAAAAACAGACGCATAGATCAGTGGAACAGAATAGAGAATCCAGAAGTGGACCCTGAACTTTATGGGCAACTAATATTCGATAAAGGAGGAAAGACTATCCATTGGAAGAAAGACAGTCTCTTCAATAAATGGTGCTGGGAAAATTGGACATCCACATGCAGAAGAATGAAACTAGACCACTCTCTTTCACCATACACAAAGATAAACTCAAAATGGATGAAAGATCTAAATGTGAGACAAGATTCCATCAAAATCCTAGAGGAGAACACAGGCAACACCCTTTTTGAACTCGGCCATAGTAACTTCTTGCAAGATACATCCACGAAGGCAAAAGAAACAAAAGCAAAAATGAACTATTGGGACTTCATCAAGATAAGAAGCTTTTGCACAGCAAAGGATACAGTCAACAAAACTCAAAGACAACCTACAGAATGGGAGAAGATATTTGCAAATGACATATCAGATAAAGGGCTAGTTTCCAAGATCTATAAAGAACTTATTAAACTCAACACCAAAGAAACAAACAATCCAATCATGAAATGGGCAAAAGACATGAACAGAAATCTCACAGAGGAAGACATAGACATGGCCAACATGCATATGAGAAAATGCTCTGCATCACTTGCCATCAGGGAAATACAAATCAAAACCACAATGAGATACCACCTCACACCAGTGAGAATGGGGAAAATTAACAAGGCAGGAAACCACAAATGTTGGAGAGGATGCGGAGAAAAGGGAACCCTCTCCTTTTCTTTTATTTCTAATGTTATATTTGTTTCAGGGGTACAATATAGTGATTCAAAAATTCTGTATATTACTCAGTGCTCATCAAGATAAGTGTGCTATTAATCCCCTTCACCTACTTCACCCATCCCCCACTGTCTACCTCCTCTCTGATAACCATCTGTTTGTTTTCTATACTTATGAGTCTGTTTCTTGTTTGTCTCTTTTTTCTCCTTTGTTGGTTTGTTTTGTTTTTTAAATTCCAATGTGAATGAAATCATATGATATTTGTCTTTTTTCTGATTGGCTTACTCTGCTTAACATTGTACTCTCTAGCTCTATCCATGTTGTTGTAAAGGGCAAGGTTTCAATTATTTTTATGGCTGAGTAATATTCCATTGCACATATATGCCACATATATCTTTAATTATCTTCTTTATCTATTCATCAACTAATACTTGAGCTGTTTCCATAATTTGGCTATTGTAAATGATACTGCTATAAAAATAGGAGTGCATATGTTCTTTTGAATTAGTGTTTTCATATTCTTTGGGAAATTGCCCAGTAGTGTGATTACTAGATCATATGATAATTTTATTTTTAATTTTTTAAGGAAACTACACTGCCTTCCACAGTGGTGGCACTAGTTTGCATTCTTATCAACACAGCAGTAGGGTTCCTTTTTCTCCACATCCTCACTAACACTTGTTGTTTCTTGTGTTTGTTTGTTTGTTTTTATTTTAGCCATTCTGACAGATGTGAAGTGATATTTCTTTCCACAATAAACCCAGGAGTCAAAAAGATAGGAGAAAATCTCCTAAATGACAAACAAAAGTTTTTGAATACAAATCAGCTGTATCATAATTTTCTCTGCAAATGGAGGAAAGGTAAAATGATAAGAGAAATTTTATAATAGACTAGGCAATACTTTAAAAAAATATTTATTTATTTGAGAGAGTCAGAGAGAAAGAGAGAGAGAAGGAGCACATGCATGGGGGTGGTCAGAAGGAGAAGGAAAGAAATCTTCAAGCAAACTCCCTGCTGAGTGTGGAGCCCTATGCTGGGCTGAATCCCAGGACCTTGAGTTTGTGACCTGAACTGAAATCAAGAGTCAGACACTCAATCCACTGAGACACCCAGGTGCTTTCTAACATTTGAAAGTTAAAGAAGATGCCAATGTAATAGCAGCTTTTTCATCTCATTTTGTCAATGGAGTTAAACCTGAAATTGGAGGCTTAATTCTAAAGTAGATATTGAAATGAGAGACAAGGCCTTAACCTGAATTAAAATATCCAGTACAGGGATCCCTGGGTGGCGCAGCGGTTTGGCGCCTGCCTTTGGCCCAGGGCACGATCCTGGAGACCCGGGATCGAATCCCATATCAGGCTCCCGGTGCATGGAGCCTGCTTCTCCCTCTGCCTGTGTCTCTGCCTCTCCCTCTCTCTCTCTGTGACTATCATAAGTAAAAAAAAAAATAAATAAATAAATATCCAGTACAGCATCTTGAAAGGGCTTTCTGATGAAATTATACAGGACCCCAAATAGACTTATGACCTTTCAGATCAAACAGTTATGTGACCTATTTCCTGATTTACCACCTTTTGACAAGAACATGTGTGAATAATGTAAACAGAAGGAACACTAGGAAAAAATATTGTATTTTCTTACAAAAGGGAAACCAAGATAGAAATATCCCACAATTCAGATCAGTGATGGTGCTCTGAGGAAGGAAAATATACCCAATATTCTGCTTTCCCCTTAAATATTTAAGGCAAATTAATTATAAATATAGATACTCTCATTAATTCCTGATAGATACAAGCAATATCCTTTCTATATTAAACACTGCTAACTGCTCAATCTCTTTATTTTTCTCAGAGAAAACACATAACAACATGATACGTATTTCAAATAACCCACGTATTTTCCCTGTCTACTAGCCATTAACTGTAATCCTGGAACACTTAACTAAAAACATTTCTTCCTGTTCCATGATACCACTCTTGCAAATTTAATGACTTACTTTGTAAATGAGATCATACAAATGCACAGCACAGAAACTATTCCTTGTGGTTCCAAAGCACTCTTGGAGTCAAAATCAAATTGTGTCTGCCCTGGACATGTATTTTTTCCTTTATTGTTATATTTGATGCATGCTCCAGATTCAGGTCTTAGTATCATACTTGACACTCTATGTGCTAAAATTCTAATGGCATAGGAAAAATAATTTGATCAGAGCCTATTGAAGTTCACATAAATCCTACTGGTACCCAAACTTTCCCAATATTCTCTGAAGCCAGAAGCAAAGAAAGGGCTCAAACTTATTTTTGAAAGACTTCTATGCAAAGGTCTACTCAGACTCTGCAGCAGTTCTGAAATGCTTCTATCCTGCCGTTATATAAGTCAAACAGATGAAGATCTCAGGTTTTTCTTAGATCTCAAGGCCATCAACAAAATTGTTATCCCTTACCTACCCATACCTAACCCCAACACCGACTTGTTATTGATTTTACTTCAAGGCACTTACCTCATTGTAATGGATTTCTGCTCTGCCTTTTTCCTTATGCCTCTATACCAGGGCAGTCAATATCTTTTGCTAATCTCCGCTAAACACAAGTAATAGTGATCATCTCCCTTACAAAGTACTAAAAGTAATCTACATAGGAGTTCTGATTCTGATAATAACAAAGTAACTTATGTCTTATTCATCTATAAATATTTGTAACAGATATAAAGGCTCGATAAAGTTATTTAAGTACAGAAACACTGAAAGGCACTCAAGGAGTTTATCACAATTACAGTTGGAAATTTCAAAATTCTTCTCTTGGTAATTGATAGAACAAGTAATTGAAAAATCAGTAAGGATATACAAACTTGAATAGTGCAATCAACTGATATCACTTAATTGAAATTTATACAAGATGTCCAAGAATGACAAGATGTACATTCTTCTAAAGTGCCTTTGGAATGTATATAGAAGTGAACTACACAATGGGCTATAAATCAAGGCTGGAATATAGAAAGATTGAAATTATTGAATATTTTGAAAACCGAAATCGTACTTTATAGCCTTTTAGCAAAAAACAACAAACAAGTAAAAACAAACAAACAAACAAAAACTGCAGGCTTTAATGTCTTCACTTATAAATTCTACCAATTATTAAGGAAATATATAAAGCCAATGTTACATAAAATCTTTAGAAAATATAAAATGAGAAAAATAGTTACCAGAACACTGTTCAAGGTCAACATTATTTAGATATTAACACTAGGAGAATATATTACAAGAAAAGAAAATCACAGATGAACATGTCTTATAGATACAAAATTCCTTAATGAGTTATTAGTAGGTCAAAACAAGCAATGTAAGGGATAGCAAATTACAAACAGAGAGTTATCCTAGGAATGAAGTTAGGTTGCTATTTGAACAGCTAATCATTATATTTCTCTAAATTAACAGACAAAAATATTTTAAAAACCCTCACTATATGATCACCTAAATAAATAATAATGCATTATTATTAAAGAAAAATAATTTGATGAAATTCAACACCATTAATTATTTGTACAAGTAAGGAATTGAAGGAACTTTGTCAACTAGAGTTTTGCCTTTTTAAGCCTACAAAAAAACCTACAGGTAACACACGTACAATTTTGATCAAAGGTGATGTGATGAGAATTGACAGAAATTTTCTATACAAGTAAAAAGTTACTCCTTGTACAAGAAGGATAAAGAACAATTTCTTCTCTCTGTTAATATACAGGAAAGGATACAAAAGGAGAAAGAAAGACCTTCAATTTTCAGAGACAGGATGGATAGGATTTTGGGTTCTGACCTTAACTTCTGGAATGTCAATAAAATCTTTCAGGCAATATATAGCTGCATGTGTTTGAGTTTTTATGACCTAGTAAAGGTTCTTGAAGCAAATTCTGTAATGCTTTTCACTGACAAACAGAAGGTTTACACACTCTCACGTGCAGACACATATATATGTCTGCAAAAATGTTCACTGAGATACTATTATATACCTCTGCTTCTATCATTCCTGTATATTATCAGTAAGACGCCTGAGCAAAGGTGAAATATAACACTGTTTGTAAGAGCAAATCAGTTTACCCTTCTGGATCTTCCTTTCCTCATCTATTAAAATAATGAAGAGGAGCTAATTAACCTTTAATATACTTTAAACTCTGTCATTCCATACTCTTAAATTTGACATGCTAATGAACTGTAGAAAAAAACCCAGAAAATTATGAGAATTCTTTTTTCCAATTGGACACTTTTCTCTCTGCCTAGAGGTAAATTACTGTAGATTGTGTTTTCAGAGTCCCTTTGTCAGCCAGCTTTCAGCTGAAATATCACAATGAGAAGCAGCAGGAGCAAAAGATAGAAATCCTAGAGAGAGATAATAGATTTTCCCCAAAATTCTCACTCTGTTTTGTGCTATGTATTTGCTAGTGGCTGCCTTCCTTTAGCTCCCACCAGGCAGCCTCGGTACCCAGTTTCAGTTCTTTTGGGGGAAGGTATGACTTTTTGTTCTGGCTAGTTTCTATGTGTCTTATCACCCCTTTACCCTGGATAAACCTCTGAAAGCAGTACTTTAAATAAAATTTCTTTGTTGAAACATTTAGGGTAAATTCCATTTCATGTTGGGCTTTTTGAGAAGCCAAAAATCCAAGTTACCACTCACATCAGTGGTTATGTCATTCAGACAGAAAAGTAATAAGGATATATCAGCCTCAGGTGGCATGTTAGACCAAAGGGGCTTAACAGACATGCAGAGCATTTCATCCAAAAAGAGCAGAACACACATTCTTTTCAAATGCATGTGGAACATTCTCCAAGATAGATCATATGTTGGGCCACAGTACAAGTCTTCATAAATTTAAGAAGATTGAAGTCATATCAAGCATTTATTCTGATTACAATGGTATAGAACCAGAAATGAATTACAAGAAGAAAACTGAAAAAGTCGAAAATATGTGGAGAATAAACAACATGCTAATGAAAAATTACTGGGTCAATTAAGAAATCAACAGAAAAAAAACAAACCAACCTTGATACAAACTAAAATGGGAATACAACATACCAACACTTATGGGATGCAGCAAAAGCAGTTTTAAGAAGTTATTGTCAGTAAATGCCTATTTCAGAAATGAAAAAAATCTCAAGTAAACAACATAACTTTATACCTTAAGTAACTAGGAAAAAACCAAATGAAGCACAAAGTTAGTAGAAGAAATAAAATAACAATGATCAGAGCAGAAATAGGTGACATAGACTGAAAAGACACAAAACATAAATAAATATAAAAACTGGTTCTTTGGAAAAATAAACAAAATTGACAAGCCAGATAGAATCACCAAGATCAAAAGAGAAATCAGATCAATAAAGTCAGAATAAAAGAGATGTTATGATTGATACTACAGAAAAAGAAAAGATCATAAGAGAGTACTACGAACAATTATAAATCAACCTAGAAGAAATGGGAAGTGCCTAGAAACATATAACCTTCCTAGATAAAAACAGAAATAAAAAATCTGAATAGACTAATTACTGGTAAAAAGATCAAATTAGTAATCAAAAACTTTCCAACAAACAAAAGTCCAGGACAGGACTGAACTACTGGTCCAGAACCACTGGTGAACTCTACCAAACTTTCTTTAAAAAAAAAAAAAAAAAAAAAGATTTTTTTAAAAAAATTTATTCATGGGAGACACAGAGAGAAAAAGAGAGGCAGAGACATTGGTAGAGGGAAAAGCAGGCTCCATGTGAGGAGTCCGATGTGGGACTGGATCGCAGGACCCCAGGATCACGCCCTGAGCCAAAGGCAGATGCTCACCACTGAGCCACCCAGGCATCCCTCTGCCAAACTTTCAAAGAATAATTAATACCAATCTTTCTCAAATTCTTCCAAGATATAGAAGAGGAAGAAACACTTCCAAATTCATTTTATGAGGTCAGCATTACCCTAATAAGAAAGCCAGGGAAGGACACACAAGAAAATGAAATTAAAGGCCAAAATCCCTGATGAACATAGATACAAACATCACACAAAATATTACCAAACCAAATTCAACAATACATTAAAAGGATTATGCACCATGATCAAGTGAGATTTATTCCAGGGATGCAAGGATGATTCAACTTCCACAAATTACTCAGTTTGGTACACCACATTCACAAAAATAAGGATAAAATTCACATCATCTCAAAAGATGTAGACAAAAGCATTTGACAAAATTCAGCATCCATTTATGATAAATTCTCAACAAAGTGTGCTGGGAAAATTCTCAACTTTCTAAAAAAAAAAAAAAAATCACTCAACTAAATATAGAGGGAAGATACCTCAGCATTATAAAGGTAATATATGACAAGGCCATAGCTAACATCATACTCAATGGCAACAAACTGAAAATCTTTTTTTTTTAAGATCAGGAACAAGATAAGCATGTCCAATCTTATCCCTTTTATTCAATAAAGCATTAAAAGTCCTAGCCAGAGCAATTAGGTAGAAAAAGACATAAAAGCCATGCAAATTAGAAAGGAAGAAGTACAGGATGCCTGGGTTGCTCAGCAGTTGAGCATCTATGTTCCATGTTATCCTGGTGTACCACATCAGGCTCCTTGCAGGGAGCCTGCTCCTCACTCTGCCTGTGTCTCTGCCTGTGTCTCTGCCTCTCTCTCTCTCTCTCTCTCTCTCTCTCTCTCCTCTGTGTGTGTGTGTTTCTCGTGAATAGATAAATACAATTTTTTAAAAAAGAAAGGAAAGGAAGAAGTAAAACTGTCACTATTTGCAGATGATGTAATATTACATATGGAAAACCCCAAAGACTCCACTAAAAAATTGTTAGAATAAAAAAATCAATAAGGTTGCAGGATACAAAATCAATATTCAAAAATCTGTGGTACTTCTATATACTAACAATGAATTATCAGAAAGAGAAATTAAAAAAACAACCTCATTTACAGTCACATCAAAAAGAATAAAATACTTAAGAATACATTTAACCAAAGAGGTGAAAGATCTGTACTCTAAAAATTATAAAACACTGATGAAAGAAATCAAAGGCAACACAAATGAATGGAAAGATATTCCATGCTCATGGATTGGAAGAATTAATATTATTAAAATGTTCAATCTACCCAAAGGATCTATGGATTCAACAGATCTACAGATTGAATCACTATCAAAATTCCAATGATGTGCTTTACAGAAGTAGAACAAGCAATTCTAAAATGTATATGGAAACAAAAATTAAAAATTAAAAAAAAACCACTCTGATTAGTGAAAACAATTTGAGAAAGAACAAGAAACTTGAGGCATCACACTCTCTGATTTCAAAGTATATTGAAGCAGACACATGAATCCATGGAACAAAAGAGCCCAGAAATGAAACCACACATATATGATGAATTAATCAATGAAAAATGAGCCAAAAATATATAGTAATGAAAGACCGATATCTTCAATAAATGGTGTCAGGAAAAGTGGACAGCCACATGCAAAAGAATGAAACTACACTACTATCCAACACCACAACATAAAAATTAACTCAAAATGTATTAAAGACTGGAATACAAGACCTAACATGATGAAATTCCTGGAAGAAAACATAGGTAGTAAGGCATCATCAGTCTCAGGTGATGATTATTTGGATCTGACTTCAAAAGCCAAGGCAACAAAAGCAAAAATAAACAACTGAAATGTTATCTAATTAAAAAGATGCTGCACAGCAACGAGTATCATCAACAAAAGGAAAACTACTGAATGGGAGAAAATACTTGCAAGTCATTTATCTGATGGGATTAATATCCAAAATACAAAAAGAACTCACACAATTCATTAGCAAAAAACAAAAAACAAAAACAAAAAACAAAACAAAAAAAAACAATCCCATTTTAAAAATGGGCAGAAGTTCTCAATAAATATTTTTCCAAAACAGGCATACAGAGGGTCATTTGCAATGAAAAGATGCTCAACATCACTAATCATCAGGGAAATAAAAATCAAAACCACAGTGCAATATTACCTCACACCTGTTAGAATGGCTATTATAAAAACAAAACAAACAAAATAAAGAAAGTAAGTGTCCATGAGGATGTGAAATAAAAGGAGCCCTCATGCACCGTTGCTAGGGATGTTAACTTGTGCAACTTCTATGGAAAGCAGTACTGAGGTTTCTCAAAATAGACCTACCATATGATCCAGTAATTCCACTTTTGAGTATTTATCTGAAGAAAACAAAAACACTACTTCCAAAAGATATATGCACCTTCATGCTCAGTTGCAGTCTTATTTACAGTAGTACAGATATAGAACAACCTAAGTGTCTTTCCATCGATGGAAGAGTGGATAAAGAAAATGTGATGTATATACGCAATAATATTCAGCCACAAGAAGGAATGAAATCCTACCATTTGTGACAACAAATAGTAGATAGATGGGTTGACCTTGAGGACATTATGCTAAGTGAAACAAATGAGACAGCAAAAGACAAATACTGTATGATCTCACTTATATGTGGAATTTAAAAACAAACACTCAAATCAAAAACCAAGTTCACAGATACAGAGAATAGATTGATTGGTGGTTGGGAGAGGTGGGTAAGAGCAGAGTGGATGAAATGGTTAAAAGGGGTCAAAAAGTGCAAATTCTCGGCTGTAAAATTAGCAAGTCCTCGGGAGGTAATGTACATCATGGTGAGCATTGTTAATAATACTGTATTGCATATTTGAAAGTTGATAAGACAGTAAACCTTAAAAGTCCTTGTCATAAGACAAGAATTCTTATAACTGTGTATGGGGACAGAAATTAACTAACTTATTACAGTGATCATTTTACAATACATACAAATATCAAATTAAAAAATGCAACAGGAGCAGAGACATGCCAGGTACTTGCACGTTGGGGCTTGCTTTTTGATGTCACTGGAAACTCTTATTCCACCAAGTAAAGAAGTCCAAGATAGCTTTCTAGGGGTAAGAGAAGCCATGTGGAGAGAGGCTCCAGTTATCCTTTTCCTGTCATCTCAGGTGAGTCCCCAGACAGGTGAGCTTGGACTCATACCTAAGATGATGGGGAAGCCATCCAGTACTAGCAAAACTGAGGGAGACCCAGAAGATCTCTTAGCCAATCCCAGTACCATCTCCCAGGACTGGGAGAGAATGTTAATAAATTGGGGCTTTAAGCCAATAAATAAATAAATAAATACATACATAAAATTTATTTTGGAACTTATTTTATTTTTTAAAAAAATATTTAGTTTTTAAAAAATTATATTTTAAATATATATTTATTTTTAAAAAATATATAAATAATATATTTATTTTTAAAAATTAATAAATATATTTATTGGAGAGAGGGAGCGAGCAAGAGCACAAGTTGGGGGTGGGAGGAAGAGGAAGGAGAATCAAACTCCCCATTGAGCAGGAAGCCCTACACAGGGCTGGATCCCAGTACCCTGAGATCATGACCTGAGCTAAAGGCAGATGCTTAACCAACTGAGCCACCAGGCGCCCCTGATTTTGGAACATATTTTAAAATATATTTTCATATTCATTTCCCTAGGATTTCAGAAATCCGTACCACTTTAAAGACAAAATGAATTCAAACAATGAACCTCTAATTCCATAAGAACTAACAACAAGAAAAGTTCCATTTAATTGCCTGGCCAATATTCATTCCTGCTCCTCAGTTCGACTCCCAACAATCTACCTCTCAGACTAACGCAAAAAGCCAGCAGAAGTTCACCTATGAGACTGATGCACTCCTTCCTTGGCAGTAATAATTAAATGTTTTGATTTAAAGGGCTTCACACTGGACAATTGACTATATTATGATGTGAATATAGATACAAAACGTTGAATTTTGGCTCCGTTACATATCATACTCCGCTGAAATTTGAAAGTAATATTTGTTTCCTATTATTCACAGGTCCTGTGAATTGCATTGAAAGGTGGAAAGCCTGAATTTGATTCTTGGATTTGAAAATAACTGTGTGATTAGGGCCAGAAGTTTGAGCCTCTTGGTGGCTTAGATTCCCAATTCATAAGAATGTATGCATTCACACCTGTTTTTCAAAATAAGTTAAAAAAAAAACACAAAACCTCTTTGAATGCTTAGGGGCAGAGTGAGCCTGTTCTCCACTTTATTTGCAATGGTGAAAATACACTTTTCCAGTGGCTCCCTCCCTCAGATTTATCAAAACGCTGTTACTACCTTAAAAACACTCCTGGTGGTTTTGTGGACTTGAGAAAGCCACAGGTTTATTTTCACTGAAATAACAGTATTCTTAGTGGTTTTCTTTCTCTCTCTCTCTCTCTCTCCTCTCTTTTTTAATTCCTTTCAAAATAGGCTAAGTAGCCCTTGGAACATAGATCTGCAAGTGATGAGATTACAACAATTTCTCAGTTTAGCCCTGATTAGTGCAAATACCTGTCCTTTTGATGAGGCCCTAAAGGAATTAATTATTCCTTCAACTGTTTACTCATTTACTCAATAAATAATTGAATAATTGTATTGAGCTAATGATGCTCTAGATCAAGGTGTGTTTGAGGAAGTAAGAAATTAGACAGCACTTGTGACGATAAAGCACCTATGACCCAAGAAGTGATAAAGTAAGTGTAACAAAGTTTGGTAAAACCCAATGCAGATCATGGAAAGTTTTTCAGGGAAATTACAAGCAAGAAACTCTAGATATTTAGAGAGGAAGAGAGTGCAATTAAGTGTGTATCAGGGAAAGTTTGTGGCAGGGTTTGAGGTCGGCCTAGGTGAGGGGTTAGGATTACAAGAGGCTCTAAGGACATAGCAAAATACAGCAAAAAAGACTTTGGAAACTTCAAGTAGTGTACAAATGTTAGATAATCACAATTGTTACATAATAATTTTTAAAAGCATTCTTCTAACAATATGCCATCATTAAAGTAATTATTTTTAAATGTCCTCATGAAATGCTTAGTATTTATAGAAATCAATAAGAAAGAATCAATAGTTTTGACATAGCTGCTCCAGTGGACAGGGAAAATGATCACCTGTCATTGTCAAGTTATTCTGCACTCTTAACTCCACAAATGTAAACATCTGTGGTTCTCAAACTACACCTGAGGCACCCAGGGTATGACAATGAACTCACAGGGGTGCTCTGGGATATCTTACATTTTTTGGGTTTTTTTTGTCTTTTTTTTTTAAAGATTTATTTATTCATGAGAGACACAGAGACACAGAGAGAGAGGCAGAGACACAGGCAGAGGGAGAACAGGCTCCATGCAGGGAGCCCGATGCAGGACTTGATCCCAGGACCCTGGGATCATGACCTGAGCCAAAGGCAGATGCTCAACCACTGAGTCCATCTTACATTTTTGAGGAGAATACAGAATATTCAACAGCTGTCAGACCCCATGCAAACTACTAGTTCAAATCAGTTTACGGTTTCAAGATGAGATGACACTATGTGCTTTTTGATACCATTCACCTTTTTCAAAATGGATTTTTGGCAATTACCATCATAGAAAACAAGTACTGCATACAAATCAGGATGGAATGAAAAGTGAGGATGGTGATGGCCCGTATGATCCAAGCTTGAGAAATTTTGCAGTGCTCTACAGGTGACCAATATCCCATTAGTAATTGTAGTCCCTGAAGATTTTCTTAATATATTTTTTCTTTGAATTTTTTTTTCAAAGGCTACTGAGTCACCTGTATATCTCCTGGGTTACTGGACCTTAACAAATTTAGTAAGATATTTAGGAATTTAGTAAGTAACTAAGGAATTTCTCTTGATCTAGAAGATCCATAAAAAAACAATGGAACACACTACGAACAGAGAAAATTGGAGGCCTTGTGGCCTATGTAGCTGACAAGAGGTCCAGTCAAGAGTGGCTACATTTATACCCAGGTCTGTTTAGAGGTAAAGCATCTTAGCTTCACTTGAGAGAACATTCGTCATAGAAACAGTCACTGATAGTAGATTTAACAGCTTATAGCAGCCTTTAATATAATTTTTTTGCTCTCTTTATTTTTTTAATTTTTTTTATTTATTTATGATAGTCACAGAGAAAGAGAGAGAGGCAGAAACACAGGCAGAGGGAGAAGCAGGCTCCATGCACCGGGAGCCTGACGTGGGACTCGATCCCAGATCTCCAGGATCGCGCCCTGGGCCAAAGGCAGGCACCAAACCGCTGCGCCACCCAGGGATCCCTCTTCTCTTTAAAGATTATAAACATATCATATCAATAAACGATACGATCAATAAACGATAAACGTATCATATCCTTTGTTTCTGCTTTATAAAACAAATAAGGACCACCATGTCCTAATGTATATATTTTTTATTACCAAGGCACTTTTCCTGAGGAAAAATAAGAAACAAAAGGAAAAACATCTTCAAATTTATACAAGAGCTCTAGTTTATATTTCTAGTCCTGACAGTAATGTTTTTGAGGTCTGAGGAAAGCACTGCTGGGGGCTCTCATATCAGGTATCTAAATGTTTAAAAGTTATAAATCAAACTATCAAACTGTAAAATAAAATATGTTCTATCCTCTTACCATGAAAAATAATGCCTTCATAGCGACCCAGAAGGCCATGTCTCTTACTATCTAAGAGTCCTTGGAGTCCCATTACGGGGTATGGCAGCTTTAGGAGAGTCAGCTAAGAGCTAAGATACTCTTCCCACCTTGTTGTTGTCCTACATCTACTGCACTACATGTGGTCTCCCACAGGGTGAGGGATTGTGCAGATAGATATGGACACCAACCTGGCGCCTCCACTCCCAGTTCTCACCACTGCAAACAGCTACCTTGCCCAACCCTCAGACCTAGGCATATGTACCACAGCATCAAATACCTTAATGTGATGGATCCTGGGGAGATAATTGTACAGAGAGAGCTTGGTGTTATCTGGGCAGTTTCCTAGGTATCCGTGGTGTAGTCTAGAAGGGAGGAAACAAAGACTATTGGTGGAAATAATCCTTGGCCCTAAAAACTCCTTGTCCCATGGGGAGAGCTGTACCTGGTGATGAGCTGGAATGGGATCCCCTAAAGCCAGGGTTCAAAGCAGGTCTGTGCCTCTGTGCCAGGTCTAAGGATGATGCTAAAATTTGCATATGTCCTAGTCTCTTTAGGATTTAAAAAAATTTGCTCCCAGACACAAACCCTTGTCTTCCTAATCACTTCCTGTCAAAAGAATGAGTGCTCTTGGTTGCGTGGGTTTTCATTTTTAACATGCAGAAAATACAAAATAAACTTGGCAACAGGCAGAACTTGCCCTTCTGTTCTTGTGATATTTCTGGCATCACTTGGGCGGAAGATGCCAGATCAGCACTTCAGTTGGAATGCCTCATACATAGGGCAGCTCACCATGTCTACCTTCCCAGATGCTCTAAGGTTTCAATGGAGTGCTGGATACAGGCAAAGACCAAAGTCCAAGAAAATCCCTTGACTCTGGGGGCACATTCCCATCCAGAACTGGAAATTCCAGATTTGTGGCCTTGACCAATGTCCTCCTTTATTTATTTAGTCACCCATTAGGACATTTAATGACTCCCTCATGTGAGCCTGCCACATAGCTAGGCATCATGTGTCAGATACCATCTAAAATCACCTCATGAGTGTTCCTACAATTGTAATTTAGCATTACTTATCCTGTTTGAAGTAACTTTCCAGTAATAATAATCATTGTGAATTATTTCGTAATGATACTATTTCATAGTTTTTCTCATGGTTTAGAGATGTCCAAATGAACGTTTTAGACTTTTTAGCCCCAGTTACATTTTATATTATAAAGAAATATCAAATTTGTACCTACAGCTAGGAAGGTCACATCATATTAATATTTCCTGGCAAGAACACAATAAACATAGTCTATTATATTATGGATTACATACATTTATCGATAACTCTTCTTTCTTAGTTGTTTGTTTGGGTTTTTGGCACAGTTTTAGAACAAGGGTTTGGAGAGTAAAAAGAAGTAATAAGCCACATCAGTTACCTTCTAACCTATTTTGAAAAATGTTCAGAAAAAGGAGTATGTTTCAAATGGAGATTAAGACAAGATGAATCAAATAGCAAGACCTGGTCTTTGTGTCTGGACATGGCCAACACTGATTGACCTGACATAGATCTGAGTCTCTTTGTTAAGTATAAATCTGAGGTAGTGATGGGCATCAGGCTGGACACTAACATCAGCTCACTGTTCAGAATGATGTAAGTTTAATGGTACATTCTCCTATGATGGAAAGCATGCAGAGGATCCAATCCTCTATCTTTCAGTTTAACCTCTTTTTCTGCCTAGTCCTGCTTTCACAACTCCCCTATGCATGTTAATGGCAAAGATATTTCACTGAGAAGCCCTCAATTCTCTAAAGACAAGGGTTCCATGCCTGTGAGAGAACACTTGTGCCCTAGCTTCTCTTTTCAGAAAGTGATGCAATCTTAGTCTGCTCAGGCTGCTATAAGGCAATACTGGAACTCAGTGATTAAACAACAGGCATTTATTTCTCACTGTATTGAATGCTGAAGCCCTAAGCCAGGGTGCCAGCATTCAGTTCTTGGTGAGAGCTTTCTTCCTGGCTTGCCAGGTAGCTGCCTTCATGCTGTTTCCTCATATGGCCTTCTCCCAGGCCTGTGCACATGGGGAGAGAGAGGAAGCCTGCTCTCTGATGTCTCTCCTATAAGGTCATTAAACCCATCATGAGGACCACATCTTCATGACCTCATCTAAAGCTAACTACCTCCCAAAGGCTTCACCTCCAAATATCATCACTTTGAGGGCTAAAGCTTTGACATACGAATTTGCAGGGAATACACAAACATTCAGATCATAAGAGTTCGTGACTTCCTAACCCTTCAGATAGAGTTAATTCCCCTCACCAAAGTATAGAATGGGAAGCATTACAGGCAGTGGTTAAAAGCTACAGCTGTGGAATTCCACAACATCTTGTGCGTGTGTGTGAGCGTGCACGTGTGCACATTTTTTTTAAAGATTTTATTTATTTATTCATGAGAGACAGAGAGAGAGAGAGAGAGAGAGAGAGGCAGAGACACAGGCAGAGGGAGAAGCAAGCTCCATGCAGGGAGCCCGACGTGGGACTCAATCCCGGGTCTCCAGGATCAGGCCCCCGGCTGAAGGCAGCGCTAAACCACTGAGCCACCTGGGCTGCCACCCGTGCACATTTGTGCACACACATGTGAGCACACGAGCACATGTATGAGTGCACTCTGGCATGTTGCTAATCCTCAGTCCACCATGTCTGAGTGTTATAATCTTGAGCAAGTTACTTAACTCTATGATCCCAATGTCTTTGTCAGAAAAATAGGATGGTAAAAATAGCATCTGCTATAAAAGATTACTGTGAAGATGTAAATCAAGTAAGCATCAGGGCCTGAATTGAGTAAAAAATGAATGAATGAATGAGGAATGAATGAATATGACTTTTAAATGGTCCTCTATTTGGGCATTTAAATTTTAGGGCCTGCATTGAAATTTGTCTACCATGCCTCTCCTATCCCAATGTGAACTTTCTGGGCAGGGTGTGTAGATGGCTCCATGTCCCCATTGCCTAGGATCATGCCTGACACAGAGCAAGCACTCAGCAACTGTTTGTAGAGGTGAATCCAGAAGGCCTGGGGAAACTTACCAGGAATGAAAGCTATGAATGGATTTTAGGATTTTGCTGAATGTATAACTCAATAGGCGGTTAAACCTAACAGGCCATTCCTTAGAAATGACTGAAATATATATTTTTGCTCATTGATTTCCATAAGCTAAGACTTATTCATAACCCATTTACATTATAGGTTTGTCTGTTTTGTTGGTATGCAAACCCTTAAAAATCTGGGCATCCTAGAGAACAATGTTGTTCCAACACGGGCAAAGCACAGCAAACTCGCTGTGTCTCCAACAACACGAATCATGAAAACTAATTGGTTTTAATAATGTGTTTTAGGTAAGTAAATCACAAAGTTCTCCAAGTGCTTATTACAGCAATCATAGCTTAAATGGTAACACCAGGATTTCGAAATATGATTTGTCATGAGGCCCCTTCCCACATCCACCTCCACCCTCCACTGTCTGTTGTTCTACCTTCTGGTCTGAAACATTCCAAGTGTTAATCTCACTGTCAGACATTCTCATGACTTGTATTTCATCATCTTTACATTTGTTGCATTTTTTTTATCGTTTATTACATTTGTGTTCTATTTGTCATTGCCTCTTGATGATAGCCTATAGCTATTAGGTACTATAATTGCTATTAGCTATAAGTAGACCTAGAGAGCTTTATGTCATGCTTTGAATAAATAGGCAACAAAATCAATTTAAGCATGTTTAGCTTCACATTTGAGTTTGTTATTTGTATAGAAGACCAAAGTCACACAAAATTCCTTCACTCGCTGTTAACATTTTGATATGCACTCTTCTAGACAATTTTAGGTAAAATGTCTTTGCAAACACCAGCAGCAATCCTGGCTTATGTAAACAAATCCAGGACTTAATGGACAGGTGCTAGAATCTTCTAAAAAATCAAAGGAAATGCTGAGCTCCCAAGCTCAAGGAAGTGGGCATCCACAGAGTTTGAGTCCTGGAAGCCAGAGAATATGGAATCTCTAGGGGCCACTGTGAACGTGGCTCAATTCCACCAACTGCTGGGCTGTGCGTTGGCTTTCGTTTTCAGTTTCTGGGAGAGAGAGTTTGATCTGCCAGCATGGGCCAGATGCTCTTCCCTGGATGAATAAACTCAGGCCAGGAGGGCAAAGTGATTCATAGTCCTGGACAGGGGAAGTACAGTGTCAGGGAAATGGACCCACTGCTGGGGCTAGTGGCTCAAGAGTGCCAGTCAGATGTTCTGTTTGGAACCTGTCCCCCACTTAGAATTGCCAGGTAAAGCAGAGGATGGAAAGCCCAGGGCCAGTTTCCAAATAAAAGAAGGAATGCTGGGAATATAAGAAGAAATACCCAATATCTCCACTTAAACATGCATATATAATTCTTTTTTAATAAAGACTTATTTATTTATTTATCTATCTATCTATTTATTTATTTATTTATTTAAAAGAGAGAGAGAGAGAGTGAGCACAAGTGGAGAGGAGGGGCAGAGGCAGAGGGAGAAGCAGGCTCCCTGCTGACCAGTGAGCTTATTGGAGTGTGGTTGGGGGACTCGATCCCAGGACCCTGGGGTCATGACCTCAGCTAAAGGCAGAACTTAACCAACTGAGCCACCCACATGACCCAAATTCTGAAGATGTATTTATATTTTTGTAATGGAAGCATTACACACAGGGAACCTGCCTTTTCTCGCTAGGTGTTATAATGTGAACATGTTTCATAGGCGTGGACTGCAGAGCTGGACTCTGGATTAAAATCCAGGCCCTGCCATTTAATAGCTTGGGCAAGATATTTAACCTCTCTATGCCTCAGCTTCTTCATCTGTAAAATAGGGATCTCTCCCTCACGGAAAAGTTGTAAAGATTAAATGTTCAAACCAGCTGCTTTTAGTGAACTCTCTGGTACATATACCCTTAGACACTTTTTTTGATAATAGTTTTAAGCAAATACTTAAAAGTGGAGTTGCCAGGTCAAAGGCTAAAAACATTTTAAAGACTTTCATAGACAACAAATGTCAGATTATGGCTCTCCTTTGCTAAAAAATGGCCCATTGGTTTCTTATGTCACTCAGTAAAAATGAAAAAAAGGAATTTTTTTCTGTCTGCCATTCTCCATAGAATCTGGTTGCCCATATCTCTGTGCCATTACCTCCTCCCCTTTCTTGCTCATTTCCTGACCTTCCTTAAGAAAGTTCTTCCCTTTGCTCCCCCAAACTCATGCCCTTTCCTCTTCCTGGAAAATTCCTCCCTCAGGACCACACATGGCTTGCTATTCACATCTCTGCTCCAATGTAGCTGTTCTAGATTCTTCACCCACTCCAACAGAATGGCAAACTCTACACTCTATGCTCCTCCCCATGCTTGTTTTTCATCTTAGTCCTTGTCACTAATATCCTCAACATGAATATGATACATTCATATCATATCTATTTTCTGTATCTTTCTAGAATGAAATGGTGATTGAATATATGTTGTCAAATATCCCTTCAGGAAAGCTGCACCCATTTATATTCCAGCAGTGTATGCAAGTTAACCTCTGCACTATATATATTACCAATATTTTAAATCTCTCCCAGTCTTACAGGCAAATATCTCTAGTTGTTTTTTGCTACAGCATTTTTGAAAGCAGGCATCTAGTTCCTGCTGAACCCTGTGAGCCACAGAGAGCTCTTTGCATCCATTAAGGGACAACACCCACAATTGGAAAGTCAGTTCTCCCTTATATTGAACCAAAATCAGCCTGTTGAACTTTTCTATGAAATCCCATTTCAAGCCAACGTGTTCTTTTGCCACTCTCGCCATCAGAACTCATACAGGGATGGGGCCATTTCATTTACCAGTGATCCTGAACAATACAGGCTTGAACTGTGTAAGCTGACTTACAGGTGGATTAAAAAAAAATGCAGTGCAGTATTATAAATGTATTTTCTCTTCCTTCTGATTTTCTTAAGATTTTCTTTTCTCTAGCTTCATTGAAAGAATATCATACATATAGCATACACAAATATGTGTTAACCACTATTTATGTTATCAGCGAGGCTTCTGGTCAACAGCAGACTATTAGCAGTTAAGATTTCAGGGAGTCAGAAAGGATACATAGATTTCCAACTGTGTGAGGGCTGGTGCCCCTAACCCCTGCATTGCTCAAGGGCCAACTGAGGTAAATTGGTTATATTGTGCTGCAGAGGGCTGGGAGACTAAGTAGTAGACGCGGTTTTAAGAACTTCAGAGCCATTAGGAGGCGCTCCAAGCTGCCGTTGCTCAGACCCCAAGGAGTTGTACCTGCACTTCCGAGGGGGAGGATTGAGGCTGGTTCTGGTAGTGCTAAAACCAAGTGGCCGGTGGAGCCAGCTGCCACTGCTACAGTTCAAGAATTAACGGTATATGAAGCAGCAGCATCCCTGCCGGAGTCCTGAGAAAGAAAGTGCAAAAGAACAAATTGGCTTAGAACAGGATTTCATGGGAGGGAATCTGAAAAACTAGCACAGAAGTCCCAGTGGCCACTCCTTCCACCTTCAAATTTCCCTCTAGTGCCATCTAGTGACAAGACTTAACCTGAAGTCTGAGCTAGGGTTCCTGGGAAAGAGTTGCAGAGCACTGGCCTCAGCAGTCACAGCGTAGAGTAGAGAAGGGCCAGTTTTGGCACTGAGAGACAATAAATAAAATCTTGTACACCTACAATTCCTCCTTTTTTATTTAAAATTGTCCCAGAATTAATAGCAACAAACTAAAGCTGTTATTTTCATTATCATTATAGAATCATGATAGATAATGAACCTTAGGATGCAAAACCAAGCAAAACCAACCAAAGAAAATTTTACTCTCAACTCTCCAGTGATAAGGCTCAGGGGTCACTTTTAAATGCACAAGATATCTCACATGGGAGGTATTAAGGTGCAGGATGGGGCTGCAAGATTCTCCTTCTTGTAATAGTAACTTGCTTCCTTCTGCAGCTCAGCTAGTTGAGGAGATAACTGACAGGCTCAGATGCGTTGAAATAATTTGAAAGTAATTACACACAGACTTTTAAACCCTAAAGAACAAGCCTCCCTCTCTTAACATATGCTAGCTTGACTGTTTTACTCTTCTGCATAGTTTCCCTCTTAAAACACACACATATACACACAGGACACTGCTACAAGTACAAGAGAGAATATTTGATGCCTGGTGGTATGGCTGTCTCCACAAGTGTTTTAGGATGAAGGAAGGACACAAAAATTCACCTTGTAGAGGCCTGACCTTGGAAATGATTCAACATTGATCTAGAGCCAGTTATCGTTAGTCAGTATTTCCTTTGAGGCCTTAGTTTTTCCCTCCATCGCTAGATAATTTTTTTTTTTCTAGGAAAGTCCTCTGAGAACCTGGGAGAGAGTAGAATGAGCCCAAAGGGCTCTTCATCAATGTGTGTTTAAAATATTCCAGCTGACAAGTGGTGGCGATAAAGCCTGCTTTAGTCACCCTGGTGCCTGTCAATTCCTTCTCCATTTTTGGTGCATAATCAAAAGAGCTTAATGCGAAGTGATGGAAAGCATTCTTCCTGCATTACCACCATCTGTTTCCTTGGCATCCACTACAGACAGCTGTGTTGCCAGCTTTCGAGCTGTTTATTGGTGTGTCACATGGAGACGTTATTGATGGACTGACCGAATCTCCTGGAAACTAGGCATTTTTGTTTCTTTCTGAAATGCTTATTCAGTATCTTGTCATTCTTACAAGATATTCAACAGGCATTTAGTCTATGATTCTACTGATCCCTGACAACAGGGCAGTTTCATATTTATGAATGGGTATTTTGAAAAAAATTACACCTGTGTCCACTGTCGAGCAAGTTAATAATGGAACTAGGGCAGGGTCATAAGAAGGAAAATGAAATGGTCAAGTGGGAAGAAGGATCACTGTGTGCATACAGGCTGAGAAGATCTGCACACAAGTGTTCAGCAATGAAGGCAGAGAGATATAATTTACATTTCTATTATCTTGAAGCTTGTGATAGGAGAAAGATGCTGAGATTATGGGTTCCGCTATTTAAATCTGGAAAGAAGAATAAATACAGAATAACAAGTAAAGAATAAATAGAGTCTCTCTTTGCACAATGGTAATAAACCCAAGATTTCTGTTATCTAAAATACCTTAAAAAGAAGCTGAATTCTAAATTATACATATATATGTATCACATACATATGTGTGTGCTATATATATATATATATATATATATATATCCAGTTGGAGAGATGGGAAATCCAAGCTATTTGGGTAAGTTCCAAATCTCAAAGGTCAACATCAAAAAGGTCAAAGAGTTTTTCACAAAAGACCCTTCAAGTTCACTGTAATAGGCAGAAAATCAAACCAGATGCAACACAAAGTAGTATTTCTTATTTGAGTCAACCCTTTGCTAAACAAGGCCCTGTTGCCAAATACTGCTGAAAATATAGAGGTTGGGTAAATAACTAGTTTCCAGTCCTCAAGGAGTTTATAATCAAAGATGATCAGATATAAAGATTTACATATGCATTATTTGTAAACCTTTTGCCATTCATCACCATTATAAAGGATAAGCACTACATGAAAGGTTACCAACAAAGTCAAAATGATTTGGAGAAGCATTATGACTACAGTTCATAGAAGGTGGCTCGTGGCCCCAGTTGGAGGGATGGAGAAACGCTTCTTGGAAGAGGTATCATTGAGGTGCATTTTAATGGACTGGTTGAGCTTGATGCAGATGAAGGATGAAGGAGCATTTCATCCTCAAAGGGCTATGAATGAAGCATGAAGGCAGGAAATCTGGATTTATGTCTAGAACAGTAAAATATTGAGGTTGCCTAGATTTTGGAGTGTTTGAGTGTTTGAGGGTGACTAGTGGTTTACGACTAGTGGTAATAGTCATATTACCACTATGGTAATGCCACTTTGATGTCAGTTCACGAAGGATTTTCAAATAGCATCCTAGAGTTTAGACTTCAAAGCTTTAAGGCAAGAGAGTGATGCAATCAGGTCTGCAAGATACATTGAAAAAGAGACTAGATTCAGGAAGACCAGTGTAGGACAATGATGATTATCTCTGATTAAAAACTGTTACGGCTAGAAAGGACTCAAAAATCCTACTAGTCCATCTGTTTTTCTTTTTTTTTTTCACAAATTAAAAAACTAAAGTCTAGATGAGTAGGGTGATTCATCCACGTTCAATGAACTAATAATGATACATCAGGACTAGAACACAACTTATGGTTTTAATTTCAAAAAGGACATATAAAAAGCCTAACTTCTAAAATGAGAACATTTGAGTGGAAAAGTCCCTGTGACAGAAGTAATTGGCCTTGTAGACTGAATATGGGAAGGAGAGAGAGAGAGAAATCCAATGTACTGAGATGTGTGAGCTTTCCACCTGCCTCCTTGGGCTCTCTGTCTGCTTGAGGATCCTTGCCTCCACTACCAAATATGCATGCATGCCCTCTTGCTAACCCCAGCTCATGGCCTCAACCCACCTGTCATCTCTGTAAGTCAGGTCCCTCTGGCTCCTCCTATTTCCATATCCAGTATGTGTTTTCTATTGTAGTGCACAAACTACCATGAATTTAGTGCCTTAACACAGCACCCACTGTTCAGTTCCCAGTTCTGTAGGTCAGAGTCCAGCACAGCATGACTGTGTATGTTGCTCAGAGTCTTATGAAGCCAAAATCGAGGTGTTAGGCTGCCTGAATTCTCCTCTGGAGGTGGTGAGGAAAACTTGCTTCTGAGTTCATTCAGAATTCAGTTCTTTGTGGTTGCAGGACTGAGATCACCATTGCCTGAGTGTCTGTCAGCCAAGGGCCATTGTCAGCTCCTAAAGGTCACCTGCATCTTTGGCATGTGGCTCGCTTCATCTTCAGGCCAGCAGAGGTACATCAAATTCTTCCCTGCTTTGAATCTCTGACTTCCTTCACCCCTGACCTCTGGATCAAGATTTAAGAAGATTTAAGATGATTAGGTCAGGCCCATCTGAATAATCTTAATTTATAGCCAACTGTGTTATATGGCATAACCTAATTATGGAAATGAAATCTATCACATTCACAATCCTGGGGATTATGCAGGGTGTTTATGCAAGGTAGAAGGAAATCTTGGGGACCATCTCAGAATTCTCCTCTCCACCTGCCATAGTTCCTTTTTTTTTTTTTTTTTTTTTGGCCAGATTTGAGAACATGATTTAATTCATTTCAGACTCAGGGGCACCTGGTGGCTCAGTGGTTGAGCTTCTGCCTTCGGCTCAGGGTGTGATCCTGGAACCCCGGGGTCAAGTCCCACATCGGGCTTCCTGCATGGAGCCTGCCTCTTCCTCTGCCTGTATCTCTGCCTCTTTCTCTCTCTGTCTCTCACGAATGAATAAATAAAATCTTTAAAAGTAATAATAATTCGATTCAGACTGAAGTGTGAATACCATAGCTTCTCTTGATAACCTTGGTCTTCAAAGACATCTCATTAACTTAAAATGATTTCCTTATGGAATTTCAGGCAGCGTTTTGGAGAGATTCAAAAATAGGTATGATGGTAGTTAGAGTATAAGTAACTGTTGACCACTTACACTGTTCTTTACTGCTAGGAATGGGAGTTCTTAACATGTGACCAAAGAAAACATACAAGATCAGTCATCCTGGATAAGAATTACCAAGTCACATCATTTTTCCTCTTTTATGCATTTTCAAAGATTTACCCTGCTGTCCTTGCCTCAGCATCCTTTTCAGCAATCAGGAAGTTATCAGGAAAAAAATTAAATCAGTTACAATTCAATTCTCATGCAAAAAGGATAACAACCAATCAGCTTATTGCAACATTCAGCACACCCTACATAGCAAGAGGACCATCAAGTTGCCAGCTACTCTATATTCAGCCTTCCTTCTTCCAGCAATCATTTCTATAATTAGTACTGGCACATTGTGCCTAATTAGTTATTTCTGTGGCATATGGGCATGAAATGTATGTGTTCCTTAGTCACCCTATTTTACTGTTAAATTGCCTGTAGAGATTTTTCAAAAAATGAATAATTAAGCTTATTTCTTTGTCTCTTGTTTTCCAATTCCCTTAGATTCTATTCAGGTGATATAATTATAGTGTATCCATGGCAATGCTCATTATCTACATTTATAGGTGAAACTTTTGGGGGCTGCTGGTGAAATCATTTTTTTCCTCTTAATCTGGCTTCAATCTATAGGCCAAGAGTGATGGAGAAGTTAAAAGTCACTGGTGCTAATATGGATTTGCCCTTTAGTGAGCATGGCACCTAATGCTCACATTCAATTCCCACCTGCATTTCCTTTTTGTTTCTTTTAAGCTTGACAGATAAATATGTATACCCTTTATCTACATCACAGTTTTGTTCTAATGAAGTTCTCAATTATAATAAATACTCAGACTGTGTAATGCTACTGAAGTGGTTGTGATATTTTTAGAAAGGTACAAACAAAAATTTTAAATTTAAATAATGAGTTCCACAAAACACTTCAAACCACATTAAATTTAAAGTATCAAAGCATTTAATAAAATTAACTACTCTGATATCTTGCAGTACTAATATTATAGGTATAAACCATATGCCCCATTTTTAACTACTTTCCTGGTGGCAGTGCAAATAGCAAAATATTTGGAGTCAGAGGAAATGAGTTTGAATTCCAATTCTATGATCTTCCTACTGTGAGACTGTCACCAAGTTACTGATCTTGTTTCCAATCTTGGTTTGATTATTTGAAAAATTAGAATAATAACTCTATAGGATTCTTGTGAAGATTAGAGACAGTATAATTGGCACATAGTAATTGACCAATTAGTGTGCTGCCATTGTTACTACTGCATGGTTATGATATGGGACTTTTCTGAGAAGGCAGAGTCTTGGGCCATGCCCCAGAATTCCTGAATCAGAATCTGTGGTTTCACAAGATTTTCAGGTGATCTATATGCACATTAAAGTTTGGAAACCATCAGTGCTGAAGACAGCAAACTGATTTAACATGACCATTTTATTCCAGCCAAATTAATGTTTCCATGGAGTATTTTGTAATCCATGGTTTGACACTAGATTATTTCAAATAGTTTGGATGTGTTGATAAATTCAAATTAATGGAATATCTCCTCTCTCCACTCCCCAGATGGCAGAAAAAAAATAAAATAATACATCTAGAGAGGCTTTGAAGATCCTATAATCCAAACCCTGTTTATACAGATCATGGCAACAAGGCTCAAGTTGATCAATGGGTCACTGGTCAATCTGGCATCACACTCTTCTTCCTGGCTTAAGATAAAGATATTCTAGACTACAGATTTAATTTAGTACATATATGTGAAGCTTTATTTTCTCAGATATAGATACCATAAGCTTAGCTAATTTAGTTAGTATGCTCATTATTGGGCAATTATTCCCATCATGCCTGCTCTAAAAAGGCAGTACACTGGGTATTTAACAGGCACAGGGAGCAAAGAATTAGGGTACAAATATGAAGTAGACAATGTAATAGAATGCTTAAGAGCTTAGACCTTGGGGTCAGATTCAAATCTTGATTCTGGCCCTATACTTAACTCCCTTTATCCCTATCTCTCTGTGAAATGAAGCTAATAAAATGTGTTTTATAAAGCTGTGAATAATAAATGTAGACCCCGCATAAGGATTTAGCATTGAGCAAGGCAATCATAACTGCTCAATAAACAATGACAAGATGGTTTGCATTATTTGGCATAATGAGTCCTGATGAACTCACAGACAGGAAAGGAAGCACACACGAACACAGGTAATTTATTCTGTGTCCTAAAAAAAGTACCGAAGTTATAGAAGCTATTTTAATGGGGAAGAATTTGCTAAAAGAAAAAAAAGGTAGGTATGTGAAAACAGAAAAGACGAAGGAAAAAAAAAAAGAACACCAGAGTATCCTACAGTTAGTAGCTATAGGAAGCAAGATGAGGGATTAAAGAGTGAAGAGGATAGAATCATTAAAATTTAGAATCCTGGAGGAGGAGGCCTGTTAAACAGGAAGTTGGACCTCTGCAAAGAGGACACTGCTTGCCTGGTGTCTCTGTCTTGGGCATCAGAAAGCTGGGTCTGCCAAGTTGAGGAAACTGCAAACTGGATTTAGTGGCTACAAATGGATGGTGCCTCTGCTGCCTGCAGCTCACAGCAAAAACAGACAGGAAGCTCATGGGACAGAGCAAGCTCTTCCCTTCCTTTAGACTTCCTCTCTCCTGCTATTACTGTCTATTTAGGAAACCTAATGGACAGCTGCTGGCTAAGGACAGCTGTGGCTTCCAGAACAGCAGCCCCAGCCAGCATCCCAAACCAGAGCGCCGGAGGACAGATTTGGAGGGGAGAGACAAGCGCTTTCTAAGGAACACTAGGTCAAGTTGTTGTAATGTGAACCGAGTGCTAAGTGCCACATGTGAGTCTACATTTTAAGGGCTAGTGAGACCAGAGGGAGAAAATAAATACTTCCAGCTCTGGCCATGGCAGCCCATGAGCTCTACGTTCGAGAAGAGATAAGAATTGGCTCCATGAAGTTTCTTTTTCCTCCCTTTCCATTCCCCAACTGTTAAATATGGAAAAGTGGAAAACCAGGAACTTGTGCATCCTTACTCTGGGCTTCAGCAAATCTGGCAGATAATTGATCCCCTGAAACAAAGGGAGGGAGGAACCACTATGACCCTGATCTTTCAAAAGCAGTTGTTTTCCAATTTGTCTGTGGTTTGTCTCTGACTGCTTAGGTGGTTTTTGTTTGTTGTTTGTTTTGTGTGAAGTTTTTTTTGGGGGAAGATTCTTATAATTCTGTCTCAGAGCAGAATAAGGGGGTGGGGATCCAGGTAGGAAAACAGTAACCATCAACTGCACAGAAGAGACGACTCCAGTGGGGTATGCCATCGCATCCTTGGCTGTCAACTCTTACAACACGGTGGAGAGTTCTCTTTTCATATGCTCCTGAATTTGGGCATCCATCAGCAAACCAAATGCCAAGTGCTTAACTTAAAAGTGATAAAAAGTCTTCTGGCTCATGGGTGGACAGCATCATGACACTAGCCTTTACCTTCCACAAAAAAGAGGTCCCCCACAAAAAGTAATCTGGAAAAAAAGCATTAGAATATAAACAAAAACCAAGGAAAAATGGGAGTGCAGCACCGAATGTGGGGAGAGGAAGTCACCATTTGTAAGTTTGCATTTTCCCCATTCTGCACTAAATGACACCAATCCGCTATATTATGCATTTTATTCATATCAAAAACAAGAACTAGCAGGGAAATCATATATCTATTTTTCAAGGAAGAAAAGTCAGGTGGATCCTTGGTCCTTTGGGATTTTTTTTCTTTTTAAGGTGATATTCACATTTAACATATGTGTTAACCTTCCCTGATACTCACTCTTTCTAGAATAGATACCATACTGTGCCCTTCTTAAGGAATCAAATAGGTCATCAAAAGATACCAAATTCTAAACACCTCCTTTGAACTGAGATTCCATATATTTTAAAAATATATAAGGAATATACATGAATAATATATTTTATAATGTATTAGTTTACTAGGGCTGCCATTACAAAATACCACAGACTCAGTGGTTTAAGAAACAGAAATTTTCTCATGGTTCTGGATACTGGAAGTCTAAAATCAAGGGGACAGCAGAGTGGATTTCTGTCCAGGAGGCTTCTCTCCTTGGCTTGCTGATGGCTGCCCTCTCTTTGTGTCCTCACATGGCCTTTTGTCTGAGTGTACCCATCCCTGGTGTCTCTTCCTCTTCTAACAAGGACAACCGTCATATTGGATTAGGGCCCACCTTAAGGTCCTCATTTTAACATAATTACTTTGTAAAGATCATAGCTCCACATATGGTGACAGTCTGAAGTGTTGGTTGGGACTTCAACATATGAATTTTGAAAGGATACAATTAATCGCATCACATGTAATAAAGAGTGTAAAAATGTTAACATAATAAGAAATTCCTACTAGTCTAAAGTACCAGATTTCTCTATTATTCAATTCTTATAAAGTTAAGATGTTAGGAAAAAACTAATGTAGTCCATTTTGCTGTCTATGGAAAAGCATTTTTTGCCAATTAGCTACCCACTGTAGCTAAGTACTTCAGTCTCCATAGTGATAGAAGTGGTCAATATTCAAAGATACCAACATCTTCAACTGAACAAAATCAAATGAATACATACTTATTGAATGCAATCTCTAAATAAAATAGCCATATTCATAAATCTCAAATACATATGTGTATGTGTGTGTGTGTGTATACACATATATATGTCTTTGTCCTGCAGCAAATCCCATTTAAAGTGATATCAACTCCCATTAAACCCATGGTAGTCCTGAGAAATTATGGAGGAGTTATGTCCTGTTTGAGATTTTTTTCTTTAATTAACCTCAGCTCCAAAGATTTCTTCTTTTGTCTTGGCCAAAATGCAGAATCAGCTCTTGCAGAAATATAATACTAGGCAATATTGTAGTAAATTATGAACTTTAATGTGTTTTGTATAGGGAACAACCTATGAAAGGCAATATTTATAGCATTTTCATTTATGATCCCAGTAGACTAACCACACCATTCTTAATCTAGGAATGAAAACCAAAACCTTCACATAACTTTACACAATCTCAGATGTTCTAGATATAAAATATTTAAGGAAAATCATTCTGAGGAAAGACGTTTCCCTCAGTCAGCAGTTTCTCTCACTTTTCCTGCTGCATATGCCTGACAAAAATATAATAAATTCTAACACTCAGATGCATACACTGATGCATTTGCAATGAGGTCCTGTTTTGAAAGTTTAGCTATGCTCCTATAACTAGGCTAACAGGTGACAATAGTCATATGAGGTTCATCAAGGGAAATAAAAAATTTATTTATGCAAGTATTTTGGACATGAGACTTTTCATGAAACTTGAAACTCCCATGCACATGTAAGGTGACATAATTATTCCACTGACTATAGGTTTTAAGAAGAGTACCCTTGAGAGCTATATAGCTGTGGTTTCTTGCTACTCCCTGCTGCAGAGGTGGATAGCTATGTACAGACTTTGTTCTTCCCACCTTCTCATTTAAAAATAAATCTCTAAAGAACTTGAATGTAAAAGCATTAGCTTAACATTTCATTAATAATTTCAATGCAAAAAAAAGCAAAAGAAATATGAAATCACCCACACAGAATGTGTTATGTTCTTGAGTTCCTGTTATATTTGTAAAATGGTTCCTAATTTAGAAAGGAAAGGAATAGAAAAAAAGAAAAATAACTTACTTGAAATTTTCTGTATTGGATGTATTTTTAGAGACAATAAAACTAGAAAATTTGTATTCCTAAATTTGATAAGATCTAAATGCATTTATTATAATTTGCAACTATGGCTACTATGAAATTACTGTCCTTTAAATTTTTTATTATATTACAATAAAAATTATAATATATATTATTTTATTAATGACATTTTTTATTTGAGGCTTATAAGTTACAAAAAAGTAAATGGAATATGTATATAAATGTTAAAAGTGAAGAAATAAATCAGTTTCTGAAAAGAAGACAGAAGCTACCAAACAATGACAATATAATTTATATGAAAATGCTCTCTTGATAAAATTATTCCTCAGACTTTTAACTTTTCCTGGCTCAATTTTTTTTTTAAGAATTTATTTATTTATTTGAGAGAGAGAGAATGAGCAGGGAGGAGGGGCAGTGGGAGAGGAAGAAACATACTCTTCACTGAGTACAGAGCCTGACGTGGGGCTGGATCCTGGGACCACAAGATCATGCCCTGAGCTAAAGGCAAGTGCTTAACTAACTGAGCCACCCAGGAGCCCCTCTCAGGCTCAATTTTATCACTAACGGTATAAATGAACTAGAAGGAAAAATATTGCAGTAAACAGTATTCAAACACACTATTCACAATATTATCATAATGAATATTTTATACCAGTAAATACTGCTTCCAAGAATTTTCTGGGGACACCTGGGTGGCTCAGCTGTTGAGAATCTGCTTTCAGCTCAGGGCATGATCGAGTCCCACATTGGGCTCCCTCCAGGGAGTCTGCTTCTCTCTCTGTCTAGGTCTTTTCCTCTCTCTCTCTTTCTGTGTCTCTCATGAATAAATAAATAAAATATTTTTTAAAAAAAGAATTGTCAGTACTTCTTCACATAATTATTCATTAGCATCAAAGGAAAGGCATTAAATTGTATAGAATCAAAAAACACCCTAAATAGCCAAAGCAACCTTGAGAAAGAACAAAACTGGAGGTATTATAATCCCAGATTTCAAGATAGACTACAAAGCTATAGTGATCAAAACAGTATGGTACTGGGACAAAAATAGATGCAGATCCATGGAACAGAATAGAGAACTCAGAAATAAACCTACTTCAGTGTGGTCAATTAATCTATAACAAAGAAGGCAAGAATACACAATGGGGAAAAGATAGTCTCTTTAATAAATGGTGCTGGTAAAACTGGACAGCTACATGCAAAAGAATGAAACTGGATAACTTTCTCATGCTTTACACAAAAATAAATTCAAAATAGATTAAGGACCTAAATGTGAATCATGAAATAATAAAAATCTGAGAAGAGAGCACAGGCAGTAATTTCTCTGTTGTCAGCCATAGCAACATTTTTCTAGATATATTGCCTGATGCAAGGGAAACAAAAGCAAAAATAAACTATTGAAACTTCATTAAAATAAAAAGCTTCTGCACAGGGAAGGAAACAATCAACAAAACTAAAAGACAACCTACTGACTGCAAGAAGATATTTACAAATGACATATCCAATAAAGGATTAGTATCAAAAATATATAAAGAACCGATACATATCAACACCCAGAAAACAAATAATCCAATTAAAGTGAGTAGAAGAGCTGAGTGAAGTAAGTCAGTCGGAGAAGGACAAACATTATATGTTCTCATTCATTTGGGGAATATAAATAATAGTGAAAGGGAAAATAAGGGAAGGTAGAAGAAATGTGTGGGAAATATCAGAAAGGGAGACAGAACATAAAGACTGCTAACTCTGGGAAACGAACTAGGGGTGGTAGAAGGAGAGGAGGGCGGGGGGTGGGAGTGAAAGGGTGACGGGCACTGGGTGTTATTCTGTATGTTAGTAAATTGAACACCAATAAAAAAAAATAAAAAATAAAAAAAAATAAAAAAACAAATTAGAATACACACTAGAAGATTAAATTTAAAGATGGCTACACTCAAAAAAAAAAAAAAATAAAGTGAGTAGAAGACATGAACAGACATTTTTCCAAAGAAGACATCCAGATGGCCAACAGTTACATGAAAAGATATTCCACATGACTCATCATCAGGGAAATGCAAATTAAAACTACAATGAGATATCACCTCACACCAGTGAGAATGTCTAAAATAAACACAAGAAACAAGTATTTGCAAGGACATGGAGAGAAAGGATCACAGGTAGACTGTTAATGGCAACATAAATTGGTGCAGCCACTGTTGAAAACAGTATGGAGCTTCCTCAAATACTTAAAAATAGAAATACCATAGAAACCAATAATTCCACTACTGAGTATTTACCCAAAGAAAACAAAAACTATAATTTGAAAATATATAGGCATCCTTATGTATACTGAAGCATTATTTATAGTAGCCAAATCATGGAAACAGCTCAAGTGTCCATCCATAGTTTGAACACATAAAGAAGGTGGTGTATATGTGTGTGTGTGTGTGTGTGTGTGTAAATGGCATTTTATTCAACCATAAAAAGGATGAGATCTTGCCATTTGTGATAACATGAATCAACCTAAAGTGCATTATGCTAAGTGAAAATAAGTCAAGATAGGCAAATACTATATGATTTCACTTATATGTGGAATGATTAAAAAACAAAAGAAATGAATAAAGAAACATGCAAACAAAAAGCAGAAAAGAGGGTGGGAGGATGGGTAAAATGGGTGAAGGGGAATATATATATATATATATATATATATATATATATATATATATAAAGAAAGACACTAAAAACATGGTTTGGATTATTTAAAACTAACCCAGCCTTGTCCTAGGACTGAAAGAACCCAGGACAGGCTGAAAACATTGTTCGGTAGAATCTTAAGTCAAATGGAGGCTATAAGGACATTCAGTAAACTTTGGTTTTATTTGGAGCCTTTTCAGTTAATTAGGATGAGAGGAAAGAATTAAATAGCTTTTTAAAATCCCATATAAACTGGAACCAACCTACCCCCCAAGTCGACAGACGTTAGCTAGCAATCAGCTCTGGTTTGGGCCCTTTGGAAAGAATCGTGGGTGTGAAAGCAATGTACAGAAAACCAAGTCCTGGGCTTTGCCATTGCACATGTCAATCCAGGTAGGGAGTAGCCACTTCACAAATCTCTAAAGGGTACATGACATAAAATTTTATACATGTATTAGATATGTGATGCTCTTGTTACTCAATAATACCTTGACAAGGAAATGCACAGCAATGAAAACTTAAGCAACAGAAAGGTACAGAAAAGAAACGAATGACCAACAGTTTAATAAAATATTCAACTACATAAGAAATCTAAATTTTAACATAATTAATGTTTGGCATTCTGACTTGTCATGCTGACAAATGTTTTTAATAATAATAAGCAACATTAGAAAATGTTCAAGCACACACTTCTCTGTATACACTACTGGTGTCAACAAGAGTGACCACCTTGGAACACAAAGTGGCAATATGTTTCAAGGAATTTAATGATGCTCACCATCACTGTGCCAGCAAGTCCACCTTGAGGACGGTAGAGTTAGGATATAACTAGGAAAATAGTTAAGAATTGTGTACTGAGATAATGCTCACAAAACCATTCCCAATAGTAAAGAGATGGAAATAATTTACATGTCTTGAGGAAAGCCCATCTCTAACAAAAGTTGTGGGATTCTTCTGCCTATGATACAGAAACTGCAAAAGAACATCCCTCCCACTCTAAATTATAACCTTCTTGAGTCTATCAAAGAGCTGAAGGTACAAGGCAAACAAATGAGCAGAACTCTAAAGAGTGACAAATTCCACCCAGGGAGTTAAGACACATGAATGGTTTTGCTTTGGAAGTACAGGTAGAAGAGATGTTCCTCTTACAAATAAACAAGGAGAAAATGCTGGAATTTAAACTAATTCTTAAAGGTGAAGTATGGGTTAAAATGACAGTTCAACATATCTGAGAGCCCCTGACATGAGGTAATCTTCACTCGTGTCACAAACTCTTCAGGGTGCTTAGGAAAAAGACAGGGAATGGAACAGAAGACAAAGAGAGTGTTCCCCAATGAGGCACATAAAATACTGCTCATTTCTCAGACTTCTCACGCATAGGAAGTCAAAGCCTAAAGTCAAGTCACTGGAGGAGAGGTAAGATGTATTCCTATCCCCAGGTCCCAGACAAAGATGTATTACTTCTGAGGGAGAGGTAGAAGCAAAGACTCCTGCCTTTGCAGAGAAGGGTAAGAAGACTTCTTAGTCCCAGGATCCTGCACCTATGCAAAGCAGGGGCTACTGTTGGTTGAAGCATAGGGAACTCTCTCTCATCCAAGACCTCTACTGCTACAAAGCAGAATTTCCTTGTCATGGGTTGGAGGGAGGGATGAGAATGTTAAGAAGGCTCCACCCTCAGCACTCAGCTGAAGACTTG